>NC_086319.1:32160584-32783084 GCF_036172605.1 Pelobates fuscus | reverse complement strand
CTTTATTCTATTAGGGGTATTGTATCATATGAAGTTCTCATTGGTAGCCAACAGACACATTTCTACAATATCTACACTCTATTATTATATTCCATTTTTGATACAGCCACTCTTAATAATCAGCTGGTTTTAAACAGCACTGAACATCCTTATAAATAGTGAGGGACCCATGGTATACTCACCAGACCGGAATATATGTATATTCAGGCCATTCAACATTGGTGAGTGGGCTAGTGGAAATTTTGAGCCCATACTTGTAGACCAGATATATTCAAGCCTGGTAAGGACACCATGGGTCTCCATATTGAGCTCCAACACTGACCATGGTTATGGAAAGTTTAAGACATACTGTAATACATTAACTGTTTATACAAAGATTACTTTTAGACAAATGCCACCCTGCCCGAGACATAACAGCTCAGTAAACATGTTTTAACAACCCTCCTAATATGTGCCAACAAGCTCAGACAATATTTACTTTTTCAGATACCCAACCTATTTCTGTGTGCTCGTTTTGCAATGACCTGATCAGCTATGTGCAGTTATTTCCTTCTGGGACTCCTTGGCATAGTATTAGTTTTGGTTTAACATTAGAAATTAAGTATTATAAAAGTTGGGCTGAGAATAAAAAAATATTTAAACCTCCCAACCCATAGATCATATAATTCTGTGTAGAACACCCTATCCTCACTATTTAAAAATATCTGATGTATGCAGACCTCGTGCCCTTTTGTGGTCTGCTGACAGGTGTTATTTATCGTAGTGGTTACTGTGTTTGTGTCTGGATAGTCATGCTAAACTGAATTCGTCACCAAATATTGTTCTTTATTATCTGTCATTTAGTGTTCCTTTGCCTGGCTCACTGTGCCGACATTCTTTTGTAAGATTGATGTGTTTCTTGATGATCTTGTTGGATCATCTCATGGACACATGGGCTTAATGCCTCAATGTTGTTCAGGCTAGAGAGGAGGATTTCATAAGAGGAGTAAAGTGAGTTAATTACACATCCTTCTTTTGTAATGCTGGTTATGAAATGAACATATCTGGGCAATGTTTTTAGATGGCGGCAGCAAGAATATGTGATTGAATGTGACAAATCTGAAACATGTTATAATCAAGTTATGGGTTGTAGACTGAAGAGGGTAGAAGGTCATGGTTAAGAGTAAAAGTGAGGATAATAAATTGTCAGAAAAGGAAACAGAAATTTCTTGATCGGATAATTACCTAGTGAACCAAGCAAGGGCTTTTGCGCAAATTCGTTTGGAATAGAGAAGGTCAAGAAAAAGTTGGTGATCAACAGTAAATATAAAAAAAATAGGTCCAGAAGAGTAACCTAATTCACCCAATTGTTATAGCTTGATAACATTGAGAATACCACATAAAATTGATTATTTTATGGTTTTAAAATTATACATTGGCCCATTTAACTTAACAATGTAATCATGAAGTATCAGCATGTGATGATTTCTTCAGATAGACCCAAATTGTTATGAAACTGACAACATGATTTATAATTCCAGATCAGTAAAGTAGGTTAAATACATGTGGTACTAAATGTATTTTAGCTGTACTAGTCCTGAATATAGAACATAAATAAAGCCAGAAAACGTAAGAGGATGCTTTTTTTTACGTTCCTCTTACACCTAGTCCAATACTACAATAATATCCATCAAATCACACTGTTCCACACGGTATACCATTGCCATTTTTCCCATCAATGTATGATTTCAAGAGTAAAAAATACATTAATATCACTTATCATCACATGCTATCTCCAAGGATACAATCACTTCAACAAAACAATTTGTATGCAATAAACAATTAAGAGTATATTACATTATACTCTATCTTTTAGCATTACTAAAATGACATGTCATAATTGTTGATATGAGAGCAAAACAATTCTTATATTTTTGTAAATGTGTGAGGATCACAACAAATTAGAACACATAGTTGAAAAGAGTGTTCAATAATTAGTTTCTATTACTACATTTGAATATTTTACTTTTATCTAACAATACATAGATTTCCAATAATTTTGTAATGTAACAATCCACTTACTTGCAATTTATATACAATATTCCAAATTCCTACTTACTTTTGTCATTTGAAATATATTACTCTCACTTGGGTAATATATTAATATGGTGATGATTAGTGATTCTATGAGCTGAATGCCTATTCTTTATATTTTGTTTAATTATTTCCCCAAATGTTTGTAAAATAATTAAATACTGAATATTGTATTTACCCCCAAAAAATAAAAATAAATTATTCTATTTCATTTTCAAAATTTTGTGTTTATTTATGTTTTTGTACATAAAGTTTATTATGTATCTACTTGTCTTTTCCTCAATATATAACTGGTAGAATTTCAAATAGAACTGTTGTAAATATCAATAAACATTAGTAAATGAAATATAAAGACTCAGCTGAAGATTCAATATTTTAAAGTCTATTTACAATTAAAAGTAATAGATATGAGGAAGCTAAGGTAAAACACAATACATCTTTTATGGGTAAATAAAAAATCGTGATTAGTCTTATATCATTTCTGAAGAGGCACCATGCCTGTATAAAATGACAATCTATATCCTGTGGCAAAAAAACAGCAGAAACCCGTAACAGATGATATTTATGCTAATGCAATGGGAAGAAATCTCATAATTGTATCTTTAGACCGTTCCAGCTGTATTGGGTTGGTTTTGTGAAGTTTATCAAATTATGGAAAAAAAATATATTTTTTTTTTTAGTTACGGTTAATTTGCTGTATGGAAGAAGCTGACTGTCGCTCTTATGAAAATTGTACAACAGTCTCTGTCTTGCTCCTCACATGTCACAACCATCATTTCTATCTCGACTTTATGCATAGTTATTGATAGCTTCCTTCAAATCAATTAAAAAAGCCTCAGTGTCCCCATACTTCTGCATGCAATTTTTATGTGGTAGCCAACTACAAGTCATCTTGCTACAATGTTTTCTGGAAACTCTGTGCAAACTATAAATAGCAAACTATCACTCAAAGAGAAGTGAGAGTGTTAATGTATCTGCAAATTCTATTTTAATGACCCTCTGCCAACTAGCACTCAAATGCATTTGAGCTTTTCAGTGATGCCAACTGTCAGGATTTAACAGTGAAATGCCTGTGTTTTTTTTATATTCATAACTGACATTTGCATGATCTCGGTAATTATATGCAAATCTTACAATTTCTTCTGTTTCTAACATAAGGTTCATGCTACTTGTCAACTGCTCAGCTGTCTTGTGAGCTAATGCCTGTGGGTTTCAAACCTCCAGAATGGCTGTATTTCAAGGGTTTGTACGGTTTCGTTGTTTAAGTCATTAAAGTATACTAATAACAAATCTAAATTACAAATATCTTAAAAATATACATATTTAAAATAAAATCCAAGAAAACGGTAAAAAAAATGTTATATCCCCTTATCTGAACCATTTACTATGGATAATATGGACTAATGAATACCTTAAACTCATCGTAATAGTGTGTGTGATTGTCATTCCTGCTAAACCTAATTTAGGGATTCAAAGTTATCCTGAGTTAAATTTGATACTTCAGAAACCTAAAATACTGGAAAATTAAATAAAATATGAAGGCAACTTGGCAGGCACAACATGTGCCTCTTCATAGTTAAATTTAATTTAATTTATTCGATATTAAAATTTTAAAATATAAAAAATTAAAATGGAGCTTTGGGTTCTACCTACACATTATAGAAGAGAACGAAATAAAAGAGAGATTGGGTATATTTGATTAGTAGATAACATATGACACACACATACACTTGTCAGACAATCCCATGGTATATGATTGCAGTAGAAAGAGTTTGGTCAGGTAGTAGCAAAGAAATTGTGTATCACAATTATTTAGCATAGTTTTCCCAGGCTTTGATTAACAAAGTAGTATTTAATCGGAGTTCAGCACTTTTACTACTTGTAGCATACACACACTATTTAATTTAATTTAATTCGAATTGACACATTAAGAGGTGGAGAAAAAATATTTGATCATTGAAATTCTAATCTGTTTCTATCTTATATTAGGTAAGTTAGAGTTTCTGCATTCTCTTGAAAACTGGATTTGGAGGTAGAGGTTTACATTTTCACATGGAAATGGTATTTCCAACACAGTCAGTAAAGCAAGTAGGATGATGGCTACGTGGAGGAGTATATCTGTCAAAGTCTGGAAAAAGAGAATTGCCCAAATGATTTCATCATACATTAGTATCATAAAATCCTTTGGATTTAACCCTGCTATAGTTTATAACTGTTTCCACTATTATATTGACTGACACCGAATGAGTAATAAATAATCTATATATAATATTATATTTGGCCACTAAAATAAGAAAATTATAAATATATATACAAGTAGCATATGGGTAGGAGTGTGATTTGTATTTTCAAACATGCATAATAAAAAAAAATAAAAAAGTATATAATAATTCAAGACAAGGAGTGAGAAAGGAGACATGTTCATTCTCGATAAAAGAGAGTGATAATATACTCCAATATATCACATGTTGGCAGTATCAGAATGCCTGTAGGATAGAAGTATTCGTACTTTGCTCTTTCTAACTTCATCCTGTGCCCTTTTGATATATTTTGTTCTTTTTAGAAGAGTTAAACACAGTTTTAGTGTTGATATATACAAAATATTTTATTTTATAAGAAAATATTTTATTTTTTATTTATATAATAAATAATACTTAGAAATTGTTGCAGAACAAAAAAAATGAAGATGCTACATTTGTTACTTAATTCTTTTTACAACCACAAATAGCAAATCAGCTCAAACTGCTTAGAATGGGGTCAGAAAGAGAAAAAGTAAGAAGCTTTAAGTAAGAAACAAATATTATTATTTTTCTTCAGAGTCTGCTTCATGATTTATAGACTTCCATATTGGAACAATCTTTCCTTTCTAGTGGCAACTTTTTATATTGGCTCCTCCACTCTTAATTTTATATTAAATGACCATATATGATAGAGTATATTGCAAATTAATCTTAATAAGTCTTCCAATAAATTGTTCTGTTGTCAATATTTGATACATGCCAAAAATAGTGAAAACACCATATACATTTAACGGACTATACAAAAAAGTCAAATGCATGTGGAATGCAAAATAAATATTTTCTAGTACATACATTTCAAACTAACTTTCACAAATTTTAATAGTAAAATCTGAAGAAAAAAATCATTGCCAAAGAGAAAATATTACTCCTATATAAAATTTTAATAAATTCATATTTGGCAAGGTATTTGTTATCTTAATACTTATCCATTTTCATATATCAGTGTTTTGTTTTGTTTTATTGTTACTTCCTTTTAATTTTCTTTGTATCATATCTGTTCCCACAAAGAGTACTGTGGTCGTTGTAATGATATTTAACTAACGGAGGTATTATTACTGCGAAACATGTCTTTGGGTTTAGATATATAACATCCAATATGCAGGCATATAAAAAAGATTTTTTAGTGCAACCTATAGATTGTAAGTGACAAGGACTAGAATGCAACATATAACATTAGACATCTGACATTTAATTAATTGTCTAGTTCAAAAGATTTTTTGCTCACATAGGATCTAAAAGAAATGTGTGGCAGTTACAGCAATAAAAAGACCTTTATAACTTTCCAGATATGTATCTACTTTTTCAGTAACAGTCCCCTGTGTTATTTTCTTTTAGAAAATTCACTGGATTCTGTACAGAGTTAATGGCCTCTAGATGACTGTACATGTCATCGCAAATAGTAAATAATCTGTTTGTCAACAAAAGGATCACGAGTCCAGCAGCCAGCCATGTTGGCAATAATGATTAGTTCCATAGTACATTCCTATACTCCAGGGTATATCTTTTATAATTGTAAGAATGATATCAAAAAGCTTCTTCCCACCATATAAAAAGGTTGTGAATGGATCACTGAGTCTAGATAAATATACAAAGCCACTCACAAGACAAAAAGCCTATTGTTGGGCTACAATATTTCCAATATAGTATTACTACATATTATATTATTAGATACTAATATAGTATTATATTAGTATTATAAAATACTAATATCGTATTTTTGGTATAATGTAAAACAGTGGAAAGTTTAACTGTGTTAATTAAAAAATGTTAATATTTAGTTATAACTTATTCTTTCTTTACCAAAATTGTTGAAAATTCTTTCTAAAGTCAGGTGAGTATTACTTAACTGTGAGCCCTTGGTGTTATAGGATCTAATTACAGACATGTCAATTGAATTTTTTATTTTACTGTTGCAATTTTGATTAATTGATTGATCGATTTTGCAGAAAAACAGTAGCCCCAACAGTACTTTGCTTCCATCATGGTATAACATTCGGCTATCTTAGATATGGTATTTGGAGTCTTTTCATTGGCCAGTTCATTTTTAATGAAGAGAACATAAAATGAAGGTTGAATCGACTAATCACAGACACGGGACTCGATGTACATCCAAAACAAAAGATGAGCCAACCTTGGTGACTGCCCTGCAAACACATTAAAAATAGACCAAAGGACAGGGACACCATTTTTGCAATAAAGAGAGAACCTTTAGGTTTATTTTATTTTTTAATTACAGAAAAGGCTTTTGTCGGACCTGGATTATAAGGAAAGCTAAAATAAATATCTTCAAATTTAAGATGAAAAGAAGTGAGAAAAAAAGATGCGAATAACCATCGAAAGTGAGGGAGGAGAGCAAGAAACAGAGAAGGTTTGTTAAAAAAAAAACAAGAAAGTGGGATTAATAAAAAATAATAAACGTGCGGCTTGTGTGTTGGACCTAGGGGGCCTGAGCCAAGTAGGTACACCACGAAAGATCTTGTTGTGTAGCTCGCATAGAGCCACTACATTTTGTAGTGAGCTCTTCCATGGATAAGGTGTAATGTGTTTACCTGATAAACAACTAAAGCTACTCTTAAAGAGCTTATTCTGAGGGTGTTCCATTTAATAACTCAATTTTAGGGTCAATATTTACTCCCAGAACATCTCCTAGTAAACCAAAAGGAGTACACCAGATTTTGCTGTATTTTTTTTTCACATACATTGCTACATTGCTATCAGTTAAGGCACGTCATAACCGAGATCAAACAACCCAGAAGCCAGTCTGGAATTATTGGTGGACCAACAGCTTTACTTGTGGCATGTGATCAGGAGGAAACAAAGAGACCCTATGCTTGTGAGATCTTCGTTTATTTAGTGGAAAATCTCAGTGCTGAGAAGTCCAGTAATAGCATGGTACATGTTTACATGTTTCTTACTAGTAGAATGTACAAGCTTAACAAAGCTCTGTCACTCCCCTTGCCCCCCATTAAAAAAAAATGGAATTGCAATTAAATTTAAGCCCCTTTAAAATATATTGTATAGACAAAGTAGCGGCTATTTAATGTTATGTAATTGACAAAGATTGACAAAAAGCATAGTGTCACACCTGTGAGGAAATTGGATTGTTTATGAAGCCTCCAGCTGTCTCGTGGCATCTTACATAGACATCAGTACTCTAGCACATGCTTAACCCCTTAAGGACACATGACATGTGTGACATGTCATGATTCCCTTTTATTCCAGAAGTTTGGTCCTTAAGGGGTTAAGACTACAGTACTGACATGGGTTCCTGGCACATAAAGCACCAGGAGCTGAAGGTGACCCCCTAGATGGAGATGGTGGAGGCTACAAGGGACAGAGTCAGGTAACTAAAAACTACATTCACACAGGGTGACTTTAAACCAAGTGGCAATGTCACCATAAAGTGTCTTTGCAAAATATGAAAAGAATCCAGAAGGTGACAGATCTGCTTTAAATGGAGGTATGTGATCACTGGGGCTGACTGTTCTGGGGAATTTTACAAATGTCTAGAATTCTTCACCAATCATGGCAAACCCAGCAACATTGTAGCACTTTTATCACTGTCTGTTTGAAACATATAATATAACAAGTTTGTGGCACAAACTGACATTGTCTTTGTGCAAGAAATGCTTCATCATTTTCCTAGTAATATCCTGATTTCTTTCTAGCAATGTCATAATTATGTGAGGAGAAAACAATTTTTTTACAATGTTATCTTACATAAAGCCTTATAGACCTTTCCTGGAAGATCTCATCAAAGAGTAGGTCACAAATTACATTTATCTACTCTCTGTCCACACTCTATTCTTAGAAGACATAAAATGTTGAAAGACCAGGTGATCAGAATGCACTGCACAGTGCTCTGCCACTGATTCAAGTGTAGTTTATTTCTATTTGTTCTAACCACTTTGATGAAAGTACAGTTATACCCAACACATTCTTTTAGTTCTTGATTATTGAGTTTAAATGACGTGTTTTATGATCTCCTTTAATCCACACTCATAAAAGGCATTAAAGTTTCAGGTGCAAGTCTGCTTAACACAAGAAGAAGGGCTGGTGATACAGTAGGTCCAACATTTGCTGAATTATACATGATATGACAAGAGTCTCTCAAATTCAGAATTTGACACAAAGAAAAAAACAATCAAAACCCGTTAGCTGCTCTGTTGATTGTTTTACTTATTATTAATATTATTATTATGGTTGCAAGATTAAATCAAGATTCAAGACTACATGCAAAATGGTTAATGCAATATAGTGACATCATTAGTAGAAGCCCAAAGACTGGGATTTCTTTGAGAGTTCTAGGAGATCTACTGCAGAGAAAAGTATGGATAGAAAACAAAAGCTTTACTAAGAGTTCTATTCGTTGTCAGAACCAATATATTCAGTAGTAATGTTATTGGCAGTAATATACTGAATTGTAGTACTGGTAGGTCACTTTAGCTAAGAAGTGTAAAGTTGCAAAGACGGTGATGTACATGTTAACTGTGTGGTAAAGTTCAAATGGCAAGCCAGTATTGTAGAAACGGGGATGGACTTGGTCTGCCCCGAATGACAGGGGGCAGAGAGTACACAAAGTATAGTCTCCACTCTTGGCAGGAAAGGAAAGGCTCAAGTGTCTATATATTTGTTTGCAAATATATGTATATGAATTTTGTATATGAATGTATGTGTATATATATATATATATATATATATATATATATATATATATATATATATATATATATATATATATGTATATATATATATATATATATATATATATATATATATATAAATGTGTGTTTACACTCATAATAGGTTCATGCCATCTAAGGGG
Source organism: Pelobates fuscus (assembly GCF_036172605.1). Taxonomy (NCBI): domain Eukaryota; kingdom Metazoa; phylum Chordata; class Amphibia; order Anura; family Pelobatidae; genus Pelobates; species Pelobates fuscus. Next base: position 32,773,886 of record NC_086319.1, on the reverse strand, counting down.
ACCATAACTGGGCACGGGGTAAAAAGGGACTAGGATAGTAGATACATACAATAGGGTAATGGTGGGATGCTGAGCAACACACAAAACAATTTATAATTTTGTGTGGAGGATGCCAACATATAACCTGCTCTGGTGCCAGTAATCAAGCTACACCTCTATGGCAGGCTACAACAATAGAAATTGGAAAAAACACAGCCACAATATTCTGGAACAACACCTACCAGTGTGGTCTCATACCAGTGTATACTATTGACAGTAAAAAGTGCATCAGCAAGTCTCTTCCTTGCTGTTTAAGAAATGGTATAATGGGGTTAGGAAAGAGAGACGTTAGAGTGCATGGTAGGTTTGCAGAAGAGGCAATTATTAAGTACAGCATGCTGACTAGAACTGATATCATTAATATTGTGCTCTCCTTGCTGTTTCAGCAGGTTGCGTATAGGTTGGTACATATTTAATCCAGTATTTTTTTTTTTTTAAGTGTTTTGGAGCCTTTGCAAAATCAAATAAACCTTACAGATGCAATATCTGCATACATTAATCACTGCACTAACAAAGCTATGACAAACCAAAATCAACAACTATGAATTAGGTCCCAATGCACGATAGTTATTAATATTATTATTATTTTATTTATATTGCACCAGCAAATTCCATAGCGCTGTACATTGTAGATTCTTAACCCGGCACACATAATGCTATAACAGGTCTGGTAGAAGTCTGAAGCACTTTGCAGATATTTACAGCAGTGATGCACATTTAACTTCTTCATGATGAAGGGTTAGGCAAATCCCTTTTAGTATGACAGTCATCTGTCATGAAGGGGTTAAAAGGCCAACTGCATGGAGGGATGCAATGCATAATTCTGGTTTCAGATTTCTTGTGTTGTCGTATATGATGGTCACTTAAGCAGGGTAAGTATGTTCATATGCTAGCAATGCTATACTTTCCGATATTTACATTATTTCTTTGTTTCCTATTAAGCATATCTGGTAGATGGCAGGAGGCACAATTTTGTCTTTATTACATATGCGTGATACCCAAGCCAATCAGAATATTATGAGCTGATATATCAATCTAGTGTCAAACACTAATAGAGGTTATAAAATCATTCTGGGATTGTACACGTGCCATGTATGTCTTGTGTTTAAATGTTTAAATGTGATTATTAGTTTGTTATGAAACGCTTGGCATTGTTAGCCATTCCTGCATACTAATACTCTGTCTTTATATCTGTATGATTTTTATTTTGTATGTATCGATTGCATAGTATTTTGTGCAAGCATGTGTAAACAAACAGTAAATGAAATAAATGTTTTACTTACTTCACCTGTTATCAAATATTCATAAAATGCTCTGCAGTTTAGGTTATGGCTACCTACGTAAATATTCACTCACTGGAGATAACCAAGGTCAGATCTAAATAGCTTTTTATCTCACGGTAATATTTAATGGTGCTGATTGATCAGATACTGTAACTTAACCTCCATTATTGTTGTTGAATGTTAAAAAAAAAAAAAAAAAAACAACAAAACAACAACTTTGTGAGCTTTGAAGTTGATGTTTAGCGAAAGGGCTAGGTGTGATGGATTTTGTATACAGTAGTAAACATAGATCTGAATAGCCCCTTATTGTAAAAATGGACAGAGATCTAAATAATGGAAGCATTCTACTAGAGGTACCTTGAATGGGCGCTGAAGGATTTTGGAAGACAGAGGGCATGGCAGCATATTATTAACACTAAAGTACCTGTTATATATCACTGAATCATAAAGTAACAACTTCTATCTGTGTTTACATATCTGTTCTCATCTAGTATTGAAATTTAATTCATTGTTACTCAATGCCAGGGAAATAGAATGAAAAGAAATGGTAATTAGCACAAAACGGAACAAAATATGATCTAAAATAAAAAAAACACAATTCACAATGCACTAAAAACTATAAACTGAACAATAGAACCATTTTATATTAACCAAATAAATAGTAAGAATAAGTTGAATGTGCCTATTATACGCAACACAATAAAGCCAGCACTTTGTATAAATGCAAAATGAATCTTGGAGTATACAAAATCCTGTAACAATAAAAAAAAAAAACTTCCAACAATGACTGAAGTGCAATAGAAAAGAAAAAAAAATCTATCTTTATCTTTTCAAAAACACATTTAAATGAAAAGGAAGAAAATTGGTCCAATTTATAACAAATTGCATTAAAAATAGAAGCAATGGCATGTCCAATATCCCCCCCCAAAAACTTACAAACAGTTCCAGCTCATTTTCTGATCCATTGTTTTGTTCTCTGTTATTATCAGTCTTTTCATCCTTATCATCTTCAGTAACATCATCCTGCGAGCAAATTATCGTAGGGATGAATATCTCTGAAAAATAATTTGGAATGACGATAAATAAGAACGCATTGCTCGTTTACAGGGTTACAAGGAGGTAACATTTTTGTTCTGTACCTGTCGCTCTGAAGTTCTTTGTTTCAAATTCATCCAAGTCATCCGCTTCATCTTCTTTGCTGAAATAAAGATATAGGTGGGTGTTAAATAGATGATAATATATTTATAATACCATATTATTCATACACTGCCTCTATATATATTCAAATGTGAAGAACACATTAAGAACTTATTTTAACACATTTTAGACCTCTTTATGCACTCATGTGCATGCATAATATAAAGACTATGCAATGCAGAGGATTGACTTGTGTCTTTTCAAGAACTCTTCCACCTAACGAATGGTTAAGGAAGTCTCCAGTGTCATGACCTGCCACTCAAATTGTGTCCACTTTCCCTGTACTGCCCATTTCATATGAAAATCAAATACAAAGGGATATTCAATTCATTGTATGAGAATAAAAAATTCTAATCTTTCACTATCAACAAATCTCTTTGACCCCTTCCCGACTGCTGACGTACTGGCAAAAATCACCCCTGGACTTACCTGGGCCGGCGATCCGCGGCAATTCTGGTCGGGGGGGGACTGCCCGAGACCCCAGCAGTCCCCTTGCAGTAGCTACGTTCACTGTGGCTCTCCAGGGCCATGTAATCACCATGATCACATGGCCGCAATAGCAGTCTATGGAGCTGCCAGCAGGGGGACTGTCTGTGCTGTCAGGCAGTCTCCCTGACACCTAAAAGTCGATTTTTTTTAAATAAAATAATAAAATATAGTATGCATACACATATATATTATAAGTGTACTTTGAGATATATACACATATATCTCAAAATACACTTATAATGTAATCATATATATGCATTATATAGGTATAATATATTATAAAATACTTTAATTATTTTATAATATATTATACATATATAGGAAATAAAATATATTATACATATATAGGAAATAAAATATATTATACATATATAGGAAATAAAATATATTATACATATATAAAAAAATAAAATATATTATACATATATAGGAAATAAAATATATTATACATATATAGGAAATAAAAGTGTGTCTGTGTGTGTATATATACCCACACACACAACACATCAACACATCAACACTTTTATTTCTTTCTTTATATATTTATTTCCTGGCCTAATCCATGGCAGCACAAAGATTGCTGTGCTGCCATGGCCTATGACCAGGAAAAGGAAATAATTGGAAGTAGGAATACATTTTCCTTTTTCCTTTTTTTTTGTATTTAAACAAATATGAATGTTACTTTGGCAAGCAGACTGGACATAACCGATTTTGAATACTGTGGGTTGTCAACTTTTACAAATGTTATGCCATGATGGGGTTAATTTTTATTCCTGGGCTGCTTAACGATCTCAAAGGCAACATAGGCCCAGCAAACCAATCTGGCAAATTTAAATGTGCAAACATGAAAAAGGGGAAAGCCCTACATTTGACCCCTGTAAGTTTGCACAAACCCATAAAACCTGTACATTGGGCTACTGTTGTACTCATGAGATGTTGCTGAACACATATTGTGTTGTTCTTTGTCAGTAACACACAAGAGGAACTGAGAATCCATTCCTAAAGTACAATGTGTGTGAAAAATAACACAAAAAAATGATTACCCAAAAGTTTGACAAAGACTGGGCGTAGAATTAGTGCATGGGAAGTGTTAAAATACCACCATTTGAAATACCCTAGGGTATCTACCTTTCAAAAATATATGGTTTGATGAGGATAAATTACATTGGCCGGCTTCAAAAATGTCATGACATGGGTGCATGATGACCAGCTGTGAAATTCCAAGTTGGAAAACTGGAATGCGCACCCTCCAAATAAGGTCTTTTAGTCCCCAGAGAGCCTGACAAACCTATACATGGGTGGTATCACTGCACTCAGGAGATGTTGCTGAACACATTTTATTTGGCAGTAACCCTTAAAGTTCTCAGTACATGCATTATTAAATTGCTATGTGTGTAAAAAAAAAATCACCAATTATTATTTTTTCTTTTAAATTTGGCATAGATTGGTGGTAAAATGGTTGCATAAAAATAGTCAAAATATCCTAAGTTTAATACCTTAGATTGTCTTCTTTTAAAAATATATATACATGTGAAGGAATATTCAGGGATTCCTGGCAGATATCAGTGTAACAATAAATTTTTTGTAAAAAAAAGCTAAGAGCATGTTAACATTGGGTATATCTAAACTCAGGACAAAATTAGAAACTACTTAGCATGGGTGTATATGGCGGTTGTAGATGCGTAACAGATTTTGGGGGTCAAAGTTAGAAAAAGTGTTTTTTACATTTTTTCATCATATTTTACAATCTGTTTATGGTAAATTATATTGTATGATGAAAATAATGGTATCTTTAGAAAGACCATTTAATGTCGAGAAAAAACGGTATATAATATGTGTGGGTACAGTAAATGAGTAAGAGGAAAATTACAGCTAAACACAAACATGGCAGAAATTTAAAAACAGTCTTGGTCCTTAACGTTAAGAAAATTGAAAAACAGTCTGGTCACTAAGGGGTTAAAATAACATCTACTGATATAGAACAATGCCCCATATCCTCATTTACTCATTAACAAGCCCTGCTTGTATATGCAACATAACATCCATTGGACAGGACACAGCAGCTCTGGAAGATTATGTTTTAACAATTTTCACAGAATTTGATCAACATGTGATAAAAATTTCCCATTGATTTATATAAATTTGAAATGTAACTGACTCATGAATTCTTCCAACAAACATTGCAACACCCACCTGCCTTGCAGTTATCACTTTTCTCCTACACTGGACATCTATCTGGGTGTAGATATGCCTTATTTTATATCTTATTCCTTGATTCCTGCATCAAAACACAATCACCTTTCTTCACTTTTCCTCCATTCCAACCCACAGCTCTTATTTTTCTACATGCCCATGCTACCATGATGACTTGCACTATTTAATATGCTCTCCTTCCTTCATCTTAACTACCCACTTATCGTTCTTAATGGCTTTCATTTACTGCGTGACTATTACCTAAACACATCTAATTTTCTCCTATGTCATCTGTTGGTCTCTGTCTCAGTTTTCAATATCACACATTCATAGTGGTACTTTTGACCTCATCTTGACATCAAGTCGATATATAGTTGCCTAATGAAGCCACCATATTCTTTCTGATAAAATATTTCTTACACTATCTCATATTTCAATCAAACCCCTTTTCTTTTTTGCTCCCACCTAAAATGTCTACATTAAACACAGGAATTACTGGTCCCTTGATTTTTCCACAATGGTCCATTGACTTTTCCACCCTTTCCCAAGTTTCATCTTCTCTACCTTCATTCTCATCACACTCAAAGGGGCTGTTTCTTCTACAAATTATGCCTTTTCCTCCTCTCTCAACATTGTTTCACCTCAATGTCCCATTTTCCCTGAAACCCACCCTGCAAATCCTGTCTTTATAAGGAGCTTAAGACACTTTATTAATTAAATAAACATCTTTGGAAGACTGCCCGAATATTAAATCATCCTTCACAACCCAGTGTAAACTTCTATTAATTTTCTAGTATCTGTAATAATGGTCTTCACATCATAATTGGCTTTGATTACGAAACTGTATAATTGATTATAAACTGTAGAAGCTCCTGATCTCCTAGAAGTGTTATAGAGAGTATTCTGGCATTATTAGAAAAACAACATTGATTGTTTAAAAAGAAAAATATTTTTCAAAGGTACAAAAAAAAATTAACAAACTGCATTAAGGTTTACAGCAGAACAAATTAGCAAAGAGAACATAATGGTTTTATTTCCAACTGGATTTACATTTTACCTTTTGCCACAAAGCATATTAGCCTTCTAGAAATCTCATCGGCAGGGATTTCTACTCATGTATCCATGTGTCTAATTATATTCACCCATCTATTAACCCACATACTAAAAAAAAAAAACAAGATACATTAAAAATGAAAAATGAGAACTTTAGTGCAACCAAAGAAGCAATAAAAAAACTAAAATACCTTAAAATCAATGTATTTCAGTAAGCAATCTGTATTTGGTAGTTGCAGATTTTGTATTACAAGTAGCTCATTACTTTTAAATAATTTGGTCTATTGACAAATATATTTGCTTGGCATCTGTCTTTTTTTTGGTTAGATTAATATGACCTAAATTCTAAATAATCATATGATTAAGGACAGCAAGGCCCAAAATGTGAGTGCCAATAAAATGTATTGTATTGACTTGGGAAACACTTATCTCTGTTTGCTTCCTTATAAGCCCATAGTTTATTTGAAATAAGCAACATTTACCTGATAAGGATATCATTTATTTACTTTACTCTTTGGGGCTACATGGTTCTGACAGAGAGAGGGAGAGGGATAGTCTCTTTGCAGCTGTATCTATATAACAATATTTGCTATACATATGTATGTTTATTTCTTATATATATATATATATATATATATATATATATATATATAAAATCACCCTATCACCCTGATGGTGGCCTGGTGAGGTATAGTCCCTATTTTGTGCCCAAATCCCTCTGTCTTTTATTTACCCCAATGTCTTTTTCTGGGAGCTCCATATTGTCCAAGTGTATAACAGAGCTCTGCAGCAATAATACTCACAGTGATGTGTCTTTAAACTACAATAAATATATTTAGAAATCTGTGTAAATAAGATACATTGTTTTTTTCTGAATCACATTTTAGTGACATATATGATCATTTAGCCACCTAAAATTTCTCAGAACAGCCTACCTGTAAACACCCCCTACTCACAGCCCTAATTTAAAGTACCCCTCTTTGGCCATTTGAAATGTTGGGAGATATGCTGTCATCAGGCCCAGAATCAGTTTGCATCTTTAGGTACCCCCAGTCACTTACAGTTTGTAACAATGACTGATTAATGATTTCCTTCATAAACAAGACACATTTTTAAAAGGACAACTATACATCAACTATGAGAAATCATGTGAACCATTTGGAATAGTCTGATTTCTTGTGCAACAAAGCAATATTCATCTGAATCATAATCATAAAGAGAAATGAGGTTATTCATAAAATATATTGTATATTCTACTGCTATGGTTTTGTGCACATGCACCATTTTCTAATGAATAAAAAGGTTTCTCCACCCTTTAAAGAATGATGCTTTTTACACTTTTTCTGCAGTCAAGCAAAATAATACATTTTCCCTTTTACTTTTTCATTTCTCTGTGCGTTTTGTCTGATTTTAGTAATTCGCTGATTATGAGCAAAGGTTCTGCAAATACCTATTTAATAATAAAAAAAGAATCACAAACTTGAGGACAAAAGAGTAATAATTAGGAAAAAAAAAAGCATTAACTAAAACAAGGAAGGACCTAAAAGCTTAATATTGTATTGTAACAATGCAGTGTTTGTTGTCCCAGGACATATTTGGGAACGAGAAATCTCAATGTATCCTTCCTGGTAAAATATTTAATAAATAAATAAAGGAAGCTTCAAGATCATACCATTCCCATTCAGTTACGGAAGGTTGAGAAGTGAATGACATCTCTAATAAATGACAGCTCCTATTAGCAATAGAGAGATTGCTGTAGATTGTTATAACACTTTTAAAAAAAAACTTTTTTTTTTTTAGATCAACATTATTTAGGTGTATTACTGAATGTTGGTGTTATGCTCAAATGCAGACATTCTTTTTTGTATTCTATTGTACTTTCAGTAAGGTATACTGGTATTTATGCCCTCAGTATGCTTACAGATATCTTTATGAAAGATATTTGACCATTTTTATTTATCTAATTTTGTCATATAACTGTATGTGAGAAAAATGACTGCTTTAATACCAACATTTCAGACCCTGTGTGAAATATTGCAAAATAAGGTATACTGGATAATTTCTAAAGCTTTTCATTCCTCCAGTATTTCTATAAATGATTAACAAGCACATGACTTTTAAGAAACATTTATATTTACATAATTGATATAATAATGAGTTAACAAGAGGAGGATGGTTTATACAAGAAGTATAAGAGCCAAAAGTTGAATAAGCACACGTGTACTTGGCATGAGGTCTTTAACTGATTCCCCTTTTGTGCTGAGGTTTTATAACTTGATCATCTGTTCTCTGCCTGCCAATTGTAAGCACAGTCCTAGCTGTAATCCTTAAGGTCATGTTGAAACTTGAGTCAATGCAGATTCCAAATTGCTTCTTCAGATCATCAACATGCATGTCAGTCAGTGTCTGCGTAGGGCGTAATTTTTGATAGACTTCCGTGAAACACAAGGTAACCACCTCCTTTTCCATTTGTTCCTTTACTTTATATATTTTCTTGTTGTATATAATGATTTGCTAGCAATTCATTCATGGATCACCTATTGATAATCATCTCAAACTATTGGACTCTTTGCTACAGGTGAACAGTTTTAGTCAGTTGGTTATTATGCACTTGATTCCTTGTTATATTCTGCCAAAGTAATGCTGCTTGTTCAGGCCTGAATTTACCCTCCTTGCTGCCCCAAGGCCAGTTTTCTCAATAACAATAACCTGCAGTCTCTCCATTTATATATAGTACATATACATATTAATATAATACAAAATTACAAAAATACATGTCCACATATATACATATATACACATACGCAATGCTCTACCACAATTTAAAAGTAGTAGTGTCTTTCTTTAATGAAATCTTTGGCCTTCGTTAAGACTCATGTACACTTACTGACCCATGCAGATGCACATTGACCCATGCAGACACACACTTTCACACTGACCTATGCAGACACACACTGACCATGTAGACATACACAGCGACCCATGCAGACACACACACACACTGATCCATGCAGACACACTCACACTGACCCATGCAGACACACACAGTTACACTGAACCATGCAGACACACACTGATGCATGCAGACACTCACACTGACCCATGCAGACACACACTAGTCCATGCAGACACACACAAATCAATGCAGACAAACACAAACTGATCCATTCAGACACACACTGATCCATGCAGACAGACTAACCTTAATGGGCACAGGTGGCTGGCCCCTGGGCTAGGCAAGGCAAGCTGCTGCTGGCAGGGCAGGTACCAGACTGATTGCTGGCACTGACCTAGCTAGATTAAATGGTTAGAAGGGCAGATACATTTAGGGAAGGGCAATTGCCATTGCTTGCATTGCTTTCTTTTTCGTCCCCTCTCTCTCCCATACATGCATGGAGGAAGATGTGCTGGGGTTATGTCAGTGATGTCATAGCCCCACCCACTCTCCTCCAATTCATGAAGAAGCTACAGGAGCCCACCAGGAAGAAGAACAAGAAGGCATGTCTCCTTCTTGTGTGGGCTGGCCACAGCGACCAACTCCCTAGGCATGAAACTATTCTGGCTGGTGAGGGAGATCTTTGATCTCCCCACAGGCTGTGCCACCCTCTCCTACCTGTTTATTTCTCATCTTTTCCCAGACACAACAATCAATTTGTGCGTTTTGAATTGACAACACGTGTCTGTACACATGTTTTTTGGGTTGATGAAAGTGTTAAGCTTCTTTTCTCGAGCAATAATTATCTATGTGTGACAGAATGTATTTTATAAAAGTTTGTTCTGCATTTTCATATAGCACGTTTACTAATTTATTCCGTCCCGATTTGTTCCCAAAATAAACTCGATATATCACTTTTGTGAATTTTCACCCACTTGTGCATAAATATTAAATAATTAATAAATAATATATTTCCTTGCACAAATACCCACATCATAATCACAGGTGACATCACACCTTGTTTGCTTTTGTATAAATCAATATATTTCTGCTACTGATCAATCATTTGTTAGCTTTGCTCACCCCTCAGCTTCTTATTATGCATAATGCTCAGTCTGCAATATTGAATGATATGGTGAGCAATTTCATACATTCAGGGTTGGGTTTAGAGTTTCTATCGTCTGCGTGCAATTTTTTTGGGAGATGCCATTGTGTGACCTCTCCTTTTTCACAATTATGCCTTGTTTCTTTCATTATATGCACTTCTTTTCCCCATCCCTTTCCTACCAATGTCAAGCCTTGCTTCATTCCTTCCTACCCCAGAGGGAATGAAATGCACCAAAACACGTCATTGATACTTATACATACTATGAAATATACATTTATTAACATTTGGCTTTTTCTGGCATTACTTAAAAAACAAAATTCAGAGATACATGCACAGAGTCCCACAGACACTTGCAACTTCAGATTTATACATATTGATAAAGAAATAGAGACATGTATAAAAACTAAATTCAATGTGAAATGCATAGAGACACATTCATGCATACCAGAGACACAAACACACATAAAGTCAATCACAGATAAATACAAATATATTGACCTAATCCTTTATTGCCTATTGATAAATATACCCAGTCAAAATATGTGTTGTATTACTAGAGAACAATTTATCAACTGAAACACTGTACTTTTCATAGGTAGACACACATATAGATGCCCTCACACATAGACAGATGCACATATATGCACAGACATGCATACACACATACTAATCAAGAGAGGCACATATATAGATATACTCACACAACATCAGACATATGACACATGAAGACACACATACAGTCACACTAGAGCAAAGAAAGATACAGGGGTAAAGTCATACACAGACAGAAACACACATACACAGAGACATGTGTACAGATTCAGTTATGTACATAGACACATCATCCTCCTCTTTTCAGTTTCTTTCTTGCCAATCCCTCCCTCATATTGAATTTGGTTGTCTCTTTCCACACAGGGTCCTGTCTTTGTCTTTTTCTCTCTACATCTTCCCCCTTATTTTGGTCTCTCCCATTTTCTGTGTGTGATGTTCCACTCATGTCACACTCAGTTGAGGTCTAACATCTTTTGGCCATCTGACTGATTCTGACTTCTCTCACTCACACACAATTATTATCCATTTCACCCCTGCCATTAGCATTGGCATCAAAACTTTGCTCAGTGTAGCCATGGTGTAGGAGAGCAAGTAGAACTTTGGACTTGTACTTCTTCCTGTGTTTCCACTCCAGAGCTACAGTGCATTGTTTTTTAAATTTTGATGCAAGTGCTTGCAGTGCTAGTGATGGGAAGTGACAAATGGAGCTTAATTTGGTTAAAAGTGAGTTTTACCCTCACAGGTGTAGCACCAAATGTCTGGCTACATTCAGCTTAAGTTCTGAATGTGAAAATTTGCAGCCACTACATAATCATGGCTACCTATACAGGAAATGTGAGCTGGGGCGAACTGATGATCTCAGCCAATCCAATTCTTGTCTATATGAAAGCATTGGGAGGCTAATGTGCAGTGGTGTATTCTGGTTTTGTGCTGCCCTAGGCATGACAAAATTCAGGCATTCCCCCTCCCTTCCAAATTTCTCTTCCTGACAGACACACTCCCTCACTGATGCATGCACTGACATACACTCACAGATACACAGTCATTGTCACACACATTGTTTAACCAACACACACTTTCACTGAAACATACAGATTCACAGACATACACGCTCACTCATTCACAGTTATACTCACAGTTACACACAGACTCACATTCACTGACAGACACACATATACATTAACTGACAGATACGCATTCACAGACAGACACATACACACTCTCACTGACAAACACACATACACACTCACACACTCACTGACAAACACATATACACTCTCAGTGACAGACACACTCTTACAGACACACACTAACAGACACACACTAACACTCACTAACAGACACACTCACTAACAGACACACACTAACACGCACCAACAGACACACACTAACATACTAACATACTAGCACCTTTAGGAGTGCTGGAATGGATTTTTCCTTGTGGTGCACTGGGGCTGACTGCAGCTTGGCAGGCAGGCGGGTGGTCGGGAGGTCTGGCAGACAGGTGAGTGGTGGAGGTGGGCGGCGAGGGAGGTCTGATCCTCCTGCTCAGCTCCCTAGCACCTCTTAGTGATGCCGGGCCGGGCTGACATCATATTCTGTCTCTGCCATCATTGTGGTGTGCGCAAGGGAGCTGAGCAGGGAAGAGCTCAAGGGAGAGTTCTCCCTCCCCGCCCGCAACATCAGTGCATGCCAGCCCAGTGGGTCCCCGAGGTGGCCAGCCAGCCAGCTCCTGGGCCCCCCAGGACAAGAGGCTGGCAAGGCATTTGCCAGGGCGATTGGGGGGCGGCTTTTTTTGCCAGCCCCCTGAAAGTGCTGCCCAAGACAAATGCCTTGCCAGCCTCACGGTAAATACACCGCTGCTAATGTGCACACACAAAATGCCACGCTGCACCAATCAGCATCTCCTCATAGAGCTGCATTTCTCTGAAAAGGTAGTATTTACATAAAAATGCCTGCATTGGCATAATATAGACACTATAACAATTACATTAAGCTGTAGTTGTTCTGGTGACTATGCTGTCCCTTTAAAAAAAATATAATAATAATAATAATAATAATTCTTTTTTTTAATAAGTATAATTAAGAGTCACTTCAGATTTTATTGTATATATTGTTCATTATATTATATTAAATTAGTATGTTCTTATCAAGGATATGAACAATACTGAACAATACTACTTTGCATTCTTTAGATATAAACTGTACAAACAAGGACATTATAAGGTTGGATCTCAAAAACTATTGCATTGAAAACAAAGGTATTTTAGAACAAAAGAAATAGTGATTTGGAAATAAAAGGTCTGGTGACAAATGCGCGTCCTTATACTCTAAATGAGATTGTTGTATACGTCAAGAAGAACAGAGATACAAGTTTCAGCATAGCCTAAAATCCTTTGATTGCCAAGGAATCAGTTATTATAAGAAAGCAACTCGTGACAGTTCGGAATAGGAGCTGGGTGTAAAATATAGCCCTTTGCTGGCGAGGTTATACCAATGTCAGGGCTTTGACTTTCCATGTTATGGAAATGTAACAAAGGTAAATACAATGGTGCAATTATTACTAGTAATGAGGGAAAACATACATTAAAATGATTTCCTTTTTTAACCCCTTCAGGACGGAGTCAATAGTGCACGTTCTGATCAAAACAAAACGTAAACAAAAACTGGAATTTGCACTATATGTCTGTTCACCCGTAGTTCCCCTCTTTCATAGGATATGTACCCACACTTATTATATATCATTTTGTTCAGGAGAAACAGGGCTTTAATTTATCATTAACTATTCATATATGGAACATAATTTATTATGAATAAAATTTAAAAAAAAATGTGAGAAAATAAGATTTTTTTTCTAAATTTGCATTTCCGTCTGACATTTTAACTGTGAATGTCATAATACTGTTAGGTTTTACTGCACAAAAATGCACATATTTGTAATCAGCGATGTGTCACGAGTACAACAGTACCACCCATTAACAGGTTTTATGTTGTTTTGGAAAGTTACAGGGTCAAATATAGAACATTCCATTTTCAAATTGAAATTTTCCAGATTAGTAATGTTACCTTTGAGACGGTGTGGTAGCCAGGAATGAGAATTACCCTCATAATGGCATAGCATTTGAAAAAGTAGACAAGCCAAGGTATTGAAAGTGGGGTATGTTTAGTATTTTTTAGTAGCCACTTAGTCACAAACACTGGCCAAAGTTAGCATTCATATTTGTTTTTGTGTGAAAAAAGCAAAAAACGAATATTTGGCCAGTGCTTGTGACTAAGTGGCTACTAAGAAAGACTGGACATACCCCACTTGCAATACCTTGGGTTGTCTACTTTTGCAAATGGTATGCCATCATGGGGGTAATTCTCATTCCTGGGCTACCATACGCTCTCAAAGGCAACATAACCAATCTGGCAAATTTCAATGTGAAAAAAATGAAATGCAAGCCTTATATGTGACTCTCTAACTTTCCAAAACACCATAAAACCTGTACGTGGGGGGTACTGTTATTCTCGGGAGACTTCACTAAACACAAATATTAGTGTTTTAAAACAGTAAAACATATTACAACAATAATATAGACCATAAAAGTGCCGTTCGCTTGTAAAAAATCCGAAAAACGTCACTTTTACTTAAAATAGCATCGTTGTAATACAATTTACCAGTTTGAAACACTAATATTTGAGTTCATCGAAGTCTCCCGAGTAAAACAGTACCCCCTATGTACAGGTTTTATGGTGTCTTGGAGAGTTACAGGGTCAAATATAGTGCTTGCGAATTAAATTATCTGTACTTTCTCCCTGTGTTGTCAGGCATGTCAATCAAATTTGAATTAATCAAATCACATAATTACGTTAAAAGATTATTTAAATATACACGTTGAATTTTAATATATATGCATATATATATAATTAATAACAAAATACAGTTAGAATGAAATTACATATGCATATATAATTTATATTAAATTTTGTTTCAATATTTTATTTATTTATTTTATTATTTTATTTATTTATTATTTTAATTATACGTATTTATATATAATATATATATATGTACATCTATTATATATATAATATATATATATGTACATCTATTATATATATAATATATATATTTATATATATATATATATATATACATATTATATATATGTAACGTCATTCTAAGTGTATTTTAATATTAATATATATACTTATATTAATATTAAAATATACTTTGTATGACGTTACATATATATAATATGTATATATATATTATATATATATAATATATATACATATTATATATATATATATATATTTGTGTAAGGGGCAAATAGCCGTATATGGAGTAAGGATCCAGCATAAGCGTAGGATAGTATAAAGGGAGCAAGTCGGTTGTGGTGTGCCGAGACCGACGATACGGTAGGCCTGTAAATAAAGAGGGCCCACCAAGGAGTAAGAAAGTAAAGTAAATGGAAAGAAAAGAGAAAGTGTTGAAATGAGGAGTGGGTGGGAGGGTCATTCTGATGCTGACCTCAAGCAATATGAGTCACGTAAGGGGTGTCCCTTATATAGGGGAGTGAATTAATTTAAGCCCCTCCCACAAATACAGGCCAAAAGGCCTTAATACTTGTGTAAGGGGCAAATAGCCGTATATGGAGTAAGGATCCAGCATAAGCGTAGGATAGTATAAAGGGAGCAAGTCGGTTGTGGTGTGCCGAGACCGACGATACGGTAGGCCTGTAAATAAAGAGGGCAAAAATGAATAATCAAAGATTTAATACAGTCAACAAATATATACAAATTAACCAGACATTTCCTTAAATGCATTACAGTATTTAATTCCTGGAAGAATTTTGAAGGTAGGAATCTAGGACCGAAAGTGAACACCATTTGTTGTGGGTAGGATAGTATGTTATCTCTACTGTTGGTCCGTGTTGACTCGTTTCGGAATGTGGTAGAGCCAATAGGTAATGAAATATGTGTTTACGTACGTGGGATCGTTGAAGACAATGATCTGTCTGAGTGGTGGTGATGGTAGTGAATTCTCTGGCCTGAGAAAGGCATAAAAGGCAATGTGCATGGCTGGTAATGGCCGACTTGGTAGTATAATTGAATGGTTGTAGATCTAATAGGTCCGATAAGGATGAAAAGTTGGATGGCTATTGGTAATCTCTGAGAGGAACGTGGGGGAATGGATTCCTGAAAACTTCTGAGTATATTCTTGTCTGGTATGATAGCATGAAGTTATGGTAGTTTTGGCCATAGGTTATCCTGTGTTGTTGAATGCCTGTAAACTATATGATTAATGGTGTGTGAGATAGTTTAAGTTTAAGGTGGCAAAAAGAAGCAAAACCTAGGAGAAATGTTATGACACAGGTTGAGCTATGTCGTGTTCCAATGAGATTCTTTAAGCCAGGTGAAAAGCTGTGTTATGTGTTCTACAAGTATGGGACGAAAGTGCTAGGTGGGATAGTGCATGCTATGCTGCATGAGTATGTCTAATCCATAATTTTGTCTCTGGAACGAAAGCGTGGCCGTGACTGTATGGGCGGCTGTAGGAAGCGTATGATGAACATGCCTGGAATATAAATGAGACAATTATCGGCAGGGATGTATACCCCCGTCTGGTACATGAAAGTGAAATGTGATAAGTGGCCAACCAAGTGAGTTCCCCAGAAATATCATGACCTTATGGATGAGTAGTGGCGATTGTTGATGATATGACATGTGCCTAGTTGTCAGAGTAATAACGGATTGATGACCCTGACCATGATTTACCCCATGCCACAGCAGCTGCTACAATGGGGTAGATCTCCCAAAGGGGCTGAGGTGGTGGAAAAATTTCCAAACCTGGATGCCATGGCCAACAGCTCCAAAGCAATCGTTCCCGGTAGATCGCTGCCAAACCCGTGGTAGACGCCGCGTCTGACCATCTGGTTGGAGAAGTGTCAGACAATCCTGGAAGGAACATGCATTTACCATGCCAAGTGGTTAAGAAATTCCCCCCCATGTTCAGGTCTGCTGTTGCTGAGGTGTCTAGGAACATCCTCTGATCATCATGTTGGAAGTTTGGAAAAAAGGGGAAAGTATTCTGGATGTGAAAGCGTGGTCTTGTGGTATGATAGGCATGGCAAAATTAAGGAACCTGGTAGGGATTGTAGTTCCTTGCAGTTGTAAGTACTAAGCAGGAGGTAGTGATTGATGTAGATGAGAATGTTCCCTATTTGTCTTGTGGTAACTTGCGTGTATGGATGCCGACTCAAGTCATATGCCCAGTAATGTGATGATAGTGTCTGGGCCTTCTGTTTCTTATGGGGTACTGGGACGCCCAAGTGGTCAACCAGACTAAGCTGCTGTGAGGCTTCTAGTGAAAAATATGTTATCTTTGATCAACAAGAAGTCTTCTAGATAGTGTATGACTGTAAGACCTCTGGATATGTTATCATAACCAGCACAGAGTATCTGCGAATATCGATAGTAGGCTAATCTGTAGCTCGAAAGTTGATCGGGGAAAGGATTGCCCAATTTATGCCATGTAAGTGCCAGTGTGTAGGGTAGATGGTAGCCGTTTACTGCGTTGATGATATTGGTCTTACTTAACCAAGCTTCAAACCATGCTTGAGTGAAAGCTGTAAAGGTAGATCAATGATGTTGTATAGTAAGAAAACTCCTCGGAGGGTATGAGGGAGTTGAGACTTGGGGTAGCGGAGGTGTGTGGTGCCAATAAGTCTATGGTTAGTCTTTGTTTAAGGGAAGATTCCTTGTGACAATACCAATGTGTTTGTGTTTGGTGCCCTGCTGTAACTGGTGGAGATTGGAAAACCCCATCTGCAAATCTTGGCTATGAGTGTGTTTACAGCCAATGGTTTTGTTGTGCTGACTGTAAATGAGGGCATGCTATATTCCTTGAAGGTGTGTTTATGATACCTGTATGGGAGCCCTTTGAAGCTCCAGAGCTTTAGTAAATCTACTACAAGTCTGGAAGGGTGATGAGTCAGTAGTGTTGAAAATGCATTGGTGTGTACAGATGGTGAGTACGTTATTTGTAAGTTGCATTGGGACACATGGTTTTTCATGTGCCCTGAACCATTTGAACATATATGCAACAGTCTATATGCAATGCAACTACTCATATCAATGGTCTCTGGTAGTTCAGAGGTGCTGGTACCTGGAGCCCGAGAGCGCTCGTCCATTTGTTTGGGACAAAATCCCTTCTGTATGGGTACCTGCAAAAATAAACATCTCTACATATTCCAATTGCCAACCCAACCAAGGGATGGTCAGTTCCCGATCTACCTGGAATCCCTGGATCTGACCACCACAGATAAATCATCATACATATATATGCCTTGCTTCCCCCAATGTGCTGACATCATACGTGCAGGGTTAACGTCTTGTGTGTCATAAGAATTGATTGTACCAGGTAACCGAGTTTTGGTTGGTGCTGGTTGTACAGTAGCGTGAGGCCCAGCCTTGTGAGGGCTGTGGTGACCAACTCGAGATTGCCAGTCTGTCATAAATTTTTTGGCTCATGAGTTTATGAGTGAGGCTAGTATAGCCTGGGTGTCACCTGAGTTGATGTAGCTGGGCCTTCCCCTGCCTCCGTGTTGTCCGTTGATGTATGGAGGAGTTTGAATAACTCTGCTTTCCTTGCTGTAGCAGGGTAGGGGATTTGTCACCTCCTTAGGTCGGTGGTAATGTGTGGGATCGTCCAGGATCTGATTGCTGCTGGACTAGCAACATCTCCTCTGCTTGAAGGTGTATCAATTCTAGCCGGGGTGCTAGGAAGAGGTGATTCTTCACCATCTTTTTGAGAAATACTTAAATAACAATAAAGACTAATAATGCAATTATTATTTGTACCCAGGGTTCTTGTACTGGCTTGCTAGCTAAGCCGTAAGGCGAAACGATTAGGCTTGGTGTTTTTTGGTGACTGGTGAGGTCCTGCTAGTTGCCAAGTGGCTTGAGAGGCTCTATGCTTGGCGCGAGGGGATTTTGAGTGGCCACCGAACGTTGTGGCAGGATGTTGGCCTCTCGGTGACAGTAACCAGAAAATAGGAAGGGGAGTGACAGGTGAGGCCCTCTCTATGATACAATGCGAGGCGGCTAGCTCACGAGTGGCCCGAGGGGTGTATGCCTCCGAGTGTGAGGCGGGGTGTTGGCCTCGCGGGACCACTAACCGAAGCATAATGCAGAGAAAAAAGGGGGTAATACCTATTGGGCCCTAGAACCCTAATTGCCAGTATACTATTACTATTCCAGGGAAGGTAAGAGATGAATAACTACGTGAGCAGGTGTATGTACTTGGTAGTATGGTATTGAACCTGACAATACCTATAGGTTTTTTAGTAGTAACTGTAACCTGAATGGATAAAACTGTATGGCATAAGGAAATATGGCATAGACCAAGCTTATCTTAATACGTACAGTATATGTGAAAAGTAAAGTGCCGTGATGTGTAAATATTAAACATCGTAGCCATACTGGTTAAATATGTATCAATCTTAACCCATTAAGTGCCGTATGTACAAGTGAAAATGTGGTCTGTCCCCACCTTGTATGTTGTATGTCCCCTTGCTAGGGGAAAGTCTGTTGCGTGAGCAGCGTGCTGTGAAAAATGTATGTGAACTATATTACCAGTTACGTATATACAGATGCGTCTGCTATTGTGTAATAATATATGTATTTATACCAGATGTTGATATAGTGCTTGCTATGTGAATTGTTGGATGTCTTATTGAATGGTAGGGGTCAGTGAACATGGTGTTGCAAAATGCAAGTGCACTGGAGATCTGCCGAGTGCCCTATAGGTGGCAGTGTAGTTGGATACTGATTGGTATGTGAAATGTTGTTTGTCTGTTGACCTATAGGTGTCAGTGTTTTGGTGTTTGTAAAACCCCATGAAAATTGTCAATATACTTGACAGACCTGTAGGTGGCAGTGTTGATAGAACCACTGTTGGTCTTGATGTGAAATGTAAATTATTGTGAATTAAACCTGAAGTTGAGCCCGTGCTGGAGTTTAATTTATGGTTTATGGTTATGTTTAAAACAATCTTATGTGTAATTTATATTGGCTGGTAAATTGTATATGCCATGTGACCAGTAGGGGTCAGAAATGCTGATTGTATGTTAAAATACCCTTTAACCCCTTAAGGACCAAACTTCTGGAATAAAAGGGGATCATTACATGTCACACATATCATGTGTCCTTAAGGGGTTAATCCTACCGTTTGACAGATAGGAGTCAGTATAAAAGCGAAAATGCTGTAGTTAGTTTGTTTGCTTATGAAGTGAAATAAAGTCTGAGAAGCCTATAGTATACCGATTGACCGGTAGGGGTCAGCATGTAGGCGAAAATGCTGTGGTTAGTTGGTTTGTACATGAAGTGCAATAATGTCTGAGAAGCCTGTAGTACACTGAATGACCGGTAGGGGTCAGTGTGTAGGCGCAAATGCAGTGGTTCGTTGGTTTGTACATGAAATGCAATAATGTCTGAGAAGCCTGTAGTACACTTAATGACTGGTAGGGGTCAGTGTGTAGGTGAAAATGCAGTGGTTTATTGTTTTGTACATGAAAAGCAAAAACGTCTAAGAAGCCTGTAGTACACCGAATGACTGATAGGGGTCAGTGTGTAGGTGAAAAATGCAGTGTTTTGTTGGTTTGTACATGAAATGCAATAATGTCTGAGAAGCCTGTAGTACACCAAAAGACCAGTAGGGGTCAGTGTGTAGGCGAAAAAAAAGAGTTGTTCGTTGATTTGTACATGAAATGCGATAATATCTAAGAAGCCTGTAGTACACCAAAAACCGGTAGGGGTCAGTGTGTAGGTGAAAATGCAGTGGTTTATTGGTTTGTATATGAAAATGCAAAAAACATCTAAGACGCCTGTAGTACATCGAATGACCGATAGGGGTCAGTGTGTAGGTGAAAAATGCGGTGGTTGGTTGTTTTTTTCATGAAATGCAATAATGTCTGAGAAGCCTGTAGTACACTGAATGACCGGTAGGGGTCAGTGTGCAGACGAAAATGCAGTGGTTCATTGGTTTGTACATGAAATGTGATTATGTCTAAGAAGCCTGTAGTACACCCAAAGACTGGTAGGGGGTTTAAACAAATGATATGCATGAACATGCAATAGTTTTAGAACAGACTTAGACAAAATGCAGCCGTAAAGTGAGGACCTGACCCGTGAATGGTGCCGTGGGACTGATGCCTGGCGTAACGGGTAGGTCGACTTACGGTTTGTGAGTCACTTGGGCACCATCCACGGCGATGGATTGAAGAAAGAAGGTGGTAGGCCGGAAAAGCCTGTGGCTGGATTCCTGACACAGCTCTGCTTAGAAAACCTCATGGAGTAATCAGGTAAAATGGCGTCTGGATGACCCGGAAGTGGAAATCATTCTGATGCTGACCTCAAGCAATATGAGTCACGTAAGGGGTGTCCCTTATATAGGGGAGTGAATTAATTTAAGCCCCTCCCACAAATACAGGCCAAAAGGCCTTAATACATATATATATATATATATATATATTTAATTTAATTTTACACATGTCTAATATATATTTTTTTACTTTCCCACCAGCAGGGGGACTGTCTGATATTTCAGACAGTCCCCTGCTGGCAGATCCATAGCCAGCTATAGGGGGCCATGTGATCGCTCTTTGAGAGCCCAGGCAGCCCCCCAGAAGAGGATCGTGGCGGAGGTGAGCAGGGCCGGACTGGCCCACTGGGATACCGGGAAATTTCCCGGTGGGCCGGCACACTATGGGGCCGGTGCGCGGCCACCTAGTGTGCACCGGCCCTGGCCGCAATTACAGAGTGACCGGCAGGAGGGGATGCTCTCCCCTCCTGCCGGTCACAGAATGTAGCGTGGCCGAGCAGACAGACCGGGTAGGGGAGCTTCTGTTCCCCTACCTGGTGTAGCAGGAAGCAGGAAGCGAGCCGAGAATGCTCCTCCCGCGAGCAGGCAGGTTGGAGCGTTGCTGTGCGTTACCATGGCAACGCTCCAACCTGCCTGCTGTTCTCGCGAGAGGAGAGCAAAGTCAGCCTGCAGCCAGAGGAGCTGCAGGCTGAACAGCAGATGCCCCCACTGGACCACCAGGGCTTGAACATTGAAGAATAGTCGTTCCCCCTCTCCCCTGATCAAAGGTAAGGGGGTAGGGGGGTAATATAAAGCTTTTTTTATTTTTTTTAATTTTTTTATTTAAAATAAATATATCAATGCTATAACCCCCCCCTATACACACACTACCCCCCTCCTCCCCCACCAACAGCACCCCTCCACACACACAGAACCCCCCACACACACAGAACCCCCCCATACACACACTAAACTCCTCCTCCCCCCACCAACAGCACCCCCCCACACACACAGAACCCCCCCATACACACACTACACCCCACCAACAGCACCCCTCCAAACATAAACTGCACCCCTTCACACACACAGAACCCCACACACAGAACTCCTTCACGCACACAGAACTCCTTCACGCACATAGAACCCCTCTGCGCATACAGCTCCCCTCCGCGCACACATTTCCCTTTCGCGCCCACAGCACCCCTTCATGCACACAGAACCCCTTCATGCACACAGCACCCCTTCACACACAAACGCACTCTCTCCACACACACACACACTGTAGCCCCCCACACACACTAAACCGCTACACACACTGCACCCTCTCCAAATACAAACCGCACCCCCCACACACAGAACCCCTACACACACTGCACTCCCCACACAATGAACCCGTTAACACACACAACACACACACTGCACTCCTCACTGCAGTCTGTGTGTGTGCGTGTATTCACCAGTCTCTGCGCATTCACCAGTCTGTGCATCAGTCTGCGCGCGTTCACCTGTCTGTGTGCGTGTAATCACCAGTCTGTGTGTATATTCCGCAGTCTCTATATGTGTGTATTCAGCAACCTTTGTATATATTCAGCAGTCTGTGTGTGTTTTGTGCGGTTTATGTGTATTCAGCAGTGTGTGTGTGTTTTCAGCAGTCTGTCTGTGTGTGTAAGTATTGTATTTGTTGGAGGTACCAAAAAATATAAGCCTCATTTTATTGATAATTTATATTTTTATTCCTTTGAGTGGTTGCGTAGTCAGGGCCCCAGTGCATTGGTTTGCCCAGTGGGCTATTATGCTGTTACAATGGCCCTGGTCTAGGGTATGTGTGTGCTCTGATGATCATGCTCCTTCAAAATGTAAATGAAAAGACACTAATTTGAGTACCAGGAAGGGGATGAGCTGTCTTCTGGCCAAGAAGAGGTTAAAGACTTATGTATTTCTCTTTTTTTTTTTTTTTTTTAGTGATTTTTGTATCGCTAATGGGTGTCCCATTTTTATATTTTATAAAATCTGGTCACCCTAGACACATGGAAGGTTGGGAGGGGGCATAGGGACACATGGAGGGCTGGGAGAGCCATAGGGACACATGGATGACTGGGAGAGAGGGCTAATAGGACACATGAATGGCTGGGGGGCTAGTGGGACACATGTGGGGGCTACTGAGACACATGGAGGGCTGTGAGGTAAGGAGACACATGGAGGGGCTGGCGAGTAAAAAAGGCACACGGAGGTGTGTGGGAAAGAGACAGACGGATTGGGAAAGGGGAACAGGAAACACACAGAGGAGTTGAGGAAGACGAACAAGAGACACACAGAGGGAGTGGGGAAGGAGAGAATGAGACACACAGAGGAGCTGTGGGGAAAGATACAAATAGAGGTGCTGGGGCTGAGAGACACGTGAAAGGGGATTGGGGAGAAAGACAAACAAACTTCACTTTGGTCTCCTGCTCTCCCTGTAACTCAAAGTCGGCTGGTGAGAGAAAGACGTGATATTAAAGGGACACTATAGTCACCAGAACTACTACAGTTTAATGTATTGGTTATGGTGTCTGTAGCCTGTCCTTGTAGGCTGACCACTGTAAATGCTACCTTTTTATAGAAAAGGCAGTGTTTACATTGCTGCCTAGGCATATCTCCTACAGTCACTCAGACGACCACTAGAGATGCTTTCTAGTCCAGTGCTGTACAGTGTGCAGCACCTATGTTCAGAATCTACACTCTATGCATGGAGGTCCTGAACGCTCCCTGTAGAGATGCAATGATGCAATGTATCTCTATGAGGAGATGCTGATTGGTGCGGTGAAGCACAGCGTTTTGCCACACATACGCAATAGCCTCCCAATGCTTTCCTATGGGAGATCATCCAGTTGTCGGCCAAAGTGAAGAGCACACTCGTTACTTCAAAATGAGCAAGATAACATAATTTATTTACTGCTGTGCAATACATTCACAATTTCAATCCAAATTACCAAACATTTCTTACTATATCAAGGTAGTTGGACTGAAACATGGATTATATGCAAATGCACGTCTGCTTACAATAAATCTGCTCTGCTTTATTTTGAAGCCCTATAAGTGCTTTCTGTCATGTTTGAGTGATAGTTTTCATTTTTTTTCCCGCTTCCATATCTGCGCACTATGCTGACGCGATGCATTGCGGGGCTGGTATGGAATTTTTTTCAAGGGCTGCTTTTCATTCCCAGTCCGGCCCTGGAGGTGAGTACACCTCTCCTCCTGGGGGCTTAAGCCGTTACGACGTACCATGCCGCCGCAACGGCTTTAAAGTCCTTTTAATGTGGGACGGCATGGTACGTCGTAACGGCGTTAAGGGGTTAAATTAAGCTAGCAAACAAAATGAAATAAATCAATGCAGAAATGGAACAAACAGGCTGCAAACAGGGTCAAAGGAATGAATTAAATATTTTCACATATAGATACCTTTCAGAATCAGGTTTGCCTAATGAGTAGAATTATCTTTATTTCATTTAAATATTTTGTTACAAATTTAGAAAAATGTTTTTCATGTCAGCACAACTAATTTTGTTTTGATTTTATCCCAATCCCAGTTGATACAGTCTTAGTTATGAATCAAATTCTTTGGATTTTGTCCCTCTGGTGTGTATCAAAATATTTTTGAGAAGTTTGAAAAAATCTGGGGAACTCCTGGTACATAATTCCCAGACCCACTACTGTTGGGAACGTTTACATTAGCCTGTCCAACTTCAGCAATGAAACTTGGGCAAGGCTTTATTTCTTAATTAGTTTTCGACAACTTAGATGAACATTAATTTGGCACAAACACCTGGCTCGTGAGGTTTTTATTTTTTAAAGTATATTAAATATTTGTTTATTTGACTCTTTTTCTTAACTTATGCTACATAATATATTCCATTAACCTACTTTTTATAAATAGGGACATAAACTAGTTACTATTTACAGTTGCTACCAAAGCTAGATAAGTTTTAACTTACCGATGCTAAGCTTGTACAAAGGTATTTTATTGTCAGAACCTGGTACCCTGCATCACTGCTATGACATTTCAAAGTAGATTTAATCAAAAAACACAAGAGAAGGACATATATGTAATCCTGTTTCCAATATTTATCCCAAACACTCCGGTCTGTTAAATTAAGTTGTATCATTAACATTATGATTACCAAAAATTATATTATTAACATAGATTATTAATAATAGGAATAGTCTCCAGAAATTCCAAATTAATACCAGGGAACATTTTTAACCCAGCAGACATTGGTGAAGAATATGACTCAGACACTTCTGTCATCATCATAGTTTCATAGTGTGTGGTTCATATTAACAGGGTGGAAAGGTTAATGTAGTCTCAAATTTCTTTGGTTAGGAAACTCTATATGACCCTAACATCGATGACTTGTTGCTTCTAATGAGGAAGTAGATGATAGAGAGCTTTTTGTCCTTGCCCAGGCTAACAAAACATATGCGTATTATAGGATAAATGCTTTAATGGTTGTTGGCATTAAGGTATACTAGCCATGCAAGATTACTTGTGTCCACAAAATTTAAAACCAAAAGTACTTTTACATCTAGAGAAACATTAAGAAATGAAACATAAGAAGAATACATTAAGCTCTAAATTAATAAAAATCTATGTCGGGCATTTACTAAGGGCAATTTTAGCACACATTTGACTTTTGTTGCTTAATTTGTTTAAATGCTACATTTCCTTTGCTTATTCCCTAAACAATATATGGTGCTGGAGGACACCCCCCAAAAAATAAAATTGGAATTTAAATTAGCTAGAAAAGTCCAAAGAAATGAAACAATCCCATGTACCTTCACATCATTTAATAAAGTCGCATTGGTGAACCTTGAGTGAGTGTAATCTCCTCCTTTACCCACTGCAATTTGTTGAGAAGAGGCAAGTGCTCAACTGTTTTTTGCGGGGTCAAAGTGCTTTTCTTTTGTTGTAGTTAACATTGTTTTTTGGTAAATAGATCATTTCTGTAAATTGTTTTCAAAGACATTGTAACTGAAAAAGTATGATGTAAAATTTTTTAGATTTTTTTTATAATTCTTTATTTTTGTAGTGCCTGACTGCATAAATACTAGACAATATGTAAACATTTAGCAGAGAAGAGTAAAAATAAGTTTCGTACAAGGTGGTGACATGCACTATTTTTCTTTTTCCAAATAACAAAACTGTTTCAAACTAAGTCCAGCTCCAACAGAGAGGTCTGTATCATAAAGAAAATGTATAAGCCATGGTATGCTCTCAGGTGAATCCAGACATGGGGTAGATATATGCTTGCGGGTATGACATGGGAATGTAGATGCCTAGTAGCATAGAGGCGATTATGGGTGTATGGAAACTTAACCCCGGTTTGCGGGATACAGCTTGGCTATATGAGACAAGAGCATTATAACCAAATTATATTGGGTTGCAGGATAAGTTAGGGTTATGACACCCATTAGATTCACGATTGATGACACCTGCTAGGTTCATGAGCATTAAAGGTTATGTCTTATTATAAGATCAGCCCTAACCAAGGGGGCAGGGGAGGGGGGAGGGTGGGGGTGGAGGGATCAAGCTATTGGGCTGATATTGACGGTCCGGATGTATACATATCTCTGGACCGCATTCCAAGATTGTTAGGGAAAGTAAATGGGTTCAAAGTAAGGAGTAAAGGGAAAGAAGAAGAGGGAAAAAAAATACAAAGAATACATAGAATACATCCAGCTCTGTAGCCGATTATCTAAATACTAGAAACGCATATATGCTCAAAACATTAGGTAATATAGGAACATCTGCATTGAACCCATGCCACTCCGGGCAATATGTTTGCATTGGTCAATTATGTAACTGTATTGGAATAGCACTGTCTCCCAGTGCAGTCAGGTCCCTGGGGTTTGCAATTCTCAGTCTTTGCAGATGTTCCTATATTACCTAATGTTTTGAGCATATATGCGTTTTTAGTATTTAGATAGCCAGCCCCAGAGAGGTGAGGAAGGTGAGTGCCTCTGCCGACGAGGCACGCATGTGGGTAGCATCATTGTGCATTACCATCAAGGTTCCGGATGATCCCCATCTGTAGGCCACCCCTGCAGATCTCAATTGGGAGGTGATCGACTCTAGGGACTCGCCAAAGGAGAGTGGCCTGCATGAGGTCTTGGAAGAAGGACAGAAAGGATCCTTTAAAGGTCAGCAGGGTTTTGCCCAGTAAGGCTAGCAAGATTTGGCTCTTGTCTTGCGAAGCCATGCAACGGAGGATAATGTCCTGGATTTGAGCAGGTGATGATTTGGCTGTGCTTGCAATGTGGTAGACACCATCAACTGTTATTTTTTTGGTGGCCGTGTGAGGTAATATTGTTGCCAGTAACCTCTTGATATAGTGAGGTAACTCTTCAGCTGAAATTACAGTTGGGATCCCGCAGATTTTAATGTTGTTGTGGTGTTGTCAGTCTTCCATGGTAGTCATTTGGAAAGATAAGACCATCTGGTGGGTCTGGAGTTGTTTCATCATGTCTTTTACCTCTATAAGAGCGGTCTGGATATTTATAACATTCTCCTCAGAGGTTCTCACCCAGTCTGTGACAGCCTGGATGTCGTTTTTAATAAGTGCCAGATCAGCTTCCCATACTTTATGTATGTCTGTCAGTAGGACTTTCAAGTTGTATTTAGTGGTGAGAGCAGAGCCATCAAACTGCTGCTGTGACTTCGAGCATGGCTGCAGGAGCAGTATTGCGCAGGTTTTTGCAGCAGACTGGCGATGTCCCTACCATCCCTGGCTGTGGCCGGTTTCTGTGATCTGTGTCTCATGGCCGGCATGTGTTCCAGCAGGATAGGCGATGTGGGTGGCGTACCCGGCAGGCCTCCCGCAGCTGGTCCACCAAGGAGTGTCTCCAGGCAGGGTATGGTCAGAGTGAAGTAGGCCCCAGTCTTTTGCCTGAACTTGTGCTGTTTCGGTGAGTGAAAGAAAGGCATCTATCGATGCAGCTCGTTCTCATGAGGCAATATCGCAGGTTTGTAGAGCTAGCTGGGCCCTGGAGAAGGATATATTGGGTAGATTGTAGGTAGACTTGAGGAGCTGTGACAAATGGCGTCTGCACAGTATGCTTGCAAGCTCCACCCCCATGTTTGATATTTTTTAAAACCTTAGTATATCAAAACTGATGTAGCAGCTACATAGACTAGGAATACTCTCTGATAGAGTTATGGAATGGTCAAAAGTTGACCAGGGACTTCTCATTAAGCAATTAATCACTGATTTGGGAATTGGTTGAGTTGGGGAATTTTCCAATTTGGCCTAAACTTTGGAAATTATAATCTTCAATCTTCATATTTCTTGGCTTATAATTTGTGTTTAAGTCTAAAAATCTAAAAATCTTAAAACTAATTCCAATGGAATTAACTTTATTGCTCCTGGCTGCGGTGTTAGCGTTGATATTCTTCTTTCTGCACTTTACTGGAGATACAAACTGAAGAACCTTTGCTGTGATGCCCTACTCTTCAATACTCCATGAGTGCCTGAAGGTTTTCTGCTCCCAAACTGCTCACTATCCTGGACTGCCACTTTAAGTTTTGAGGCTCATTTCTTCTCAACTTTTCCCCTTTTAAGACCCCCCCCCCCCCCCCCCCCATATTTTTATGTTAATGATTTTGAAGGTCTAGGAATTCAAAGTGAACGCAAAGTGAATTTCAACATTTAGACCAACATAAAAAAAATCTTCAATTCAATTCTGTTTTTAGTTTGGCTATCGAGTCATTAAAATGTAGGTTCACTTTGCATTCCCAGCAATACTCACTTCAGTGAAAAACCCTAAAATATGTCTTTAAGAAAGTAACATCAAACCACATATCATTTATAGGGTGAGAAAATTGGGAAACTGTGCCAACAGGAAAACATTATGAAACCCTATTAAATAGCATAGTTACAGAACACATAATGATGAACAATCTATTTCCCCGTCTGCTGCTGACTACACTCATCATGCTCAGACATGCCTGGTATAATTTGTGGTACATAGTAGATTGAATACATTTTATCCATACCCATCAACTTGTTCATTTATATCATTTAGTAATTTCCAACCTGAGTTGAGGTCTTGCTGATTTTAAAAGGAACCATAATTTGTAGCTGCAGTTGGGGCAGTTGCTTTATAGTAACTGAAATTATTTAACATCCACTAATACCGAAGTACACAGAGAAGAGTTCGTTTTTGCAGGAGGAATCCTGAGGCATCTATCCTAAAAGGAAACAATTGGTACAGATATTTAATTCTTCAATTGATAGTCCATCTTCTACAGCTCTGTAGTAGTGATGTTGCGAACATAAAATTTTCGGTTTGCGAACGGAGAACGTGAACTTCCTCAAACGTTCGCGAACCGGCGAACCGGGCGAACCGCCATTGACTTCAATGGGCAGGCGCATTTTAAAACCCACAGGGACTCTTTCTGGCCACAATAGTGATGGAAAAGTTGTTTCAACGGGACTAACACCTGGACTGTGGCATGCTGGAGGGGGATCCATGACAAAACTCCCATGGAAAATTACACAGTTGAGTCTGGTTTTAATCCATAAAGGGCATAAATCACCTAACATTCCTAAATCACAATGGATATGGATTGACACCTGACATATGACATATTGACACCTTGACATATGGATTGACACCTGTCCTCAGAGACCCTGATACACACTGATACAGAGCAGAATAGGGACTGTTCCCCCTACATAGGGTCACTTGGCAGATATGGATTGACACCTGTCCTCAGGGACCCTGATACACACTGACACAGAGCAGAATAGGGACTTTTCCTCCTACATAGGGTCACTTGGCAGATATGGATTGACACCTGTCCTCAGAGACCCTGATACACACTGACACAGAACAGAATAGGGACTGTTCCCCTACATAGGGTCACTTGGCAGATATGGATTGACACCTGTCCTCAGGGACCCTGATACACACAGACACAGAGCAGAATAGGGACTGTTCCTCCTACATAGGGTCAAAATTTTTAGCCCAAGGCAGCTCATCTCATCAGGCCTTTTTTAGTTGAATGTATCACCCACTGTCAGTCCCTTTGGGATCCATCCCTCATTCATCTTAATAAAGGTGAGGTAATCTAGACTTTTTTGACCTAGGCGACTTCTCTTCTCAGTGACAATACCTCCTGCTGCACTGAAGGTCCTTTCTGACAGGACACTTGAAGGGATAGCTCAGGCCACAGGTCAAGCCAGCACACCCAGTAGTCAAGGGGTTCATCGCTCCTCAGAGTGTCGATATCTGCAGTTAAGGCAAGGTAGTCTGCTACCTGTCGGTCGAGTCGTTCTCTGAGGGTGGATCCCGAAGGGCTGTGGCGATGCGTAGAACTTAAAAAGCTCTGCATGTCCTCCATCAACAAAGCGTCCTGTCCTTGCCGGCGTGGTCGTGGGAGGAGGAGGATTACTTTCACCTCTTCCCCTGTTAGATTCCCGTTGTGCTGTGACATCACCCTTATACGCTGTGTAAAGCATACTTTTTAATTTATTTTGCAAATGCTGCATCCTTTCCGACTTGCTGTAATTTGGTAACATTTCAGCCACTTTCTGCTTATACCGGGGGTCTAGTAGAGTGGACACCCAGTACAGGTCGTTCTCCTTCAGCCTTTTTATACGAGGGTCCCTCAACAGGCACAACAGCATGAAAGACCCCATTTGCACAAGGTTGGATGCCGAGCTACTCATTTCCCGTTCCTCCTCCTCAGTGATCTCAATTAAGGTATGTTCTTCCCCCCAGCCACGTACAACACCATGGGTACCAGATAGGTGACAACGAGCACCCTGGGATGCCTGTTGTGGTGTGTCTGTCTCCTCCTCCTCAAAGCCACATTCCTCCTCTGACTCTGCTTCCTCACAATCCTCTTCCAGCGTTGCCGCAGGTCCAGCAAGCGATGCTAATAAGGCTGTTTCTGGTGGTGATGGTGACCACAACTCTTCCTCTTCCTATTCACGCTCATCTACGGCCTGATCCAGCACTCTTGCAGGGCACGGTCCAGGAAGAAAACAAATGGTATGATGTCGCTGATGGTGCCTTCGGTGCGACTGACTAGGTTTGTCACCTCCTCAAAAGGACGCATGAGCCTTCAGGCATTGCGCATGAGCGTCCAGTAACGTGGCAAAAAAATTCCCAGCTCCTCAGTGGCTGTCCTAGCACCCCGGTCATACAAATATTCATTAATGGCTTTTTCTTGTTGGAGCAGGAGTTTGAACATTAGGAGTGTTGAATTCCAACGTGTCGGGCTGTCGCAAATCAAGCGCCTCACTGGCATGTTGTTACGCCACTGGATATCTGCAAAGTGCGCCATGGCCGTGTAGGAACACCTGAAATGGCCACACACCTTCCTGGCCTGCTTCAGGACGTCCTGTAAGCCTGTGTACTTATGCACAAAGTGTTGTATGATCAGATTACACACATGTGCCATGCACGGCACATGTGTCAACTTGCCCAACTTCAATGCCACAACAAATTTGTTCCGTTGTCACAAACCACTTTCCCGATATCCAGTTGCTGCGGAGTCAGCCACTTTTCCACCTGTGCGTTCAGGGCGGACAGGAGTGCTTGTCCGGTGTGACTCTCTGCTTTCAAGCAAGTCAAACCCAAGACGGCGTGACACTGCCGTATCCGGGATGTGAAATAGTACCTGGGGAGCTGGGAGGGTGCCGTTGATGTGGAGCAAGACGCAGCAGCAGAAGAGGACTCAGCCGAGGAGGTTATGGAAGAGAATGGAGTAGGAGGAGTAGAGGAGGTGGCAGCAGGCCTGCCTGCAAGTCGTGGCGGTGTCACCAACTCCTCTGCAGAGCCACGCATTCCATGCTTGGCAGCCGTCAGCAGGTTTACCCAATGCGCAGTGTAGGTGATATACCTGCCCTGACCATGCTTTGCAGACCAGATATCAGTGGTCAGATGGACCCTTGCCCCAACACTGTGTGCCAGACATGCCATTACTTCCTTTTGCACAATCGAGTACAGGTTGGGGATTGCCTTTTGTGCAAAGAAATTTCGTCCGGGTACCTTCCACTGTGGTATCCCAATAGCCACAAATGTTTTGAATGCCTCAGACTCCACCAGCTTGTATGGTAAAAGCTGGTGGGCTAATAGTTCAGACAAGCCAGCTGTCAGACGCTGGGCAAGGGGGTGACTTTCTGACATTGGCTTCTTACGCTCAAACATGTCCTTGACAGACACTTGACTGTGGGCAGATGAGCGGGAACTGCTCAAGGCGAGAGACGGAGTGGCGGATGGTTGAGAGGGGGCAAGGAGGACAGCAGTGGTTGACGTGGCTGAAGATGCTGGACCAGGAGGAGGATGGCGGCTTTGAGTTTGTGTGCTGCTTGTACTCATGTGTTGATCCCATAGGCGTTTGTGATGTGCGATCATGTGCCTACTAAAAGCAGTTGTACCTAGGTGGGTGTTGGACCTCCCATGACTCAGTTTATTTTGGCACAGGTTGCAAATGGCATCGCTGTTGTCAGAGGCAGACACAGAAAACAAATGCCACACTGCTGAGGTCTGCAATGACGGCATTCTGGTGGTGGACACAGCATGCGTTGATTGGCGTGCTGTCGGGCTGACCCCGGGTGCCGATGCATGCTGTCTGACTGTGCCACTAGCTCCTTGCGACGACCTCCCCCTGCTTCCAACTCGTCTCCTCCTCCTGCTCTCTGTCTCCCCATCTGAACTTTCGCCCTGTTCTTCTTCTTGCCGAGTGGGCACCCACGTGACATCCATGGACGCATCGTCATCATCAACCGCTTCACTTGTATCTGACAACTCAGCAAAGGAAGCAGCAGCGGGTACAACATCATCATCATCACACCGTACGTCCATGTGTGTAATGCTGCCTGCCTGAGACATATCCCTGTTATCTACATCCTCTGGCAATAATGGTTGCGCATCACTAATTTCTTCAAATGGATGTGTAAATAACTCCTCTGACATACCAAGTGAATCGGCTGTGGTGCTAGTGTTGGTGGTGGCGGCAGGCGGGTGAGTGGTATCTTGAGGGGTGCTCGAAGCTAAGCTGGAGGAGGATGGTGCGTCAAGGTTCCGAGCGGAAGCTGTAGAAGATTGGGTGTCCTGTGTTAGCCAGTCAACTATGTCCTCAGAACTTTTCAAGTTCAGGGTACGTGGCCTCTAAAAACTGGGCATTATTCTAGGGCAAAAGGGAATCACAGCACCATGACCACGATGGCCCCTGCGGGGTGGCCTGCCTCTGCCTGTCATTTTTTGGGGGATTAGTGGTACTATGCGTGCAAGCTACTGTGAGACCAGATATGAGTGGCACTGGGCAGTGGCAGAGGTTGGCAGAGTACACGCTGTAGGCCTGACATACCCTCTTGAAGACAAATAACTGCTATTCAATCTATAACAGTGAAAAAAGGTTTTTTGCTTTTAAATGCACGCTATTGTGACACCAGATATGAGTGGTGGCACTGGGCAAGACGGCACAGTATCCACTTTGAGCCTGACACACAGACGCTTGTAGACAACTAACTGCTATTCAATCTATTACAGTGAAAAAAAAGTTTTTGGGTTTTTAAATGCGCGCTATTGTGCCACCAGATATGAGTGGCACTGTGCACACTGGCAGAGTACACGCTGTTGGCCTGACACACAGACGCTTGCAGGCAACTAACTGCTAATTAATCTATTACAGTGAAAAAATGTTTTTGTTTTTAAATGCAAGCTATTGTGACACCAGATATGAGTGGGGGCACTGGGCAAGTGGGCACAGTATCCACTGTGAGCCTGACACAGAAGCTGGCAGGCAGGCAACTGCAATTAGATTCCCCCCACCACCCCAAAAAAAAAAAAAAGCAGACTGATGTTCTAGCCCTAAAGAGGGCTTTTTGGGGTGCTGTCCTTACAGCAGAGATCAGATGAGTCATTCAGGACTGTAGTGGACACTGAATACCCTAGCCTAGCTATCAATTTCCCTATCAAATGAGCAGCAGCTACACTTTCCCTCCTCTATCTAAGAATGCAGCTTCAGAATGAATCTAAAATGGGTGCTGTACAGGAGGTGGGAGGGTCTGAAGGGAGGGTCTGCTGCTGATTGGCTGGAATGTGTCTGCTGACTGTGAGGCACAGGGTCAAAGTTTGCTCAATGATGACGAATAGGGGGCGGATCGAACCGCGCATGTGTTCGCCCGCCATGGCGAACCCGAACACGCTATGTTCGCCAGGAACTGTTCGCCAGCGAACAGTTCGGTGCATCACTACTCTGTAGCAATGTAAACCTGGATCGGCCCCTGAGTCTCACAAGTTGAGACTTCACCATGAGCTCTCTCTTGCCATAGACCACTAATATACCATAGTTTCATTATTTAGCTCATCACCAGAAATATTCAGAATTCACTGCTCTTTCTCCCAAGGGTAACAAAGTGATTCTTTCACTTTCTGTTTGAAGTTTTATATATGACAAAGTAAGCTTCCAATGCATCTATATGGGCCGCAAGATTTTTACGCTGCTCCACTGTGACTTTATGATTGTTTGTAAATTTCAATAAAATCACTGCCCATTACTCTCAGTTGCTGCTTGGTCTAGTGCACATTTTTAACCTGTAACTAAAGAATAATTTACAAAATCTTCTCTGAATCCTTCCTCACTTCATCACCTCTGATTGCTATTGACATTGGTCAAAATACAGTTGTCACTGTCCCCACCAAACTCTCGGCAGTGTTGAAAAGTCAAGAAAGAGTTCCTGGCAATGTTACGCCGTCACTGCATCCTGAACCTGCTGTGCGCCAAACAAGTTTCATGCTTTGTTTCCCACTGCTGACAATGTGTCATCTATAGCAGTAAATACACGTCATGTCATTAGTGAAAGGAACTAAGCTAAGATCTTAGTACAGCTTCCTGGTAAGATATAAAGCAGAAGAAGTGGAATCAGGGAGTGAACAATGTGGCAATTTTTGCATAGCAACTCTACAAAACTACTACTTTGATGTTCTAACATTCTGAATCAGTGAAGACACCAGGTATGACATCAAATGCCAGGGCATCAATGAGACGCAAAAAAAGAAATCTGTGACACCAGAAATATGAGTCATCCTGTACCTCACTAGGATTACACGAGGATCGTAAGGGTCAGACACCTCTATATACGCCTCTGTCACCACAAGCGATTTAATGACATGTTTAGCTGCTTGGGTGAGACCTTTCAAGGTGTCTTTTGATGTAATCTGACAGTCATAAATTGAAAAAGACACTGCCAGTTTCACTTGTATAGAGTTAAGGAACAGTAGTTGTTTAAGATAAGATTGATACACAACAAATAGTTTTTTAATTACTGTTTGCAATGTATTAGCAGAGTCTCTGTTCTGCACAGCTCACTTCAGTATTAGTAGGATTGCAGGTGCAATGGTGAGTACCATGCATGTGCCCTGCCCCCCCATGTTTCTTTATGTGAAGCATCGGATTGGCTGACAGATCATCGGTACTGATGGTCTCCCAGAGGCAGAGAGGAGAAGCGCAGAGTGTTCTTTTAATTTTGTGGAGTTTTCCTATAATGAATTAATGCCATAAGTTATGTAAGAAATGTGTTATCTGTGCTGAATAGCCAGCTTGATGCAGACAGATATAGTAAGTTAAATTTTACACAACCAAAATCAAATCTACAGGAAAATATCCTAAAAACAAACAAACATATTTTGCTAGTGTGTCAGTGCAGGATCAATATGAGAACTTCCAACTCATGAATCATTTAGATGGCATGTTCACCTTCAAGACAATTGCGCAATCTATAGATTAAAATATATTCTAACCTGAAGAGCACCTATGTCTTCTCCAGTATGTCCTCTTACAATGGGTGAAGTAACAGAGGCAGCACCCCATTTACATTCACATTCACATACAGAGAACTCCCTAAATCTCAGAAAACGGGTTTAACTAAGAGTTGTGTCATGCCACCTTTCAACTCCATGGCTTTACCATTATGCCAGTCAATATGAATCGAATATATATTTTTTTATATATACAGAGCCTTCGATTCTTACGCCATCATAATGGAAATAATGGAAATGTAAGAAATATAACTTTTTTTAAAAGAAACCTGACACAGACTGCTTTGTTCACATTTGTATGGACTGCAAACCTGTTATATACTTGCGATTTGGTGTATCTCGAGATTTTTGTAATCACGCAACATACAGGTGTATTACCGTATATACTCGAGTATAAGCCGACCCGAATATAAGCCGAGGCCCCTAATTTTACCCCAAAAAACTGGGAAAACTTATTGACTCGAGTATAAGACTAGGGTGGGAAATGCAGCAGCTACTGGTAAATTTCTAAATAAAATTAGATCCTAAAAAAATTATATTAATTGAATAATTATTTACAGTGTGTATATATATTAAACGCAGTGTGTGTATGAGTGCAGTGTGTGTGTATAAATGCAGTGTGTATATTATGAGTGAAGTGTGTGTATGAGTGCAGTGTGTGTATGAGTGCAGTGTGTGTGTATACAGTGTGTGTATGAATGCAGTGTGTGTATGAATGCAGTGTGTGTATATGCAGTTTGTGTGTATGCAGTGTGTGTGCATGCAGTGTGTGTATGAGTGCAGTGTGTGTGTATGCAGTGTGTGTGTATGCAGTGTGTGTATGAGTGCAGTGTGTATGAGTGCAGTGTGTGTATGAATGCAGTGTGTATGAGTGCAGTGTGTGTATGAGTGCAGTGTGTATGAATGCAGTGTGTATGAGTGCAGTGTGTGTATGAATGCAGTGTGTGTATGAGTGCAGTGTGTATGAGTGCAGTGTGTGTATGAGTGCAGTGTGTGTATGAGTGCAGTGTGTATGAGTGCAGTGTGTGTATGAATGCAGTGTGTGTATGCGTGCAGTGTGTATGAGTGCAGTGTGTGTGAGTGCAGTGTGTGTATGAGTGCAGTGTGTGTATGAATGCAGTGTGTGTATGAGTGCAGTGTGTATGAGTGCAGTGTGTGTATGAGTGCAGTGTGTGTATGAATGCAGTGTGTGTATGAATGCAGTGTGTGTATGAATGCAGTGTGTGTATATGAGTGCAGTGTGTGTGTGTATGAGTGCAGTGTGTGTATATGAGTGCAGTGTGTGTGTGTATGAGTGCAGTGTGTTTGTGTATGAGTGCAGTGTGTATGAATGCAGTGTGTGTATGAGTGCAGTGTGTATGAGTGCAGTGTGTGGGTGTGTGTGTGTGATGGAGAGCATTGGTGGGGGGTGGGCATTTTTTTATTATTATTTAATTATTATTCTTTTAATATTATTTTTTTCTGATATTATTTTTTTTTTATTTTATTATAATTTTTTGATTTTTTTTTCGTCCCCCCCTCCCCGCTTGTTAGCTGGCCAGGGAGGGGGGCTCTCATTCCCTGGTGGTCCAGTGGATGGGCTGTAGGAGGGGGGCTGGCAGAGAGCTGTTACTTACCTTCACAGCAGCTCCTGTCAGCTCCCTTCTCTCTCCTCCGGCCGTGCAGCTCCCAGGTCAGCTCTCTCTGCAAGTCTCGCGGCCGCGCGGAGCATTGCCACAGTAACCCGTGGCAACGCTCTGACCCCGCGGCTCTCGCGAGACTTGCAGAGGGAGCTGACCTGGGAGCTGCACGGACCGGAGGAGAGAGAAGGGAGCTGACAGGAGCTGCTGTGAAGGTAAGTAACAGCTCTCTGCCAGCCCCCGGTCCTTGTCTGTATTATGGCAATGTAAATTGCCATAATACAGACAATTGAATCGAGTATAAGACGAGTGGGGGGTTTTCAGCACAAAAAATGTGCTGAAAAACTCGTCTTATACTCGAGTATATACGGTATTCTAACTATATTGGAAAAGTCACTGTTGGTGAACAGGCCTGGAATGGCCATCGGGCAAACCGGGCAAATACCTGAAAGTTGGCACTATTTAAGCTGACCCTGCTGTGTGCCATGACTGGCCGGTGGGGAGATCAAAGATCTCCCTCACAGGCCTGCTGACACTTCAATGTGGGGGAGGGGAGACCCAGGAGCTCTGGCCAGCATATCTGCCGGGTTCTTCCTTTCACGAGGTGGGAACATTGCCGCGGTTACCATGGCAATGCTCCAATCTTGTGAGAGTGAACTCTGGCCCTAGGACCACCAGTGCTTCACACTGGGCCAGCAGGATTTTTAAGCTATACCCCCATCCCTGAGGAAAGGTAAATTGTTAATTTCAAAAAATATATATATTTGCTTTCATTTAACACATTCACACACTGCAACCTTCACACAAACACTGGATCCTTCACACATACTGCACCACTCAAACACATACTGCAGCCCCCACACATAGCAGCTGTCGCACACACACACTGCACCCCCTTATATACACACACTAAATTCCACACAATTGTGGATCCTCTACACACACACACACACTAGATCCCCTATAGGCACAGACTGCACCACCTACACACACTACATTCCTGATATATACACACTCTAGATCCCCTATTACAGCACAAACACAATACAACTGAAACTGACCTATTAAACAAAACACCACACCACAATCAGCTCACTTTACACACACACAAAGCAGGCTCCAAACACATACACAATACACTTTCCCTTTTGTCCTATGGTATCCCACTTATAGAGAAACCAGAGGCAAGTCACAAGTAAACATAGCTCAAGCATGTTAATACATTTGCTTGCACTGTGCAGACCAAATACAGGGCCTTTTCTCATTCAAGAGCTCTTTAGCAGGGCTCTGCACATGGCTCTACACATGGCTCTGCCCTGGAAGAGCATTGAACCAACATGCTTACTTTCAGAGGAGGTGAGCTTGTAATTGGTGATGACAAAACAACCCTCTCTGTCCCCACCCCCTGCTCAGTGGACCACTGGGATTCAAAAATGCTCGTGTTGAATTTTTCTCCCAGTCCGATCCTGGTGGTAAGGGCTCAAGAGATGAACACAATACACTTTGTGCTATTTTACCATAACCATACAGATAAATAATTAACACAACATATATCATGGCTAACTTTTACCCAATTTACAAATTGTACCTAACAGGGGTGCATGCTTGGAATCTCCCTTTAAATTAAGTTATTTAGTTGTAAGTCAAATCAAATAATCTGATTTTAGTGCCCTCTCCTCTTGAACACATATTTTAGTTGTGTAGAAATTGAAATACCAACAAAACGAGTCAGTTATATTATTTTCAACATCAGTTCTCTAGGGAAGAACATAACAAAATAAACCACGATAATAATAGAATTATGGGAAATCTTCAATTCCTTTCATGTCTGGGTGCATTTTTGGTTTTCCAAGGCAGGACTGAAAAGTAGTACAAGGCAAATATACTCAGGAATATTTCAGACTTCTGTCTGATGGGCTGTAAACAATACTCACAATTGGTTTATTGTAGAAAACCACAAGCAATCTCATAACAGAAACCCTCTAGAACTAGTAAGATTTCCAGAAACAAAGAGAAGCTCAGCTATATTTGTACAAGAGAGGGACAAAGGAATGTTTACTTTTTTTAAAAGGTTAAAAAAATAAAAATATTATTTGCTCCAGATAATAAATAATATTTTACATTGTCATTATACATTTGAAGCAACTCAAGATTCCTGGTTAATAAGTATTCTTTGAAACAGTAAAAAAAAAAAAAAAAAAAAAATCCAAATTATTATTCTTAAATATTGTAAATTAACTGGCTTCCTAAATTTACTTCAAACAGAATTGCTAAGAATATATTACAGATACAGAACTGAGTGGCTCTTGAAGTTAATTGGAACACTAAGGATATAATAACAGACCTAATTTACATGTACAATTGTCAAAGTACTCGGTGTTAAAATATGTTTTTATTAAATGACAATCCTTAATTACCACTTTATTAATAGAGAGATTCAACTTATTATGGGAAAGAATTCTTTTGATATGAATTAGCTTAAAAAATGAGTTATGATCATGAGGCTCTCTTGCACTTCAGGGGTTACAGCACATCACATCACAAGGTCTTAACCAATAGTTGTATCTAAATGTATCTAAAGGGCAAAATAGTTCAGAAGCTCTTCCTTAAAATGGCTTGACCTCTAAGGCTGTAAACTCAAGGGGAATGTTTGCGTATTGTTCAGGACACACTAACTGCCTTAAGGATAGTGTTATTTAAACAAGACAGTGAAAATGATTGCATCACATTATTCAGTCTAAGGATGAATTGATATTGCAACTGTGTGTAAAAAGCTTCTGGGTTTTAAACAGGCAGATGTAAAATACCATATTGCCCTTTAGTGGTACTGTGAAATATTATGCATATTACTAGATCATTTTCAAATAAAATACAATTGTTTCTTGTTTGTAAGGTTCCTTTAGACTTACCTTGCCACTGGTTTTAAACAACTTTTCTTTAATCTGTCTGCGAGATCTTCAGACAAGCTATCCGATTGTGACATTGTTTGTACTTTCTTTTTGCATGTCAAGATGTAATTTTGTCCATCATTGTTATCCCAAAATTTACCAATTGCTGTGTGATAACATATACAGAACTCAACTTTTGCTCCATCCTTTTGATAAGGTGCCACCACTGAGATATTGAAGAAAAACTGATCAGTGTCCCCAGTACAAGAGTCTGGAATATACTCTGCTAAAAGATCATAATAGCTCTGCCATCCATCAAGTGACATACGCACATATATTTGTTTCTCATAAGACACATTTAGAACTCTAATAA
Organism: Pelobates fuscus; assembly: GCF_036172605.1. Taxonomy (NCBI): domain Eukaryota; kingdom Metazoa; phylum Chordata; class Amphibia; order Anura; family Pelobatidae; genus Pelobates; species Pelobates fuscus. Next base: position 32,733,001 of record NC_086319.1, on the reverse strand, counting down.
TTCCCTTCATACAGGTTGTCCCCGATATGAAGTCCACAGATTCTAGAAGTACTTTTTTTGCTTGTAGTTTCTCTATCATTCCATCTGCTGAAGGTAGTACAAAGCTTGGTATAAACATAAATTCCTCTACTTGAACAGTTTCTGCTTCGATGATTTGAGACACAATTGGCACATCCCAAGTATCAAACTCTTTAACAGATACTAGATCAAAACCAAATGCATCTGCAAAGGACACTTTTCTTGCTATCGATGTTGGTGGTTCAATATCTCCATCATCTGAAGACACAGAACTACGTCTTCTTGGAAGAGGAGAAAATCGAGGTTTAAGTGTAGCTTTTTCATCTTCATCATCTACACAAGAATCACCACCGGTTGGGGCTTCTAACAATTTAAGTTTATTTAGATTTTCTTCCAAATTCTCCATTGGGCTCTCGGATGTACTCAGGAGAGGAGCAGGACAGCTACTGGCTGCTGACATTTGAGAAACTGTGACTTGGGATAAGGGTTAAGGTTTCAGTTGACATTGCAAAGAGGAGTCAGGTCTATTAATAAGTCTGGTGGCTTGTAAACTATGCTGGCCTTCTCTCTAAAGGTTTTAAATCTGATAGACTTTCTGTCACTGGCTTATCAAACAGTCCCAGAGCATTTTACTCATATACATTTCCACATCTTCCAACCTGTGCTGCTCTAGTTTATAATAAGAGGTTTATTCATTAAACAATGGGACTTTTTTAAATTTATTTATATTTTTCAAATAGCATGCACTGCAATATGTTTTTCAGACAGATTCCAACATGATGTTATGGAAGAAGTAGACATATGAGAGAGTTAGGCTAAACAATACTTTTAAATAAATCTCTTTCACTAAGATAACTCCGTCTCTTTAGTATAGATATTGTAGTTGCTGTGATGAAGTGCTCACAATACAGAACTAACGTTAGTATATTTCTGTAGTTTCATCTTTTGTGTTTTAATATCAAATAGCCCACATGCTTCCTTAATACCTTACCTGTTAACCAGGTCATTGAAACTATTACCTCCAAACAATTGCAATATAAATTTTATACTACATACAAATGCACTGACATATTATAGTAGCCTTTTTGGTGAATCTTTATGGTTTTTCTATCCTCATTCCCATTTTATCTTATTGATAACATGCTCCCTATTTCCGCTTGCCTATATTTATATGTATCATCTTTTCTTCCTTGCTCAAGATCTCAATACCTGGTCACCTCCATTTTGTCCTCCTCTCTCCATGATGTCCTTCTGCACAATTCTTCTGAGTAATGTATTAACTTAGCAACTGAAGTGGAACATTGTTTAAGCTCAATTCATTGCAAAAAAAAATGCTAAATACCACATTTTAATACAAATAGAAGCAAGGAGAAATAGAGGGACAAAAAACAAGCAAACAATTAATTTAAATGCAATACTTGCAAAGTGACCGGGATGCTCTTAGAAATTACATGAAAGACAAATCACGAGTTCATTTGTGTAGAATGTGTAACATTGCAACATGTTTAACATATTGACGTATTACCTTACTATGTCATGAGATCTGCCGTTAGGCCCAGATTACAGAATGGGAACTGGAAACAAATGTCAGTGGTCTCACACTCTCATACTTCATGCATAGCCCTCCTGGTTCTCACCTGTCAGGTGATACCACTTGGGGAATAAAAAAGAGTGGGAATTGAGGCAGTTTTTATCCAGAAGGCTCTGCTTTGGCAACTAAAGGGACACCACCTGTTTTTGCCAATCTATTTAGGGCCCAAATGCATTTCCAAAAACGGAATATGATCATTTTAGATTGTGGCTCTTGAGGGAACTAAATGGTTAAAACCAACACCAATGTCTTATCTTGTAAATCGCTCCCTGCAATTGTATTATCTAATTGTACTATTATTTTATTTTATAATTCCTTAAGTACATCATAAGATACACTGCATACAAATAAATAAAGTGTCAACATTAGAGAATGTAAAAAGGTACAGTTTTTCCAATTAATAACTATTACTAACTACAATTACTAAAAAAACAAAACAAACAAACAACAAAATGTCTGTAATAGTAACAGATGATGATTATTTTAGTAAATCAATCACTGAATCGATCCATCAATTACCCTAGATAGGCAGACTGTCAGACAGGTGGGTGGGCAGATAGATAGTCAGCATTTAGACACATTCTTCAGCGCACAAGATTTTCATGATTCCAACTGTATGATGTAGGTGTGTGTCCATAGCATATGAAGGCTATATTTGTGCTGAGGAAGTAACATTTTATTTTACAAAGAAAAATATAAACATCAAGCACCATGCTGTGTTAGAATTGTTACATATGTAACACAAATCTAATTGTATTTCTTTTCCAACCAAAACCAGAAAATATAGTAATGGCTCAAATATGTGCATTTTTTTGGAGATTAAAAATATCTTAAAGGGACACTCCAGGTACCCAGACCACTTCTGCCCATTGGAGTGGTCTGGGTGCCAACTCCCACTACTCCTAACCCTGCAACTGTAATTATTGCAGTTTTTTATAAACTGCAATAATTACCTTGCAGGAATAACTCCACTTCTAGTGGCTGTCTACTAGACAGCCACTAGAGGGAACTTCCTGACTCATAGCACAGATTGTCTGTGCTAGAGCGATGCTGGACGTCTTCACGCTGTGTGAGGACCTCCAGCGTCGCTCAATTTCCCATAGGAAAGCATTGAAAATCTTTTTCAATGCTTTCCTATGGGGAGACCTAATTGGCATGCGCGGCATTGCCGTGCCTGCGCATTAGGTCTCCTCGGCCGGTGGGCGAGATCAGTCTCGCCCACCGGTCGACGGAGTCAGAAGGAGGAGCAGCGCGGAGGAGGAGACAGCGACGAGGGACATCGTCGCTGCCTCAGGTAAGTCACTGAAGGGGTTTTCACCCCTTCAGCAACTGGGGATTGGGGGTGGGAGGGAGAGGGAACCTGCAGTGCCAGGAAAACAGATTGTTTTCCTGGCACTGTAGTTTTCCTTTAAGTCTAGGACCAATTTATGTTATGCCTATCCCACGCATGCTTAACTCCTTCACTGTGTTAACCTGTATCACTTTAGCTGGAAGGCTATTCCATGCATCCACTACCCTCTCTATAAAGTAATACTTCCTGATATTATTTTTAAACCTTTGCCCCTCTAATTTAAGACCAGGTCCTCTTGTTGTGATAGTTTTCATCCTTTTAAATATAGTCTCCTTCTTTAATGTGTTGATTTCCTTTATGTATTTAAATGTTTCTATCATATCCCCCCTTTCTCATCTTTCCTCCAAGCTATACGTGTTAAGATCCTTTACTCTATCCTGGCACATTTTACCATGCAATCCATGAACCAGTTAGCGTTTAGTGTCAAATCCTATATTCATATGGGATTTAGAACATCTGTCTCCCATTTTTTTTTTCTAACTGTAAAACTATATTGTTCCTAGTAGGATGTATGCATTCCGTGTAAATCAGAGTACTTACTCCAAATCACTTTTAGTAAATATCCAATTTACTTACTGGGTTTTCATTAGATTTTGGAGGGCATTTGGCCTTTAGTGAATATCCTTAAAGGGGCACTGTCATGGCCGAATCCAGTTTTTTTAACCCCCCTCCAGACGCTACTACATCTAATTGTCCCCCTAGTCACCCCTAAATGCCCCTAAGCCCCCCATCTTACCTATTTTTTAATCTTAATTTTCTGCCCGGACCTAAGTCCTGGGCGCCGCCATCTTTGTGTGGGTAGATGAAGTCCCTGTGGGACACGTCATCTGCCCACACTAAATAGCGCTGTGAAATTCCCGCGCATGCCCAGCTAAACACTTGGGCATTTGCTATTGTCCAAAAATCGGACGGGAATTGTTTTCAATATGACCCCCATATTAGCATAAAGGATTTTGAAATCTCCCGAATGCCCCTACTTGCTATGCCGCAAGAGTAGGGGCATGTCTACTAAACAGTGAGTAAAATAAAAAAGTCCCCCCCCCTAGAACAAATGGCCACATTGGTCCCCCCTCCCTTTGCCCCAACCCATGCCCTGCTAGTTCCTCCATTACATGTTATACCATTTTCCAGCAAATTAATATTGAATTAGAGTCTCTGGCTGCCTTTTCTCCAGTGGATGCTTGGTTAAGGCAGAGATTACACACTTCTTTAGTCATAGAAATAAAAAAAAAATAGGCGGCTGTGATAGATTGAATGCAGTCAACTTACACTCTCAGCCAGTCACTGTCACAGTGGGATGGGCTGTTGTGAACATTCACTGAGCACTCAGTGGAGAAATATCACTTGGGGACACAATAACAATATGAACATTTGAGTAACAGTTACAGTGTCTTTAATGTATGGTATTTATTTAGTAGATTGATCAGAGTCATAAGTATATCTCTACAACTGTATGTTGTGGAGATATACACACAATACAATTGATCTAAGCTGCAGGGCTCCATCTATCATCAAAGGTGGAAAATAAGAGCATCGAAATACTCCTCCACCTGCTATTGTAATACAAGTCTGATAAATTCCACTTAGCCTGTGTCAGTTTCAGTGTGGCCACTCCTTTAGATTATGGTCTGACACCCCTGGTCTAAACTTTATTGCAGATTCCAAAAATTAACATGGAAAACAAAATGGTGATCAGGTTTACCAATAACAATTAAAGTAAAACATAGTGCAAACTTTCTTCGTGGGAGGACATGTCTTCTTGACCTATTTGCCTGATTACACTCTGAAGGCTATTGTGTTTGCTGGTCAGGTGTAATTTTTATTTCCAAGAAAAAATATGTAATCCTATTTAAATATCCGGTATCTCCTTGAGATGGTTATGCATTATGAGCTTGTTTTTTTTTTTTAATGTCTTAGACTCTTCAACGTCCAAGTGGTGACATTGTGCATAAACCTTTCCAAACATGGCTTTACACTGTTTCTTATCCTCAGATATATTTCGATTGACACATCATGCTCTGTTCTACATTAGTCATAGTTAGAAAACGCAGTATGCTCATTACTTACATGACTCTGGGTTCTCTAAGGAATTATTGCACCGATAATATCCCACCCAACTATCTGATCTATTGACAATATTAAGAGGGAGAATAAAATATTTTTCAGGAACGGATGGGGGATAATATGTAGCTTAAGGGCTGATGGTTTGTATGAAAATATATGTGTCTACAAGGATAAATTTCTGGGGGTGAGCAAGGAAGGAAATGTCTCTGAGACAGCCATAAGGTCTGCTAGAATGTGATAATATGTAGATGTATATACTAGGTTAGATAGTACTCTTCTACTACAACTACTATAATCTTGAGGACTGTCTCTCCTTTTCTCTTTTGTTGTGCAAAACTTGATGAGGGGACTTGAATAGGCTTGGAAAATATTGTTTAAACCTAGAGTGGTTACTTGGGGTTTACTTACCTGCAGCAATGTATTTGCCATGAGGCAAAAAAGGCATTTGCCTTGGGCGGCACTTTCCAGGGGACAGCAAAAAACGCCACCCTCAAATACCCAGGCTAATGCCTTGTTAGCCTCATTTTAAGGGGGCCCAAGAGCAGGCCAGCTGGCCACCTTTGGGCCCCCTCGGGGCAGGAAGCCAGTTTTTTTCCAGTTTTTTCCTCACAGGCCACAGAGATGCCGGGAGCCGGAATATGATGTAACTTTGGCTCCTGGCATCACTCTGCGGCATGTGAGGGAGCTGAGCAAGGAGATCACAGCTCCCTCGCTGACAGCTAAGCCCGCCCATCCACCTGCATGCCCACCTGCCTTCCTGCATTCCTGCCCAGCAGCTCAGCCAGGAACCCCACCGGACCCCAGGTAAAAAATCCACTCAGTTATCCCAAAGGTAGGGAAGCTGGGTGGATTTAAATTGAAATTAAAACTATAACAATAATCTGTGAATGTTGGTGGGAAAATGTGGTTGTCTGTGTGTGTATGTGTGTCTGTGTGTCTGTGTGTGTGTGAATGTGTGTGTATGTCAGCGAGTCTGTGTATGTATATTTGTCAGTGTGTCTGTGAGTGAGGGTATGTGTCTGTCAGTGAACGTGTGTATGTCAGTGTGTGTCTGTGAGTGTATAAGTGTGTGCGTGTGTGTCTGTGAGGGAGCCTGTGTGTCTGAGTGATTGTGTGTGTCTACCAGTGTGTGTCTATGAGTGAATTTGTGTGTGTGTGGGTGTATGTGTCTGTCAGTGAGTGAGTGAGTGTGTGTGTATAATTCATTGTGTGTGTGTTTGCGTGTCTGTCAGTGGTGTATCTGTCAGTGAGTGTGTGTATGTCAGTATGTGTGTATGTATGTCCGTCAGTGTGTGTGTGTGTGTCTGTCTGTTAGTGAGTCTGTGTGTATATCTGTCACTGTCTGTCTGTGAGTGTGTGTGTCTGTCATTGAGTCTGTGTGTGTATAACTGTCAGTGTGTCTGTCAGTGTGTGTGTGAGTCTGTCAGTGAGTGTATGCATGTCTGTCAGTGTGTGTCTGTGAGGGAGCCTGTGTGTCTGAGTGATTGTGTGTTTCTGAGTGATTGTGTGTGACTGTCAGTGAGTGTATGTCTTCAGTGAATGTGGGTGTGGGTGTCTGACAGTGAATGTGGGTGTGTGTGTGTCTGTCAGTGAATGTGTGTGTGTGTAAATCATTTGTGTTTATGTCAGTGAGTGTGTGTGTGCGTGTCTGTCAGTGAGTGTGTGTGTGTCAGTGTGTGTCTGTGAGTGAGTCAGTTATTGTGTGTCTGTCAGATTATGTCAAATCAGTGAGTGTGTGTCTGTCCGTCAAAGCGTGTGTTAGTCTTTAACAGGAAGAGGTGGGTCCTTGACAGGAAAGGGTGGGGCAAATTAAAATTAGGGGTTGCCTGACTTCCATCGTGCCTAGGGCAGCACAGATCCAAAATAATTATAGCTGTTTCCAGATTTTAGTTTTGCTTTGTTTTCTTTAACACTATATTTGAGTTAGGAGTGTACTGCTCCATAGTGGTTCTCAGCAATATAACTTGTCCACTTGGTAGGTTATAATTTATCAATACTGTAAATACTGTAAATCAACCCAGATCAAATGTCTTCTACACGTAATACATGATTACACCTAATTTATGAAATATACATTTTAGTGCCTAAAGGACTACAATAGACTCGGCAGTGTTTTTTTCACTTTTATGTTTGACCCTTTTTTGTAATGATGTTCGTTTTTATTTTGTCTTTCTTAAATCCATTTGTTAGGAATTTTAAAACATATTTTTCAACAGTTTCCAAAACAGTTTATGTTTTAACTCATGACCTTGAATCATGAAAAATTTCCTTAAGTAGGTTACACTCCAAGTTAGAGAGGAGACATTTGTGGTCTCTTTGTCTCTGGGGTGAAGAAGGAAATTACTTTGCTGTTTATATAAATACACAAAAATAAAGTTTGTCAAATACCAATCTTGTGTTTTTGTCCTGTATGTATCACGCACACAGGGAACAATAGTACACAGTTCTCTCAAAAGTTACAAAATAAAAAGAGGTAACACAATGATTAATTTTTTTTTAAAAAAAGTAACAATTAATTGAAGCATTTTAGTATTTAATAAACATTCCTGATAATGTCATACATCCCACTACTGGGAGGTATGATATTAGGACAGGAGATGGATGGATTTAGGGGTGTGTGTCAGTGATACCACTTGCATAATTGGGAATGCTGAAAAGGGTCAATCTCTCATGTTAAAGGAATTGGTCCACCCGAGGAGATGTGTGTCAGCCTGGTGTGAATGCACCAGACAGATTGTTTGGCCAACATCATTGAGGGCACCGCATGCATAAAGGCCTATTGTAGAGCTCTGGGCGTGAGCCTAATGCCTAGACCATATTTTGCGTAGCACACTTAGTGTGTCATTTGATGCACTCATGAATTGAATGCTGATTGGGGACATTTACCTGGTGTCCCGAGATGTGGGACATCAGGGCCCTTAACTTGGATTGCAGATCAGAAGTCTGATTTCACGTTGTTCTACCAAACCTACGGCAATTAAGAGTTATGTTATTTTGTTGAGCCAATGTTACAGATATGTTAGTTCCTCTTCCTGGAGAATGAGAGAGTCTGGTCCTCAAAAGTGGGCTGGACAAATCCAGAATAGTATTAGGTCAGTCTAAAAGGGGATAGTGCAATGAGAGAGACAGATCTTTTTGGGAGAGGAGTGTCATACAGAAACAGAACACTAATACGACTGATGGGATAAAGAAACACTGTAAGGCCAGTGAATTTTCAAGTTTTACTTATAAATAAAAAATACAAAAAAAAGTGGTCACTCTCTTTCAATTAATTCCTCGGTAATGCACATGTTCACCTTTTAAACTATACAGTTTATGGCATATTTATATTGAAATTATGCACATTTCAAATAATAAAAAAGTCACTTAGTATCTCGCATCTCAGCAATTCTGGTCTGTGTTTACAACTGCACTATTTTACATGTTATTCCAACTCACTTAAGACTACATATTTTAAGTTATACTATTGAATATTTAACTAAGGAGAAGGCTATTTCTATTTCAGCAGCTGGCAGACAGCTCATAGGCGCTAGCATATGAAAATGCACCCCATGTAATCTTAATGTCACTGGAATATAAATATCATCTGGTGGTCTTTCAAATATGAAATGCAAAAGAGCCTGGCAGTAATTCAAACACTCACTAAAAAAAATTAGGAACAAAAAAGTGAAGCAAGTTGCATAATAGCACGTAAACTACAGTAGACCTGTGACATAAACAAATATGAACTGGCTATTTGTTTCAATTATTAAATTGCATATACTAATTAAAAAAAAAACAACAACTTCTATAATGTATGCCTTATGCTTGGCACAGACTAATACTATTGTCTGCTTATTTTATATAGTTTAAAGGGACACTATAGTCCCCCGAACAACTTTAGCTTAATGAAGCGGTTTTGGTGTATAGAACATGCCCCTGCAGCCTCACTGCTCAATCCTCTGCCATTTAGGAGTTAAATCCCTTTGTTTATGAACCTTAGTCACACCTCCCTGCATGTGACTTGCACAGCCTTCCATAAACACTTCCTGTAAAGAGAGCCCTATTTAGGCTTTCTTTATTGCAAGTTCTGTTTAATTAAGATTTTCTTATCCCCTGCTATGTTAATAGCTTGCTAGACCCTGCAAGAGCCTCCTGTATGTGATTAAAGTTCAATTTAGAGATTGAGATACAATTTTTTAAGGTAAATTACATCTGTTTGAAAGTGAAACCAGGTTTTTTTTTTCATGCAGGCTCTGTCAATCATAGCCAGGGGAGGTGTGGCTAGGGCTGCATAAACAGAAACAAAGTGATTTAACTCCTAAATGACAGTGAATTGAGCAGTTAAAATTGCAGGGGAATGATCTATACACTAAAACTGCTTTATTTAGCTAAAGTAATTTAGGTGACTATAGTGTTCCTTTAAGAACAATTAGCATGCAGACAAATAGTTAAAAAAATAAACAAACATAAAAGCCTCGTCCACTAAAGCTTTCAAAAGGTCCTGGTGGGATATCTATATACATGCTCTCTTTGTAGTTGAGGAAGTGATTTTATGAACACATGATAAAACTTATAAAACTTTAAGTGGCATAACATTTCATTAACAACAATAAAAAAATATTGATCCTGAGTGTGTGACATCAAACTCATAAGCATTCTTACAGTAGAACATCAGGATTTGGCACTTCCTTGTAGACAGTAGACAATCTGCGGAGGAACAAAGGAATTTTGTGCTGCAAGAGAAAGAAAATACTTTTTAAAAACATTTTATTTTCTTTTAATATGTATTTTTTTAATGCTAAAAAAGTATGGGTGGTAAATCCAAATCTGTTGATTAAGGAGGCCATGAATTGTGTTTGACTTCTTGGTGAACATCTGTGAATTTGTTTAGCATTAGGTTATGGAAGCATTGTCTTCTAGTAAGTTTGTAATATCATCAGGGAATTTTGCTACACCTGTTGGGAGTATAATAACCTCAGAGTCCTTGGCTGTAAAAAGATCAAGCAATCATAAGACTGTAAGCTTGTTATAGCAGGGTCCTCATCAACCTATTGTTCCTGTAACATTTTGTAATTGTCTCATTTATTTTTAAATGTCACCCTTTTATAATATTTTAAAGTCCCGTGGAATAAGCTGGTGCTACATAAATGCCAAAAATAGCAATAATAATAACTTGTGACATTGGTGACTTGGCTGGTGATGCCATAATGTCAGCATTAAAAAATGAAAAAAATACATTTTGGATGCATAATTTGTAATTCACCAAAACAATGCCGGACTGGGAATACTAAAGAGCCTGGGACATAAATCCATACCCCCTTCCCCAAGCCCACATGCTATATATAGACTATCGCTCTCTACTTTTGAACTTAGACACATTATTAGCAATTGACTTGTGCATCATCATAGCCTTACTTTGGTTTCAGTTTGATTGTAAAGCATGTGAGTTGGCACTGGTATTTTCCTGTGTTTGTTCCAAATTGTATTAATAGTGACAAGGTTTGTACAACGCAACAAATATACAAATTAAATCTTAAGCTTGCCAAAGTGAAAAATATGTGCCACAAGTCCTACCCCGATGGTGGCATTTAATTTGGCCCTTGAAAAAGAAGTCTGTGGATGCCAAAATGTTGACGGTTTAACTCTTGAGATTTAATTTGTACTTTTGTTGTATTGTGCATATCTCCTCTTCTAACCCTGCCCAGACATTCTGTGGCTGTCCAATCAATGACAAGTCTTTGCAAGGCAAAGAGAAAATTACCGGTAAGAACCTGTCGTCTGATTGACAGGCAGGGGCTGCCTGTAAAAAGTGTTAATTCCTATTGAATTCTCCACTTTTTCAATAATTAAAGAAAATAGGAAATTTCACATATAAGCAAGCCCATGTGCTTTAGAAGTCTGGAGGATCAATTTAATATAGGGTTTCTTTTGTTCACCTATCTTATGTAACAGAAATCGCCTGATTTTATCTAAATACTGTAATGTATTTCACATAGTTACATATATTATCATTCAGCAAAAAAAAAAAAAAAAAAGGTTTGTACTGTGGGGAAGTGGAGTTTACATTATTGTCATTATGGGAAATTATTACACAAATTGCATCATCATTCTACAGCGAAGAATTCTAACCCATGAACTGCGTATTGAAATAACGAGCAGATCATGTAATATACACTTTCTTTAAATGCTTCCTTCAGTCTCATAGGAACAAACTTTGTAGCCATGGAGATTTGAAACAGATTGCCCAAACAAGTAACAGAATTCTGCTGTGTGGTTTGTCAGGAGTTGTTCAGCTGCTACTGTCTCATCAAGCGATAGGTCACTGCAGCCAACTCTTCACTTCAAACGTGAAACACAATCTTCCCCTTTAACAACATCTAGCGCAAGGTAATCCATATGTAATAACAAAAAAAAAGGTTTGTTTATTATTATTTTTGTTCCTTTTCTGTCTGCAAAAATGTGTCAGGATAAATAAACAATCATGCATTGATACATATTACATTAGTCTACATAAGAAGACATTCATTAACTTTTTAATGGGTAAGTTAAGTAACAAAACCTCCACTGCGTGTGTTGTAATTAAGAAACTGCGATAATCCACGGGTGAAGACAAGGGGTCTGACAATTTGCAGGGGGGTAAATCAACTGATATCCCTGCACATTTTCACAGCACAGCATGGTGTGTTGCACAAACTCACATGGTTTATTAGGATGATTAGTGAAATAACGAGGAAGTTCGATTTGCACATTTCACTATAAAGGGGGTGGTGTTTTAGGCAATAGAGATCCCTTCCTTTTTTTGTCAAACCAATTGAAAGCTGGAAAACCAAGGGACTGCACACTCAGCCTTTAGCTCCATAACCACTACAATAAGCTGCAGTAGTTATGGTGCTTGAAGTATCCTTCAATTACCTTCACAGTGCCATATATGCATATGCTACTTGGGAAAAATATGGATGTAAGCTTAGAACTAAAAAGGACATGTGTGTGATGACACCAATAATAGGACCAGGTTCAATTCTGGATTGATGCTATTTAGATTTAGATGCTATTTAGATTTGTGGAGCACTAAAATATATATATATTTTTTTAAGTTTTGATTACCTTATATCCCTATCTGCACTGGTCTCAGCTTAGAATGAAATAATCAGTGGTGATGGATAAGCCAGGAATGCATTCAGGTAGTGCATTCAGCACTCCAAATTTTGTGGACTACATCTCCTCTTAGGTTTTGCCCGTTTTATGGCTATAAGAGCATTTTGGAAACTTGTGTCCACAGCATCTGAAGTGCTGAAGGTTGTCTACTCCTGGTCTATGTTCCTGTAACAATTTAACTCTTAGACAGTAACACTAATATGGAATGAATAACTGTTGTCAATCAAACAGCCATGAACTAAAGGAAGTGGCAGGCATGCTCTACTTGAGTGCCTGGCTCCCCCTCCCTCACAGACCTCAGACCAGTTTCTCAGCCACAAAAGTGCACACTTGTCATGTGCATAGGTGTCAAGTCAGAGGCTTCACAATGAGATAATTGGTTATTTCACTGTAAAGAGACTGAAAAGAGGGGAGGGATTTATAAGGCTGCAGTTCATAAGATCTAATTTAAAAAAATGTTTCAGCACTGATCAACAGAAAAAGGCAGCAACCCTAAACCCTAAATCCCTCCAAACCCTTTAGAGAATATACAGAATTAAAAAGATAAAAAAAAGAGCTGTGCCAATAGCAATATAAAAAAGAAATAGATTTTTGGTACAAACAAGAAATAAGTCAATGTGATAGTCCTCACCAATAATAGTCTCTTGATAGTTTTTCAAATAGATGGCTTTTTCAAATATAGTAAAAATTCCTTTTACTCCATTTTACTCCACTTGAAAAAGCCATACTGGCGAAAACGCGTTAATGGATGTTACTACTTTGTATTTTAACTATTAAAGGTTGTTGGTCACCACACTTGTGTGCTGTGCCAATTACCTTTTTTGTTTAGTTTTAATACTGTTTTCATACTTCCTGGCATCTTTTATCTCTACTCCAAAGCAATCCTAGGTGGGGATGAAACCACCAACGTTAACCTGCTTTATATTTGTGAATATATTTGAACTATTTTTATCATATACATTACTGGTTTTATAGAGAGCACTATCTGTCACCTTATCTATTTCTCCCTGGGTTCCTGTCGTCGTGAACAAAATGAACACCTCCAATACATCTTATAAGTGGGGATTTTTATTATCGCACGCGATATACGCTAGTGCTGGCCAAGGCTTTATAAAATGTGAGTGTGATACTGTCAATTTTTTATTACATAACTAGATTTGACATATTACACTATTTCCACCCTTTCTGCTTTTGTCTTTCTATATACACCAACAAGAAAATAAAGACAGCTACCCTACCCCCCAGAAAAGTTATTGCTGTACTAACAACTAAACATCTAACATAGAAACATAGAATGTGAATGCAGATAAGAACCATTCGGCCCATCTATTCTGCCCAATTTTCTAAATACTTTCATTAGTCCCTAGCCTTATGCCTATCCCATGCATTCTTAAACTCCTTCACTGTGTTAACCTCTACCTCTTCAGCTGGAAGGCCATTTCATGCATCCATTACTCTCTCAGTAAAGTAATACTTCCTGATATTTCTAAACCTTTGCCCCTCTAATTTAAGACTATGTCCTCTTGTTGTGGTAGTTTTTCTTCTTTTAAATATAGTCTCCTCCATCACTGTGTTTATTCCCTTTATGTATTTAAATGTTTCTATCATATCTCCCCTGTCTCATATTTCCTCCAAGCTATACATGTTAAAGTACCTTTAACCTTTCCTTGTAAGTTTTATCCAATCCATGAACCAATTTAGTAGCCCTTCTCTGAACTCTCTCTAAGGTATCAATATCCTTCTGAAGATAGGGTCTCCAGTACTGTGTACAGTACTCCAAGTGAGGTCTTACGAGTGTTCTGTACAATGGCATGAGCACTTCCCTCTTTCTACTGCTAATACCTCTCCCTATACAACCAAGCATTCTGCTAGCACTTCCTGCTGCTCTATTACATTGTCTGCCTACCTTTAAGTCATCAGAAATAATCACCCCTAATTCCCTTTCCTCAGATGTTGAGGTTAGGCCTTTCAAATATTCTGTACTCTGCCCTTGGGTTTTTACGTCCAAGATGCATTATCTTGCACTTATCCACATTAAATGTCAGTTGCCACAACTCTGACCATTATTCTAGGTTACCTAAATCATTTGCCATTTGGTTTACCCCTCCTGGAACATCAACTCTGTTACAAATCTTAGTATCATCAGCAAAAATACCATCAAGACCTTCTGCAGCATCACTAATAATATTAAAGAGAATGGGTACAAGTACAGATCACTGAGGTACCCCACTGGTAGAAAATACCATGTTTTGAATATACTCCATTGAGTACAACCCTCTGTTGCCTGTCACTCAGCCACTGCCTTACCCATTTAACAATATTGGAATCCAAACCTAAATATTGCAGTTTATTGATGAGCCTTCTATGTGCAACAGTGTCACAAGCCTTACTGAAATCTAGGTAAGCAATGTCTACTGCGCCACCCTGATCTATTATTTTAGTTACCCAATCAAAAAAAATCAATAAGATTAGTTTGGCATAAGTCTATTATCAAGAGACTATTATTTGTGAGGACTATCACATTGACTTATTTCTTTTTTGTTCCAAAAATCTATTTCTTTTTTATAATGTCTATTGGCGCAGCCCTTTTTTTTAATCTTTAGTTCATAATATCTGCAGCCTTTACAAGCTCTTTTTAGATACACCCCGAATAAATACATGCATTAAAAACGCATGCATGTATTCATTGGAAGTATATCTACTAAATAGAGCTTTTTCTTTGTTACGATGTGGGAAAGGGTGTGCACCTTTAGAAATATTTAGGGCATATTTAATTACAGACCAGATTGCTTTGCTTACTGTTATCAAGTATTTTCATAGTGCTGATTTATTGTGCACCACCGTACAATATAGGGAATACAAACAAATATTAAACACACACTGATACAAAAGATAGAAAGCCCTGCCCATGAGCTTACGGTCTAGCAAATACAGCACGTTAATACAAAGTATATGATTTGTGAGTTTACAATCTCAAAGGTAATAATAAGGAGTTAACACATAAGGTTGCAGGGGGTATTTTGACGTATTTTGAGATCAGAGGTTATAGGCAAACACAGTGTAGCTTGTGAGGCAATAATAGAGTTAAGATTAGAGACAGCTGAAGGACAATGCCATAAAAAACAGTGGACCAGGGGTGAGTGGAAGAAGGGGCCAGAGGTTGGGTAATATAGTAAAAAAAAAATATCTTTGTGGCAGAGGGAAGTCGGGTGCATGATGATCTGTTAATAAAAGGAATTTTTAGAACAAGCAACAAGCTTTTCTGTCGAGAGGTAGGGAGGAGCAGTAGGTGTAGCATTTGGAAGTAGATATAAACCTATTGGCAAACACATATTTTATCTCTTTAAAATGATAACACACAACAAATGTAAGAAGTGGGTACAGATAGATTAATAGACGTAAAAATATATTAGGATAATTAGCTACAAATAACACAAAACATGACGGATTTTCAATCCTGATTGAAGTGTATTTTAATAGCCTGCAGAATATTTTGAAACATTTGATCTTTGTAGCAGTGAGTATAAGGGTATAAAACACCACTGTGAGTCACCTGTATGAACTTAAAGGGACACTGTAGGCACCCAGACCACTTCTGCTCATTGGAGTGGTCTGGGTGCCAACTCCCACTACCCTTAACCCTGCAACTGTAATTATTGCAGTTTTTCATAAACTGCAATAATTACATTGCAGGGTTAACTCCACCTCTAGTGGCTGTCTACTAGACAGCCACTAGAGGTCACTTCCTAGTTTCTAGCACAGGTTTCCTGTGCTAGAGCGTCGCTGGACGTCCTCACGCTGTGTGAGGACCTCCAGCGTCGCTCTATTCCCCATAGGAAAGCATTGAAATGATTTTTCAATGCTTTCCTATGGGGAGACGTAATGCGCATGCGCGGCATTTCCGCGCATGCGCATTAGGTCTCCTCGGCCGGTGGGCGAGATTAGTCTCGCCCACTTGCCGACGTAATCACCAGGAGGAGCGTTGCGGAGGCGGAGACAGCGGCGAGGGACATCGCTGCTGTCCCAGGTAAGTGACTGAAGGGGTTTTCACCCCTTCAGTAACCGGGGATTGGGGGGTGGGAGGGAGAGGGACCCTCCAGTGCCAGAAAAACGGATCGTTTTTCTGGCACTGGAGTTTCCCTTTAAGTGAAAAAATAAAAATTTTGGGTGATTTTCTTTTAAATTCTATTTCTTCATTTTAAAAAAGTATGTTGCATCTATTCTTTAAAAAGTTGGTGTTTTAAGCCCAAATGCTCGACTAAAGTAATTTCCTACAGTAATCGAGCTTATAATCAGCACATTGGGCCACTGTAGAATACCAACATTTTCATAAACCCGCCTTATCACATTGGTTCACTAATCGCTGTAAATAGTCATACTGATGTTAAAATCAGAAATACTTTAAAGTCAGTTAGTTTATAAATTTATGGTTGTCACAAGGCTGGCTTTTGAGGATAGATAGGCCCAGAAAAGTTCCTTAGCCCCTTAAGGACCAAACTTCTGGAATAAAAGGGAATCATGACATGTCACACATGTCATGTGTCCTTAAGGGGTTAAAGTAAGTGCAAGATATGTACAAAGCTAGAAAAGGAACAGTCATATGTATCCTTTACGCACCCCTCCGTCCTTGCCTTTATCAGCAGTAAATATCTGTATAGAAGCCTGCTACAATCCATCAAACCACCAACATTAAAAAGGAAACTTAATTTTCATTAAAAAACACAACCCATCATGGCTCCTTCTTACTTTCACAATGTGTCAGAAGCTGCTTGACCCCTCACTCAATTACCACCTCATTCCCTTTAAAGCTTACCAGTGGCTGCAGTTATCTCTGTCCATCCCCTTCATATTCCCCTGCTAGCTTTTGTTTCAGCTCCCATTTTAACATTTAGATTGTAAGCTCACAGGTTTTAGTACTTTATCTAAAAGAGCTTTAATGGCAAAGTCTCAGCTCACGGTAGGGCCCGCTTTACCTTTTGTATTGGTCTGTGTATATTGTACTGTCTTTTTCCCAGTTGTACAGCACTACAGCAGCATGTTAGTTCTTTATAACATAATAATGTATAATAACTCACACAGTATGTACCCCAATTCCCTATAATGTATCACTATCTTTGGATGTATTAATAGGAACTGTTGTTGATATGAATTTTGTACTCTCCGTTTCCATTAATGTTAACCCTTCCCTAGTACTGTCAGTAGTAGTCATAGTAGTCAGTAGTATGAGCAGTTTGCACTGTTCATTTTCCAATCATTTAATCCTCTTTTGCTTTGTTTTAATGAATTACTTCTGTGTAAAAGAGCAGGCTGCACCTCTCATTTCCAGTAATGATTAGCTGTCAGTCAAAGGATTAGCTCACACCTATCAATTTCCTATAAATAAAGAACTTTTTTTGTGTGTTTCAAGAAAATAAAGAGAATGAAAAAAGGATAAAAAATATCCAAATTTCCCATTTGTGCTGCAACTCACCATTATTTGCAGAATCTGAAATGAAATCAAGAACCAACTAATGTCCTGTAAACATACATGTTTAGGACATGTAGTTTAGTTCCTGGTAATAGTTGTATGTATTTATGATAAAACCTGAAGGAAATCACTGTCCATGGCAATAGAATGTCAGCTTCCATTAACTTTGCAAAATAATTAAATTCTCAGTTTTCATGAACGAAATAAGTTGTACTCTTGCATGTTTTTTGAGATAGACTCCGTCATGGAAAGATATGATCGATCCTGTTAAAGGGACGTTGACTCATGATGTTCTTGAGTTTGCATCATTTTAGTTGAAGAAATAAATGAACTGTGGGGTACTTTGAATAATAACCTCTGCAAGAATCCTGAGCTACTATGGTGTCCCTTTAACTGGTACTATTATAGAATCTGTGTTCTTCATGATGGAATCCTTTATGTTGTCACTCTTATCTCTAGATATATCTACCAGTCGGGGTATGTAACGAACTCCTTGTATTTTGTATACTCCGTTCGTTCGTATACACCTGAAATGCTAGAGTCTTAAGTGATTATAGCCCGTTCGCATAGAACGCTGATTCGTACTCTTCCAAAATCCTAAGGTCGTGGGAAAAATCTATCGCTTCGACGTTCGCATACCCAAACATCAGTCGAGACTTGATGATGGGTAGAACTAATGTTTTATTATGGTCAGATGGCCCACTTATATACACAGACCCCAAGCATGGGGTCTCAAGCAAAAGCATGGTAAAACACGCCCAAAACACGTCTCTGTGTCTGGGAGATAATTTTGTGTTTAAACTAATTATCTCCCAGACACTAGAGTTACAAAGTATAAAACATAAAATATTAAAAATACACATAACATATCTGAGCCCCCACAAGCATTATATCACCGGATAGCCTGGATCTAAGCACCCAAGTTGTCCAAATAGCTCTCAGATGCCCCAAACACAGCCGAATCGCCACCGAGGTAAAGTTTTGACCGACCGCACACGTGGCGTCTTCCCAAATTAGTTCCAGAGAAATAGTGGTAACGGTCAGTCACCTTCAGGACTGGTTCATAGGTAGCAATTGTTGGCCTAGTTTGTGCGAACAATCATACAGAACACTGCACTCATGTCTTGTCGGAAAAAGAAGCAGGTATTCATATAAAATCACCGGTGTTCGTGAGGTCGAGTGTCCGACTTATAGCTCCAGACACTCAATGACCAAGTCCCATTGCCTGCATTTGTGCGACACAGGGAGAGCACTTGAGTCTGTGGTTTCTTTGAAGTTCAACGAGCCAGGGGGTGATTGGTGTTCAGTAGATTTGTTATTACCGAACACAGGGAAATTAACTGTGATAATAAAAGACAGCATTTTGTCACAGGGTAGACAACATTTAGTGCTCCAGGTGTTGTGGACTATATCTCCCCTGATGTGTTTCCAGCATCATGGCTGTAAGAGCATTATAGGAAATGTAGTCCACAACATTTGGAGTGCCAAAGGTTGTCTACCCCGTCCTAAGTGCTACTCGTGATTATAGTAGCAGTCTGTAGCACTTGTTATCCAATCATTTAATGCTTTAATGCTACCCCTCACCTGTTTGAAATGCATGGGGGTGCCTCACGCTATATAGTGGTTCCATAAAAATACTGGTAGTGGTCGGTCAGTTTCAGGAGTTCAGAAACTAGAGTATTAGAGTAAAGATGCCTGCATTTTACCTGATGCAAGAAGCTGGTGTCATGCCCAATGTATCACTTGTGCATCAAGAAAAAAAAAAAGACCTTATGACAGCATGACCTGGATCGCTTTGAGACACCAAGACTATCCTGCTTCCATCACTTCGAGGCAACTACCATGGCGGGGAAGCCCGTTTTCAGCCTTGTCACATGAGTCTCAGGTTAATCAGGCAAATCATTGCGTGGAGCATCCACCCACAGTTGCGGCTTCTGACAAAACCTAAAAAAAACCCTGCTATTAAAATCATACAAAAAAGGGCTTGACCTAACTAGTTTATGCAAGTGACATGCACATTTCAAACATGTGAGAGTGCAGCTACTCAAAAATACAGGACAGCAGCCCACCCCGGAGCGCTGGCCAGATGCTTCAAGAGATTCCAACGTGATTAAACAGCTACAATTTGGAAGGTTCAGGAACTCTGAGCAGTGTGCCCAGAACATTGCAAAATCATGGAATACTGTGTTTAACTAAATAGCTTTAGAAAGAGATGACCAATATATACATATATATATCCATACAATTACCAATACTGTTGTGCTCAAATGTTTGCATATCCTTGGAGAATTGGTAATATATGTACCATTTTTAAAGAAAACATGAGCGAGCAGGCAGAACACATTTTTTTTATTTCTTATGGGATTCATATTTAATGGTAGATTATAACAGAATGGTGCAACCATTAAACATAAAATGTCAACAACGATAAAAATGAAATGACCCCTGTTCAACAGTCTGCATACCCTTAGTTCTTAATATTGTGTATTGCCCCCTTTAGCATCAATGACAGCGTGCAGTCTTTTGTAATAGTTGTCTATGAGGCCCCTATTTCTTGCAGGTGGTATAGATGCTTATTCGTCTTGGCAAAATGCCTCCAGGTCATACAAAGTGTTTGGTCATCTTGCATGAACTGCACGTTTGAGATCTCCCCAGAGTAGTATCAATGATATTAATGGCCACGCCAGAACCTTTACTTTTTTTTTACTGTAACCACTGGAAGGTCAACTTGGCCTTGTGCTTATGAGACTGTAATGGTCTCTTCATCTTTTTCTACTGTAACCACTGGAGGGTCAATTTGGCCTTGTGCTTAGGGTCATTGTCATGCTGGAAAGTCCAATAGGGTCCTATGCGAAGTCTTCTTGCAGAAGAATGAAAATTGTTTGCCTGTATTTTCAGACAACATGCTGTATTCATCATGCCATCAATTTTTACAAGATTGCCCGTGCCTTCAGAGCTCACATATCCACAAAACATCAGTGAGCCACCGCAATGCTTCACAGTGGGAATTTTTTTTTCACTATAGGACTTGTTGACCCCTCTCTAAACATAGCGTTTATGTGTATGGTTGTGATCATAAAGCTCTATTTTGATCTTGTCACTCCAAATCAAAGTGTGCCAGAGGGATGTCACGGTGTTATCAGGTTAATTGTAACCAGGCTTTTTTGTAGCAATGGCACAATAAAGGCTTCTTTCTGGCAACTTGACCGTGCAGCTCATTTTTGTTCAAGTAAACAAAAGTAAGCACTATGGAATCTGTTGGCGCTATATAAATGCCAATAATGGTAATAAATAATAAGTATCGTCGTATTGTGCTCCTTGAAACAACCACTGTCCTTTTCCAGAGCAGCCTGTATTTCTCCTGAGGTTACCTGTGGATTTTTTATTTGTATCCCGAACAATTCGGGATGCTCCCCATGGCTCCGTATATGGCCGGCAAAATGCATCCACGTGAGAGCTAACAAACTCATTGACTATTTATACACAGACACTAATTGCAATTTAAAAAGCCACAGGTGTGGGTAATTAACCTTTAATTGCCATTTTAACATGTGTGTGTCAACTTGTGTGTCTGTTACAAGGCCTAACATTCAGGGGTATGTAAACTTTTGATCATGGCCATTTGGGGGATTTCTGTTATCATTATGATTTAAAAAGGAACCAACAACTATGTCATAATAAATGGCTTTATATGGTCACTATCCTTCAATAAAATATTTTTTTTTTTTGCATGATCAAAATTTCACAATTTCTGCCTGGGTATGCACACTTTTAAGCACAACTGCACACAGCATATTCTCTTAAAAATATATTATATGCAGATAGTTCAGTTATATGTGTTGACATCAGATACACTTGAAGAAAAGTGCTACCTGTTAAGAGGAAGAAAAGGGAGGGGGATGAAGGGGTGCAGACTTAGTTCTTATTTTTATACAATTATAAAAACTAAACACTGGTTGAGTAACTGTTGTCTGACCTACACAATGCACCTAACATCTAGTATTCTGGGCTGTGTTCTTAGGTTAAGCTGTACAACAGCATATAGATAATATAACATATCAAGATACAAAAAAAAACAGTCAAGAAACGGATCTAAATTGCAGTAAATGAAAACCGGGGATGAAAGACAGGTATATTTTGTGAATAAAACTAAGCTCTTCGTACATGATGTGATAAGCACTAGAATTTTTTTTTGTATTATTTTTTTTTAAATAGGGAAATAATTAACAACACTATTGTAAAAAAACAAAAACAAAAAAAAAAACATCTAGGGCAACTCTGCTTCTATAATACGATGTAAAATGTAGAAAGAAGTCACAGATGTGCTTTTTTATGCTAATTCTTTTATGAATCTGGATAAAGCAATTGAGTTTCAACAACTGAAGTAATCAAAGCAATTTTAAGGGCAGATGGAGCAGGGATGATTTTAATATCAAGCTTGAGATATTAAGAAAAATTAGTTTTAGATCATCTCTGTCATTAATCAGGAAATAAATCCTTCAAATAAGTGGGATCCATTACAGCAGTTAATGGCACAATCACACATTTCAAAGCCTATAAACTAAATGCTGAAAGAAATTAAATTGATTTAACATGCAGGGTGAAAATGTTAGTTTCGTAGAAGATGGAAAACTGTAACATGTGACCTGTGTGTATTAGTCATATGTAATCGAAATAAAGAAATAGGATGGGCTTTTATTCTAATGTTCGGCTCTGCCTCATGATGAGTTTGCACGCATGATTATGTTCTGCCGTAATGTACCGTGTGTGAACGTCAGCATGTAAAATGTTTAACTACATGCTGTAAACATAGCTAAAGATAACTGGAACATGGGTCAAGGTTACCGAATGGTCAAATACTGGAATGATGACATTTGTCACTTGTAAGCCTAGAATAGAACTTGAAATTGCTTTTTTTTTTGCTCATTGGAACAAATGTACGAACGCGACAAACAATAGCATTAAGTTAGTAAAACTGAAATAGCAAAACTACGAACTTTGAATGAGAGTTCTATTGACTATTATTTGTTATTGTTAACACTTCACTATGTACACGTGGGTGAGATCGAAACATAGAATTATGATCTCCTCTAGGCAGTATGAGGTGTTATAGAGCCTGGAGCAAGTAGGTCCAAAGTCCACTGCCTATGGTGTTAGTAAGAAGTAGAGGTCCACTCATTCCGTCTTTTTGCAGTTGAGTGGGGAAATAGGAACCATATATTTTATTTTATTTATTAGCAGATATGGATCAATTATAAGAAATCTGCATAATCCTGCAACCCATGGTGCATGAGTTGGAAGAAGGAGCAAGGGGCAGCAAGGGGAACATGTGTATAGGTGTATAACATAGTAACAATTATTATGATATAATTATCATAATATAGTATTATATAGTAACTTGCACCCTCACCACACAAGTGGTGATATGAATGATAAACAGATCTAGTATAACAAATGCTTTTTTTTATTTTATTTTTTTAAACGTGAGTGTTTGTTCAGGGAATAAGGTAATAACATGTATTTTTGCAACACAGATTACTTTAGTACCAATACTAAATATTTAAAGTTCTTTAAGAAGGATATTGTTCAACAAGGGTTATCACTGTCTTGTATATGAATAGCCTTTATGTGAAGCAACACACTAGGATTACACAGTTACATAGTAATCTATTTTGAAAAGTTCAACCTTTAAAACTCACCTATTCCTTTATTTTGTTGATACAAAAGAAGGCAACACCCCCAATTGAAGTGATTTTTTTTAATTTGCCACAAAAATGGAAAAACATTCCTTCTTGACTCCATAATGGCAATCAGATTCTCCTTGGATCAACAACCTGTTCACACGCATATATCCTTGAATATTCTGTTTTTGCAATAAAATATGACATTTTTAAACCCCTTAAGGACACATGACATGTGTGACATGTCATGATTCCCTTTTATTCCAGAAGTTTGGTCCTTAAGGGGTTAAACTTATCTCTGGAATCTGACCAGACAAACTGTTTGGGTAGATACATCTACATCTTTATTGTTCTTACTGTAAAAAAAAACCTTTCCTCTGCTGAAAGAGAAAACATGTTACTTCCAATCTTAAGAAGAGGTTAGCACAATTCCATTTCTCCCGCCCTGTCTTTATTTATTTAGTTCTATTACTCCGAGACACCTTATTTCTAAAGAAAACATGTGAAGTTTTTAGCCTTTAGCCTTTCTTCATAACTAATATTTTATATCATCCTTATTAACTTTGTAGATCACCTCTGCATCTTTCTAGTTCTGCAATGTATTTTAAAATTGGTGCCACAAGTTGCAATGCATATTCAAGGAGGGGCTTTACCATTGGTTTATAAATAGGCAAAATTATATTTTGATCATGCGAATCAATATACATTTTGATTCCCTAATTAACCTTTGAAATAGGAGACAGGCATTGCACGTTGTTGCCTAGTTTGTTATCTATAATTGTTCCTACATACATGCTTGTCAGATTCAGATTCAACATTATTTTCACTGTGCCATGTACATACAAGGGCAATGAAACACAGTTTGCCTCTTAACAGACTCCTTATTCCAAAATGCAAGACTGAAGAGAAATTCTATCATGTTCGGACTGTATTATCTTACACAGTGTCATCTGCAAACACTGAGACATGACTTGCAATTCCCACTTCAATATCGTTTCTAAACAGATTAAAGAGGGGTGGACCCTTGACTAAACCCTGAGGTACTCCACTTGCCACTTTTGTTCAATTTGAAAATGCTCCATTTGCAACTGCTTTCTGCACTCTATATTTAAGCCAGTATTCTATCCAAGAACATAACTTTTCCTCTAAACCAACAGATTTAAATTTAAACAGTATTTCTACTAACTTCTTCGTAGAAGGCAACTAAGATAGTTTGGCATGACCTGTACTTCATAAAACTATGTCAATGTCAACTTATAATTGTTTAAATTACATTTTTTAATATTAGTCTTTATTAGTCCTTTAAACCATTTCCCAATCACAATTGTTAAGCTCACAGGTCTGTATTTTCTCACAGATTTTGAACCATTTTCTCACAGCTTTTGAACACTTTTTAAATATAGGCAATACATGTTCTTGTCTCCAATACCTTTGGCACGATTTCTGAAAGAAAAGAATGCTAACATTAAAAACAGTGTTATGGATATTTCTACACTAAGTTCTTTGAATGCTCGTGGGTGAACACCATCTAGACCTAGAGCTTTATATGATTATCTTATTTAAATACTGTAGCACTTTATTCTTTGTTAACAATCACTTCTTTTGTACCAGTGATTAGCAAATCTATATCATTAGATTTAGTTTTGCTGTATACCAAAGTAAAACAGAATATTTAAAATGTCTGCCTTATTCTGATCCTCCTTAAATAACACACCTATCTCAGATTTCAATGTACCAACACTTTTACTCTTAACCTTTTTGGCATTAATGTACTTAAAAAAAACTATTGAGGGTTGTTCTTGCTCTCTTTGGCTATGAATGTTTCACTTTCTAATGTAGCCCATCTAACTGCATTTGAAAGCCCTGCTGGTGTGCTTATAGTAATTACAGAAAGCTATTTACCCATCTGATTTAAGTATTTTAAATGTCCTTTTCTTATTATTTATTACTTGACTGACCCCTTTATTATTCCACATGGGTTTTAATTTTCTTCTTCTGTTTGTTTCCTAGTGATATGGATTGAGAAAGGATTTTTTGGAGAATGTCTTTAGACTTTCCACTTATCTATTGTGCTTAGATTGCATATGTAGATATAAGACTTATATTTTCTACATCTCACTACAGTAAGTATGATAATGAGCTACGGGGAAAGCAAGTCATTTAATAAAGTTTTTTGATTGCAGATCAAAAACACAGATCTCCTGTAGAAGGCGTATGCTCTCCTCTTCTAATCCAGAACACAATTCCAAATGCAGTTCAACGAGAAGTCTTTGCAAGGCAGGTGATCTTTGCCTGATTGACAGTCATGGTGGTGTAACAGGTATAATTTATATTGTGCCAATTTCTATTCAAATCTTACATTTTTGCAAAATGAAAAAAAGAGGATGCACTCTTCACACACATAGCACTTCAGCAAAGCTAAAGTGCTTTAGGTGTATGTAGTGTCCCTTTAAACCCTACACTTCTATAACTCTTACAGAATGAACCCTAACCTAAAAATATAATGTAATATCAAAAACAGTTAACTATTTGGGGAAGATAACATCTTGGGGTTCTGAAAGCATTCACAAACCACTCAAACTGTGGCCTTTATTACAATATCTCTATAACCTTCAGTTACATTATTTTTCTATTGTACATGGTTAACCATTATGTATCTCACAGCAATATCTTGCTATATCTAATGTTTCAGCCCTAACTCATAAGCTGTATGAACCTCATCAAACTGTGTTCTACCATCTGTCATACATCACAAATCCATTCAAAGAATACATTGCATTACTGGCAAGCAATCCTGCCTTTTCTTACCCCTGAGTATGTCTCACCAAATAAAATCCAAAACTCAATACTAGATAAATTAAAGTTATGCCTTCGAATACTCTAAGCTACCACGGTGGCTCGGATCAATTGGAAATATTTAAATTCCAATAAATGGCCTTCTAACAGCAGGGTAATCCAGACGTAATCTGCTTCATGCACAACTGTACATAAAAATAGCATTTAGACTCAAATGTGACCTTTTAGAAATATGCAATATGCAAATAGAATGTTAAAAATATCTTTATGACAAGTGAAGACAACGTTTTAAAATATTTTTGTGACTTTGATAACATTTGAAAAAAATGTAGTTTTAATAAAGACAAGAAATAAGAAAGTTTTTTCTAAACTTTAATGAAATACTTTGAACTGATTTTTATTATATGATTGTTCATTTGTATTAGGGAAACTGGCCACACTGATCTGCATGCCTCCCAGTCTTAACGTCAGTACAGCCTTAGGCCCATGACTAATTAGCATTTAGAAAGTGCTAATTCTTCGTCAGTGATGGAAACTGTTTTTAAGATTGAAAGAACAATTCTTTTGCAGAAATCAACATTTTAAAAGAGCCTAGAATCAGTTCTCTATTTTTTTTTTTACTCTTTCCTCTCTATAATCTACCTTTATCATTTAGGACAAGCTGTTAAGATAGCGTTTGTTAGACACAAAACACGGCCAACAACTTTTAGAGTTTGTGTTTTTTTTCCTTTTACCTTATATCATGTTTTGCAAATGATGGTTCTTTCTTATATATATTTTTGCCTGCTCCATATACATTTTTCTACTAAATGATTTTTCATCTTACCAATATATTAATAAACAGCACATGATTTGGAAAACATCTTAGTGATTGTGATATAGTGTGCCTGCTAAGATTTGCAGAAATGGAGTAGCCAAATGCCTTGGAAAAATGTTTACCAATAAAAGTTACTGTTGTATGTTTATGGTCAAATTCCTGCCACTAATCTACTCATGGAAGGGTTCACGCAGGGAGGCAAGTTGTCTCTGAAATATGCTTCCTTTGTGCAGTCAGAATGTCCAGTCTTCATTGCTAATCACACAGTTATTATGTATCAATAGGTAAGTGACATGGTGTTGTTTATACATCTTAATAATGTTGTAATTGGTGTGGAACCCACTTAAAACACAAAAAAAAAATACTCTCAACTCTCTAACTCTCTAATTTAACTTAATAATGTAAAGGGCAATGGTTAGGCTTAAACCATTTGAATATAAAAGTATCAAGTTGCTTACACTCTGGCATTCACGTTTTATATGAAGGTTAACACAAACTTGCCAACTGTTCAGAATTAATTAAATTATTTTTTTCTTCTGATTTTGCTTTGATTTTTCTTCAGTTTTTACTTCTTTTCTACGGTTTCATTTTTTCATTTTTTGCTTTTTTTTACATATAAAATGACTGTTTTTGTCTAATCAGCCTATTAATTGTCTATCAAATTATCAAGCACTTGATCAATTATTGGTGGATTCACCGGACTGTTTATGAACTATCACTCATCATTAACTATCAATTTGAAGGGTGTATATACTTTGTACATATTTTGTATATATTATGATTTTTTTCTATAAACTATTGTACAGTAGATGATTTATTAGAGTGTGCACCATTCTGTATATCTTTCGCAATAGTGTTCTTTTTTTTTTGCTTTTTCGATCTCTTTATTAGTGTAAAATAAATGAATTTTACATTTCAACACACTGATTACTCTTTTTGACGCATAACACATGCAATTGAGGTGCAGCATTAATAGTGATTTATTTGTATATATTATTGAGGTCCTTATGGGGGTCATACCTGCACCACCCTGTAGTAGAGTGCCAACACAATAACTAATCCGAATTTTGGACCACTCCTTATTTATGCTTCCTCGGTTGTCATCAAGAGTCAAGTCTCCATACAGCTGCTCAAAGACACGCTATGTGGTTTTAGGTACAGTTTACTTTTTAAACATTTTGACATTACTTTATCTTGCACAGATCTCTGAATATGCATCTAAATTATCTTTAATGCCTTAATATCAAAATTGAGCATAAACATTTTTATTTGTATGGATTTTTTAGGAAGAAATCTAGCCAACAAAATATCTCTTTACCTCATTTACACTCTAGTTATGGTTGCCAGCTGGTAGAAGAATAAATTCCTATACCAGAAGCTAATAGTCACTGATATAATGAATGTGAAGTTGCTGAAAATGTAAGCTAACCCCTGATATCAAACAGTAAATGAAGTTTCAATTGGTGATAGCATTCCTGCAATTAGGAAGGAGTGACTGGACTAATTTCACTGCCAGCATTACATTAGAAATGTTTAGATATATATGATTTAATTGTATTAATGTATGTGGGCAGGTAATTGATCATTTTTATGTATGTATGTTTGTCATTGTATCGTATGTGTGAAAAATATAATTTTTGCTTGTATACTAATATTTTTAGAACCTGTGTGAAATATTGCAAAATAAAGGACACTGTATACTGTCTACAGTCTTTCATTTCCAAAATATTTTTTTTATAAAGCATGAATAAGTGAAAATAAAAATTGTGCACATTTACATAATTTGTATTTTGTAAAGTTAATAATTTTGTAAAGTTAATAATTACCTATAAGGTAATCTATACATAAAATTGCTGTGTTACGATATGTGTATGTGCTTGCTAGGCATCCCCTGTTTATCCTAATATTTTTTTTCAATACAAAAGTTTTTATTAGTAAAGGGTTTAATAAATAAATTTTCACGATTCTAATTACATCTTGTGGATTATTTACATATTTCTCATTCACATTCCAAGCTTAGCAAGTAATTATAGTGAAATTCAGGACAGGTGAGCATTCATAGGTGTGATTTTAACAAGAAATACCACCTTTTTTTTAAGTATGCAGGAATTATTGTTTTGAGTTTCTCAGAGCAAAATTCAGAAACAGGTGCACAAGGCTATTGACTAAAGAAAGACTTGTTGGGAATTCAAAAACAATACAAAGTGAATTTCACATTTTAGACTAAAATAGCTAAATATGAAACATAGCTGACAGAGAATCTTTCTAAATCAGCTAATTTGGCCTTGAACTTGAAATTCATTTTAAATTTATCTTGAATTCCTGGCAATTCACATTTTTGTAAATAACTCTGTATAGCCCTTGATGTTCAACTGTAACTGTGCAAAAGTTCCTAACACAGTTTACACAAAAGATATCTGTTGTGTATCTGAGATGCTATTTGATGAAAAGTCAGATTAAAAAATTGACTACAAAACTTGTTTTTCAATCTTCAGTCCTTGATATATTATATGAATTATGTACCATGTAAATTGTAGTAATAATGGTAACAACTGTCTGAGCATTTTAGAAATCAATGTAATTATTCAATTTTGGAAATCTAAAAATGAAGCAACAAGAGGTTTGAGTCTGCATCAATACTGCCTTTACGGTTAGCCTGTCATTCCAAACAAAAGCATATGTAACACATTTTCTTGCGATCTGACATGTTAGGTCACTTAATTGCTCCCCAGGCCAGTAATTTTTTTTGAATGCAAGAGAAAAGAAACTAAGCAAAGTTAATTTTACTAATTATACCGCAATAGATTTCTTTTATTTAGAAGGTCAAACTACATCTGTCAGTATGAATTTATGTTCTGACTGAATTAAATATTAAAGTGGAGAAAAAAAATCAACTCAATGTGAATAATAGTTCTTCGATATTCACTCCTTGTTTCATACTGTCTTTTCATTCTCTTTCAGTCACCTGAACACAACGCAATTCTACACAAAGGTCTGGCACAAAGAATTCTTGAAAAGGTAAAGCAAATCATTAACGTTATCAACAATGCATTTCTGAAAATCCATTCAAACATATTTTTAAAAGTGAGGTCTAAAAAAAATGGGAACTGTGACCCCTGAATATTTATTAATTTATAGGACACATTTTGCACCATATTATAAAATAAGTTTGAACATTAATATGCATGCAATCTATAAGTGAATTAATTTACTGACAAGTTTTATAAGGATAAAATGGCCATAGTTATCAATAGTGGTATCTGGCTGTATCCATGCTACAAAACGTAACATTTAACAATTGGTTAAAGTAAAGTATTAAAGTCGTGTGTAGAGATTATTAGGAGATGATATATGCTAACTACCATCTGGCTTCCATGGTAGATGATAAAAATTACCACCATGTTTGATGCAATCGCTAGTTCACTGAACTTTATGTCTGCTTCAGCTAAGTAAAAAGTGCAAAATATAAGTTAGTAACTGCATACCTCAATACGTCTGATATTTTTGTTATGGGCAAATGCAAATATTACAAGTTTTAGAATGAAATGTTGTATTTCTTAAACTGTGTACTTTGTCTTTAAGAGATATTGCAAACTGACAAGGTGTTAGAAATGGAACATATTGTTTTTCATAGATGTTTCTTTAAGCAATAACCTCAGTGCATATTATGTTTGCGCCATTTTGTCCCAGACGAATTACAATAACAATAATGCATAAACAAGCTTCAAGGCTATACTACGACTCTTTCAGTACACAATATACTGTGGTAACTCCAAGTTAATGGAACTTCCCCCAATCCGGGAATCTCCCACGACTGTGCACTTACGTCTTAGTATAAACAACAGGTAAGCAATTCAGACTTTAACCCCTTCAGGACGGAGTCAATAGTGCACGTTCTGATCAAAACAAAACGTAAACAAAAACTGGAATTTGCGCTATATGTCTGTTCACCCGTAGTTCCCCTCTTTCAAATTATATGCACCCACACTTATTATATATCATTTTGTTCAGGAGAAACAGGGCTTTAATCTATCATTAACTATTCATATATGGAACATAATTCATTATGAATACAATAAAAAAAATGTGAGAAAATAAGATTTTTTTTTAAATTTGCATTTCTGTCTGACATTTTAACTGTGAATGTCATAATACTGTTAGGTTTTACTGCAAAAAAAATGCACATATTTGTAATCAGCGATGTCTCACGAGTACAACAGTACCCCCCATTAACAGGTTTTATGTTGTTTTGGAAAGTTACAGGGTCAAATATAGAACGTTCCATTTTCAAATTGAAATTTGCCAGATTGGTAATGTTACCTTTGAGACGGTGTGGTAGCCCAGGAATGAGAATTACCCCCATAATGGCATACCATTTGAAAAAGTAGACAAGCCAAGGTATTGAAAGTGGGGTATGTTTAGTCTTTTTTAGTAGCCACTTAGTCACAAACACTGGCCAAAGTTAGCGTTCATATTTGTTTTTGTGTGAAAAAAGCAAAAAACGAATATTTGGCCAGTGTTTGTGACTAAGTGGCTACTAAGAAAGACTGGACATACCCCACTTGCAATACCTTGGGTTGTCTACTTTTGCAAATGGTATGCCATCATGGGGGTAATTCTCATTCCTGGGCTACCATACGCTCTCAAAGGCAACATAACCAATCTGGCAAATTTCAATGTGAAAAAAATGAAATGCAAGCCTTATATGTGACTCTCTAACTTTCCAAAACACCATAAAACCTGTACATGGGGGGTACTGTTATTCTCTGGAGACTTCACTAAACACAAATAATAGTGTTTTAAAACAGTAAAACATATTACAACAATAATATAGACCATAAAAGTGCCGTTCGCTTGTAAAAAATGCAAAAAACGTCACTTTTACTTAAAATATCATCGTTGTAATACAATTTACCAGTTTGAAACACAAATATTTGAGTTCAGTGAAGTCTCCCGAGTAAAACAGTACCCCCTATGTACAGGTTTTATGGTGTCTTGGAGAGTTACAGGGTCAAATATAGTTCTTGCGAATTAAATTCGCTGCTCTTTCTCCCTGTGTTGCCAGGCATGTCAATCAAATTTTAATTAATCAAATCACATAATTACGTTAAAAGATTATTTAAATATACATGTAGAATTTTAATATATATGCATTTATAGGTATTTAAATTCTACGTGTATACTAATGTAATCTTTTATGTAATTATATGTATTTATCTATATATATATATATTTGCGGTTATTTGTATTTTATATATATATAGATATATATAGAATGTCATTCTAAGTGTATTTTGTTACCGATATATATATATATATTTTTTTTTTTTTTTTAAATTCTTTATTTTTGTTGTGCATTTGAGAACAAAAGTGCGTAATACATCATGACATTTGTGGTAAGTATAATGAAAACAGGTAAAGCTTGTCATAAATGAGAGTTGCACATTTTTTTGTAATATAATCAAATAAGAAAACATGGTAGGTTGCAAGCCTCAGGTACCCAGTTATAACGATAAGGACGGGGTGATATAATCCCGGTGAGAAGCCAAAAAATAACGTATTTCTCCTACATGCAATCAGGTGTAGAAGTAGAGCCTGTGTTTGCTTTTGTGGGGGTTGAATACAGGAGAGGACCAACTATTAAGTCGGCCTTTACAATGCCAACAACCGGCTCTTGCTTGCGTGGCCCCTAACCTAGGGAGCCGCGGGGGGGTGGGGGGAAAGTAAGGGAGGTGTGACGTGACACACCTTTCTGCGTGAGCAGAGCTTTAGCCATCTAATCCTCGGGGGCGGGTAGCCCTCCGGTCTAACCTCAGCACCAACAGGTTATTTTAAGAAACGTGAGCTTGGTATGCTTCGTCATCTGGGCTGCGTAGCCTAAAAATAGTGAAAAATACATAACATAAGAAACAAATAAGAAAGAACTTATTAAACTGAAGAACTGGTTAAACTGCTGTCAACTCCAACCACATTTAAGCAGTCCCGTAAGGCCTTCGGCCGCAGTGTCTGTGGCCGTAGTCAGGTCTCTAGTGGTGTTGTCATTTGCCCTTGAGGTGTAAAGGGGATCACGGTGGCCGGGTCCCAGTTGTGGGTGCTTTGTCGGCGTCTCGTGGTCGTTGCAGGTACTGCCAGGCCCAGAGTGTGGAGCATGGTGGAAGCCTCCTCTACGGTGGTAATTTTGTGTGTGGTCTGGTTGTGATTAACCAGGAGGGTTCTCGATAATGTCCACCTGTATGGTACTCCAGCCTTTCTCAGGAGTGTTGTGGCTGGGCTGAGTGATTTCCGCCAGAGCAGGGTGGGCCGTGAGAGATCCTGAAAAAATGTCAGGGTAGCTCCTTCGAAAGAAAAGGGTGTCTTGTTTTGCAGCGCTGACAGGAGTGATCTTTTGTCGCTTGATAGGGAGCATCTGACAATGACATCTCTCATAGCTGTGGGAGGTGCTCTAGGAGACTTTTGGAGCCTAAAGATGCCATCAAAGGAAAGCCTCTTGGCCTGGGTTGGTGGCAATAGAGTTGTCACCAGGCGTCTGATGTAGTGTGGGAGCTCTTCTATTTGTATTGCGTCTGGTACTCCCCGTATCTTTAAGTTATTGCTCCTGGTGCGATCGTCTATCGCAGCTAGTTGTGTGGCAAAAGCGAGGTGGGAGTTGTGTATAGAGTGCATTGAGTCTCTCAGTACAGTCATATCCTGCTTTAGGCCTGTGATGTCCTCCTCTGTGGCCCGGACTCTGTCTGTGGTCATTTGCACTTCAGCCCTGACCAGCTCCACATCAGCTGCCAGGAGCTTCTTTATGTCGGACAGCAGGTCTTTGATGTCCTGTTTTGTGGCCAGGTTAGATCCCCCTGTAGGGCTTGGGGTAGATAAGGCCTGTGACTGTGGGGAAGGCTGCCATGGAGGGTCCCTAGGAGTGATGGGTTGCTGTTCAGCTTGGGCCTCACTCACCTCCGCGGCCGCCATCTTGGATTGGGCCTGCCGCTGAAGCATGGTCCCAATATCCCTCGAGTCTTGTGGGACACCCGGTGCTGGTTTCTGGGATCTCCTTCCCATGTTTGTGTGCGGATCTGCTGTTTCGGAGGCTGGGTCTTGAGCTGGTGTGCTCAGAGGCGGGAGCGGCCTCAGGAGGTCGCACAGGTTCAGGTGTGGATGGTAGGCCGCAGACCTCCTAGTCTGCCGTTTCTGCCCGGGGCGTTGAAAGAGCGGCATGTATCGGCGCCGTTTGTCGTCCGGAGGCGAGTATCAGTGGGTATGGTGCTGGATGAGCCGGGGCTCTCTAGATTTTAGGCAGATTGTGCTGCGAATCCCCGGAGCTCGGGAAGATGGCGTCCGCTCGCTTCTGCGGTTAAGCCCCGCCCCCATATATATATATTAATAACAAAATACAGTTAGAATGAAATTACATATGCATATATAATTTATATTAAATTTTGTTTCAATATTTTATTTATTTATTTTATTATTTTATTTATTTATTATTTTAATTATACGTATTTATATATAATATATATATGTACATCTATTATATATATAATTTATATACATATTATATATATGTAACGTCATTCTAAGTGTATTTTAATATTAATATATATACTTATATTAATATTAAAATACACTTTGTATGACGTTACATATATATAATATGTATATATATTATATATATAATATATATACATATTATATATATGTAAAAATATATTTAATTTATTTTTACACTTGTATTTTATTTATTTTTTATACTTCCCACCAGCAGGGGGACTGTCTGATATTTCAAACAGTCCCCCTGCTGGCAGATCCACAGCCAGCTATAGGGGGCCATGTGATCGCTCTTTGAGAGCGATCACATGGCCCCCGGGGGCCTGATTTGCCGTGGGAGGACTGCCTGGGCTGTGAGGCAGTCTTCCCGAAACGGATCGCGGCGGAGTTATGTACATCTTACCTCCTGGGGCTGCAAGCCGTTACGGCGTGCTATGCCGTCATAACGGCTTTAAAGCCCACTTAACCCGTGACGGCATAGCACGCCGTAACGGCGTTAAGGGGTTAAGATGCCATCTTGAACTAAGTCAGGAAAATTTCCATGACGTATGCACCCTTTAGTTATGGCCTTGTTGTGAGGATCGGGACAGGGATCCAACACGCAGAGTACAAACAGGTGGTAAGTACATATACCGGACCTTAGAATGGCCGGACTTAACGTAAGGAGTAAGTAGAGAATGGTCTAGGAACAAGCCGAGGTCGAGGGAACGAGAGGACAGGTAAGCGAGAGACAAGCCGAGTCAAAGGGTAACAGAGATAAACAGGGTAGTACAAACAAGCCGGGTCAGAACCAAAGAGACAACTAGAATACAAGAGCACTGAGTGACTAGACAGGCTAGAACCACGACAGGGCAATGAGCAGATGCCGAAAGCCTTACTTTATACCTTGATTCTAGAGGGTAATCACGCCCCCGACGAGTCCTGATTAGTGCTCGGGACTTGACTGACAGGTCGACCTGGGTTGGCGTCATGACGTCGACTACTGAGCGTCGCGTCATATAAGGAAGTAGATCCCTCGCGGTCGGCTTGTAAATGGCCGAGAGAACCGCGAGGAACGGAAGAAACAACCCCTCTGGGAGGATAAACGTCTAAGTCTCTCACCTCCTCTGAGGTAGAGACTACAGGTACCCTGACACTTGTATGTGTGCCAAATTAAGGGAGGTCCTAAAATGAATAAAGAAAAAGAAGTGTTACTTTTTCATATATGAACTACGGTAACCCTAAAATGACGACACCTAAGGTATAAACAGGTGTACTTTTAAATGTTAAAAAACAGAGGAGAGACTTGGAGACAGACGCTGCTCCATCTTAAAATGACAGAGAGGCTGACATGATGACATGTTCAGAAGGGTATGTTAACCTATTAATGATATTTGCAAGCATTTAATTTCATCTTATAAACTCTGCTATAATGGATTTTATATGTCTATATTTATATTTTTATATAATAAATATCTAAAAGACAAAACTATTGCTTCCAAGACAATCCTTATTTTACATTGTATTCTCAATTATTTATATATGTTAAATAGAGGATCTCTTACTAACTATATAAAATTATGGCTAAGATATCTGTATGGTTAGCCCTACTAAGTTCTATGCTTTAAGACATTATAGTGGTAAATAAGGGAACCGCCTGCGGTTACATTTTAAAAAGGCACGGTATGGTATAATCAATCAGTCATACATATTTGAAGGTTACCTAAATCAGCCCAAGATGCACTGAATATTCAAAGTTTGTTACAGAGATACATGATGTATTCAATGTAACATTTTGAGATACAGTCACCTTACATCCAATACAGTGCCGCCATATCCTCTGCGTTGTGTATGTTAATCTTCTATAATACCCACCTCAGGTCAACCCTTTGCTCTGCCCAGTCTTTTCCTTCATTTCACTAGCCATCTTCTTCTGTAATGCCAAAACGCTGGCTTTATTGCCAACTTGCCAGCATCTGAATGGAGTGACATTAGTCACTCCACTTCTATGCTCCCTAGCCAGTGCTAGAAGTGTTGACTAGCGAGTTACCATAGCAATCACAGTGCATGTGCTGTAGCTACTATGTGTGGAGAGCAGGAAGAGATCATGCATGTGGGAGGTCCTTTCAACTCTCCCGTGGCAGTCAGTTCTTCAGCATAGAGTCTATGACAAAGAATTGGCTTACAGGTAAAATAAATATATATTTTTAAATAGGGTTTGCTTCAAATCTATATATTAGCTACCAAATCTCCTTGCACAATATGGTATTCTCTTTAAAAGGATTGACATGACAGTTTCCCTTTAAGAGTACCTTTAGATTTTCCTAGTTGAGTTGTATACATGTATAGTTTCTTGTTGTCCTCTGGCAATGAATCAGAGGCGAAGGTGTTTTCTCAATATATGACCAATTTGCAATATAATAAACACTAAGTGTTGGTCAGCATCAGTGGAACCAGATGTGAAAAGTATGAAGATGTTAAATATAGGGGAGGAAACCTAGCTGCAAACATCTACCGACTGTTGGTATTATCAGTGCTTATTGGCTGATTTTGCATGAAGAGGGGCCAAATACTATTAATTAAGAAAAGCTTATCAAATTATGTTTGTCTTTGGGTAAAGTGGCAGAGTGCAGTTAACACTGGCTAGGGAGATCATGTACGAGCACTGGGGGTTGAAGACAATTCCTATGACAATTTCATTAAAAGAGGTCTTCATAGGGATGGGAGGAAAATGTTTTGGTAATTTACTTTTTCAGGACACCTAACCTAGCACAAGGAACAGAATCATATTTCAAAAACAATATTTGCTGTTTTCGTACAACCAATGATGTGTATTTTAACCTATGGCATAGTCTGATATAATATGAATTCAAATAGTAATTCAATAAGCAATAGTTTTTTTCCTCCACTGAAAGATTGAATCCTATTGGTTCTTAATTGTTATTTTTTTTATACCCTTAGTCTATCCAGTTTCAAGATTTCTTATGCTCAGTTCCTTAGTCCTATCCTCTCATTGCCACAATCTCTAACCCTGACTCTTCACAGGTTCCTTGCCCTCAACTCCTACGATTCTTAATCTCAGTCGTTATGCCTCTTACCATTAGTCCCCTTTTTTCATAGTCTCTAATGCTACATGCCTAGGTCTCTTGTTCGGAATGTCCACTTATTTTGGATTCATTTACCAGGTATTTTGTCTCTTACAGACCTCTTACTTTCAGTCTACAGACCACTTAAAATCAGTCAGGCCAGCTTTGAAAGAGGCATTTGAATCGTATTGCTGGTCTCTTCAGTATATTCAGTACACATTTCTATTGCCCTTATTTTCTAGATATCTTCCTTTCATTCCATGAAGATCTTATTCTTGCAGCCATGGTTTCCATGTTCTACATTATGTAAAGTCTTACCTTTATTCATCAGGTACCATACTCTGATTCCACAATGCAGTCTGCATCAGTCCATTTATTGCCAAGTTATCTAAGCTGTAGAGTGCACAGTCCTAAATACCTTGCTCACTGTTCCCAAGTCTATCTTCATTTCCTTGGTTATCCTTGCAATCAGGAGACAAAAAGACCTTACAAGAAGACGTGAAATTGTCTTTATAATTGTTGACAATTCAAAGTTAGAACTGAAAACATCACTGACTTGGAGATATTTCCACTATGGCTATTTTGGTCCAAAACTTGAATTTCATTTTGAATTCATGACAATTCTCACTTGAATTAATAACAGAGAGAAGTCCATTCAAGCTAGGCTCCAAATTGACTTAAAGTGCCCCATGTCCTTCTGGGCAACTTTGTTACAGCAAAGTTGGCTTTTAGTACATAAACTATTCTAGTTCATCATGACCTAAGCATTTCCAATGACCATACTTCACCAACAAACCCATTTTGAATAGCAAGAATATATTCTAAAAACATTTGTTCAAATGGCAAAATAAATAGGCAACATGACATAATTACACTGATTATTACAGTAGAATGTCTATTTCACAAACTAAAAGTCTATGAAGCCCAAATCCTTATGAATTTGTCCAGAAACATAAGAATAATACAATCTTAGAATCAATTGAAGATAAAAAAAAAAATGCATACCTAATACATATGCATAAAGCGTAATGGCAAATATTTGATCTTTTGCCATTAGGATTGACGTAGGGCGTTTGACATCCAACAAGATTGTTCTGATTGTTAACCATTTGACATTGAGCAACCAGCGCCATAGAGAAGGTACAAATGTCAGTGTTTTGAACAGAATCACCAAGCATTACTGATCGCCCATAAATTAAAAAAAATCTACACAAATTATTTTAGGTTCCAAACAATTTTGAGCTCTGACCATCAATGATCTTTTTTTTTTTTTTTGGATTCTCAACAAAATGCTTTGCTGACATTTCCCACTGTTTTGTGATAAAGTGTTAACTACACGCTTATTTAGTGTAAATTGTCAGCACAGTTTGAAGGGAATTAAGTGCACAACATCCATTAATGTTAATGGGATTTGCATCTCTAATTCCCCACAAAGTGCACTGAAAAAGCTACCCTTTAATGCTGCCATGAAATACAATTTGTATGCACATAAAATTTCAATATAATATCAAGATGTGAAATCCAACAGAATAATTTAGCTATGAAATCCAATCTTTGTCCCTTCATTTTTCCACCTCATTGATTTTTTGCCTTCATTGTAGTGTTTCTACTGCTCTCACATTGTCTTTCATTATGCATTTTTTATGCTTCTTTATTAGGGAAATAAACTTAAAAAGCATCTTGATGTAAGAGGTTTTATTTGTATCTAATTCTATTTAATGACTTAGATGTCTTTGATAACCTGACTAAGGTGTATTGATCTATTTAATTGATTTTTTTTATGTTATCACTTCCTCTTTCAGTTTGTTTGCTAGAAGTGTTATAGCAATACTTGCATCTCTATTGTGAGTACAAATACAGATATATTGGGGCTATTTGTTGTGAATGAATCTGTTTCTTTCAATGTGAAACATGATTCATAAAATTAATTTAACATCTGAAAGTCATTTGGGGTTTATTTACTAAACAGCAACTTGTAGTGACAACAGAAACCAACTTGTTAAATTTAAACTATAAAATTTCAGTTAGAAAAATCATGTAACTGAATTATGCAATCATTTTCAGTATATATTTTGTATGTTGATTCCTGAGCTATTACAAGTTTAGTGAATAAAGTTGAATCTGTAGAATCAAATCTGAGCATAGTAGGACATTTTTACAAATAAAAAGAAAATTTATTTTTTTAAAGGATAAATATTGATTGACAATAAAATTACTATATCAAATGTAGATAAAATATAATTGTCATGGTACTTTTGTTCAAATAATCATTTTAAAGTCTATTGGGAGAATAAAATGTATACAGTCTATCAGGAGAATAAAATTTTTATTTATTATTTAAGTCTATTCGGAGAACACAATAATTATTATTATTATTATTAATAAAGTCTGTTGGGAGAATTGAATGTATACAGTCTATGGGGAGAATAACATTATTATTACTATTATTATTATTATTATTATTATTATTATTATTAAAGGCTATCAGGAGAATAGAATTATTTACAGACTTTTTTTGCCTTCTTTTGGATCAACAGAAAAATCTAATGTGAGAAAGGCTGAATTTGATGGACACACGTCTATTTTGTAGTTCAATTACTGTTATTTCAGTTGTGAAATCCAACTTTGCATGATAGAGTTAATACAAATAAAAAACAAGTTCAGAATTATTCAACAAATAGAAGAAAAACTAATTCTGGCCTTTTGGCTCATACTTACTAAATTTGCTGGACGAACTAAAGGATGTATTACTTTTTTGTATTATTGGACTTAAACCTATGACTCCTTTGAGTAGACAAAATAACAGATTTATTTTTTTAGTTATCTTCACGGCAAAAACATATTTAAGCTTTTAAGCATGGACCAGATCATACATACAAAAAATAATTAACCCATCAACACTATCAAACAAAAAGGAAAACCAGTAATATACCCAAACACAACTACAATAATAAGACCAATAATTAAAGTAATTCTAAAAATTACACAATATTAACAAAAATAAATGTGAAAGTGCACATACCCATGACTGCTACATATTAATATATCTAGACTTGTATGCCAAAGGAAGCATTCCAAAAGTGATAATGAAATAGCCTTATAACTATTCTGGATTTCAAGGCAAGAACTATGACACATCCATGACAATTTAAGAGCCATATATCACACTCCATATCCCCA
Organism: Pelobates fuscus; assembly: GCF_036172605.1. Lineage (NCBI taxonomy): Eukaryota > Metazoa > Chordata > Amphibia > Anura > Pelobatidae > Pelobates > Pelobates fuscus. Next base: position 32,692,301 of record NC_086319.1, on the reverse strand, counting down.
CAATTGCACTTGTTTATCTAAATATAAATCACTACTTTATCATCTACAACTGACAAAGTGATGTGCTATATCTGGGAGAAATGTTGAACAAGTAGTGACAGGTACATGTAACACAAGTAGATGATATATGCAAGTGAAATATGATTAAAACACAGCATACTGGACCACCCATTGCAAACCTAATATGTATCATAACCTACATCAGGGATAGGCAACCTTTGGCACTCCAGATGCTGTGGACTACATCCCCCATAATGCTCTTACATACATAATGCTGACAAAGCATCATGTTAGGTGTAGTCCAAAACATCTGGAGTGCCGAAGGTTGCCTATGCCTGACCTACATGATAACTGTGAGAGGATACATTTTGTACTATACCAAAACCCACATTTATTCTCTTGACATTAGTGAGATGACAGACATTCCTTCAAAGATTAATGCTGGAAATCTGAAATAAGGAAGAGAGAAAATTGGTCTATTCCTTTCCATTTGGTGGTGTAGTGAGACCTCTTTTACTTTTGTTTCTTCTAGTGACTCTTAAGTTGTCTTTAAATGGACCAGCCAGTGGTGCAGATAATTACATATATGAGGAGAGGTCCAAACGGCAGTCCATGGTTGGTTTCTGGTCACTGGTCCTTTCGGATCACAACCTGTGCTATGATTTAAAAAAAGCTATGTTTAAAACAGTGTCCGTTGCCAAGGGTACATGAAGAAATGGAAAATGAAGTCTAAAACCCAATGCCTGCTTGTGCTCATTTGCATATCAAGCTGGGAACTCTGGGGCTGTAATGGAGACAACATGATTTCTCTAGTCTGTATACCCAAGATGGACTGTCCAAAGTACGACCTGAGATATGCAGCTATAAAAATATTATTTCTAATTGCTCTGTGGGCTTTTATTGCATTTGGCCTCACCACAATCTTTTTGGCACCTAGTTATAAGTAAAATGGGCAGATTTTAATTGAATTAATCTGTCAGTTTTAAATATGTCATTCTGTGTTTGTAGATAATAGTCTGCCATGTTTGAACGAATCTGTCCCATAACCGTTGACATGTTGATGAGTTAGTAGCGCCTCTTGTTAGCAGACCTTTTCATTGTCTAATCAAGAGTTTGTATAATTGAGAGTGTCTACAACAGAATCCAGAAGGGTAATAAGAGGCTTACTCTTGTACCTCACAGTCACGAGGATGTTTCATCTTTATTTGGTTTTCCTGAATGTGGAACTCTTAGACTTAGTCAGAGGTTTCTTTGTTTTTGACTACTAGTTATATATTTTTCCTATTTTCCCTTTCCCTACCCTCTTCCCCTCTCCCATTTTTGTGATACCTTGGTGACATGTCCCAAAGCTTAGATATGTTCCTTTTATCACTTTGTCTCTTTTCTTTCCTTAACTTTTTGGATTTTTGTTGTTCCAGGCAATTAGAACTACCCCTATTGTAAGTCCTCTGTCAGCATTATAAAATGGCAAAGGGGTTATGGTTCAACAAACTTATTTTCATCGAAGAATAATTGTATGTAAAATGAACAACACTTATATGTTAAGAAAACCCTGATATTTCTAGTTTTGAAGGTGAAAATCTGCACCACAGGCCGACAAACTAAAGACAGTCAGTATAGTAAAGAGATAAATCATTTTACACTGAATAAGAGAAAGCTGTGGAAAGGTAGTTTATAAATGCAATTTTTTGTTGTTCCAGTGTAACATAGCACATATAGTTGCCGTAAATTAATAAAAATGAAAGTGACAACTTCACAAGATTTCTGTATTTGTGATGAAGAGTTTTCAAATGCACTCTTCAAAGTATTTTTCAAGGGATACTATATTGATTGGAATACCGTTTATCTACTTACCCTCAGTAGGGGTTCAAACCCTTTAATTAATCACCCGATTCCAATGCCAATGTCCCTTTTCACAAGGTCGGCACTTCGCCCCCTCCAGCGTCCAATGGGTGGACTTAATGCACATGTGCAGTGAGCTCTGTGACCTCATTATGCCCTCCCCATAGAAAAGCACTGGATCAATGCTTTCCTATAGGGATTTCACTGATGCTGGATGTCCTCATGCAGTGCAGTGCATGAGGACATCCAGTATCATATAGGGCAGTGCTCGTAAACCCTTTCCTCAAGGCACATCCAACAGTTCAGGATTTGGGTATTACCCATGTGTGTCTAAGATGTCTTTAAAAAAAATTAGTCTTTATGGTGTTTTTATTTCTTTTTCTACATACCTTAGACACAGCTGGGTAATCCCTAAATCCTGGACTGTTAGGTGTGCCTTGAGGAGAGGATTTAGGAGCACTGATATAGGGGACCTGGATTCCGATAAACTCCTAAAAGTGGCTGTCTAAGTAATACAATTTAAACATTGAAGTTTCTCAAAAACTGCAATGTTTTACATTGCAGGACTAAGTGGGTCAGGGACATTGCACCTGGAGATGAGGTGGTCTGGGTGCCTACACTGTCCCTTTAAGCTGTTTGAGCTCCTCAAAAATCCTGTCAGAATTTTAATTTAAAAAAAAAATGGGAATCTGACTCTATGGTTGCATTGTTTTATGCAATAAACATTCTTGATACTTCATACTTGATACTATATCAGTCAAATTAATTATCAGAGCTACTAGGGTAGTGATAAGGGGGCAGCATAGCACTGTCCACATGTGGCAGGGTAACACCTTATGTAACAGTGAGAGAGAGCATGTGGATTCCCATCTATTTCTCCTTCCACAACCTGGATAGAGTGATTAGGAAATTGCAAAGACAGGGGTGAATCCTCCAGATAGTTATAGCCATTGCTTGCATGAAAATTTAAAATTAGAGGTTTAAAGGACGCTATAGTCACCAAAACAACTTTAGCTAAATGAAACAGTTTTGGTGTATAGATTATGCCTCTGCAGTCTCACTGCTCAATGCTCTGCCATAAAGAAGTAAAATCACTTAATTTATGCAGTCCTAGTCACACCTCCCTGCATGTAACATGAACGGCCCTCCTAAACACTTCCTGCAAAGTGAGATCTAATGTTTCTACTTTATTTATAGCACATTCTGTTTTATTTAGAATGTCTTATCTCCTGCACTGTTAATAGCTTGCTAGACCTTGCATGTGCCTCCAGTGTGTGGTTCAGTTCAATTTACAGAGCAGGAAAAAATACTTCTAAAGCAAATTAACATCTGATTGAAAGTGAAACCATTTTTAAATGCAGGCTGTGTGAGTCACACGTAGCTAATGCTATTTTGGTGATTATAGTGTCCCTTTAATAATAGCAATCAGGAACAAGAAGGGATTATGCTGCTTCACTCATTTTGTGGAGTGTGCAATAGACAGAGATACAGAGTGGACCAAGGCAATTCCATCATCTATCTAACCTTTAAATACACTTGCAATGGAGACGGCCAACTCCAAAATGCAGAGAGTGTAGACAAGGCTGATTTATGCAAATCCAGTTATGGCCAGTTCATGCCAGTGATTCTAAATATATGGGCATGGAGTGTTTTCAAATAATTCCATTAGAGAAACAAACTTGTAATTGCAATGTAACAAACATACAGGGTGTTTTTCCCCCCCAAAAAATTCCATTAGATTAAAAAAAAGTTATATATTAACCAAAAGAATATTTAAATAAAAAATGTAAAAGTAAAACTAAATATGGCAAATATATTTTATATGGGGTGATATTTCCATCTAACCATCAAAAATAAATAATTATTTTTATAATTGCTGATATTCAATAAAATTCAAGAATTATCCAGGAATTTATTTATATACATTTCAGATATTTAAATAATTTGATATGGTTAAGATTTCCATTTAATTTGATATTTCAAGTCAGTTTGTCTTTTAGTAACATATAGTAAAAACTTCAGGTGAAATATAACAAAGCTATCCTACTGTAAATGTTCTGCTGCAAATTTGACCATTAGTAAGTAACTTCAATTATTCCTGAAATGCATCGTCCCAGATAACAATCTCTACAAGTATTCACCTGGTTGCATCATTTCTATTTAGAAACCAAATCAGTTTTGCGTGTAGACACATTGTTCTGTGACAGGAAAATCTCATGTTTATTACACTAGCAAAAGCAAGTAGAGAGAAAAAAAAACATATTTAATCAACTGCACAAGTGATTCATTTTACAGCTGAAAGAACATATCAATGATTCTAAATTGTATTTAAATCAGTTAATTTAATAAACCAATATGCATTAATGATCCTATTGCCACAAGATGGCACCAAACAGCTGTTACTGTTGTCTTTGCTTGCAAGGTGACTATGTACCATTTTATGTATTTTTTCCCTCAGATAACACGCACAGACATTGAGAAGTTGGCTACCTTGTATATGGGTTCTAATATTGTATATTTAGAGCTTCTGGCTACTGGGTCAATTGGATTATTTTTGCCTCCTTAGACTACAAACATCTTGCCACCTAAAATATTGTTAAACTACCTTTTCTTCTCCATTTTCCATTTCTACTCCCATCTCTCCTCTATAGCTACTTTAATCCTTCTTCTCTTTTCAGATTTCTTCATCCCTCTTTTTCCTCCATCATCATCATCCTGTTTTCTGCTTGTTTTGATAACCAGGATCTTCTCTCTATATTTTTTTTCCATTTTATTATTTGTATTACTGTAATATAGTTTGAATGAACATTACCTGTATTTTCTGTAAAAAGTATATATCATATTCAAACAATATTTGCCTCATATGCTTTTCCTTTATTTTACCTTTCACACAAACGTGTGTGTGTGTTTGCACAGAAAACTGAGCTACACCTTAAAAAAAATACATCCATGTTAATATTATCCTCAGGTAATTTATATGTTTAATATGTTTTGGGGTCTCATGCAATATTTATGTAGCTAATATTTTGAGAGATTGACCATGCCTTCATGGCCCTCTTATGTACTTGTGGAAGAATAATGCTGGAACAGGAAATGACCTTCCCCAAACTGTTGCCACAAAGTTGGAAGCATCCTATTTTCTATAATGTCTGTATATCCTGTTACATGAAGATGACCTTTCACTGGAATGGCTTAGCCAAAACCCTGAAGAACAGCCCCAGGCCATTAGCCATCCTCCGCCAAACTCTACACTACATTCTATGCTATCTGGTATGTATCTCTTTTCTGGCATCCACCATACCCACATTCTAACATCAGATTGCCATTTTGTGAACAACAATTCATTACTCTAGAGAACACATCTCTACTCGTGTAGAGTCTAATAGAGGTATATTTTACTTCACTCCATCCGAATCTTGGAAATGCGAATGCTGTGAGACTTGTGGACAGCTACTCCGATATGTTAACACTTTTAGCACTGTTAACAGATTTGCTTCAAGGGGAGGTTTGAATTTCTGCAGTGAGGGAACAGATGACAGGCCAATGTCATGGGCAACGTGCTTTAGCACTCTGTGCCCCTGCTCTGTGAGTATGTGTGGGCTACCACTTCCTGGCTGGGCTGTTGTTTGTGTCTTAGACACTTCTACTTCACAGTAATACCACTTATAGTTCACTGAAGCAGTTCTAGAAGGGCAAAATTGTATATAGCCACTATAATGTCAATGTGGTACTGTATGACAGGATCATGTTTACAGTCACTGAGCTCTTTTGTGCAAACAATTGCACTGCCAATAATTGTCTTTGGATAGCTCATGACTATGTATTGGATTTATGCACTTGTCAGCAACGGTTGTGACTGAAACATCTAGACTTAATAAGTAGGGTTGTGTCTGAATATATTTGGCCATACCATGTATGTTTCTGTTTCTCAATAGCTCATTAATCAGATGGTCTCAAACCTCACTGCCCAGTGGTATTTCTGTACATGTGGCATGATATTCGGGCATCCATACCTCCTATTCCACATCCAAAGGACACAAAAGGCTGTTGTGTTGTACTGTGCAAGAAACAACATGGTATCATCATGATAATATTTTGAGATAATAATCCCCACTTGTGTTATGCAGGCAGTGGAAACATGATTGGAAGATGCTGAAGGTGCATTCAGTTACAACCCACCTTCTTTAATTGGGCCCTATTATTGGTTTGCTCTGCTGGACCTGAAATCTCAGTGACAGGTGTGTGCAGTCATACCCTTTACCCATGCACTTGTTTACCTGGCAAGAAACAGAAGGTAAATCCCTGAGAGAGAGTTAAACGTAAATCTCTGGGTCATCTGATTGCCTCTGTACATTGTGTATTAAGTAAAAATGTCAAAACACAAAGAGCTGGAAAACCTACCCTGGTTCAACAGATGGGTATCCAGCAATTTCATCTGCAAGTGGGGATGTGGAAACAAGAAATGTAAGTCTTCAGGTGCCAGGAAGAAGAGGCAACCATGACAACAAGACTTGTTCACAGCTAGAAATTGTGGTTCTGCCGAATAATTTTTTTCCCCAAAGGTAAGAAATTTTTCAGACACCTTCCACACCTTTCAGACACCTTTAACCCCTTAACACCGCAGCCAAATGTACAAGTTGTGAACGAAACAAAACGTAAACAAAACCTGGCATTTGCGCTATATGTCTGTCCAACCGTAATTCACCTCTTTCATATTAAATGCACCCCCCTTATTATATATCATTTTATTCAGGGGAAACAGGACTTTCATTTAATATCAAATATTTAGCTATGAAACATAATTTAATATGAAAAAAATGGGACAAAATAAGATTTTTTTTTATTTTTTTCGTTCTACATGACATTTTAACTGTCAATGTCATAATACTGTTTGCTTTTACTGCAATAAAATACACATATTTGTATTCAGCAAAGTCTCACGTGTAAAACAGTACCCCCTATGTACAGGTTTTATGGTGTTTTGGGAAGTTACAGGGTCAAATATAGCGTGTTACATTTTAAATTGAAATTCGCCAGATTGGTTACGTTGCCTTTGAGACTGTATAGTAGCCCAGGAAATAAATTTACACCCATAATGGCATACCATTTGCAATAGTAGACGACCCAAGGTATTGCAAATAAGCGATGTCCAGTCTTTTTTAGTAGCCATTTGGTCACAAACACTGGCCAAAGTTAGCGTTCGTATTTGTTTGTGTGTGAAAAATGCAAAAAACGCCAATTTTGGCCAGTGTTTGTGACTAAGTGGCTACTAAAAAAGACTGGACATACCCCATTTGCAATACCTTTTGTTGTCTACTATTGCAAATGGTATGCCATCATAGGGGTAATTTTCATTCTTGGGCTACCATAGGGTCACAAAGGCAACGTAAGCAATCTGGCGAATTTTAATGTGAAAAAAATTAAACACAAGCCTTATATTTGACGCTGTAATTTTTTAAAACACCATAAAACCTGTACATGAGGGGTACTGTTGTACTCAGGAGACTTCGCGGAACACAAATATTTGTGTTTCAAAACAGTAAAAAGTATTGCAGCAATAATATCGTCCCTGTAAGTGCTGTTTGTGCGTGAAAAATGCAAAAAACGTCACTTTTACTGGCGATATCATGGTTGTAATACATTTTACTGTTTTGAAACACTAATATTTGTGTTCAGCGAAGTCTCCCGAGTAAAACAGTACCCCCCATGTACAGGTTTTATGGTGTCTTGGAAAGTTATAGGGTTAAATATAGTGCTAGCAAATTAAATTCCCTATACTTTCGGCATGGGTGGTCAGGCAGGTCCCGCTAATTGTAATTAATTAGGATACCTAATTATGTAAAATTATTACATAAATATATGTGTAGAATTAATATATGTATATATATACATATGTGTATATATACGTATATATATATATATATATATTTTTTTTTTAATATTTTTATTTATATATAGGTATATATATAGTGATATATACGTATATATTTATGTATATAGATATATATATTATTTCGTTCTACGTGTATTTTGATATAAATATATATATTAATATCACAATACAGTTAGAACGAAATAAAACACATCTATATATTTTTTAATATTTTATTTTTAATCATTTATTTTATTTTATTTTTTTACGTATTTACATATTTATTTTTTTTATATTATTTATAAATATATATATAACAATAATTATATATATATTTAATCAGTATCAGTCTACGTGTAATTTTATATTAATATATATATATAATTATATATATATTAATATTAAAATACACCTAGACGGTGTATGTGTATGTATGTATATGTGTATATATATATACTTAGATCATATATATATAATATATATATATATATATATGATCTAAGTATAAATTTTTTTTTTTACACTTTTAACATTATTTTTATTTTATTTTCAGCCAGCAGGGGGACCAACTGTCATTACAGTTGGTCCCCCTGCTGGCAATGCCTGAGCCAGCTATACCGGCCATGTGATTGTGAGGTCCTCGCAAGGACCTCACTCTCACATGACCGGGAGGCACCGGAGGAGGAAGATGTGCCGCGGGGGGGCTCCCTGGGAGTCCCCCCAACCGCGATCGCCGGCGTGGGACCGCCGGCGACCGGGTAAGTTACTAAAAACCGGAGGGCGTACTATTACGTCCGGCGGCGTTTAGAGCCGCTTTTAAAAGGACGTAATAGTACGCCCTCCGGACTTAAGGGGTTAATTCGGGAACTAAACGTGAAACACAAACCAAAGTGGTGAGAAATGGGCCAATCTGTAAGCTGCAAAATATATACATAGCATACCAGAATAATGCATTGACTCCATATTGAATAGATATTTAGTATGGCAATATTTTAAAAATGTTTTTATCAAACGGATTTAATTTTGAGGTTATTTGAATAATACATTTAAACATTTGTAACAATTTGGCTTTGTAACAAGTGGCTTTCAAAATCATGACTGGTTGCCTCTTGTGGGTGACCAAGCATCAGTGCATGAATACAGCACATACATGTATATATACTTTATAGAGAAGAGAGAAGTAAATTACAAATATTTTTACTTTATAAAAATGTTTGAGATTTTGTTACTATTGTAATATAAACATTATGGCTACCAAACCAAGGTTTTTATAGAGTTTTTTTCCAGCTGTTTTAATTGTACAGTTATTTTTAAAAATGCACTGAAGTGATTTGGAATATTTTAAAATGATTGCCTTATTAACTTCTCCTGAACAAATACAGCCCATCACATAATTCCTTGCACAACATTTCCCCTGCTGTATACATAGTTTTATCGAAGATTTTTAGAGTTTTTTTAAACAGTGTACAAATTACAAAATGACCACCATTTCATGTGACACGTGGCTTGCAGATTGCCACAGAATTCTACAATTCCACACATTTTCATGAATCTTAACATATTTTCAGATTGTTGGCCATGTGTGCTCAATTTGCAAGTACAGTCCTGAATTTTGGGGTACTGTCTCAGGAAAAATTGGTCCCAGAGAACATTTCCGCATTTTGAAATCTGATGGCAGATTTCAAAATGCTGGTGCAGATTGGGCACTATGACCATGCTGAGAGTGATTCAGCCTACTGCTGTGTCCCAGCCTAAATGATGTTAACCATCATTAGCTTTTTGTGTATATTGGATGTTTCAAGGTAGTATAGATTCTACTTAAAGTATAGATTCTACTACATGTTAAATAAATGATGTTCTGTGGCTGATATTTTGCTGACATCATAAAGATTTTTTTTTCTTTTCCGGTGCTTTCACAGGAACCTGAGAGATCACCTCGACCACAGTCCACACGTTTCACAACATTAACACATTTAGAAAGATTGTGGTCAAGCTTATCTCTATTGGTCTTCTGTATCCATGCCTCTCAATTCATTTTGTTAATGATACTGTTATTTCGTTGCACAGATACATTGCTTTAAAGACCCATATCTATGTGAATAAATTGTATTTGATTTTAAGTGCTAGATCTGCAATATGTGGTTATAAAAAATGCCTCTTTACATATGCTTAAATGTTTGCATTTAACTTGTAGTTTTCTCTAGAGGGAAAAACTTACCCTGCAGCATTTACAAAGGGAATTCTTGCCAAAGGAAATTTATACTATTCCACCTAGCGCTAGGAGCTAAATATCTTTTTAAAAATTGGTTGCTTGACAATTAACTCATTAAATATTGTGGAATTGGTTGCCGAGATCAAAATAGCCATGTGACCTTTTTGTTGCAAATGACCATTTCACTTTTGACTTTTTTTGTGCATAGGATATAGTGCTCCATAGGTGTTTACCACTGCAGACTTGAGCAAAATCTTGGTACAGTGGTACACGTTACAGTTCAATGATCATAGGTCATGTGGTCTGGCGGCCATTTTCATTATTTTGACCAGTTCAACACAATCTTCTTCTCAAGAATAACTTGTGCTACGTTCAAACTAATAGTAATAATAAAACAAAAAAATAGTAATAGTATTGTTGCATGGTTACAATACTAATAATCATATTTATTATTAGAATTATTAATATTTATTATTAATAATAATAATAGTTGCCAGCAGTAATGGAGATGTCCAAACACAAGAGCCTGGATATATCACATGAGAACATATTGTAGCTTGATAGTTAAATAGCAAGGATATGTATTATATAACTTCACAGGAACATTAGACAGATGCTAATACACAAAAATAAGTTCTGCGCTCAAACTCCCACTACACTACTCAGTGTCCCTAGTGTCTCAGTGTCCCCATGTCTTCAAGTATCACCTAGTTTCCCAGTGTCCCCATGTCTCCCAGTGTCCTTAGTGTCAGTGTCCCCATGTCTCCCCATGTCTCCCAGTGCCCCAAGTGTCTCAATGCCCCCATGTCTACCAGCCAATGTCCCTAATGTCTCAGTGTCCCCATATCTTCAAGTGTCCCCAGTCTCCCTGGGTCCCTGTGTGTCCCAGCCAATCTCTCCAAGTGTCTCAATGTCCCCATGTCTCCCAGTGTTTGTAGTGTCTCAGCATCCCCAGTGTCTGTGTCCCCATGTCTCCCAGTGTCCCCATGTCTCCCAGTACCCCAAGTATTTCAATGTCCCCATTTCTCTTAGTGTCCCCATGCCTCATAGTATACCCATGTCTCAGTGTTCCTAGTGTCCTAGTGACATGGGGACCCTGGGTGACATGGATACATGGGTACATAGACTAGAGGGGACACTGAGAGACATGGAAATACTGGGCGAAACTGAGCGACATGGAGACACAATAGGACACTGAGAGACATGGAGCATTGAGACACAGTGATACATAGGGACACTGTGATACATAGGGTCACTGGGAGACCTTGGGATAGGACACTAGGGAACACTAGGGGACACTGGGACATGGGGACACTGGGAAACTAGGGGGCACTGGGAGACATGGGGCACTGAGACACTGATACATAGGGACACTGAGACCTGGGGTAATCGACACATAGGGACACTAAGTCATGAGGGCACTGGGAGACATGGGGGCACCAAGACATGGGGGCACTGGGAGACTAGGGGACACTGAGACACTGGGTGACATGGGGAAACTGTGTGACATGGGGACACTGATACATAGGGACATTGGGGGACTTGAGACACTGGGGGGGGCAGGGAGACACTGGGAGCAATCCATCTAGAATGTAAGCTCATTGAGCAGGGCCTTCACCTCTCTGTTCCTGTACGTCCAATTGTCTGGTTACAATTACATGTCTGTTAGTCCACTCATTGTACAGCGCTACGGAATCTGATGGCACCATATAAATATTAAAATAATAACAATCTATACAGCAGAATCAGACTGTAAGTAGTTTTTAGGTGATTTTACAGTATTTTCTCTTATGCCACTCATTGTGATTTACATCATGTGATGTCACCCATACATAACTAATTATTCAAATTAGTAAGGCCGGTATGACAATTAAATTAGTTAAGGTAATGCTGGCTTTGATCTCTTTAACACTGTGGCATGTTCCCTTTCTTCTATACTCACTATATCCATCCTTTCTCTGTCTCAGATGGTATACCAGGAGCTTCTGCCTGCTAGTAAGAAGGTAAGGAGACAAGTGGACCAGCGAGTGCAAAGGGACAGTTCTTAGAAAGCATTGAGCGAGCACATCATTAGACTCATTTATGCCAAGCTCAGGGTGCTGTCTGCATAGTATGTCCTTAGTTGGCCAGCATGCATGATTGGCAGGCAGCCTGACATGCATTCATGCCAGGCTGGCCTTCCAATTCTTTGGGCAGACAAGACCCCTTTTTGGGCATGGTCACCCTTTTTGGTAGGTTACGTGATTTGCGTCAGTGGCACACCCTTTTTCTGCGCCCATTGAATTCCTGCTTCACTGGACACTGCTCTTGGGAGTTATGGATTTACTTGAAAGATGAAAATATAAATTAGAGAGAGATTAGCATAGGGTATGTGTTTTCTTATAGCTGCTGTTTTCTTTCCCTCCAGCACCATCTCCATCAGATACATGATGCTTGGGAGTGTTTTAGTGTTTTTGGTCGATAAGATTCTGCAATTAGGCCGATCATAATTGTGAGCACCAGGCCCACTGGGCTGTTATTCCCGTTAAAGTATGTATTAGCACTTGAACCACTGGCTTGTTCATTACTTATTATGAAATTAGGAGTGTTGGCCTCTCTTACTTGGTTCAAAATCTTGGACCATTTGTGGACAATATGATTTGATTCCTTTCATCCCCTCTCTCCTTAGATTAAGGCCTGTTTTACAATGTTATGGAGCAATCGTTCATTATAAATTTATTACTCCCAAAGCCTAGGACCTCTCAGTGAATATTTCCCATGAAATTCAATCACTCAAGAATAACTGCATTTGACTGGCACTCTAATTCTATTAATTATATGGATATACTTTTGAACGCAAATATACAAGCAACTGTAAATTTGAATAGGTAATGAGACCCTAAAAAGAGCCAAATTAAACCAGAGGAAATCATTAGATTTTTATTGGTTTGGTAGGGAATCCACACTCAAAATCATGTTTCATGCCTAAATTCTTTCATGTATTTATTTTGCACAATTCTGTTTCCCTTTCCTATATGCTATTTATATTTGATACAAAACATTTTAGCCAAAATGCACTCAAGAAGTCTAGAGTGAAGATATACAATGTCCTATATTTAGATCCCCCACCCACCACCAATGGGAGGGTGCCAAAGGGAACACTATATTCTCTAATCTTGATTATAATTAGGTCCCCACCCACCGGCAATGGATGGGGGCCAGGTGTTACTAAGTTACCCCCTTATATTGTTATAGCTCATGCATGTTAAAAAAGAGTCCCCCATACCCTCACCCATGGGCATTGTGTGGCAGACTTTAAGTTAAATAATGAGTGGTCTGTCCACCTCTCTACCCCCCTCCTGTCTCATGACGGTGAAAAAGTAATCAAGGGACATACTAACTGCCCAGTTGCTGATGTTAGACATTTAGTTGATATGCCCTCCACCCTTCTACCCCCCTTCATAGCAGATGGTGACATAGGGAGGTTTTAAACTCCCCTTATTGTAATAGGCCATTATTGATTATTATTTATTGATCTATTTATTTTAACTATTTAGTTTGACAGCTAGTTATCAGGCGCTGGTACTGTCAGCTAGTACTGTCAGTGGGCAAATAGTTTTAAGATTTTTTTCTTTTTTATAATTCAAGCCCATGTATGAAGCATCCAGGCATGGATTTCAGAGGATGAATTGCAAATTCTGGACATTATTAAATAGCATGAACAATGTCCAGATTCTGCCATGTGAAAGGCCCTTTATGCAATTGGATGGTTTTGCCCCATTCGGTCTGGAGCCATTTGACCTTTAATAAATAACCCAATGAGTGTTTACCATATGTGGTTTATAAACTGCATTACTTTTGGATTATTTATTGCTGATGTAAATCTCATATATAACTCTTGTAATACCTTGTACACCCTTAATATTTTTTAATTGTTATTTTTTACAGCTGTGAAATATGCGCTTGTCTTATGCTCATTATATATTGTGTAATCGATCGTGTCGTATACATTCTCATTTCATATTTATGGTTGTAACATGCACGACAGGGGATGCTATTGTTGGTTGCCTCTTGGATATTAGATGGACATTGGAACACCAAATTCTTATTCATTTATATACTTTCTCGTTTCATAATATAAGCATTGTAGAACTGCTTATGCATTTGTTGCACAAGAAATTCTGCAGGCACCCAAGGCGGTTTTGATAGAACAAAAGGAACAGCAACGTTTTGACCTGCTAAAAGGTCTTTGTCAAGCTTGACATTGTCAATAACCATGAGCTTTGAGCCAATACTGCAAAACGCAATGTAATTTTATAATAAAACAATATTGCAAAAATGGTGATACGAGCCACACTCAAACCCAGCAGCCATCCTGTGCTCCGGAGCAGGACCAGCAATCCCACAACTACAAAGTTTACTGTGCTGCTTTGTAGTTGTGGGATCGCTGGTCCTGCTCCGGAGCACCGGGTGGCTACTGGGATTGAGTGCGGCTCCTATTACCATTTTTGCTTATGCATTTGTGGCTTTTTGGGGAATTTATTGCCAACCAATTCCTTAGCTAGCCATTCCATACTCATACTCCCAACAACTTAACGCCCCTACTTAACGCCAGATGCGACTAAGGTGTTGGTCCATTCCACTGTCCATTCTCGCCTTGACTACTGTAATCCACTTCTCAGTGGTCTTACGTGCTCCCAACTTGCGCCGTTACAGTCCATAATGAATGTGGCAGCGAGGCTCATCTTCCTGTCCGCCCACACCTCCCATGCCTCACCCTTCTGTCAGTCCCTAGATTGGCTTCCTATAAAATATAGAGCTCAATTTAAAATTCTGGTCCTTGCTTTCAAATCTCTACATAATGCTGCTCCCGCCTATGTATCCTCCCTTATACACAAGTATGTCCCATCTAGGCCCTTACGATCTGCTGAAGACTTATCTTCTGTCCGTACTCCCACCTCTGATGCTCGCCTACAAGATTTCTCGAGGGCTGCACCGTTCCTGTGGAACTCGCTTCCCTCCTCGGTTAGATGCTCACCCAGTCTCCACTCCTTCAAAAAATCATTAAAAACCCACTTCTTCATAAAAGCATATCAATTAAACTGTTAATAGCTCCTGACTGATTCCTCTTCTGCAACTGTCACTAGTCTAAAACTATCCTTACCTTTTTGTGTCACTATACCCCACTCCCTTTAGCATGTAAGCTCATTGAGCAGGGCCCTCAACCCCTCTGTTCCTGTGTGTCCAACTTGTCTGGTTATAACTACATGTCTGTTCGTCCACCCATTGTAAAGTGCTGCGGAATTTGATGGCGCTATATAAATACTATAATAATAATAATAATAATACTCCGTGATCATTTTAGTCTACTTCTCTTCAATGTATGTCAATTTAAACTAATTTTGAAACAGACAACATTGTATCAATTATAGATTTATTTTAATTAATTAAGGGGCTAGAAAAACATACATTGCATTCATGCTTCATCTTCTGGACTGTCTTATATTACATACACAAATTGAGACTTACTAATTAACCTTTTGTTAAGGAGATTGTATTTTACTTTACACACAATGTTTTATTTTATTTTTCCTAAAGAAGCACAATGGCTCATTGGAAACAGTAGGTTCATGGCAACACAAACAATGGAAACACTAAACACATGACATAAATACAAGTGTAGTGAGTGATTCTATTTACATACGCTGGTGGATTCATTTCACAACAGCCCTTGGGCATATCAACTTTGCTAAGAAGATTACTAAATGCGTTTTTAACACACAATACATTACACAGAAAATATTCACTGCTTCTCCGTGGCTTATAAAGCTCTCCTACAAATCAGGAACATAAATAATAACAGTTGCACGCTGAAATAGTATAATTATACTGTGAAATCGCTCCCCACAGGAATACCCATTTGAGAAGATACATAAAAACCTATGAAACTTAATCAAGAATATAAGCATTGCATTATATATTCATGCAAATGACAATGCCGAAAGTTACCATAGAAGTGAAAGTGTGTTTAAAATCATTTCTATTAAATCAATGTAATATTCATTATTAAATTACCACTGCCGGAATATATGTATATTATATCTAATCTAATCTATATATTATGTAATAAAATAAGGAACAGAGAGCAATGCAGTTACCTACATCATTTCATTTCTGAATTGGATCTTGCAAAAACGGTAAGTCGTTGAATAGCATTGAAGTCTCTATAAAATCTACATTTTCATTTAATCATTCCTTGTCTGTTCTAGTTACAGCACGCTACCTACTATATACCCATTGTAAGGACAAGATTGAACAAGTGACTTTAAAGCAAATGTAAAGCACCGGCTAATAGGGTTAAAGAAGAGATAAGGAACTTGGCACAATATAACCTGCATTAAATATTTAGCTTGTCGTACCAGAATGAGTAACAAGGGTTAAATGAATGGTGCTACAAGAGTCATTCTTCTTCGCACTTATATATTTTCAGGAATTCAGATCTACCAATCCTCCTAAATTAGCAGTTACTGGGGTGAATGAAAGAATACATTATCCAATTCTATTTTAAGAATAATATTATATATTTGCAGAAAAGTCCATGCTTGAAGCAAACATTTTAACATTTAATACACATTTTTATATTTTTAAAACCATAAGTTAGCAAAATTGTATTTATGTATGCAAAAATATACATCAATTTATACAGAATATGAGCAAAACTTAAAATGGGACACCCTGATTGAAAAAAAAGCACCAAAAAGACATCAGCTTAATCAAGTGGTTTTGGTCTACATATGATGCTTCTACATGTCACCGCTCAGTTCTCTGTCATTTAGGAGTCAAATTACTTTGTTTGTGCATTGACTCGCACAGTCTACCAAAACACTTCTCGAAAAGGACCCTACATTTTGTTTAGCTTCCTTTGTTGCACAGTGTGTTTACTTTAGAATTTCTTATCTCCTGCTCTGTTAATAGTCTGCTAGACTCTGCTGGAGTCCAATGAGTTAATAACTTCTAAAATAAATCCATTTTGCCATAAGATCTGATTAAGAATTAAACCATTTTTTTTCATGGAGGCTGTGAAAGTCACAACCACGAGAGGTGTAATCATATGTGCCAACTGCCCTAATTTCTAGGGACAGTACTATGTTTTGGGTTCCTGTCCCAGGTAAAAAGGAATCTTAGGATCTGCCCTGCATTCTAGGGGTTGTACTACCTACGGTACACCCTGTGTAGCCACCACAGCCACAGAAAGTCTGAGTGTGGTTAAAAGGAGAGTGTTTGCAAAGGTAGCAGTCAAGAGATGTTTTAAGATATATTACAAGTTGGGCAATGGGTTATATGATGAACACTTAAGACTAGAGTTCTCTAATTATTAATGAACTATACAGATAATACATTTAACAGAAATTACTGACATTTTACCTCAGATTTGCAGTTCCAATGCAATGAGCTCTATCAAGACTATAAGACTATAAAGTTGCTGCCACTTATCAGTTAATTGTTGATTGCCCATTGATCCTAATGTGTATTGAGCAAGTTTTGACAAACCCCTAACCTGAAGGGATTTCTGGAGTATGTAGCAAGCACTAGTCAGTAGTTCAGCTCATCAGATGAAAAACTATATGCTAACCGGAGCTTGCAGTAAGCGCTCCGCAGCAGTTTAGTTAATTAGATAAAAACGTTCAAAATGGCTGCTAACAGCTTATTGACAGTTTCTTCCATGGTGAAATATACATGTTTTCTTTTGAGACATGTGTAAGCGAGAGGTAGGCTTATAGTTACAGTGATGTTTGTATTTTTGGGGTATTTAGGCACTGTGTGCAGGGAGATAGTGGAAAGTAACTAATTTTCACCATAATATGTACAAAGACCATAGAGTCCCTTTAAATCATTTTCTTACCTTTAATACTGACACACTTCAAACCTGAGTGAACAACAGAGTTAAGCTATGTCCTATTTGGGGCTTAAATATAAGGCGTTACATCCTTCACAACTACAGTTGCAAGAAAAAGTATGTGAACCCTTTGGAATGATATGGATTTCTGCACAAATTGGTCAGAAAATGTGATCTGATCATCATCTAAGTCACAACAATAGACAATCACAGTCTGCTTAAACTAATAACACACAAAGAATGAAATGTTGCCATGTTCTTATTGAACACACCATGTAAACATTCACAGTGCAGGTGGAAAAAGTATGTGAACCCCCAGACTAATGACATCTCCAAGAGCTAATTGGAGTGAGATGTCAGCCAACTGGAGTCCAATCAATGAGATGAGATGGAGGTGTTGGTTACATCTGCCCTGCCCTATGAAAAACACACACCAGTTCTGGGTTTGCTTTTCACAAGAAGCATTGACTGATGTGAATGATGCCTCACACAAAAGAGCTCTCAGAAGACCTACGATTAAGAATTGTTGACTTGCATAAAGCTGGAAAGGGTTATAAAAGTACCTCCAAAAGCCTTGCTGTTCATCAGTCCACGGTAAGACAAATTGTCTATAAATGGAGAAAGTTCAGCACTGCTGCTACTCTCCCTAGGAGTGGCTGTCCTGTAAAGATGACTGCAAGAGCACAGTGCAGATTGCTCAATGAGGTGAAGAAGAATCCTAGAGTGTCAGCTAAAGACACACAAAAGTCACTGGCAAATGCTAACATCCCTGTTAGCGAATCTACAATATGTAAAACACTAAAGAAGAATGTATTTCATGGGAGGATACCACAGAGGAAGCCACTGCTGTCCAAACAAAACATTTCTGCACGTTTACAGTTTGCACAAGAGCACCTGGATGTTCCACAGCAGTACTGGCAAAATATTCTGTGGACAGATGAAACCAAAGTTGAGTTTTTTGGAAGAAACACACAACACTATGTGTGGCGAAAAAGAGGCAGAGCACACCAACATCAAAACCTCATCCCAACTGTGAAGTATGGTGGTGGGAGCATCATGGTTTGGGGCTGCTTTGCTGCATCAGGGTCTGGACGGATTGCTATCATCGAAGGAAAAATGAATTCCCAAGTTTATCAAGACATTTTGCATGAGAACTTAAGGCCATCTGTCTACCCGCTGAAGCTCAGCAGAAGATGGGTGTTGCAACAGGACAATGACCCAAAACATAGAAGTAAATCAACAACAGAATGGCTTAAACAGAAGGAAATACGCCTCCTGAAGTGGTCCAGTCAGAGTCCTGACCTCAACCCGATTGAGATGCTGTGGCATGACCTCAAGAAAGCGATTCACACCAGACATCCCAAGAATATTGCTAAACTGAAACAGTTCTTTAAAGAAGAATGGTCAAGAATTACTCCTGACCGTTGTACATGTCTGATCTGCAACTACAGGAAACGTTTGGTTGAAGTTATTGCTGCCAAAGGAGGTTTAACCAGTTATTAAATCCAAGGGTTCACATACTTTTTCCACCTGCACTGTGAATGTTTACATGGTGTGTTCAATAAAAACATGGCAACATTTCATTCTTTGTGTGTTATTAGTTTAAGCAGACTGTGATTGTCTATTGTTGTGACTTAGATGATGATTAGATCACATTTTATGACCAATTTGTGCAGAAATCCATATCATTCCAAAGGGTTCACATACTTTTTCTTGCAACTGTATGTTCATTTCTTCAAAAAGAACAGCAAGGTACACAATGTAAATTATGAAATAGAATATATTTAGAATTTTAACAGAATAGAATAGAATCTTAGTTAGCTACTGAGTTATGTCAAAGCCCTACATGTGACAGTTCCCCTTTAATGTTATTATTTGTAATGTTTTAAATTTGCCGACTATCCCTCTACGCAATTATTTAATACCAGTATCCATTGCAAGGCAAATCTTCCCGTCACTCAGCAGCACAAAGAAAAGGAGGAATAAGGACATTTATAGAATAATCAGCTATCTTATAATTTAAAACAATGTTAGAAAAGGTAAGCGATATGCCTCACAATCATGAACTAATTTCGCTCACAGCTAGAAACTGTTATTAAGTAGAATTAAAAGTCACTCACTTGACCCCCCCCCCCCCCAAAAAAAAAAAAAAAAAACATACATAGTTTCATGCTTTTCTTTTCTTACAATAGTTCATCTTTAACTATATGGGCAATAGAGTTATGTGACAAGCTGATGCCTTTGTAATTATTTAACAAATAGTAGACACAATTAAAGAAGCTGTTTTAGCAAAAGAAAAAGAAAAAATGTTCTGAGTGAGTTAGCATTAACATTAATGCAACACCTTAAGTGCTGGGGAGCTTAAATCAAACTGACAGGTGATGTTGTGCTCTGTCATTGAAAGAAAGCACCAAGCTTGCTGTCTCCTGTAATTTTTGTTTTCTTGACGGATGCAGTAGAAATCATCATAAGAAAAGTGTCCACTGGGTAAATATGCCTATCTCAAGGTTTTAGTGACTTTCATAAGTGTTCTCTACACGAAAGTGCACGTAGCACATTCTAGTAGGGGATGCACTGTTATTATTACTATTTTTTATTTTATTTTTTAAGTAAAAGGAGACTGTTTATGGAAAACAGTCACGGACAGGTAAAAAAAAAAGACTCCTTTATATTTGTCAAATAAGTTGAAACATAGCTGTTTATTTTAAATCAACTGAAAACTTCCACTTTCAAAACAAACTTAAAAAATAAATCTCAATTTTAAATTGTCATATATTAAAGATGGGGTGAGGTGCTCTGTATTAGGGTTGGCACACCTGACATACCCTTTATGCATGCTTATATCTCTTTATACCTTTACATACTTTTTCTTCTAAAAAAGTAAATGTATACATACACTGAACAAAATTATAAACGCAACACTTGTTTTTGCCCCCATTTTTCATGAGCTGAACTCAAAGATCTTAGACTTTTTCTATGTACACAAAAGGCCTATTTCTCTCAAATATTGTTCACAAATCTGTCTAAATCTGTGTTAGCGAGCACTTCTCATTTGCCGAGATAATCCATCCATCTCACAGGTTTGGCATAACAAGATTCTGATTAGACAGCATGATTATTGCACAGATGTGCCTTAGGCTGGCCACAATAAAACTTCCACTCTAAAACTTCCACTCTAATTTTGTTCAGTGTATATATATAAAACACACTATTTACAATAAATAATATTTTCCATGTAGTTTTGATCTGAAGCATCCAAGTGTTTGCCAATCAAGTATATTTGAGCAACCCACTTTAAAAAAGTAATCTGTATGCCCATGTGATCCAACCCAACAAAGACCTGGTACACAAACTTAGAGTTCTGGTGGCCCTTCCTTGCCATTCCCAGTGGTCAAGTTTGAGAATGAATTCAGTTTTATGAATCCAATAAAATTGATAGAATTTCAGACATGTAGTTGCAACCAGACAAGTTGGACACACAGGAACTGAGGGGTTGAGGGCCCTGCTCAATGAGCTTACATGCTAGAGGGAGTGGGGTACAATGACACAAAAAGGTAAGGATAGTATTAGACTAGTGACAGTTGCAGAAGAGGAATCAGTTGGGAGCTATTAACAGTTTAATTGATACGCTTTTATGAGGAAGTGGGCTTTTAATGATTTTTTGAAGGAGTGGAGACTGGGTGAGCATCTAACGGAGGAGGGAAGCGAGTTCCACAGGAATGGTGCAGCCCTCGAGAAATCTTGAAGGCGAACATCAGAGGCGAACATCAGAGGTGGGAGGTCAGCAGATCATAAGGGCCTTGTGTATAAGGGAGGATAGATAGGTGGGAGCAGCATTATGTAGAGATTTGAAAACAAGAACCAGAATTTTAAATTGAGCTCTATATTTTAAAGGAAGCCAATCTAGGGACTGACAGAAGGGTGAGGCATGGGAGGTGTGGGCGGACAGGAAGATGAGCCTCGCTGCCGCATTCATTATGGACTGTAACGGCGCAAGTTGGGAGCACGTAAGACCACTGAGAAGTGGATTACAGTAGTCAAGGCGAGAAAGGACAGTGGAATGGACCAACACCTTAGTCGGATCTGGCGTTAAGTAGGGGCGTATGCGCGCAATGTTTTTGAGATGGAAATTAGAGGATTTGGCGATAGATTGAACATGAGGCTTGATGTCATACACTTAATGAATACTGATGTCACACACTTGGCATCGAAAAAATGCACTTGACCTGGGTTTAGCCATTCACATTTAACATTTGTCATGTAACCTAAAGATGGCTTGATTGTTTGTTTACCAATCAAGAAATTGCGAAGAAATAAAAAGGTAAAAAAAAAAAACATTCCCAAATTGGCTGTTTTCTGAGCTTGGCTAGTTTTACATTAAAACAATGCTAATTCTATTATCAATGTTCTGCAATTCCAGGCCGTATAAATCCTACAGATTCAAATTCACATTTTATCAAGATATTTCAATATCACAGGTATCACATTAAATTAGAGTGTATGTCCAGAGAAAACTGATTCCTACTTAAAAATGGTGATGGAAAAATAAACATTTTACTTGAGTGAATACTAGCAGGGCTCTTTACTAATGTGAGAATTCAAAGTGCATTTCAATTTTAAGATAAAAAGAGCCAAACTAAAAAAAAAAACGGTGTCAGCTATGCCTTTAATTTGGCTACTCTGGCCTTCAATTTAAAAATAGCCAAAGCCTTCTTCTTGGCAAACCTGCTGTTGGAACCCCAATAATGGTGACAATGATGCTGGCTCCTAATTATGGCAATGTGTATAACGGACACTACATTCTCAAATAAGTGAAATAGATTTATGATTTTATTTTTTAATAACTGTATTTTTAAAAACAAACAAACAGAAAACAGTCTTTAATTCATAAAGCCATGTAATTACAAAATCGTTCCTGCTTATGTCCTACATATTAAATATATCCATATATTAAATGAAAAACAATAAATAAATAAAGTAAATGGATCTTAGAAAACATGCATTTATCTGTTTTTGCTTTTCCTTCTTTTCAGCTACACTCAGCACCCACTTAAATTGAAATAAATGTTTATTACGGGCAAAGCATTTGGGAAATAGCATTCAATTTACATGTAGCATTATTAACAATTCTATTTATCCCCATTTAAGATACTACATATAATTTAAAATAAAATATCATAACTATTGCAGACTGTAAGATTTATTTGAAAGGCCAGAACAACAATATGGAACAAAACAGTTTCATGGTAATGTTGCCCTTGTGCACAGATGTTTACTGCTGCAGTGACTGTAGCACCCATAACATTTAAAATGTGGATTTTCTTTTTACAATAGACATTAAAACCAGTAAAACCAAACATTGCTAAGTACAGAGTTCAGAGTCGTTTTCAGGGATAATAGTGACATAAAGGAACAGAAAATTATTGCACAGATACAATGGTGACAAATGTAAAAAAAAATAAAGGTGATAAAGTCATACATTCTATAAACTAGTATTGTTTATTTTTAATTTTTACTAACATTCAATAATAAAAAAAAAGAAACATGTAATGATTGTCTGAGTGACAGAGCTGAGCAATTTGTTTTGAGGCTGAAATACAATGAATGATTAATTTAACCGTTTGGGTGATTTGTTGAATGGTTATTAGGATTGTTGTAAACATTAAACTGAATTGTACATTTTGGAAAAATATAGATTAATTGGAAACAATCCAATTTGGCTGTTTTACTGGCCTGGATATGTTTGCCTAAATTTTGCAATTGTTCATTTCACTGTAATTCACTGTTGGTGAACAAACCCCTGTGTCTTTAAAGCTGACGTGTAAAATTTAGTCTAGAATTGCAGAATCAGGAAAAAACATTTTTACTGGTGAACTATTTTTGACTAAATATTTGGGTACATATTTGCAAACACTGCTGCATTTAAATAAATGTTGGAGTGTGTTATTTTATTTAGATGAAGTTTTAGCAAAACATTTTTCTGTGTGTTTTGTTAAAACAATTACAGCATTTTGTAAGGTGTGAAGTATACGTAGATTCTTCATAACTAGGTGTAATATTTTATTTTTGTGTTGAACGTGTGAAAAGTGTTTTGTGAAAAAAAAGTATGCATATCCTAACATGTATTGTACGATTTCCAAAAAACTATAATAAATGTGTATGATAAATTAAATGTAACAACAACATATTTTCAAGATATTTCATATACAAAATCCTAATTTTACAATTATTATACAATATGTACTTGACAAGTCCCACTGTTGTGTGTTTCTATTTTAATATACAAAATAGATGTATAATTATTGATTAATTATTGATTAATTATATATACGAGATATTGATGCCGAGTCTTCAAATTATTCTGGAATATGAAATCTAAACAAAGGAATGTTATTCATAACAAAATATGCAACAATTAAATATACACATTTTAATATTCACTTCTTAAAATGTATTACTGTTAACTGTTTAAAATTTGGCGTGATATGACTGCCACACACAACAGTTGCAGTTTGAAGTTATGAATAAAAAATGATTTCTTTGCTTTTACATCCTTAAAAAATAAATCAAACCTTTTATCACACGGCGTACTCTGTGATTCTCTTTCTGAAGGTTTTAATAACAGAATTCAGATTAATTGAGAAAATGCCTCTTTGCACAAATGGGACAATGCTGACAAACAATAGCTTCACTCACGTAAAATTCAAATATGTTTGAAAAATTTATTTTTTTTAAATTTAGATACAATATTTAAGGGCATATTTTCTCAGAAATTTAATTCATATAAGTAACTCAGAAAGGTTAAAAATGAAGAAAAATATACATTTAAATTACCTGTGACAATAGTATGTTTGTATTTTTGTTAGTAAATAATTTAACAAAAATGTACTATTTCTGTAAGAGACATCACATGTATTTTAAATTACAGAACAATATGTATCCCAAATTCTTGTTGTGAATCCGAGTATACAGAATGCAACACACATACAGGATAATATATATGAATATTAAACAAGTGAAAGGTTTACGTGCATTGCTAAACAAATCGAAGGATATACTGATATCCATGTTAATTTAAAACTTTAATCTTATAAATGTCTATTAAATGGAATATCTGAAGTTGTTCATGAGCTGAAGGTCCAGGAAGTAACAGAATAATATGTGGTGTTTAATTATCAGGGGTTGCTCTAAAAAGATTTATCAGCCATGATCTATCTGCCTCTTTCAGAGCATCAAATTATTTTTCAGACATATCTAGAATTTTATTAACTAATTTATGAACTGATGAATCACTGTGAAGATATTTGGACCAGAGCAGCAAGACCTCAATAATTTGGGCCCACTGCATTATCCAACCTATTGATTTATAGCCTAGCCTCATAATATGTTCAGGGATCGTAACTTATGCAGTACTGAGACCAAACAACAGGTGGCGCTGGAGTTCCATTGATAAAGCCTATTGGTTTCATTATATATGTAACTCTGGAATTCTTAAAATCCTTACGGTGTACACAGTTGAAGAACACAATACTACGAAACTATATATTGTTAAAGAGCAGAAAATATAAGCGAGTATATTTTATTATAAAATAATCTTATATGAATAGATAACAACAATCATTTTAAAAATCAACATGAGAAAGCTTTAAAGAGTAACCAAATTAAAAGCATCACTTCTCTTTAATAATTATTTTCCGTATTCCTGTCCTTTAACAATAGACCTACTACATAAACCTGAATACATAAAAGAAACAAACTGTGAAAACAGTTCAGAAAATCTCGATAAACAATTTAAGTGGAAAGTATTTGAATAGAATTACAAACAAAAATGTGAGTTTGCAACATTTTGTTGTTTTGAATTTGTCACTTGCCAGAGCAAACATTTCAAATATCCATTCTATGTAGATTCAGAATCTGTTGGCGCTATATAAATGGCAATAATAATAATAATAATAATAATAATTACATGGATTCTCAGATCAACAACAAAAAAACCCCACAAAAAACACACCAAATTCACGCTTCCTTGGCAAACTCTAACCTAAGCAGAACATTTTCGATACATTGTATAGAAATACCTAAATAAATAAAAGACAACACAGAGGTTAAAACATACAGCACACAAATATCTGTGTGTTCCTTCTAAGCAATTTTCATTTAACTAAATACATGAAATAAATATGTTTTTTTTCTCTTATTTTATGCTGATTTGTTTATTAATATCCTGTTTCATTAAAGTTTATATACGTGTATGTGCTACTTATGAATGATTGATAAATTAAAGTAAATTCATATTTTGCGCTTGCAATATATTCATGTCTCTGTGATTGCAAATGTTTTTAAGGTAGTTTTCTACAGAGGAAAAAACAACAACAACTTTACTTTAACCTCTTAAATGCAATAAGTGTACCCATCATATTTAAATAAATGCAAAGGATCAGGCGTTTACAGTGAGATTCCCGGAAGGATGAGAGGGTTAGACCAGCCCCAATGTAGCTTACTTTATTTTAAGAACTGAATGGATTTGCAGAAAGAGGCCTTGGGACTGGAAGACAGAGAACTTGTGTAGAACCACCCAGCTGTGCAGCATCATGGCACAGTTTAAGGTCACAGGAATGTGCATGCCCTGACTCTGAACCTCGCTTCACTCCCCGGACATTGGCTGCGGCTTCTAAAATAATGTGTGATGATTTTAGCTTCCCTATAATGTGCTCAGTGTTCATTCTCTAAGCACTGCTACCGGGAGACTGCAATTTACTGCCCTCCAAAAATGACACTCATTCATGTCCCAAGACTATGTCCTTAGAAAAGAGAAGTTTTTAGGATAAAAAACAAAACAAAAACACACAAATCGTGTGAATGTAATAAAAATAAAAAGAAAATCAAACAAATCACTTTAACCCGCATAGACAGAGGTAAACCTGCTAAATTGCAAACTTCTCATGTAATACATTTACCACTTAGAAAGACATTTTACCTGCATGCGTTGCCACTCATTGCCTTAATGGAGCTGTATATCTTCTTCACCCATGTAACTATTCTTCTTTGGCCAGCATTATGCAGAATTGATAAGATGCACTAGGGTAATAAATAAATTACATTGCAATCTTTATTTAACTGTTTAGTTGGTTTGTCTCCTGCAGCATTTAGATTCTACATACTGCAAGGCAGTACTTTTAGTGCTCATCCCTGCAGAATGTTGAAGAGAGATGTATAAAAACACAAAAGATCTGGTAATAAAGACAAATGTGTGTCACTAAGGATGCATACGCGTACACTACAAACACATGCATATATACAAATATTTGGGATTTGTGTTCATTCAGTGAAATACACATTGTGTTGAGTGTTTCCAGCCTACAGATTTATGATTTCTGGTTATTTGTTGTACTTTCCACGAGCTCGCTAAGAGCTGGGATGTGTATTCCCCATAAATCTCCAGTGTCAGTGTTTGATATCAGGTATATGAATAGTGCAGATAGGAGAGGGATTTGTTTTCAAACCCACACACAAAATAGCTCAAAGGGAAACACAATGCTATGAGAAAATCTTTGAAGTACAATAAATATATTTGTAAGATGTCATTCGTGGAAGAGCTAGTGTTGACTGATATACAATAGATAATAATGGCAAATATCTCCTATGGGCGTATTGTTAAAGGGACACTATAATCACCAGGAACAGTACAGCTTAATGTAGTTGTTCTGGTGTCTATAGTCTGTCTCTGCAGGCTTTTTAATGTAAATACTGCTTTTTCAGAGAAAAACACTGCTTTGTAACACCTCTAGTGGCATTACCTCAGATGGCCACTAGAGGTGCTTCATGTGTGGCATTCAGTGTCTCCACGCTCAGCATTGAGACATTGAATGTTCCCCATAGAGGTGCATTAATTCAAGATTAATGATCTCAGCCATGGAGCGAGACCAGAGCGGCGGTGGACAAAAAGGTAAGTTAAAAACCTTTTAACTCCACAGAGAGGGTGGCTGTGGAGCTAAACATGTGTTCCAGCCCTATAGTGTCAGGAATAGATGTTTGTATTCTGACTCTATAGTGCTCCTTTAAATATACACAGTGAACCAACTGAAGTAGTTTTTTGTTTTTATAACATTTTGTTACAATTTTCTGTAAGATGTAGTAGGTAAACGTTTGTCAGATTCACCTAAATTACCTTGACACATAACACTTCTACATTCCGATAGGCTGCCCTGTTGTATGCAGAATTCATATCCTCTAGGTCTGAAATCAATTAACTAATAAAGTCAGTTATTTGGGTTTATTTAGTTATTTATTTAATTTCTGTTTCTGTGGAATCTACAATACTACAGGGCATCTTTAACTTTCATATGATACATATCAACAAAAATTAAATGTGTTAAGGAAGACATGGTGAGGTGTGTCTGGCTAACCCGTATAGGGGAATTTGGGAAGATTTGTTGTAGTTGTATGTAAATATGTATGGATTAAAAGCAATTTATGTAAATTTTTTCTCAGTAGATTACAATTTTAGCACCATATCTGGGGTCAATGTAAAAGGTAAATCTGCAGCTTTGGGGTGAGAAATGTAAAAAGCTCAAAATGAGTGTGATAATCCATTTTTAAGTTTATTCATTATACATGGAAAATGCAAAATTTATGCTAAAGGACTGTCCTAAAAAAATCTGCAACTTTAGGTAAAGCTTTAGCATTTTGGGTGTTCAAAAAAATCTATATTTAAATATTATTATTGTATTTAATATATATATATATATATATATATATATATATATATATATATATATATATATATATATATATTTACGGCTTCTCCTATTTTTTTTTATCTTATTACCCACTTCTAACTTGATCTGTGAATAAAAATCTAGCCATCACTTATTGTTTTCTCCATCAATCATTTTTTTTTCTTTTATTACATTACCACTCACTTGCTAAATAACCTCCTACACCCAAACCACCCGCCTTACTGCTTCGTGGCAGTCCCCCTCAGCATCTAAAATAATAATGAATAAAGAAAGTTATGTGAAAACAAAATAAATTGCAACCCCTGAATAAAATAATGAGTAGCATCTCCTTGAAGCACATTTCTGCACTCAAATGTGCCTTTCTCAAGATCAATGAGGCTGGTCCCAATCTCCACGCCTCTTAATTACGTCAGACAGCCAATCAGCATCGGTGGGAGTGGTTTTCAAATGCCAAGAATGATCTCAGATGCAATCTCATTGGTAGGCTAACCTCAGCTTTGCCAGACATACTGGGCTTGCAGTTGTCAGTGGGCTAACTCCTACCTAGCCTTCCGATTTTGGAAAAGCTGGGTTTATGAGCCCTTTCAAAATCATACTGACCTTCTAAATGTATATGTATAAATCATATTAAAATATGTTTATTAAAATACTTATTTGTTTGGTTTTAGAATCTGAAGTTTTAACATCTATACTCCTGTGAAAACTTTAACGGAGAGAAGATTGGGCTCAAGGCAATTTTTTGTGATCAAAAAAGTGAATCAATATAGTCATCTTAAATTCTGACGACTATATAAGTATGGTTAATAAAATCCTGCATAATGGGGAAACCTATAGGACCTTGAGTTCAGATCCAACAAACGTATTTCTCTTGGAATAAAATAAAATACTTGACCAGATGTTAGTGTTTTCCTCTGACGAAGGTGCACACTTCTAGGCACCGAAACGCACGTCAAGTTATCTCTAATCTCACTTTGACATTATTGGCATGGTGTTGGATTACTTTATCTGGGCACCTTATACATGTTCGGCTGTATCCAAACATTTTTTTAACTAGACACCGACCTAGGGATATGCTGCTAATTTAATCTCCTTTTTTTCTTTTCCTATTTTCTTTCTAGTCAGATTTACAGGGAGATAGTCTTACTATAATTTTTTCCCCTCATTCCCCTTTCTGTCATTTCATGCTAAGACTATCCATGCTGAGCTTACATACTTTTTGATTTTGCAATAAGCACAGCATTGGATATACGCATATATTTTTGATTGGACTAATTTGCAAATACCATTTCAACACCACTATCAACACGTGCTAGTATCTAGATACTATTGGCATTATTACCATTTGTACCACCAGGATACATTTTTTGTGTGATGATTTTTTGCTCCATCTCAGACAGAAATCTGACTTAGAAATATACACAGGATCTACCTTATATCAGGCCAATTTCGGAAGATTTTTAATAAAGCCAGTCATGTGCACTGTTTAGTAGACATGTCACATCAGGTATAAAGCTAAGTTGTTTATGTGTATAGTTAGTCTGTAAATAATTTAAGTTTCTGTTGCAATCATTTTTCCTATTTTTCTATCTAGTCAGATTCAAAGGGAGAGAAACATACTACAATTTTCCTCCTTATATCCCTTTCTTACTAGTCTATGCAAAGACCACCCATCCAGAGTTAACACACCCTTTGACTCTGTATTAAGCACAGCACTTGACATACATATATATTTCCACATATATTGGTACTACCCTGCAATTACCAGCACAACATCAGAAGTAACACATGCTAGTATTATTGATACTATTGGCATGATTACTTTGTATATTAATTTGATACACAATACACGTGCTGTGCTGATCTTTGCTCAAATCTGACTAATATACATACAGAATCTACCTTATACTGGACATACTTTTTACCAACAATTTAGCTAGTCATGTATACTGTGTGGTAGACCTGTCTCCTCTAATATAGGAATAGCCTTACAAGGCTAAGGAATGTATGTATATAGCCATTTTGCTTGTAAGTTAAGTTTTTGTTACATTTGTCTCCACCACAGAGATCCCACCATTACTTTTGATACTCGTATATATCCAGAAAGCCCTCTCCTCACTTATGTGAGAAGAGTTTGGCTTATTTTTTTTTCTTTTTTCTTAATAAAAGAATGCTACTCATTCTTTTATTCAGGGATTCCAATTTATTTTGCTTTCATGTAACTTTCTTAATTCATTATTAGTTTAGATGCCACGAAGCAGTAAGGCTGGTGGAGGAGGTGGACTGGAGCAACGTTACTGGGCATTTTCCCAAGCTAGACCTCATTAGTCCCATTTCCCCTCCTGATCCCCTGTTTATCACTGCGGTGGCTCTATACTAGACTGCTATTAAGGGGACTGCCACAAAGCAGTAAGGAGGTTGGAGGAGGTGGATTGGTGTAGGTTATCTAGCAAACAAGCAACATTATTGGGCATTTTCCAAGCTAGACCTTTTTACTCCCTATTCCGCTCCCGGTTCCCTGTCTATATCTGTGACAGCTGTATATTATATACAAATGCAGTATTACTGTGATATACAATCTGGTATATATATTTTTTTTAATCCCCGGCATTTATTCTAAATTATACTAGATTGTATATTTTTTAGGAGGCTTCTTGTCATGTTGAATAGTACGTATGGATTAATAATCTGGTTTACAACTGGTTAAGTGCTATCTCATTTACTATTTTTTATTAAAGCTACTGTGCACCGACTATAGACTAGAATTCATAAGGAAACAGATACTATCAAGTGACACTGTTTAACCTGGCAACATTGTTCTTGTATCAAACAGCAAGGTGGATAACTCTCGGTTACAATCATTTCATGATACAATCTACACCCAAGCTATTAAATATTACATCTAGTGTTTTCACTACCTTATGTACATTCTTGAAAGCAATTGGCTCCCTTTTTAATCACTTTTGTTTGTCACTGTGTGTTACACTATCACAATTAAGTGTTTAATTGTGGTTCATTTTTATCCCTTGTGGCACTGCTATACGTCATTGCCATCTAATAAAGTTTTCCTTTTTTTCCTACATATAGGACCTGAACATCTGTGGTGGCAACATTTTGAGCCCTGGTACCAGTTTTGTCTAAAACCAGTTCTCATTTTTTTTTTCTTTCTATAATTTTAAATATTGGTCCCAATCCACCCATCACCCTCTAAAATATTTGGAATTTGGGAATTCTGCCAAATACCCAAACTGCCCAAATTTGGCCGAATTGCAGTTCAGTCTGAAACAAATCTCAACGTCTACTAACACCACTTTCAAATTCACATAGCAAACTGGCCATCTCTCTCTCTCTCTCTCTCTCTCTCTCTCTCTCTCTCTCTCTCTCTCTCTCACACACACACACACACACATTCACATAGCTAACCATTCACACTCATACAATCAGCTCACTAGTCACTAACATACACTAACATACACTATAAAACCATTAATCATTTTTCTAGTAACTTATTGCCATCACAATGTCAGATTTCTACAAAATTAGTACATTGCAGTGAGATGCTACATTGCCCACTTTAACCACATCTTCCCACAACAATTCACATGAATGACATCTGTATTCTGCCAAAGAAGCCTAAAGGTCTAATAAATACAGTGCAGATGTACGATAGCAGCTAGGGGGAAGGAGTAAGCATGGGGCATGTTTTTAAGGCACACTTAAAGGGAAACTATAGTGCAAGGAAAAAAGTTGTTTTCCTAGCACAATAGTGACCTATACTTCCCCCTCCTTCGTGGCGCTAAAGGGGTTAAAAACACATTTATCACTTACCTGATTCCAACATGATGTTATGGTTCGAGTCCACCAACGTCAACTGGTGGGCGGCCTAATACGCATTAGGACTTCTCCCATAGGAAAACATTATACAATGCAGCTGTAGATGTGCAACCCTGCCACGTAATAGATTCCCTGTTATGACAAAGGGGTTTTCTGGAATGAAATGATGAATTAATTATTCCTTAACCCGAGTGATGTAGGTGTGCAACTGCTGTTATTATCACTTGTGTGCAGCAGGTGAGATTTGATAGGGTACCTCTGTGCAGAAGTTGTCTTTTTTATTTATTACTATGAATCCTTAAATAACTGGAAACATAACAGAGTTGGAGAAGTCTTTCAATTCAGCTATCTTGGCTTTGAATTTTAAATTCACTGTGAATTACTGAAAATTCTAATTTTAGTTAATAAATTGCTTATCATTGAACTGTCTCTGAAATGTAACCTTCAAATGTTTCCAATGAACTACTGTGAATTACAGTTAACATAGAGTTACTTGCTGTTGAAATAAGACTGGCAGACCATCACCATCGGTTGGACGGACATTAAAGTTTTTCCTGGCTAATCCATGACAGCATACTGATATTGTTACCTCCACCCACTTAGCTGTTTAGGATGGGAAATTAAAGCTATAAATAACCCTCCATACCCTGTTCTTCAGTCTTTTTTCCTGTCCTACTGCCTGTGGACATTTTTTTCATTTATTTTTTTACTTTTACTGTTTTAGTTTATGCCCACAGACTACTTTTTGAAAATACCTAACCAGTTCATTCTCTCACTCCCCGGAGATAATGGACACACAGCCCTGTTAAAGGTAACTCCATGAGTGTACCCCTTTTATTGACCGGGGAATCAGTCCTACTATCTGTCGTTCTTGAAAGAGACAATGGTTTATAGGGCACGTACTAAAGCCTCTAGTTTTAACATATTAGTTTTTCATGTTATCAGAATCCCAATTTGTTGGTGGGACAAAGGCCTGCAGTAAACTTTTTACATTTATCTCAATTAATTTAATTGTTGGCATGTTTCAGATTTTTCTTGTCATAACTTGACACTTTTATTATGGTAAACGATATGGTGAGTATTTCTAAACTTGATTACCATGACCTATTTCTCCTGATGTTTTGTTTGGGCTTTCTTTCATGTCGGTAGAATTGAATGTTATGGACTAGCCCAAGAGTGGGCGAGTGTTGGATTCCTGGGTGTTATGGAGTTGCAACTTCCATTGCACTTTGCTATTCAAAACGTTGGCAAGTCATTATGCTTCTGAGGCATCTGGAGTCCTGCTGCTTGCACAACCCTGACCTATCCATTTTTTGAGGGCACTGGATAGTTGTAATGAAGATGTTTTCTTCTCTACTCACTCATCATGGTTTGTATACTCTGTGAGAAGAACCTTATTGTCCATTTAGGAAAATGTCCTTTTAACTGTATTTGTGTTGATTGTTTTCTTTTCCTCCCATCAGATGTTTAGCATGGGTATTACCCTATCGTTATCATGTATTTACCAAGAATATAGAAAATTATTACTGATTTAAATATTATTATCCTAGATATATCTGTGGTAGCATGACATTCCACCTTTACTACTATTTGTTTATTAGGAGCTTGGAACATAGACTGGAGGACCTATCTGGTAGTAGGGGTTCTTGTCCTAAATTGTCAAGTGGAGAGAGCTAATCCTATCTAACCCTATTGTTATGCTGCCATCGATATATCCTGGAAAATAAAATTACAGTAAATATAGCTACATTTTCCTTATCATCTGAAGTAGAATGACAGTAAAAAGTATCACATTCAGCAATAAGGTACACATTCAATAACGTGATCATTTATTTTAAGGATAAAAAGAACATCCATCTCTCTTTTCTCTAAAACTAATTTATTTTTTATTCAATTTCCACATGTTTGCCTTATGCCACAATCTGATGATATTAGTATTATATTTCTGTAACCCAGAAGGATGTTCTAAAATCTTCCATACATTCTCGGACACATTATTTGCTGAAGGTCTAACTATATAGGCCAATCTTAAACTTGTTTAAAGAGATTGTGTAGATATGGTACATTGCAAATACATTATAAATATCCCAACCACAAGTTTTTTTATTGAGATGTTTTTCCCCCCTCTTATTACATGCCCATACAGACGTTTAAAAATATATGAAATTTTGCATTGGATTGGTGCAACAAAATTGTACTTCCAGATTATAGTTAGTAGATGCAATAGTGATATCAGCATGCCTTATTATGGAAGAATGAGTTAGTATTTATTATTTTTAATGATTTACTGATTTAATAAGTAGCACTATACAAAATGTAAGTGTGTGTGTATGTGCACAGAGCAGGCTTAGTAAATACATAAGGAGTTGAGACATAGTTAGATGAGAGAGAAATAGCTTTCATTTGATATTCTCCAACAAATATGTGTGTTTTTAAAAGATGCCTTAAACCAGAGAATAGAGAAACATATAGCAGGGGAAGGTTAAAAAAATGGTTACCCAGTATGCCCAGTTCAATAAAAAAATAAAATCTCTGCTAGTGTATATTTAGAAACTCATTATTACAATCAACTAAAAAAGAAAATAATAATCATTGTTTAAGCTGTCAGTTTACCTGTTTCCCTCCTTATCCCCTACTTGCCTACACTGACTATTTAGTAACAACTCTCTCATCTATGAATTATGACTATGTCCTACAGCTTCCAATATTTTTTAATATTCTAAATGGCCAAAGGGGTTGCTTTTTTTCTTTGCACTGTGGTTGTATATAGATCAAGGGAAGGCAACCTCTGGTATTACAGATGTTGTGGACTACATCTCCCCTGATGCTTTGCTATCATTATGGCTGTAAAAGCAACATATGGAGGACCAAAGACTGACCACCCTTACACTAGATAGATATCATGGACAGTAGCAAACTATAGAATGCAGGGCAGCCCACGTCGGGTGTCAGGTGGGAGCAGGCTGCACACAGAACCCCTGTCCTGCCTGTCACTATTTGTAGTGTGGGCTTTTGGTACCTACTGTATCCTTTACTCAGGTTTAGCAGGGAGGTAGCTGCTTCAGACTGATACGGAAACTGGGGGCAGGATTAAATGCAGGCAGCACCCACTGCCTGTTTACAGCATATCGAGAATGAAGCAGGATGGCGTCATTGGTTTCCCAATTATTAGACACCTTGAGCTACTGCTCCCCCATAAAGGATAAGATGAAAATTTGGCGACTGCATGCCTGTTTCTGTGTGCTACTGTGTGTGACCGTGTGGCTGTAATTGGGAGCATATCTTTATGACTGTAACTGAGTGTGCATTGTATTACTGTGTGCATCTGTGTGTATGTAACCCATAAACAGCCACAACAAGGAGGCAAGGCAACACCTTGAACTCTTTGTTATGTTCCTCAAACCATTCCTGAAATTTTTTAACAACGTGGATGGGTACGTTATCATGCTGAAAGAGGCCATCAGGGAACACCATTGCCATTAAGGGTTGTACCTGGTCTGAAACAACTTCTGGGTAACAGGTACATGTTAAAGTAACATCCACATGAATGCCAGGATCCAAGCTTTCCCAGCAGAGTATTGACAAGACATTAATACTGCCTCTGCCAGTCTGCCATCTTTCCATAGTGCAGCCTACTTTCACAGGTAAATGACTCACATACACCACCTGATCTAAAAGAAAACATGATTAATCAGACCAGGTAACCTTCTTCCAATGCTCCATGCTCCAGTTCTGATGCTTTTGCACCCATTGGAGGCGCATTTGGTGGTTGATAGTAGTCATCATGGGCACTCTGATTGGGGGGCACCAAAAAAAATCTACACAGAGATGTCTTTGACCCTAGGATTGGCCTTGGTTTGTTGTGCAGGTGTGAGTGGTAGAACTGTGGTAACATATGTATTTGGAGGCTCCTTTGGGATTCTGTGTAGAGGATACTGTTTCTGGTATAGAATGTGTGTGAAGGGGTCTGTTTATAGTGCACAATGTATGGGCTGTAGTGTGTTCATGTATGCGCATATCTAAGTAGTGTAGGTGCTGTGTGTGTTTAGGGGCTCTAAAGCCCCTAAACAGGTTGGGGTTATAGTATATGTATTAGGGCTTTAAAGTGTGTATGTTTACAAGGACACTGGTAATTTGTCAAACTGTACTTAAACTACAGGGTACTCCTGGAACCACAACCACTACAGCTGGCTGTAGTGGTTAGGGTGCTTGAAGTGTCCCTTTAAAGACTTCCATGTATGTGGAGTGATATCATGCATGTTGTGTGTGTTGTTTAGAGTGGTAGATCTATTTGATGTGTGTTGTAAAGTGTATGGCTGGCTGCATGTGTGTTGTGGCTGTGTGTGGAGTGACAGCATGCATGTTGCTTAGATGTAGTGTACTTGTAAATGTTGTAGCTATTGTAGTGTAAAAAAGGAGCTGTGTGTGATGCGTTTTGTGACTCTGTATTTCTGATTGTGATGTGACATGGATATATATTGTCTGTGTGCGTGTGTGTGTGGTGAATGTGTGTTTAGGTGTAGGGTGTGGTAAGTGATGTTTGTGGAAGTGTAAGTAACTGTGACTGATGTTTTTGGCTGTTTATGGTGGATGTAACTAGTGTGTGCTTTTGTGTGTATGTAGCTTTGTGTGATGTGTGCTGCTGTGTATAGGTAGCTGTGAATAATGAATGTGGATGTGTGTAGCTGTGAGTGATGTGTGTGACTGTATGTTTAACTGTGAGTGATGTGTGTTACTGTGTGTTTAGCTGTGAGCAAGGAATGTTATTTGGCTGTAAATGATATGTATGGCTGTGTATGGGAAGCACATAAGAAAGTGTGTGGTAGAGTAGTGTGCAGGGTTCAGCCTCCCACAAGTTGCAATAAATGAAATAAAAATGTAAGTTTTTGACCCTCCTTGCTTGCCTAGGTAAGTGGCATATTTCCCCTATTACCTGGTGTCCAGGTAAGTCAGTGACCGGTCCCTGGTGGCCCAGTAGAGCCTATAACACTCCTCTCACTGATATTCCCCTGCCTTCTCTCTCCCTTTCCTCCATGTGACTCTCTGACAATGTGCAGGGAGGAAGTGAAGTGCAATCAGTACCTCCCAGCATACAGGATACAAAGACTGCTGCTATATCGGGAGATCCCAGGGCCACTGGGTATTGTCCAGGTATAAAGATGGCCACCGCTGTGGCGATCATTGAAAAATAAAATGAGCGTAGAGGCTGGCCTGAATGGCCAGCAGTACAACGAAGGGCTTGTGGACACTTTCTCTGGCCCAGGCCCTCAGACATTGCCTGAGTGCCCGAATGGTTATTCCACTCCTGGTGCAATGTGAGCACTGGTCATCAAGAACCATGCAATGTAAAGTAGATGGAGGTGGCAAGAGTTACTCAGGGGCATACCTAGAGCCTTTGGCACCCAGGGCAAATCCAGTGCTTGGCATCCTCTTCCCCCACCGCCAACCCCCCTCCAAAAATGTTTTTTTTTTTTTAAAAACAACTGCAAAATTTTAAAAATGTTTTCTTTTCTTTCTTTTTTTATTTATTGCACACATTTGTAAACTTTGCAAAACCCCTGTCAGCCCCCTTCTACAAAACCCTTGTCAAAGACAAAATAAAACAAGACAAGAGATACAAGGCAAAACAAGAGGAGACATAACTAAGTACTATATATGTAATAAACATTGGAGATTTAGACATACATAAGATGTATGCAGCCCGCCACTGTGCCAGAGTACTTCAATTATGGTGGATTCTAACTGCCTAGATATGCATGACTAAATAAACAACAATAAAACACACACAGTACTTACCTGCAACAAAAGGAGCAGAGGAAATGAGACCAGTCTGTGCAGGAACAGACTGAAACAAAAAGGATTAATGGCAAAGGAATGGGTGTGGCAACAAAAAACAAGCAATTAAAGGAATACAGGAGACTGGGAATTTCAGGAACGGAATAAAGGAATGAACCCAGAAAACCCAGCATAAAGAAAACCAGACATAGAATAGAAAAACAAAACAAAAAAAGAAGAAAAACTAAACAAGAATTGTAAAAAGAGTACTGGATACCAGAAGCCATGGCCAGAAATCTCTGCAGAATGGAACAGGATGTGACACTTGTTAGTTGTAGAAGCAGGGATTCCTTCTTGCTGCACCTATATGTGCAACAGTAACAGCAGTGGGTAAGGGCCATATTAAGCTCTGCTGCCATTGCCAGTTTGGCTCTGCCCTGACTTTTCTTAGCGCCGCCCCAACTTTCCTTCCGAGAGGCCAGTTCAACTGGTCCCTGCGTGTGAGAGCTATTCCAGCTACCTGGCACCCTAATTACAATGAAGCACTGTGCGTCCGCACAGCTCACACATCCCTTTCCAGCCCCCAGACCAGGGGCATGGCACCCCCCTTCTTAGTGGCACCCGGGGCGGACCGCCCCCCCGCCCCTGACCCAAGTACACCACTGGAGTTACTTCAAAAGATCCATTAGTAAAGCTTACAGTGCAACTTACTGTAACACATTTTCAGACATAGAAGTTTCAGTATTAAACCTGGTAAAGCTTCCCTTGCTGATACACAGTGTAAGTGTGTGTGTGTGTGGGAGGGTGGGGGTATGATGTAATACCGCATGATGTTTTTGATGCTTCATTAGTAGCGTGTCAGACATTGGCCAGCACCATTTTATTTCTGTTCACACAGCAACTGTGTTCCCAGACAAAAAGTATTATTTTTAATGTTTGACTTTTATATTAAAATTTTACTTGGAAATATCTTACCAATTCCACAATTTGCAGAGCACCAACTCACAAGTCCCCAAATTTTGCCCGGTCCATGTGCCCAGACATTCTGGTGATAATAGGCACTTATTCCTATGTAACATATGTACCTATTTTACAATTTTTCCAATATGTTTAGAACATCTTGATGAGTTACCCTTTAAACTCCGGTAGATAGAAGCCAAACACATTTTACTTATCGATACAAAAAAACTGTAACATTTTTAATATAGCAAATAATTAAATATTAATTGAAAAATGTTTCAAATGATTTTTTTTTTTTTTTTATGCTGACAGGTATTCTGAAAGGAAGCATACCTTTAATTATTTACAAGTAGTCCACTTCAAAGTAAATTGTAAAGTCTTTGGGGATGCAATTTTTGTGCATCATGTACCATGCGTAGGTATGTTAACTGGAATAACAGTATTTGTTACTTTTCATACAAACCTGATTTATAATTTAAGGTTACTCTTCAATTTCTAGGACTGCGGTATAGCCTGTTTGCTGCTATTGCGATTTCCAGTTTCTCAACAATACAATTTTCCAGGTACGATCTCAGGAAGAGGTGTCTACAATGCAAAGCAGAAATGACAGTTCCGGACTCCTTGTCTTGTGTGATGAAACAGACAAATGATCACCTTTTCTGCTACTATCAGCACAAAGATTCAGACAAGTTATCAGACAATTAAAAAAAAATATGTTGCAACATGCAAAATGTCTGATGGATCTTTTTGTTTTTCTGACCTCACAAAATATGAAAGTTTTTTTTTTTGTTTTTTTTACATCTGACTTAGATGTAAAAAAATAACTACCAGGAAAATCTACTGATAATTGCTTAAAAGTTTCTGGACACTCTACATTTTGTGAGAGAGGATTTGCCTGCACTATCTACAATATTAAACAGCCAGACACTTTATACCAACATGTTTGCCTAACAAGCTATCACAGCTGGGACATTTAAAGTTAACTTTTCATGGACTCATATGCCCTTCAATCTAGCACTGCTATGTCCTAACAGAGATGGGTGTTACAACACTTCTACAACTCTCATTTCTGGTCTGCCCACGTATTTTGTGATTATTTCTCAAGTAGAGAAAACATCCTCTGTGACTCAGGTTTTAAAAAGAGTGACATCAGTCACTCCGTTCTTATACTACCTTGCTAGTTAGAAAGTAGCATTGGCAATGGATTTACCAGAGCAGCCACAGCAAATATGCTAATGTAGCAATGCTTGTGGAGCTAAAGGACCAACTGTAAGAAATCTGTACCACTCTCCTTGTAACTCAGTTGTTCAGCATAGAGTCTATGCCAAAAAATTAATTGACACTTGGGTGAAAGACCTATTTTAAATAGATTTTTCTCCACTTCTATACATTTGCTAGAAAATCTGCTAGCACAATGTATAGATTGAATTGTATGCTCTCTAAAATGAGTGGCCTCAGAAATATAGTGTGTCTGAGTGCTATATACTTTGAGTATGGGCATTTTTTTAAAAGACACCTAAAAATCTTTAGATCATTTGTTGAATCTCAGCAGCGTCTCCACTCATCAATAAAAAGTAGAAAAGACAAAACTGTAGAACTAACAATGACAGTGTCATTGTTCGCACCATGACATCCAGACGTGGTCACCCCAGAAGTGCCCAACAGGGGATTTTAACTGTGGTCCATCTGTGTCCTAGCCTTGCTATCGTGCCTCTGGGCCATGCTTCAGTTCTTATTTTGGCCCAATGTTTATCCTCGCCTTGTCTCCAGCACTGCGGGCTGGACTTTACCCGTGGCTGCTCCTGTCTATCTAGCCCACCTGAAGCAGATCATTTATTATCTAGGTATATAAGCACTGCCTCATCCTGGGATCTTTGTCAGTTCATTGACTCTGGTTCCTATGCATGCTATGCTGTCCTTGGGAACCGACTCTAAATGCAGGGGGGCGGCATAGCACGTCCCCGCCATCCTTTGTACTTACCTGGTCGCCGGCAATCCCACTCCGGCGATCACGGTATGAGAACTTACCTGGGAGCCCAGGGAGTCCCCCTTCTTCCTCTTCGGCCCCCCTGGGCTATGTGATCGCGAGGCATAGCCGTCCATTGCAATGCCAGCAGGGGGAGTGCCTGTAATGACAGCTACTCCCCCTGCTGCCTGTAAAAAAAATAATAAATGTTAAAAACAGTTTAAAATAACTTTATATATACTTAGATCATATAAATATATTTATTATATATATGATCTAAGTATATATATACACGTATACACACATACACATAAATACACATACACTGTCTAAGTGTATTTTAAGATTAATATATAAATACATATATATTAATATCAAAATACATGTAGAATGATATTGATTAAATATATATATATATATATATATATAATTATCATTATATATATATATATAGATATATATATATTTATATATAATATAAAATAAATAAATACGTAAATACGTAAAAAAATAAAATAAAAAATAATAAAAAATAAATAAATACAATATATATATATATATGTGTGTAATTTCATTCTAACTGTATTTTAAAATGAATATATATATATATATATATATATATATATATATATATATATATATATATATATATATATATACATACATATATACAGAATCTGGCACTCTACCTTAAAAATATGTGATCCAAAGATAGCCTCGGTGCTGCAAAGCGTAGATAAATAGAAAAAATGGTGAGAAGAGCACTCCAGAGGACTTGTTTAGTTGATTTAATTAGTGATGATGATGAACAAAATCTTGTTCATCATCATCACTAATTAAATCAACTAAACAAGTCCTCTGGAGTGCTCTTCTCACCATTTTATATATATACATAGGAGTTTTGAAAAGCACTCCAAGGACTTCATATAGGTGAAAATAAACTTAGCTTTATTCTGCAACAACCAAAGGTGATCGACGTTTCAGTCCTACAACAGGACTTTCATCAGGATCTTGATGAAAG
Source organism: Pelobates fuscus (assembly GCF_036172605.1). NCBI lineage: Eukaryota > Metazoa > Chordata > Amphibia > Anura > Pelobatidae > Pelobates > Pelobates fuscus. The sequence goes on along the minus strand of NC_086319.1, from coordinate 32,650,207 downwards.
TCCTGTTGTAGGACTGAAACGTCGATCACCTTTGGTTGTTGCAGAATAAATCTAAGTTTATTTTCACCTATATGAAGTCCTTGGAGTGCTTTTCAAAACTACTATGTGTATTATTGATGCCGACAAGCACCGGGCCACACAATTTTGACTATACTGGAGTGCAAGCTTTTGGACATTGTTATATATATATATATATATATATATATATCTTGATATCAAAATACACATAGAACGAAAGAATATATATATCTATATAGATAAGTATATAAATCTTTCAACATTTAAGTTTCTGTTTAGTGGATAGGTGAGTGCGCTGGATCTTGTGTATTGTATAATTTGGCCCCCAGCAGCACCCCCATTTATGCATGTTCAGGTGAATGCAGCCAACCCCCCTTTGTTTCATATATATATATATATATATTTGGGAGTATAGCCAACTTCTTGGTTTTGCACCCCTCCCTGTCACAGGTGCCTCAACCCAGGGCCCTATTTAGCCTTGTACTGCAGAGAACTCGAGATGGAATTTTTTCCCCAAGTAAGTGGGTTAATCTCATAAGAGCAGACATTAGGCCGTTAGAGTAGGACCTGCCAAAGATGGGCTACATTGATGTTGTGGCAGGCTTATGCAATGTATGATCATATAATGTAACTAAGCCCCCATTATTTTTGCCTATATCAGGTGTTTTTACAAAAACAAATAAAATCTTTCAACATTGAAGTTGCTGTTTAGTGGATAGGTGAGTGCGCTGGACCTTGTGTATTGTATAATTTGGCCCCCAGCAGCACCCCCATTTATTAGTGGCTACTAAAAAAGATTAGACATACCCCATTTGCAATACCTTGGGTTGTCTTCTTTTGCAAATGGTATGCCATCATGGGGGTAATTCTCATTCCTGGGCTACCATACGGTCTCAAGGTCAACATAACCAATCTGGCGAATTTCAATGTGAAAAAACTGAAAAATTTAACGTGCTATATTTGACCATGTAACCTCCCACAACACCATAAAACCTGTACATAGGGGGTACTGTTTTACACGTGAGACATTGCTGAATACAAATATGTGTATTGCAGTAAAAGTATACCGTTAGAATGTCACGTAGAACTAAACATTTTTTTTAATTCTTATATTCTCCCATTTTTTTTATATTTTATTCATATTAAATTATGTTTCATACCTAAATATTGTATGTTAAATGAAAGCCTTGTTTCCCCTGAATAAAATTAAAACTAATAAGTGTGGATGCACATAATATAAAAAGGCCAATTACGTCTGAACAGACATATAGCGCAAATTCAAGTTTTTGTTTACGTTTTGTTTTGATCACAACGTGTACATTGGGCTCAGTCCTTAAGGGGTTAAGGACACTTTTGCAGTTGTTTATCAGATGATATACTCCTCACTAATGGAATGAAATAACATGTCTTGTTTGAGAAATCTTACATTGTGATATGTAAAACACAATTGGCAATCTTCAATCCAGTCCAATATTTTAAAATGAAGGGCACATAACATTTGATGACTACATATTTGGGACAATTCATTTTATGATACAATATGGTAAATAGTTTGGATAATGAGCAAATAGCATCTTATGTTCATAATCTAGTTAGAGAGAACAGTCAATAGCACTACTACCTATTGAACCCACACCATATAATGTTTACTTGAGAGGTTCAAAATACAAAACAGGTACAGCACACACCTTTTCCTTAGACGATCCACATTGAGGTGCCACACAAACCAGGGAAACTACCCATCTCTTGAAATATATCAAATGTAGAAAACCAATGTCCATACACAAACAGTTTCAAATGTTTACAAACATATTCAAAATCACCTAAATAGGGATTCAGTTCCACCATATGGCCATGCTGTGTTAAGCCCAACACTACATCACAGTACTCCAATATCCATAGGTCCTACACTAATTTTAACATGGAAGACAAACATATGGTGGAACTGAATCACCATATTTGTTTGCTGAGATAGGTGCTCTTGAGTAACCTTGTAAAAATGTTGAATTGTATTTTTGTGTGTGCGCTTAATCTGTATTTTGTGTAAATGTGGGTCTTTATGGGAGCAACACTGCTGACCAATGCATATCCCAGGTGTGCCAACCCCTCTGTTCTCTATATGTATGTTTGGAGTCCAGACCAGATTCATTTTGGATTGAGTGGTGATCAGAAAAAAATGCACATGAAAATTGCACATAGAAAAAGAAAAAAAACCTTACTGTCATAAATGCATACAAGAAAAATGGGCACACAGAAAATTGCTCACATTGAAAAATACTCACATGGAAAATTGTCCACCCGGGAAAATTCCCACACAGAAAAATGCTGACATGGAATTATATGCACATATAGTAATTTGCGTGTAGAGGTTAAGATGTATGCTCAATTTAAAGTACCATAGATAAATATAACTGTAGATAGCAATTTATCTCCAATTTATGAGCAAGAATAGGTATTATATAAATCTTATATTATTGGTATCTTGTAATGAAACTATTTCGTATATATGTGCAACAATTTGCATATGAATATGTTGTTGTGAATTTTATCAAGTGCAGTTAAATAATTTGCTATATAGTAATTCATTGCTAAACAAAAGTGGCTCATGTATAAAGAGGACTTTAATACTCTTGAGGGTAATTGAAAGGGAAAATATAAGAAAGAAAAGTGAACAGTTTTTTTTTTAACCCATAAACAAACATTTAATTCACATTCTCACTTGTGAACTATGGTATAGACAAGGTTGCCTTACAACGACACCTCTTTCACCCTATTGGTCAGTAACTATGTCTGTCTGTCTATCACCCTATTGGCTAGCTTCCCTTAGATTCCCCTCTTACTTTCTATTGGATTCTATCCCATTCACGCTAACCTACTTTGCCTTGGATTGGCTGGCTGGTGTTTACTCCCTCCCCTTTATTCGTTTACTTTCCCTTTGCCAGTGCAGAGCATTTAACCCCTTAACGACCGAGGACGGTTCAGGACCGTCATCGGCATTTTTGCGTTGCCGACCGATGACGGTCCTGAACCGTCCTAACGGTCAGATGTACTTACCTGATCGCCGTCGTTCCCCCGGCGGCGATCGGTGTTGGTCCCGGTGTGGGGAGACTGCCTGCAGCCCAGACAGTCTCCCCATGGCGTATTAGGACCCCTGTGGCCATGTGATCGCCCAACAGGGCGACCACATGGTCACAATAGGTGTCCATGTGTCTGCCTGCAGGGGGACTGCCTGTGCTGGCAGGCAGTCTCCCTGCTTAGTGTAAAATTAAAAAAAAATTAAAGTTAAAGTTACTAAAAAAATAATAATAATTATATATGTGTATATATATATATGATATATAGACATATATTATACCTATATAATATACGTCTATATATCATATATATATAATGTCATGCTAAGTGTATTTTTATATTAATATGTACATATATTAATATAAAAATACACGTATAATTAAATTACACACGTATATATATAATATATATAATAACTATATATATTGTATATATATATATATTATTATAAAATACAAATAATAAGTAAATTAAATTAAAAAAATTTAAAATAATAAAAATTTAAAAAGAAATTACATATCTATATGCAATTTTATTCTAACTGTATTTTGATATTAAAATATATATATTTATATCAAAATACACTAAGAATGAAATTGTATATATATCTATGTATATATGAATAAATAAATATAATACGAAATATACATATGTCCATATACAAAATTACATAAATAATTATATAAATATACACGTAGACTTCAAATATATAAATATGCATATATATTTAAATTCTCCGTGCATATTTATGTAATATTTTTACATAATTAAGTAATTTTATTAATTGCAATTTGAGGGACCTGCCTGCCAACCCAGGCCGAAACTCCAGAGAATTTAATTTGCTAGCACTGTATTTTACCCTGTAACTTTCTATGACACCCTAAAACCTGTACATGGGGGGTACCGTTTTACTCGGGAGACTTCACTGAACACAAATATTAGTGATTCAAAACAGAAAAACCTATCACAGCGATGATATTGTCAGTGAAAGTGACCTTGTTTCGCATTTTTCACACACAAACAGCACTTTTACTGATGATATAATTGTTGTGATATGTTTTCCTGTTTTGAAACACTAATATTTGTGTTCAAGAAAGTCTCCCGAGTATAACAGTACCCCCCATGTACAGATTTTATAGCGTTTTTGAAAGTTACAGGGTCAAATATATGGGTCAAATATTTTTACATTGAAAATGGCCAGGTTGGTTATGTTGCCTTTGAGAGCGTATGGTAGCCCAGGAATGAGAATAACCCCATGATGGCATACCATTTGCAAAAGAAGACAACAAAAGGTATTGCAAATGGGGTATGTCCAGTCTTTTTTAGTAGCCACTTAGTCACAAACACTGGCCAAAATTAGCGTTCAATTTAGTTTTTTTGTTTTTTCACACAGAAAACAAATATGAACGCTAACTTTGGCCAGTGTTTGCGACTAGGTGGCTACTAAAAAAGACTGGACATACCCTATATTGAATACCCTGGTTTGTCTACTTTAAAAAAAATATGTACATGTGGGGTGTTATTCAGAGACTTTTGGCAGATAATAGTGTTACAATGTCACTATTGATAAATTTGAAAGAATATATGTTTTGAAATCGCAATATCCTACTTGTACCTATAACCCTATAACTTGCAAAAAAAGCAAAAAAGCGTGTAAACACTGGGTATTTTAAAACTCAGGACAATATTTTTAATCTATTTAGCAGTTTTTTTTATTCGCTTTTGTAGATGAGTAAAAGATTTTTCAAGTAAAAGTCAAAAAAACATGTATTTTTTTAAATTTTATTATATTATATAATTTGTATAGGAACAGTAAATGAGAGAGCGGAAAATTACAGCTAAACACAGACACCACAAAAGTGTAAAAAGAGGCCTGGTCGCAAATGTACAACATCGCAAAAACAGTCCAGTCCTTAAGGGGTTAATGTCTCTCATCCCTATTAAGCTATTGGTAATTATTTTTAACACCTTCACTGCCAGATGTGTCTGTTGGCCGTGTTTGATTGGTACTAACGTGAAAAGTGCTGTTGTGTGACTAAACATTCACTTAGACTCTTTATTATTGAGAAGTGAATTGCAAAATTAAGGCTAAAATATCAGAGTTTAAAGGATAGCTTTTTGCGATAATTTGTCCAACTACATATTATTATATGTACATATTTTTCTTGTGCGCATTTATGACAGTGAGGTTTTTTTTATCTGGGCAATTTACATGTGGGCTTTTTTCATGTGTGTTTTTTTTTTTTCATAGGTTCACAATAATCATGTGTCTGTTTTGCCGAAAGTTACCGTATATACTCGAGTATAAGCCGACCCGAATATAAGCCGAGGCCCCTAATTTTACCCCAAAAAACTGGGAAAACTTATTGACTCGAGTATAAGACTAGGGTGGGAAATGCAGCAGCTGCTGGTAAATTTCTAAATAAAATTAGATCCTTAAAAAATTATATTAATTGAATATTTATTTACAGTGTGTGTATATAATGAATGCAGTGTGTGTATGAGAATGCAGTGTGTGTATGAGTGCAGTGTGTATATGAATGCAGTGTGTGTATATGAATGCAGTGTGTGTGTATGAGAATGCTGTGTGTACGAGTGCAGTGTGTGTGTATGAGAATGCTGTGTATGAGTGCAGTGTGTGTATGAGTGCAGTGTGTGTATGAGTGCAGTGTGTGTGTATGAATGCTGTGTGTGTATGAATGCTGTGTGTGTGTGTATGAGAATGCTGTGTGTGTGTATGAGAATGCTGTGTGTATGAGTGCAGTGTGTGTGTATGAGTGCAGTGTGTGTGTATGAGTGCAGTGTGTGTGTATGAATGCAGTGTGTGTGTATGAGTGCAGTGTGTGTGTGTATGAATGCTGTGTGTGTGTGTATGAATGCTGTGTGTATGAGAATGCTGTGTGTATGAATGCAGTGTGTGTGTATGAATGCAGTGTGTGTGCATGAATGCAGTGTGTGTGCATGAATGCAGTGTGTGTATGTGTGTGTGTAATGCAGAGTGTGATGCAGAGCCTTGGTGGGGGGTGGGCATTTTTATTTTTTTATTATTATTTTAATATTTTTTTTGTTTCATTACATGTTTTTATTATTTTTATTTTTTTATTTTATTATTATTTTTTATTTTATTATTATTTTTACTTTATTATTTTTTAATTATTATTAATATATATATAATTTTTATCATCCCCCCTCCCTGCTTGCTAGCTGGCCAGGGAGGGGGGCTCTCCTTCCCTGGTGGTCCAGTGGATGGGCACTGTGTAGGAGGGGGCTGTGGGGGCTGCAGAGAGATGTTACTTACCTTTCCTGCAGCTCCTGTCAGCTCTCTCCTCCTCCGCCGGTCCGTTCAGCACCTCGGTCAGCTCCCAGTGTAAATCTCGCGAGAGCCGCGGCTCTCGCGAGATTTACACGGTGAGCTGACAGAAGAGCTGAACGGACCGGCGGAGGAGGAGAGAGCTGACAGGAGCTGCAGGAAAGGTAAGTAACATCTCTCTGCAGCCCCCACAGCCCCAGTCTGTATTATGGCAATGCAAATTGCCATAATACAGACAATTGACTCGAGTATAAGCCGAGTTGGGGTTTTTCAGCACAAAAAATGTGCTGAAAAACTCGGCTTATACTCGAGTATATACGGTAGATTTTTTTTACATCCACTCTGTATACAAATGTTTTAGGACCTGTCTGAAATACTGTATGAAAGTATATAGTTTATAATTTACAATATTGTTTTATCACCCTCTCATTTGTTCTGTAAATGATGAATGGAAGTTATATATTTAAATTTTTTTTAAGAGGTCACTTCTCTGGAGATTATACCACTAAATAAAACATTATAAATTACCTAAAGCATGTGCTAACCACTTTTTTAAATTATTTTAATTTTATTTTAATTTTATTTATTTTTCTCATGTGATATATAAGTATATAGTAAGGATTTAGCAGTTGACATCACAATCCAATTCATTCTAGGAGCAGACTGGTCACAGATTGCATCAGAGGACGATTGTTTAATGTCTCCTTGTCAGGATATACTAATATGCCCAAACACGCAGAACTTAAGTAGAAAATAAAGAAAACCCTAATACGTATTACTGGGCCTTAGAACGTCCGGAGGCTGAGGACAAGAATACAGAATACATGAAACATTAAAACAAGCAAAGGTCGTGGAATACAGAAGTCAGAATAGTCAAGAGCCAAGGCAAAGTTCAAGGAATACAGAGATCGGATAGCCACTGGGATAGCCAAGGTCAAACTACACAAGAAACAACACCAGAAACGCTCTCTTGGATAACCAAAATTGAAAACACAACAGGGCACAGAGAAATGTCCAAAAAAGGTTTAAATAGCCTCCCTGATTGGCTGCAGGGAAGCATGTGCAAGTGAACGTGTGTGTGACATCACCCACCCGTTCCAAATGGTTAGGCAATAGAAGGGTTAATACTAAACCTTAAAAAGGTTCTAACTTGCAGCGGCCGGCGTTTACAGACCCAGCCGCTTTGCCACGTGGGAATGCGGCCACAATGAGATGTGCCCACCCGGTCCCAGTCCGCTCCCGGGCACGAGCGGACCTGGCGGGTGCCTGGGGACACGGTAAGTATTCTGCGGCTTTCCCTTTATTATGTGGAAATGCTGCCGCAATGATGCACGCCCGCCGGGACCCATACTGCTCTCTGGCAGGAACGGACCCAGCGGGGGGCGTGATACTCCTCCTCTTATACTCTCTCTGTTCTGACTGACAGGTGCTTGTAGCAATGATTGATTAACAAAAAGCCAAGATGGAGTCACTCACGCCCAGGATACAGCTAAATACAGTGACGTGGATTTCAAAGCTTTTATTTTATTTGACAGACCTCACAATCACATATGTGTTCAATATAACGGCTAAGTAAACATAGCACTAAATAGTATGGGAAGTAACTGTATCCCTTTTAATAACAAATTTACTGAACAGCAGTCAAGTCAGGAATAAAATCATGGAAAAATTATCAAACTTACAGTCATCTGAGCTTTCTAACATTATTTGCATGTTGGTTATCAAGTTAAAATATGGTGGTCTCTTTTTTTGTGTGAAACTGATAAAGTTTTATATTATCCACTTTACAATAGCAAATGCAGATTTTAAAGCAGCAGGTGATTCTAAGCAAGCTAATTCTAATTTTAAATTCATTGCTTTTAAAATATTATTTTAGGCCTAGTGGGAATAAAATTTCTTAATCTTTCATCTCCAAGTAAAATGTCCCAATGTCTCTTAATTGATCACTTCAAATGTGAACAATTATACTTTGTAGGTAAAGGAAATATTAAACTTCTTACTGTCTTGAGGCTTTTTAGTTTTGACTAACAGCGTGTCTTCACTTATGACTTACAATATCAATGTTTCTGCTGCATTTAATGATACCTATGCATTTATACATTCTTTACTTTTTGAAATATTTTGCCTGCTCCAAGTATTACTCACCTACATAGAACTGTCTAGTGTTATTACAAAATAAAGAGTTAATTCAAAGGTTTCCTTTGATAAGGGCACTATATCGAGATATTGCATTGTAGCATTTTCACTCTGGGGAATCTTTGTGACATTTTTTTGTTCCTGGTTTAGCAATAAAATATAATAAAATTAAAATAATAAGGTTTACATTTTAAAACTTGTCCATTTGGTTACAAGTTAATTGCAATTCGTCCGAATTTTAGGTGATCTGAGATTTATCCGAATTCCGCAACTCCAAATTGACAAATGTCCAAATCACAAAACAAACAAAATGTGCAATATATGAGTCATTTACTTTGTTTCATGATTCCGAGTTCTAGCTATGGTGCCAAAAAAAAAGATGATTGATGGTTAAGGGACAATTGCTAAATGTTCATTTTATTCACAGATCAAGTGAAAAGCAACCAATGGAGGGAAAAAGAAGGAGCAGTGTTTAATAAATATATAATAAATACATTTAAAATTATAGATTTTTTTTCAAACTATTTTTATTGAATAGTATTTCAAAAGCATATTTCAAATGAATTTGGTATATAAAGAAATCAACATTTAACAATAGAAATGAGTAGAAACAAGAAGAGAAGGTAAAAAAAAACACCAAAAAGAAAGAAAAATAAAAAAGGGAGGGGACGGGTACTATCCAAATGTATAATAATAAAATAGTGGATTTGTTCCTGTCAAAATATAATACAGAGAGTAATATAACCAATTGTATGTATAAATATATTTTATATCAATATGTAACAGGGTGTGTGGAATTGTTTACAGGAGAAACTCTTTACTTATATAATTTTCACAGGGGTCCCAATCAAACCGTAAATTCACTTTTTGAGGTGAAGGATGTCGCAACGCCAGTTCATACCGTTTGTTATCGAGCATTAAAATCAATGCTTCCTCATTATAGATTATTTACTGCTTTTTTTCTTTTCATTGGTCACCTATTCTCACTTAATATATGGACCAAATGGTGCGTATATTAGTACATTGCAAAATATATACATACCATGTATATATATATTGCAGTAGAATATTATATATATATATATATATATATATATATATATATATTTTGCAGTACACTAATTGTTGCATTTTTGCACTATTTTCGTTTATCCAAATTGTTTTTCTCAAAATTGTATAATATATCAGAACCAAAATGTAATTTGGATGCAGAGCCTGCGCCACCTTCGCCTAATCGCCTGCTCTGTGAGAGAGGCAGCTAAATGCTGCTTGGGAAGGTGGGGAGACATGATGGAAGAGGGATAGATATGAATAGAAGATGGGGAGGGATGGAAGGGGAGGGAATGGAGGGAAAAGGGAGGAAAAAATGGTAAGGAGAGGCCTGGGTGGAAGTGGGGAGAGGCATGGATGGAGGGAGAGGGCGAGACATGGACTACATTTCCTAACCCCCAATAATAGCCCATACCCTCCTCTATAGCCCCTAACCCTCAACTACAGCCCCTGTCCCCCTATGATAGCTTTTAGCACCCTACTAGAGCATATCACCACTCTACAATCCACTACCATGCCCCTGAGATTAGGCTCAGGATCTGCCCCTGGCCTGTATGTCTTTAAAGTAGTAGTACTAGATGCATGCTGCTCTTCTATTTTAACTCAATACCAATAAAATGTAGCTGCCACTATTTCAATCTCGTCCATTAGCTGTATGGTGGGAGAGGTGATGCGGTGACAGACTTAATGGTGGCAGCAACAAATAATAGCTACTATCTATCTGGCAGTGTAACTCCCACCATTCTCAAGCATGTATGTAGCAGTTGTACCCTGAGACTAAAAAACCCTCTAACCCTAGCCATAACCCTAGCACTAGCCCTAATTATAAAAAAGTCAAATAAAAGATTTATTCCTAAGCACTTTACCTACCTACTCATTATGTGTCCTGCCTTTCCTTACAATGCTAGTAGAAAAAAAGTGTTCCTTTCTTTAACAAGCAGTATTACTTATTATTATTATTTGCATATAAGCTGTGGATAATGTATAAGCAGTGCATCACATAACCTAGAAAAAAAAAAAAAGAATCTTCAGGAATCTTGCGTTATAATTTACACAGCAATAAACCACACACGGTGATCGTAGATTTGTGATTGTAACACATTTTGACAACCACATTTGACTGCAGAAAGAGCATCAAACGTCAGGCTTGGGGCATATGGTGCTACCTTCTGCCTGCATAGCTCTATGATGATAATAATGTACAACAAGAGGTCATTTAAAACACAGGTTGTTCCTACAGAAATAAACAAAATAACACATTTACTTCAATTACAGTCACCTTTATCATAATTGCTTTTTTACTAGTGCAAAAGGCTAAATAATGATCATTCACCATAGAAACCAATTAAACAACATCATGTCTCTCAACATTAACTACTGTGCACACACAATAGCACCTGGTTTGTTTTTGACAATTTCATCCCTGTCTTATGGTGTTTCTGGGTATCTTTGTGCCAGTTTGCTTTTATGAAACGTTAAACACTATAGTGCTGAAATACATGTTTAGGTGACCGCCCTCCCCACACTTCTAGAACAGAGTTAAAAAGTATTTAAACTTACCTTTTCTCCATTGTGGCGCTAGTCTTGCCATGGCTGGCCCCAACTCCATGGCTAGACGCAACTCCATGGCTAATCTCAGCCAATCCATTGCTGTCCCACAGAAAAGCTTTGGGAGGATATTGCTCATGCGCTGCAAAATGCCAGGCTGTTCCTATCAGCATCTCCTCATAAAGATGCATTGAATCAATGCATTTCTATGGGGAATGTTCAGCAGATAGTGGAGATGCTAATCACAAGTGCTGCACACTATGCAGCACTGAAATAGGAAGCACCTCTAGTGGCCGTCAAAGTGACTGCACCTAAAAGTGTTACAAGGCAGCAATGTAGGCAATGTTTTCATTGCTGAGCCTGCGTGGACATGCTATAGACACATTAAACACCACATTAAGATGTGATGACATCCAACCACTAACTTGAAAGTGGCCATTAGCAGGTAAGGAAGGTACGAAGTAAGCCCCAGTGCTTTGTTTGGCCATGACAACTGCTACTTATCCAGGTGAACAGGATAATGTATTGCCAGAAGCGATATGTCGCTGCTGCTAATCAAAGAGATTAGATGAAGACTCTGTCTATCCATTAGTGTGTGGTGGTTCTTACAGTGAACAGAAAGGTATCTGCTAGTGAGTACTGTGAGATGGTGATAGAGGAGGAAAGGATGAGCTCTGAGATAGTGTAGAGTAGATAAGTCCATGAAATGGTTATGGAGGTACCTTGCTGTGTTTTGGGTAGAAATTGATAAAGAAAGGAGCAGAGACCACCTGTTGCTTGGAGTGGAATATGAGTTTAGCTGTTTTAGTCACTATATGCTGATAGCTTCACTGAAGCTTACTATATTAAAAAATAATAATCACTAAAAGCATAAAGTATATGTAGTCCATAAAATGCAATACTTATCTGTGCAATTTCCAAAGAAATAGAAAATCCTTTATTAGTAGTAGTAGTAGTAGTAGTATTTGTTTAGTGGCAAATATATTCGACATCATTTACAATTGTACAATGTGGTGACATAACATTAAACAATAGACAGATCAATTGGTATTGACACACAAGAGTATAATAGCCCGTGCTTATAAGCTTACAATCTCAGAGAAAAGGGGTAAAGGAAGACAACATTTCAGAGGGAAGGATGGGTCAAATCAATATGTATGATTCATGTATCCTATTCAAAAGACATTCTAGAAATGCATAGGGCACCAACACAACTTAAAGGGTTACACCAGTCTCCATGTACAGTTTTTAATTTAATATTTTCCCAGACATAAAGAATTTGACGTAGCAGCGATATTAGATACAGCCCTGTGTTTATCAAAAGCAAACTGCCAATCAACCATTGCTCCTTATTTATTAGTCAGTTTGGAGACTTAGCAGCAGTCAAGTAGTGGGACCATTTCTCTTATGGTTTTCTATTGGAGTTTTTCAACTCACTCAGAGAGTTTTTCTTACATCAGCGTAACTGATTAAATAAGGACACTACTAAATGGTATTTGGAGTAAGTCTGGCTTCTAGTAAATAGAGGGGTTAGCAGTTAAATAGTGCTACGGTTAGCAGTTAAATAGTGCTACCTAACTCGGACGTTCCTTTTAAATAAAGTTCAGGGCAATTTCTGAATTACTCCTGACTTAAATAAATAAGTAGTGGTGATGACTAAAAAAAATCTGAATATGCAGCAAATATCCAAATTCATTGTTTGACATATGTAAGTCCCTATAGCAGGGGTAGGCAACCCTCGGCTCTGCAGATGTTTTGGACTACACCTCCCATGATGCTTTGCCAGAATTATGTGTGTAAGAGCATTATGGGGGATGTAGTCCACAACATCTGGAGAGCCGAAGGTTGCCTATACCTGCCCTATAGTGTGTATGGAATATGGACATTTTGTGTCATTTTTATTAGATAATGGATTTTTCTAAATTGTAACTAAATATTATTGGTTATTTCTGGAGCAATTTACACAACATTATTGTAATATGTACACATATTCAAATTTCTACCAGCTTTGGAGAACTATAGTGACTATCCCACACATGTTATAAATAATATATAAAATATAAAGAAATATATATAAAATAAAATGCATTTTATTAAAAAAATCACATTTACCATATGTCGTGGATAGTGAGCTTTTGACTACCATTCAAAGTGACATCACCATTGCACACCTGTTATTAATAACTGTCATTACACATGTAAGATCAAGGCGAGTAAAACCTGTTCAAGCACCTGTTTGTAAATTAAGCCAATTCTTTAATTTAAGAATTTAATTAAAGAACAGAAGGTTCTGGATTTTAGGTGGCTTAAAGCAAACAATACTCAAAAGAGAGTGAGATTTACTATAGTAAGTGATAATTGGATGATAACTGTAATGAAGATTTTTTTTGTCATTGTCATAATGTTTAGTTTTTTTTCTTCAAATAACTTTTTTTTTTGCCTCTTCAGCAGTTTCAGCAGTTTCAAGGTTATAATAGGGTACATCTGATACAAAGAAAAAGAAAGAAAAGTTTTTCAAACAACTTTTACCAACACGTTCCATTTTATTTCTACTTACACTGAAGGTGTTTGCTGTCATTGATATAAGGAACGATTTGAAGTGTGATGTGCCCAAAAGCCATGTGATACACATGTGTATTTTATTTATCATCATCATCTGGTGTGCTGAGAGCAGAATTTCTAGTCACTGAAGCTTACAATGCTTCGTCTTGACTTTGGCCAGCAAATGCTTCAGGGAAATTCTAATAAACGGACACACTTTTTACAGGAGAAAGTTTTAATTTACATGTACCTATATATTTAAAAAATATATTTCCTATTGACAAGACACATCTGAGAATGCTCTTTCGACTTTGCCAAAAACATCACTACAAACAAATGTATTCTTTATAATTTATGTTTTAATGTTTTGGGAATTTTTGTAGAATACAAAACAAAACACACTTTGGAAATCTTATATATATATATATTTTTATTATAAAGCTTTCTGACAGGGGACAATACCCTGAGCAAACACGGATGGCTGTGGGGGAGAAAATCAAAAAGAAGACTTGATGAACAAATGTTGCCTGCTGTCATTTTAGATTATGTTGGTACACGTTGATGCTTTTATAAATGTGTAAAAATATATAATAAAAAAAAAATCTATTTGGGAAAAATTAAAGCTGTCGGATCTGTTAATGATCTATGACAGCATGCTACTGATAATTTGACATACAAGATTTTATTAAAATCCAAAGCTGTTTCCTTGTCTTCTGTGAAAACATAGAAATCCTTGACGACCTTTCAACCTTGTCAGCAGTTGTGGTCCATTTGAGACTTTTTTTTTTTAGAGGTTGGGAGTTAACTCTGCATAGTTCAAGACATCATTTTTTTTTTACTTGGATATTAATTCCAGTAGGTGCTAATCTCATCAAGATTTTCCAGCATTTTATTTCGAAGTCTGTTCTGATTTTTTTCCCTCTTTTCACAGCAGTATTAAATACCAAACCTTCTCAGATATGGAAGTTCATTAGAGATATGTCTTTGATGGCAGCCTTTTCAGGGCTTCAGTTTCAAATACCTTGATGTAAAGCTTAAGAAGCCATTGTGTTGTAAGCCCTCCTTGATGTGCCTTATTTAGATCTGCATAGTAAATCAAGGAAAGTAAATAACAAGGCAGCAGATGGAAGCATGGAGATAAGGCCACAGAACAATTGTATTTGTATTTTGTTATGATGTTGACAGGAGCTAAAATTCACTAATCTAGTTCAACTGATCTGCATTTCAAAGAAATCTCATTTAGCTGCATCTTGGAGGCTTGAAGGATAAAGTTATTTTATTGCAGCTTTTGTTGCATTCTTCGTTAATTTATATGGTCAAGATAGAGCTTTGCTAAGTTAAAATAGCATGCAAGTTACAAAGAGCATTAAAATACAACAACAGCAGTAATGTTGAGATTTGAAACCGAGCGTAATTACATTTTCGACAGTATGTTTCGAAGTTTAGGAGACACTGCCATCCACCCAAAGCTGCCTTTGCAGTCTACAAAAAAAAAGCATATGTCTCTATCTTTCGTAGTTTATTTCAACACTGTGTGCATCGTTTTCAGTCAGATCATACTTTAGGGTGTTATGGGCAAACACAGAGAATATTACAATTCTAGTTTTGGCTGCTATTGCAGTTCCAACTGAGCAAAGAATTGATATTTCAGCGCTATACAATGAACTCTAGCTCTGTCACAGTTGGCTGTCCTGACATAAGCAGAATAATCATGTGCACAGTCAGACGCAGGTGACACAATTAGTGATGGGGCTTGTAAATTAATTAAGACAATTAAACTGCTGATGCTGCCAACCTACGTAGCCATCAGGCCATTCATTTATTTATTTCTTGGAAAAGTAGTTCAGGAATCACTCAGAAATAAATTCCAAAACATTTCAGCCTTAAATCAGGACTAATTTGTGGCTGTTTCATAACATTTAGAGATATTTTGTTTGCGTCCAGTGGGCAATCAGTTTGGATCAATTCTGTACAGAATAGTTGAATTTACTTTTATTTTTAAAGTTTCTACAAAACGTCCACTCAGATTGCCGATTTACACACAGTGTTTGTGACGTAAAAAAAACAACAACTGTACTCAACAGTGGACATACATGATTATTTCTATTGATTTTTAAATGACAACAATAGAACAACATTCAGAATTTGTAAAACGTATACAAAAATATTAAATCAAGGCCATATATTTTACATTGTTTTTGGAAATAGGCAGAATCAAAAGATCAAACATGTATCTGGCTCATTTAGGAGGCATAGAAGTTTCCATCATGAAAAAATAACACTATCAATGTTAAGTCAATTTATTAAATTATATTATTTTCCATTCTAAATATTTTTGTCAATCTTTAATATATTATTATTATTTTATTATTTATATAGAGCCGGGAAATTCCGTAGCACTGTATAATGGGTGGACTAACAGACACGTAATTGTAACCAGACAAATGGATTAACAGGAACAGAGGGGTTGAGGGCCCTGCTCAATGAGCTTTCATGCTAGAGGGAGGTGGGTAATAGTGACCCAAAAGGTATAAGTAGGGGTAATGCAATAGGTTGCTAGAAAATTATTCACTATGAACTTTGATTTCAATTATATGCTTTCCTGAAGAAGTGTGTTTTCAAAGATTTTTTGAAAGAATGGAGACTGGGTGAAAGTGTAACGGAGAAAGGAAGGGAGTTCCACAGAAAAGGTGCAGCCCTGGAGAAGTCTTGGAGGCGAGCATCAGATGTGGGAGTACGGATAGAGGATAGAGCGCAGGGGCCTCAACTGGACATTGGGAGTATAGATAGGTTGGAGCAGCATTATTTATGGACTTGTAAGCAAGCACCAGAATCTTAAATTGAGCCCTATATCTAACTGGAAGCTAATGTAGGGACTGACAGAGGGAGGAGGCATGGGAGGTGCGGGTGGACAGGAAAATGAGCCTCACCACTGAGGAGGGCATTGCAGTAGGGCATTGCAGTAGTCAAGACAAGAAAGAACAACGGCATGGACCAGCACTTTAGTTGCGTCTGGTGTTAAATAGGGGCGGATGCAGGCATGAGATTAGAGAAGGGGGAGTGTAGAAGAGATGGGTTATTGTCGATGTGGTTGTGTTGTTGAGGGAAGTGGGTGTAAGAAGATATTTTGATGCTGAGGGAGAGGAGAGAAAAGGAAAAGAGAAGATAAAGCATTGCTGAGAGGAGTAAGTACTTTGAGAAAAGCAGAATGGGCAGAAGTAAGGAGACTGAGGACTTTAGGAGTGTTCTGATTGCAGGTACTGTTCGCAGCTGTCATTTCCAATTATCTAAAGTCGTATGTGAGATTCTATCTATAAAAGGAAAAAAGAGCTTAGGGTGGAGAGGGGTAGTGAGGGGAGGGGTGGGGTGGGCGGGCAACCGAGAACTGTTCTGGTTTCCAACAGGGATTGTTTTTTTTTAACTCAGACTGTGGAAGACAGAGATGATAGGGTCAAAAAGGCTTGCAATAAAGCTATGGAATGGAGATGCACAGAGGAGGTGAGGATTGGTCAAGCAAGATATTTGGTTGGGTATCAATAAAATAAAAGGGGATGCAGAAATAACAGAGAAAGTCTTTAGAGATAGGCAGATAGGTGAAATAAAATTTAAGTTGACAAGTCAACAATGTTGAGTGGGTCTGGGAACAACTATATATGTAAGATATATCAAAGATAAAAACATATAAGGAACAAAATATCCCATGTGGGAGGCAAAGAAAACAGAAATATGGCAACCAAGAGGTTGAAATCCTAAAAATGATGAGATTTCCAGAATAGAGCTCATGCAAATCAATCTGTAGTTTCAAATTGAAAGGTAATTTGACTTTGGTAGAGCAAAATAAGCCTTGGACTAAATCCAGAGACTGATGTGTTGGAAAGAAACTAAAAATAGCAAATAAAACAAAGCAAGGTAGGGTGAAGGACAGACTTCCTTCATGGGAAACAACATGGAAAATAGAAGAAAATGGAGGAGAAAAGACAGAAAAGGCAAAAAAGTAGGAATAAGAGACATCAGGAGAAAGGAAGTTGGGCTGCTCACTTCCTTTATGATCACAGACTATTTTTGTGCTACACAAGTAATGCCAAGTCTCACTAGCAAGCCAGTAACCAACCTCATGCTGATGAGTTGCATTACAATGAAACAGCTGTCCATGAGTGGTCCACTGGCTTTGCACCTCTTCCAGAGTTAAGATGAAAAGCTGTTGTAAACAGCAGACATATACTCCAAGAAATCTGTGAAGAAAGTGGAATAAATGAGGCAAAACAGCACTGCAAATGTGAGATTTTCATGAAAAAATCAAGTCTTAACTAACTTGTTTGGTGTCTGCAGATCTTTGTTTAACAACATATTCACTGTATATAGTTTGCATGGCAAAATAATTAGAACCGCTTCGTCTGGACCAACTGAGAAAAAGTAACTACCAGAGGAGCAGAAAAAGGAGGAGCAGTAAAAAAAAATATATATATATTTAGTGGCTGTTCCATAGACATCAATTTTCTTTTTCCCACCATTCATCTCCTTTTTGGCATCATGGGTGGAATTCTGAATCACAAAGCAAATGAACATGATTTTCTCCTGCGCAAATCGTTTGGCTCATGATTCGGCTTAAATTTTGATTTGAAGACACCTGAATCAACCCAAATTCGGATGACTGGTATTTTGTAAGAAAATACATCTTTGTTACAAACTATATCATTAGACTTGTTTGCCATTCTTTACATTATAATACCCTTAGCTGCTATATCAACAAGATTCCAAAATGATTTAAAAATGGTCGACTATGTGGAAGATCAGTGATCAATGACAAAAAGTCATCATAGCTCCAGTGTTACAGGTTACAGGATACACATCAGTAAAAGCATTACCATTCGTGATTCAGTATATATTCCACTCAGGATGTATGATACAAATAAGTTCACTGTGTCAAGAAAAGGAGTAAATCAATACTAACACAAGGTCATAAACAGTGCATCATTGTGTATGCCGAGATAAATTAATGACACTGTCAAATGTAAACATTACTCATGAACTATTACTCTTATCTGTTTCTAATAATCAGGTTATCCAAGAAGTCAGGTTAGCCTTTATATGTCCAAGACTTTGAAGGAACACATTGTCTACTGTTACATAAGAGCCATCATTGGGTCAGCATAAAAGAATGCTTCCTGACTTTTAGAGGTGGTTATGTGTGATATAATTAAATTTGTAAATATTCTTCATGTAGACCTTTTCTTGTACTGTGAAAAAAAATGAACACATTTGTCTCTGGTCTATACTGTTTCATATTTATTCATTTACTAGTGGCATTTATAAAGCACCAACACATTTCGCAGTGCTATACATTTGCGAAAAAGACAATACAAGATAAACAGACCAATAGAAAAGCCATTGAGCGTACAATCTAAAGGTTAAAATGAGGTGATGAGACAAGAGGAAGCAGAGGAATTTGGAGGTGATGACAGAGAGAATTAATAGCATACTTGCAGGAACTAGAAGTACAGATCCACAGACTACACAGTGCAGGGTGAATAGTAAGGTATATTTAATTATGTTCCAAGAGACAAAACAAAGATATACAACATCTGAGGCAGAAACTAATAACATGTGAAGGAAAGGAGGAGGTGATTGACTGTGATGTCAAACAGCTGAAAGAGCATGCTATATAGTTAGAAGGAACAAGGGTGGGTAGTGCTTACTATTGTAAATTAATAATGTAGTAACAAAGGTGAAAGAAATCCAGTGGAGCATGTCCTGAATTTAAGTTCATACCTTAAAGTTGCAGTGTAGGAATGACATTTCTATATTGCAGATGGATGTGAAACTGGGCCTTAAAGTTGCAGTGTGGCATCAAAGGGTGGCTACCCCTATACCCACTTATGCATGCATCCACCTGTTTTACCTATAGGTCTGCCTATAGTTAAAACAGATAGTCATTTCTCTGGGCTGGTGAAACTGGGCAGAAGGCAATATTTTACTGAAGGAGCGTGATATATATATATATAATCTTTTATTAATTTAATTTTGTAAATTGCATTGGACTGTACAACAACCAACTTGTAAAAGTAAATAATAATAATAATAATAATAATAATAATAATAATAATAATTATAATACAGAGTTAATGCTCACCAACTATGAACTATTTTGGAATTGACAAGGAAGTGAAACATTTTATAATTAGGTTCTTCGGCTCCACACTCGACAATGCTATGGGACCATATAGCAGATAATAAGCCCCATAACGAGTAATGGTTCCTGCTGCAAAATGACATACTGTATTGGTCCCAGTAAAAGGACAGTTTCCTATCCCCCCTAATGTTTGTTTTATATTTTTTCAAGCAAAAGATAAGCAATTATATGACAAAACTGTTAACGCCCAGTAATGTATAAAATCCTCATGTAGGTCCACTCAGAAAAGTGCCTGTGAAACCCTATATAACATTAAATTATAGTGATCAAGAGGATTCCAATGTGTGATTGGATGCTCTTTGTTTGGTCTGCAACCAGTTTTGTGGATATAGTAGTTTGCAACACTTTGCAACACACCCTTTGGTTCATCAAAATTGATCTTCTCGAAAGTGTTGCATCAACTAAGTTTGTCTGAACTGAATCAGCACATGGATGCATCCCAAATCAACAGAATTTTTTTTTTTTTTTTAGCCAATTGATTTGATTTTTCACCATGCATTCGTTTAATCTCCATTGCACCGGGAAAATGATACAGGGCTTTTTGCAAGCATCTACTTTGGTGGATATTTTAGAGGCACATTTAATTTGTCCATCACTATTATCCTCTATATGCAACTTTGTTTAGATATTTTTGAATAATTGTACTCCAAATTCATTTATATTAAGTCGGTCAAATTATACCATTTGCTATGAAACGGTTAATCTGTGTTTCTAGGTATAACTTGATTAATTGTATTCTAACCTCTGTTTAACTTTACTGAAATTTCAGAAAATATGTATAATATTTGTAAATATTAATAAAAGTGATGAATGATGTAATGACATTTTATTTTTTTCAGCTTTTTTTAAATAAATGGAACACATGTTTTACTACAGAAACAGAGGCTTTATAAGCTGAATTTCGTGTTCTTTTCACCCAAAGAGGATTAAGAATACCCAAATTCTAAGTCCACTGCTCACTGTTTTGTTTGTAAATGTATTATACTCTAATCGGATTGTTCTTTTTCAGTGAATAAACATAATGTAAAACATGTTGACTAAATACTGCAGGGGAAAAGCTATAGAGCTGATTTTAGCAAAGTCAAATAATGCCGAAGATGATTAATTTTCTCTGTCTTAAGAACTGACAGTGTTTTCTTATTTAGGTGTGCTTATCTGTTTTAATGACCTGCAGATCTATAATGTATTACATGCTTTGAAACAAAAATTATAGCTTCCGACCCTAGTGGTTACAGTATATCTTGTTCTTCATAGACATAACCAAACAATATTTGAAAGAATATTGTTTTAAGGCATAAAAAAAGAAAAAGCCTTGGTATTTTTTCCCTTAAATAGTTGGCACAACTGAAAGTGGTTTGGAAGTAAATAGCAAGAATATTATTATTTCTTTAGCAGTAGTTCAATAAATGATTGAAACTCTTATAGGTTCCTATAAGAAGAGTGGGTGAGTGGGTGTGTTTATAAAAGCATAGCAAGTTAGAAGAATTCCCATTGTTGGATCTGCCATTTTTATGGACCTATCATGCTGATACCAGCGAATAGTTGAGTTATGTGAAGCAGCTCTTTTCTGCTCAACATAAAATCTGAAAACGGGAACACACTCTGGACTGTCTTTTCAGCTGTTTTTTCTTTTTTGGGGGGGGAGGTTAGCTGATTTCCTGATTGGGATGCTTTCTATTACTCATACCTTGCACCCATACACTAATACACTAAATGAATTAATTTGTAGAGCAAGTGCACAAAGTTTAATATGCTTTTTGGAATGTGACCATCTCAGATATGAAGTTAAAGAATAACCGTGCTTTTATTTTTACTCATACTCTATTGAAAGGGGATAATACTTTGTACTAGCAAGTTTACTAGCAATTATATCACTGTGTATAGTTTGGGAAAAGAACCTATTGTTTTTTCTCCCACTGCTAAGTCAAATCTTCAGCATAGACTCTATGACGATGATTTAACTGATAAGGGAGTCTTTCTGCTCTCTCAAGCATAGCAACCACTATTCATGCACTTTGGTTGCTGCGGAAACTCCACACGAAGTATAGGAATGGAGTTACTGATGTCACACCATTCTGAAGTTGGCATGCTAGCAATAAGACCAGCGTCACTGAGGAGGGTAGCCCTGTTTGGGAATATGTCCCCAAGCAGAGCAAGTCAAAGAAGACCAGACGAGGAGCTGACGAAGGATTGAAGGTGGATGTTGTAAAAAGAGTAACATCCAGTAAAAGCCACAATATGAGGAAATGGCAACAGTGGGATGAGGTATGGTGAGTAAATGTCACTATTTTACACTGAATACATCATGTATCAATGTATTTGCGTTTAACTAACTGACTGGTACATTTTATGTGAGTAGGAAATGGAATTATAACTTAGATAAGCATCTCATGGCTTCCCAGCTACACAGAGTATGGTAGTTGTAATACTGAGGCAGCTGAGTAGAACTTATGGACAACATTTTTCACTTAAAGACCTCCTAAAAAGTATCATGTAAGAGATATAAATGCAATCCTGACTCGGCCCTTACTCTGCGCTAACTACTTTATTTTACAGCATGTAAATGGAGAGAGATAAAGTAACATAAGAATGAAAGTAAAGCACAGTTTAGGCAGTCATATTTTATCCTGTTAGACCAGAATATGCTTCCAGTGTGTAAATATTCCACTTTTAGCTGATTGTCTTCTCCCAGGTTCCATGTTCTAGCTGTAGGTGGTCATCTTCTTGCTTTCAAGTGCAGGCTCATTACTCCAACATTTAAAATTTTTTTACTGGGCCTCTTACAACCATTCCTATACTTTTTTTGAGTTTTGAGGAATTTATCTGTCCTCTTGGTAATCCCCACACTGTTTACTGCAACATTGTCCTTCCACTAATCTTGACCCCTACAGCGTGTATGTCATTTCCACGTTTCCACCATCAAACAGGCTCATTTTGTTTTCTTGTAGACTCTTAACCAGAGCAAATGTAAACTTGTCCGCCCTAGAGCCCAATTTGTGCTGACTCTCGCTATGTGTAGGCACCTTGGCTTTTTTCTTTGACTTTCTATGCCCCATTGGTTGTTCTTCTATGTGTCTATAATAGCTTTTCACACTTGATCTTGCTTGCATCCTCCTCTTCCTAGCTCAATGTCAGGATAACTCCTGTCTTTCCCATGTCACCATGTCTTATGACTCAGCTGCCCTTTTAACCATCATATCCTTTTTCCACTCTCCACTCTGGTCTCATTCACTCATGGACAGTCTCTGGTTATCATGACTTAATCTCAGTCATTTATTTAAAAACATACATACATGTGAATTTGTATATAAAAATATGCCAATAAATGTAAATGACAGAAAACAGCCCCTCAGTAAAGAGTTTATATTGAAGAAAATATTTATCCCTCTGTCAATCATTACATTGGCTGTATTTAAGATGGAGGATTTAATTTAAATCATAGTGCTTCATAACAATCCTCTATCATTTATTATTATTATTATTATTATTATTATTATTATTATTATTATTATTATTACTGGTATTTATATAATGCCAGCATATTCCATAGCGCTTTACAATATTGTCAAAGGTGGAGATTTAACAATTAATGAGACAATAAAAAAAACTTACAAGAATGATAGGTTGAACAGGGCCCTGCTCAAACGTGCTTACAGTCTATAGGATGTTGGGCGTAAGACACAACAGGACAGGAGGTAGCAATCAAACAAGGTGGAGTGAAGCCGAGCTGGAGGGGAGAATAGAATGCTGCACTTTAGGAGAGAGCAAGGGACAGGTATGTGAGGTAGAGGTTACTCTGGTAGGCCATAAGCTTTCCTAAAGAGATTGTTTTTTAGTCACTTTTTAAATGATTGAAGACTAGGAGAGAGCTTGATGGTTGTAGGCAGGCAATTCCAAAAGAAAAGGAGCCACCCATGAGAAGTTCTGCAAGTGTGAGTCTTATGGGTGCGAGCAGCAGACAGGAGAAGGTCACTGGCAGAGCGGAGAGACCAAGAAGGTGCATACCTGTGGTTCAGTGAAGAGATATAGGAGGGGCTAGAATTGGTTAGTGCTTTATAGTTGTGGATTAGTACATTAAATTTACTCCTTTAGGATACTGTAAGCCAATGTAAGTACTGACAAAGGGGAGAGGTGTGAGTGTAACGAAAATATACCCCAACATGCAGGATTCAACTCAACAGAAGACAACACAGAGGGGAGATACGTCTACCGGACCTTAGAATGGCTGGACTCGACGTATATGAGAGGAGTACAGAGTCAGGAGCGATCCGAGGTCAAGGCCACAAAGAGACAGCGTAAACTAGGACTAGCCGGGGTCTGGTACATGGTAAACAGCAAGCCGGCAAAAAGAACAGATAAGGATAAAGAGAAAACGTAGTCAGAAACAAAGCCAAGGTCAAGTATGAAGGGACACAACTGAACACAACAATCGCTAAAGGGAACTGAAACAGAAACCACGATAGGGCAAGGAACTAAGGGAAAAAGGTGAGTATAAATACCTTAACATCTATTTTGATTGGCCCCTGTCACATCCACGCCCCCAAAAGCTAAGTGTATGGGAAGTGTGGCATGACAGGGATCAATGGGAGGCCTTTGCCAATTTAGGCTCCAACTGTCCCTTTAAGAGCGCGCCTGAGACCCGCGGCACGCTCTTAGAGTCAGGCGGGACACGTGACCGCTTCTTGTGGTCACTGCCTGCCTTCCTGTTGCAGCCGTCGGATGAGCCACGCGTGGCTCGTGCAGCAGCAGGACCGCGCGCGGCTTGAAAAGAGGACCCTGGCCGGCCCCTGGAAAGGGTAAGTACCCCCCCCCCCCCAAGGACACGCCCTCCGGGTGGAGTGGGCCAGGCCTGGCAGGAAAATGAGAATGGAAAGAACGCACAAGGCGAGGAGCGTGAACAGCGTCAGCGAATATCCAACTGTACTCCTCAGGCCCATAGCCCTTCCAATGCACCAGGTACTGAAGTCGATCTCTAAGTAAACGAGAGTCAAGAATGGCAAAAACTTCAAACTCCTCATGACCCTCCACAGAGACAGGAGGGGGAGGAGGAGTATGCCGGGTATAGCAGTTGCGTACGTAAGGCTTCAACAATGAAGTGTGAAAGACATTACGGAGGTACGCAATGACGTGAGACGTCACACGTGCTAGAGGTGGGCGTGTCCGGAACGGAGATGAGGAGAATGAGCGCGGAGACAAGCTAACCATGCTGCCGCGTGAATATTGTTTGGCTGGGTGTTGGGGGAAAACTTGGAGGATTGGAGAGCTAGTGTGGCAATACAGTGGCGCTTGATGTTTGAAGCGCATATTGATAGGTGCTGACAGGTTTTGACGGAGAGGAGATCTGCCGAGCATTTAATTTTTCTACACAGAGAACAGGAGGGGTTTTCTTTTGGACAAATGAGAAAGAAATAAAAAAAAACTCAAAAAAATCTCCTAAAAGCTATAAGTAGAACTGTGAGTACCTCTGAAAATACTGCAACATATTAATACATCAACATATCTGTATATAAATATTGGCTTGAGATAAAATCTCCATTTATAGTAAGAGGAGATTTGTAATAATTTAATCTTTTTTTTTTTTTTTTACTGCTTAATTGCTGGAAAAATAGTGAAGATAAACTTCTTTTTTTTCTTCTTCTCAAAGCCATATTTAACGTATATAATCAATCCAATCCAATTAAACTAATCACTCAAAACAAAAGTGATACTGAGTAATAATAAGGTAGATTATTCAATTAAAAGTTTCTACGAAGTAGTTGTTAAGAAACAAAATGGCAACTAGAAAAACTACTATGGAAAAGAAGAAAGAAACTAAATCAGCTCAACAAACAGAAAAGAGGTTGTCTGGCTTTTTTATAACTCCCATTAAAGATGGGCAGGAACAGAAAATTGAATGCACGACACACCCGGCTAATACCTCCAACATTAATTTGGAAGTTCCAATTGCCCAATCTCCACTACAATCTCAAGTAACTGCTTCAACCAGCATACAAGATCAACTCAAACAATTGTTGGAGCTACAACTTACTACATTAAAACAAGATATGCTCGTAAGTTATA
The DNA here is from genome assembly GCF_036172605.1 of Pelobates fuscus. Taxonomy (NCBI): domain Eukaryota; kingdom Metazoa; phylum Chordata; class Amphibia; order Anura; family Pelobatidae; genus Pelobates; species Pelobates fuscus. The sequence goes on along the minus strand of NC_086319.1, from coordinate 32,624,279 downwards.
ATGACATAAAACAAGATATTAAAAATTTTGCAGTATCAGTGGTAGAAGTGGAAAAAAAACTTGAAGTGTTTGGAACTCAAATAAAAACAATTAAGACAAAAATGCATTTTTTAACAAACAAAGCTGATAACCTTGAAAAAAAAAATAGCAGCTTTGGAAGATAGATCAAGAAAAAGTAATTTAAGAATTAGAGGGGTTCCTGAAGAAATTACTAATGAAAAATTAAAAGAATATCTAAGCAACTTATTTAAAGAAGTCCTACCTGAAATGCCTACAGATGACCACCAAATAGAAAATTTCCATAGAATTCACAAACCTAATACAATTGCTTCACATCTTCCAAGAGACGTGATAGTGAGCTTTTCCTCATTATCAATGAGAGATAATCTAATGAAAGCCAGCCGCATTAAACCCCGAATAAACCTTATTTATAAAGATATAATTTTTTGCAAGATTTATCCTATTTTACTAGGACTTGGAGAAAATCCTTTTCAACCGTGACAGACTTTCTAAGAAAAAATGACATCAGATTTCAATGGGGCCTTCCGGCATCTTTAAAGTTTATCTGGAAACAAGAAAATAAAAAAAATTTGGATGTAAATGAAGCAAATAGCTGGTTAACCAGTATTAAAGAAGAAAGATAAAAAGACTGTAGCGAAAGAAGATAAAAAGTGAATATTGTTTTTTCTCTCTCTCTTCATGGTAAAGAGACTTTTTAATTTAGTTAACTTAGACACAATTAAGTAGTAAGTTTGATTTGAAAGCTTCACTTGTAAACTCCACTTTTATAGCTTATAAGCTTATACTAATATAGAAAATAAGCAAGCACAAGAGTAATTTGCTGGGATAATAATTTATTAAACTAATAAAGGTATACAAATAAATGAAGGGAGGTGTGAAAAGGGAAATACACGTTTAGATATTAATACAAATGCGACCTAAAATTCAGAATGATAGTTTAATGAACACTATTTACACACAACTAAAAGGAATTAATAAACTTACACTTTAGTAATAGATAATACGATTGGATACACTTGTAACCAAAATAAGGTAAATATTGATGACATTTGTTTGTAATTTTGTTGAAATATGTATAGTAAATATTTTAAGAAGAAACACTTTTTTTTTTTTTTCAATTCTTTATTTTTGAGGTGCAAAGAGCATCAGATTTCGCAACAATATGTTATAAACATCACATCAATACAATTCAAGTAAAGTTCCAGTAACACATTATATAAAGCTGCACCATTTTTTAAAAGGAATCATAAAAGGATTATGCATGCTGACATGACATAGCTTGTAGAGCAGTTGAGGAATATATACGTTTCCAACACATGGTTTTGTGAGAACATGTAAGGCTTGCAGAAGCTTAAAGTATACCATATTTCGAACAGGTAAGGTGCACATTGTTGATGTTACTATCGTTTAAGTACAAATAAGGAATATGTATGCTGATAAAGCCGAACTATAAAAACAATTAAGGAATACAGTTGCTGATGATATTTAACTTATGAGCTTATAAGGATTGTACATGCTGATAACATGCGAGTAGTGCACATTTTTAATTTATATATATATATATAGAGTTGCGAGTGGGGCCTATACGTCTAACAATTGAACAATATAACTTGGAACATAATGAGTATAGTTTGTACTCGTCGAGTTAGTACAGTCGTCTAACTGGCGTAGATGTTTGTGTGTGGATTTCAACATGTGGGTCAAGTGTATTTAGTTTAGCTTGATGTATGTGTGGCCCTCTGTGAGCGATGTAGTTAACGTTGTTGAGATGGTTAGCTAAGGGGCTCGTCTGTGTGCTAGCTGTGGGCATCCTGGGATGGAGTGCTAGTGTGTCCGGTAGTGTGCTGAGCAAAGGTTGCAAACAGTGTCTGCCTTGAGGTCCTTATACGTATGGGTATGGCGACACTTATTCTTTTGCGGTCGTGGTTAGGTGTGTTTTGGATGCCCTCCCTGTGTGTTTAACAACTGGGTTGCCCCTGGGTAGCGTGGTGTATTGTGTGAGTAAAGTAATGCTCGTCTGACAAAATAATCTAAACAGCATTAGTGGTTAAACAAAACAATTTGTAACTTGAGGTGGGTGTCCACTAAAGTAGGGACTACTTGTGACTTACAGTGTCCTTAGGTAGAGGTGAGGGAGAAAGAAAAAAGACAAAGCAAAAAAAAAAAACACTGAGCTGTCCAGCTGTGGTTGAGTTCATTTATGGAACTCCTGTGTCCCCACTGATTGAGGTATCCCGTGGCTCTTCAGAAAGCCGCAGGGGGTGTCTGCAGTATCTAGGTGGTGACTGCTGCATAGGAGTCCGGTGTTGTGCCTGAGGGGAAGAATGGCTTGATCCTCACTGGGTCCCAGGTGTAGGTGGGAGAAGTGGGGTTAGGTGGTGCCCCCTGTGAGAGAGCGTCCTGGGGTAGGCCCAAAGTTCGTAGCAGGGCTGCGGCATCTTGGATGTCGTGGATCTGGTGGGTGTCTTTCCCTTGGAGTATGTGGAGTGCTCGGGGGTGTCGCCAGTGGTAGCCGATTTTGTGGCTTTGAAGCAGGGTGGTGACCGGCGCCAGGCGAGGGTGCCACTGGATAAGTCCGCAAAAAAATTCAGCTCCATGGACTCGAATGGGAGAGGTGTTTTCCCCCTGCAGGGCTGCGAGGACAGCAGTTTTTTCCTTTCCATTTCGGAATGTGAGTATGACGTCCCTTGAGGCTGTGGCCGGCGCGCTTGCAGGCTTGGGGACCCGGAAAAGGTCTGTAGGGTTAATCTCCTTGGCTTGCCCGGTCGGTAGGATGGTCGTTAGCAGTCGCTTAATGACTAGTGGCAGCTCGGTCTCCGGTACTGCCTCCGAGACCCCTCTGACTTTCAGATTGAGTCTCCGTCTGGAGTCTTCTTGTGCCGCGTGGCGGCTGTCTTGCTTCTGGGTATGTAATTGTAGGCTGTGCACTGCCTGCTGTAGTGCAGCAATGCTTTGTGCATGATCTTGTGTGGATCCCTCCAGTACGCCAATGTGGCCTGTCAGGCCCTGTAGGTCGTTTCGGAGTGCCGTGACATCCGCCAGAATGTTTCTCTGCAGATCTGCCAATAGTGTCTTAAGGATCGCCGTGGTGACCGGCTCAGAATCTGCTCCCTTCTTGCTGTATTTTTTCGTCTGTGTTGGGGCAGGAGCAGGTAAGTGGTCGTCGTCGTCTGCGTCCTCAGACAGTTCCTCCGAAAAGTCTGAGCAGCCTCCATGGAGGGCCGCCATGTTGGGCCCGCTGGAGTAGCCTGCTTGCCGCCACATTTCTCTGATAGTCAGCCCTGGGGTGGGCTTGCCTGGTATCGTTTTTTTAGTTTTACGCCCCATGTGGTCTCGGGGATCTCTCCTATCGTTTGGAGGGTGAAGGGGTGTAGGTCAGTCGTCGATTTCGCCGGGTAACGCTCGGAGCTACAGACACATGCGACTGTTCGCTTCGGCGTTCAGGCTCCGCCCCCAAGAAGAAACACTTTTAAAAGGGAAAGCAGAGGAAAGGAAAAAAAAGAAAGGAAAAAGGGGAAAGGGATAAGGGAAAGGTGGGATATAATGTGTTTAAAATATTTTTTTTTTCTTTCTTTCTTTATTTATTTTTTTCGGGGTAAAATTGTAGAATTGTAAACAGTATCATTTCCTTCTGGACATACCTACTTAGTGTCTGGTTTAAAGACACAGTAAAGACTGTGCTAGGAAGGGAGGATTCCCTGAAATGATTTCAAATGTATGTTTTTTGTGTTATGTATATGTTTTTTCAGCAATAGGGAAAGATATTGGTGATTATGGGGTGGACAAGGATCCAAAGATGTCTCGAGAAGTAACATGATAAAAATGCTTACACTCAATGTTCAGGGTATGAATACTATAGCAAAAAGAGCTCTACTATATACACATTTAAGTGAAAAGCAATTATAAACTCATTGGAGGCAAACAGATAAACAGAATTGGGGAGGAAAAAGATTTCCGCTTATAATTCAGGCTTCTAATAAAGATAAAAAAAATGTGGAGTAGCTATGGTATTTGGAGAAAAAATCAAAGTCGAAATTATTCATCAAGTACAAGATGTTAAAGGCAGATATTTGATTATAATATGTAAAATTGATTCCATACTTTTTACATTATGTAATATATATCTTCCAAATCATTCACCCGCTTCCTATTTAAAAACCATACTAGAAAAAGTAGACGAAATTAAAGTGGGAAAGTTAATATTAGCAGGCGATTTCAATGCTGTACTGGACCCACAGATAGACAAAAAATTAATGAAAGGAAATAATTTAAATCAAATGGTGATAAAACAAGCTAAAGCATTAAAGAAGATTAAAGATGAATACAATTTATTTAATATTTGGAGAATTTATAATCCTAATGAGAGAGACTACACGCATTTCTCTAAAGTTCATTTTTCTTATTCAAGATTGAATATGATTTGGGTAGATCCAAGTATTATCGATATGATTAAAAAAACAAACATTAACAAAATAGTTTGGACGGATCATAATGGTGTGTTGTGTGAAATAGGCTTTTGTATAATTAAAAGAGAAACATATACTTGGCGCTTGAGTGATAATCTGCTTTGTTCTGAAACAAATAAAACCAATATAGAAAATAAGATAAAAAATTATTTTAAAGAAAATATTTCAGAAAATACTGATCCATCTATTTTGTGGTGTGCCTTTAGGGCTGTAATAAGGGGCAATTTTATCAAATTACAAAGCCAACTTGATAAAAACATTACTCTATTTTATTCATATACTGAATTAAGAAATATGACTCATATAAATAAACAATCTCCATCCCTTGAAATTTTTGAGAAAATATCAGTATTGAAAGAAAATATAAAGCAAAACTTAATAGAAAGAACGGTTAAAAACATGGACAGATTAAAACTTAAATATTATTCTAAAGGTAATAGAGCTGATAAAATGCTATCTCAAAAACTTAGAAAACAAAAGGGACAGAACAAAGTGGAAAAATTAATACATAATTGAAAAACAGCAATAACTCCTAGAGAAATAGGAAAACATTTTAATGAATTCTATAGCAACTTATACAATATATCTCAAACTACCACAGATGATGATATTAAAAAATACTTGGAAACTATAACTAAGTTTCAACTAACAGCAATTGATAAGGAACTTTTAAATAAACCCATAACTATGGATGAGATTATGAAAGTCATAAATGAGCTAGAAAGATCAAAAACACCAGGCCCTGATGGGTTTAATAACTTATTCTATAAAACATTTAAAGATTTATTATGTCCTCATTTGACTAATGCTTTCAACACAGCTGCAAATAGAGGATTTCTCCCAGCAGAGATGTTGAAAGCCAATATTTTGCCAATCTTAAAAAACAATAAAAATCCTACTGATATTAAAAATTATCGTCCAATATCTTTAATAGACATAGATACTTAGCTATATGCTTCAGTTTTGGCTGTTAGAATAAAGAAACTTCTTCCATTAATTATCCACAGAGATCAAATAGGTTATGTTCCAGGTAGAAATTCTTATACAGGTATGAGAAGAATTGTAAACATCTTAGATGATGCAAACAGAAATGAGATTTCAGTTCTGACTCTGTCGATTGATGCTGAAAAAGCATTTGACAGAGTCAGCTGGAAATACCTAGAAGCTGTTTTATCACATTACGGATTAGAAGGCTTGATTAAGAAAGCCATTATGGCTCTCTATGTAAATCCAGTTGCACGTACTATAGGACCTAATATTATTGCCCCATGGTTCCAACTTAAAAATGGGACTCGACAAGGATGCCCCCTTTCACCATTACTTTATTTACTGTCTATTGAACCATTGGCTGAAAATATTAGAAACAACAAAAAGATCAAAGGTTACAAAATAATAGATGAAGACCAAAAGATCAGTTTATATGCTGACGATATTCTAATCACTGTCACAAATCCAAAGAGCTCACTGGAACATATTATGCAGGAAATTGACCGGTACAGTTTCATATCAAATTATAAATTAAACGTAAATAAATCCTTGATTTTAGATATCAATCTCGATAAAAAAACGCAACAAGAGATTAAAAACAGTTATGACTTTATTTGGGTCAAAGACAGTATGGATTATCTAGGAATTAAAATCACTAGAGAGGTTAATAGGATTACGGAGATACATTTTTTGGCATTATTATTAAAACTCAACAAATGGTTAAAAGATCGCAGAAACTTAGCAATTACTTTTTGGGGACGAATAAATGTGATCAATTCATATGTAATACCAAAGTAGAACTATATGTTCCAAATGTTACCTCTTCACATTCCAATCCATTGACTTGACTTAATACAAAAAAGTTTTACTCAATATATTTGGAAAGGTAAGAAATCAAGATTAAAACAATCAATATTAGTACAAAAACTACATAAGGGCGGACTTGCTTATCCATTAATAATGAACAACTTTAAAGCAGCCACAATCTTGCATATTTACAGAATGCAAGTAGAAGAAAATAAAAACAAAGGATGGTATAAGATGGAAATGAGGGCAGGAGAAGTTTCTAGTTTAGATTGTTTAATTTGGAATATAGATAAAACCTCAAAAAAAGATTATCCCAATGTTATTTTGACTCAGTTATTAAATAACTGGTCTAAAATAAAAAAGCATTAAATATAGAAAAAAAAGTTCCGAGCTATTTGGAATTAAATACTGTGGAAAATCAGGTGGAAGATTTAAATCTCAATAATTGGAAAAAACTAGGGATATTATGATTAGAACATTTATTGAGAGAAGGAACAATCAGAACTTTTGCTCAAATAACATGTGCATATAACCTTCCACCTAGAGAGGTGTTTAATTTTTTAAGACTTAAAAGTTATATGTCTACACACCTTATTACACCAAAATCTAATTTGAGCAATTTGATTGATTTACTATTTACTTAAAACAAATCAATAAACCTCTTTCTAAAGCTCTAATATTAACCAAAGTAAGTGTTAAGGATATAAATCCAACAGCTATACTTGTATGGAAAAAATATTTAAACATTGATATCAATATGAAACAATGGGGTTCTTCAATGATGGATGTTAAGAAGAACATACATTCACTAAACTTGTTAGAAACACACTTTAAAGTCCTAAATAGGTGGTATTTAGTACCGGAGAAATTAAACAAAATATATCCTTCAACTAATCCTGTTTGCTGGAGATGTAATTGCGCAAGAGGTAACTTCAGACATATCTGGTGGGATTGTCACAAATTAAGAAATCTTTGGTTGATAATACAAAAGTTTATATCCAAAAATCTAAAACTCGAGTTGAAAATTCGCCAGAGGTCGTTTTGCTACATCTAAATTGGCCACCTATGGCGTATGAATTAAAAGTAACCCTTATACATCTTTTTTTAGCTGTTAAAATAGTTGTCGCAAGATGGTGGAACAAAGATTTAGAGGTCCCTTGGAAGAATGTAAAAAACCAACTCGAGTTTCAGATAAAAATGGAGTTGATGTTGAGCAAACAAAAATTAAGTAAAAAAGTATCTGTTTGGATGAAATGCCTAGAATTGATTGACATAGGAAATACTTGATGAGTAAATTTCGATTAATTGGAAGTAATTCCAACTAAGTATACCTTGAACATTGAAAATATATAAGCTATATCTAAAGCTCTTCCCACTCTATCTAAGGAAAATTCTTAAAATTTCCTATTTCACTGCTACACTGTCTTCTGTTATATTGTAAATTTGTATAATATATGTACTATTAGATATTTAATGCTAAATCCTCTATTGTAAAGAGGCCTACATTTTCCCTTTTTTTATGAGTAAAATTTGTATGAATTGAATATTGACTATAGAAGTACAAATATTACAATTTGTTAAATGTTTAAAACAATTGAAAAGAAAAGAAAAAATAAAGATTCAAAAAAAAAAAAAAAGAAGTGTGAAAGACATTAAGAATACGCAGATTCTTAGGAAGACCCAAGGCATACGAAACAGGATTAACTTTATGCAAAATACGATAAGGACCAATAAAGCGGGGAGCCAATTTCATAGAAGGCACCCAGAGGTGAATATTTCACGTGGAAAGCAAAACCCTGTCCCCCACGACATAAGAAGGAGTCGCCCTGCGATGCTTGTCAGCCTGCACCTTCTGGCGAGCAGCGGAATCCACCAAAGAACGTTGAACCTGCTCCCAAGTATTACGCAAACCAGCCAAATGCTCATCCAGAACTGGCATGCCCTGTGAGGAGAAAGCAGCCGGAAGAACAACGTTGGCCATAGACAACGTAAAAAGGACTTTTGCCGGAAGAATCATGAGTAGCGTTATTCCGAGCAAACTCAGCCCAAGGAAGAAGGTCAGCCCAATTGTTCTGATGGTGGGATACGAAACAACGAAGGTACTGCTCCAGAGATTGATTGGCACGTTCAGCAGCTCCATTAGACTGGGGGTGGTAAGCGGAAGAAAATGAGAGGGTAATACCCATTTCCGAACAAAAGGCTTTCCAGAACCTGGAAATAAATTGGCTACCCCTATCGGACACAATAGATACGGGAATGCCATGCAACCGAAACACCTCTCTAGCGAAGATAAGTGCCAGTTCCCTAGACGTGGGCAGCTTGCGAAGAGACACAAAGTGAGCCATCTTGGAAAACCAATCTACTATCATTAGGATAACTGTGTTACCATTCGAAGGGGGTAGTTCAACAATAAAATCCATGGACAGGTTAGACCAAGGTCTCTCGGGAATGGGTAACGGATGCAACAGCCCACAAGGAACTCTACGAAAAGATTTCATACAGGCACAAGTAGTACAAGCACCTATATAGTCTGTGACATCATTGCGTAAGGAATCCCACTAAAAATACAGAGAAACAGCTGACACCATTTTGGAAATACCAGGATGTCCAGCAGTTTTAGTGTCATGATACAACGACAGAATATCCCGTCTCTCGGGAACATCAACGAAAAGCTAGGTGCCATGCTTTGTTTCGCTTGTATGGCTGTCAGGGTTCTCACCTGATAGACAGACAGCCAGACGTGGTCGCTCCTGGAGTTCCCAACAGGGGACTTGAACCGGGGAACTTATCAGTCCTAGTCCTGCTTTCTGCCTCTGAGCCACAGCAGCTGTACACAGAGACTACTGATTCCGGTCCTGTTCATCCTGGCATGGCTACTACACCGGGGGCTGCACCTTGACTTGGCTGTGTCTCACCTGACTCTGATCGGTCATCAGCAGGGTATTTAAACCCAGCCTCGCCCTGTGCTCAGTGTCAAGTCTTTGATCTAGTGATCCTGTTTCGTACCAGTGTTCCTGCTTCATCTACTTCGTGTTATTGACCCCGGCTTCTGACTCGTTTATTCTGACCTCTGGCATCCCTTGACTTCGGCTATTCCTCGTTGTTCCTGACCTCTGGCATCCTTTGACCTCGGCTATCCCTCGACTATCCTGCTGCTTCAGTCCTTGCCTGTCCTGCGTATTTGGTACTGCATCCTGCACAGCCCCCGTGCACAGACCCACAGGCCAGGTGAATTCTTACCTGACCACCTCGGCCTGTGGCTATCTGCAAGGGTGAGCAACATATCTGCGCTACAGACTCCCAACTCAGGTAAGACCCTGACAATGGCCTGCAAGAGGGACGAGGAAATAGATAAAATAGTAGTAGCTATTAGCATGTCTGGGGGAATGACAGGCGTAACATCAATCTCCTGTTTGTCAGCAGTTTCAAACTGTCTGGACAGAGCGTCTGCTTTAGTGTTGCGATCACCTGGCCTATAGGTGATAATATAATTGAAATGAGACAAAAACAGTGACCACCTAGCCTGCCTAGAAGACAATCTTTTAGCCTCACTAAGGTAGGATAGGTTCTTGTGATCCGTAAATATGAGGATGGGATCCTTAGTTCCTTCTAACAAATGTCTCCATTCTTTAAGTGCTAAAATAATAGCAAGGAGTTCGCTATTACCCACATCATAATTATTTTCTGCTTTGGACATTTGTTTGGAAAAGAAGCCACAAGGATGCAATGGCTTTTCAGGCGACTCTCTTTGGGATAAGACAGCGCCTACCCTGATATCGGAAGCATCAACTTCAAGAATATAGGGCAGTGAGGGGACAGGATGCTGTAAAGGAGCAGAGGCGAACGTAGTTTTAAGAAATTCAAAAGCCTGAAGTGCCTCGGGAGACCAGACACGAGTATTTCCATTCTTTTTTGTCATACGGGTGATAGGTGCTACAATAGAGGAAAAACCTTTAATAAAGCGTCTATAATAGTTAGAGAAACCAAGAAAACGCTGAATGGCTTTCAAACCTTGTGGTAGAGGCCATTCTATGACAGCAGAAAGCTTCTGGGGATCCATACGAAATCCTTTAGCGGAAATCAAATACCCCAAAAACTGGACTTCGGATTGGTCAAATAGACATTTTTCCAGTTTACAATAAAGACCATTAGCAAGAAGGGTCTTCAGAACTGTTGTAACATGTCTGTGATGAGTGTGTAAATCTGTAGAGTATATTAATGTCGTCCAAGTTCACAATTACAAATGTGTGAATAAAGTCTCTTAAGACGTCATTATAAATTCTTGAAATACTGCTGGGGCATTACATAGACCAAATGGCATAACAGTATACTTGTAATGGCCAGATCTAGTGTTGAATGCCGTCTTCCATTTGTGGTCTTTCTTAATACGTATTACATTTTATGCACCTCTAAGATCCAATTTAGTGAATACAGTAGCATGTTTAAGCCTGTCAAATAATTCCGTGATTAAAGGTATAGGGTATACATTTTTGATGGTGATTTTATTTAGACCTCTATAATCGATACACGGTCTTAAATCACCTTCTTTCTTCGATACAAAGAAGAACCCCGCTCCAGCCGGAGAAGAGGATCTCCTAATAAACCCCTTTTCTAGTGATTCCTTAATATACTCCTCCATGACACGGTTTTCTTGAACAGATCAAGGGTACACCCTGCCCTTTGGAGGTATAGTGCCAGGCAATAAATCAATAGCACAATCATAGGGTCTGTGAGGTGGTAATTTGTCAGTCTCCCTTTTATCGAAGACAGTCTTGAGAAATAAGTACTGAGGGTATATAACAGTAGACAAAGGAGGAGGAGTAGGAACATTAATAGAGTTCAAAGGGGTGACTTCAATAGTACAAGACTTGTGGCAGGTTTCGCTCCATGCTTTTATTTGTCCTGACTCCCAGTCGAAAATGGGATTGTGAGTACATAACCATGGGTACCCTAACACGACGTGAGAAGAGGGAGAGGTGATGACCTGGAACCGAATGGTTTCAAAGTGTAAAACCCCTGTATACATGTGTAATGGTACAGTTTCATGAGTAACAACAGGAGAACTTAATGGTCTACCATCTATGGCCTCAACGGCCAAGGGTATCTCCTTCTCTCTGATGGGGATGTTGTTTTTCTTAACAAAACCAGAGTCTATGAAATTTTCAGCTGCCCCGGAATCAACCAGGGCTTGTATGTGCTCAGCTATGCAACTCTCTCCCATATGCAAAGAAACAGGGAGAAGCAAACGGCTAGGAGGCAATTTAGGAGACTTAGATATCACACCCAAGGCCAGTCCCCTATAAGGTCTTAGGTGCAAGAGTTTTCCGGAAGCAAGGGACATTCTTTTACCATATGGTCTTTCCTACCATAGTATAGGCAGAGTCCGTCCCTTCTCCTATGTAATTTTTCAGTATCAGAGAGTTTGGCAACCCCTAATTGCATGGGTTCCTCCTGCTTTAGCACTCTCAGGTTTATCAACTCTGGGGTTAATAGGTGTAACCAAACGTCTATTCCTGTTTTTAGTATAGAGCCTGTCACGAATCCTATTATCTATATCAATGAGGTAGTCAATAAGGTCCTCTAATGCAATAGGAAGCTCCTTAGCTGCTACCTCATCCAATATAGTGTCAGATAAACCTTCCATGAATGCAGTAGTTAACCCATTGTTGGTCCAATCTACCTGTGAAGCAAGGGTACGAAACTGAATGGCATAGTCTGCAACAGACCTAGAACCCTGTTTAACTCTCATTAATGATCTGGCGGCCTTCTTTGACCTTTTAGTTGTGTCAAAAGTTCTATGAAAAGCTGTACGGAAACTATTGAAATTATGCACCATAGGTCCATTAGCCTCCTAAATAGGATTAGCCCACTCGAGTGCCTTATCGGTAAGTTGGTGCATAAGGAACCCCACTTTAGACCTATCTGTGGGAAAGGAACGTGGACACATCTCAAAGTAGAATTCTATTTGATTAATGAAACCTCTGCATGTCTTAGAGTCCCCTCCATACCTAGGAGGAGGTGTTAAATGGGCCGAAGTACTAGGCAAAGTAGATACTTCAGGAAGAAGAGGTGTAGGAGGGTTAGTTGTGGTTGCTGGAATAGTTCTAGATAAGAGCGTCTGGAGAGCCTGGGCTATCTGATCCATACGGTGATCCTGCTCTATAAATCTAGCCTCATGAGAAGCCATCTGCTGAGCTAAATCTGTGGGGTCCATGGCCCTATCGTAATTTAACGAAAATATACCCCAACACTCAACAGAAGACAACACAGAGGGGAGATACGTCTACCGGACCTTAGAATGGGCGGACTCGACGTATATGAGAGGAGTACAGAGTCAGGAGCGATCCGAGGTCAAGGGCACAAAGAGACAACATAAACTAGGACTAGCTGGGGTCTGGTACACGGTAAACAGCAAGCCGGCAAACAGAACAGATAAGGATAAAGAGAAAACGTAGTCAGAAACAAAGCCAAGGTCAAGTACGAAGGGACACAACTGAACACAACAAGCACTAAAGGGAACTGAAACAGAAACCACGATAGGGCAAGGAACTAAGGGAAAAAGGTGAGTATAAATACCTTAACATCTATTTTGATTGGCCCCTGTCACATCCACGCCCCCAAAAGGTAAGTGTATGGGGAGTGTGGCATGAGCCAATTTAGGCTCCCACTGTCCCTTTAAGAGTGCGCCCGAGACCCGCGGCGTGCTCTTAGAGTCAGGTGGGACACGTGACCGCTTCTTGCGGTCACTGCCCGCCTTCCTGTTGCAGCCGTCGGATGAGCCGCGCGCGGCTCGTGCAGCAGCAGGACCGCGCGCGGCTTGAACAGAGGACCCCGGCCGGCCCCTGGAAAGGGTAAGTACCGCTACAGTGAGAAGAGCGACAGGAGAGGAAAATCAGTCTAGCTGCAGCATTCATTACAGACTGTAGTGGGGCAATGTGACTTGTGGGAAGACCTATTAGGAGAGAGTTACAATAATCCATGAGAGATTACTATAGCATGGACAAGCTCCTTAGTAGCATCCTGCGTAAGAAAGGGGCGGATGCGGGCTATGTTTTTAAGATGGAATCTACAGGACTTGGTGATAGACTGGATGTGAGGCTCAAATGTGAGGCCAGAATCAAATATAACACCATGACAGTGTGCTTGGAAGGATGGGCTGATGTGGGTACCACCAACTTGAAGGGAGAGCGAGAGAGGAGTATCATTAATGGTAGGAGGAAAGACAAGAAGTTCAGTTTTAGAGAGATTGAGTTTCAAAAACAAGAAGTACATCCAGTCAGAGATGGAAGAAAGGCAAGCAGTGACATGTTGCAGGATGGCAGGGGAAAGGTCTGGGGAGGAGAGGTATATCTGAGTGTCATCAGCGTACAGGTGGTATTGGAATCCAAATGAGGTGAAAAGTTTGCAAAGAGACAGTATAAAGAGAAAATAGAAGGGGACAAAGTACAGAGCATTGGGGGACTCCAACAGAGAAAGGGCAAAGGGAAGCAGTATCATTAGAAAAGGAGACACTGAATGAGCATTGGTAGAGGTAGTGTCATGCCTTAACTATGGTATCCTCTTACTTCCTGGTTCCACGGAGCCTAGCCACACCCCTTTATGACACGGTCTGCCTATTTAATCTGACTGCACCAGCTGATCAGGGCTGGATTATTGAACTACGTTCCTTACTCACAACCCGGCTACAACTTCATGGTGAAAGCCTCTGCTACCAGACCGGACTGAAAGACTCTGCAAAGTTCCCTTCACCTCTCCTCATCCACGACTAAGGATTAAACACTCTTCATACGCCTCTGAGGAGATCTCGGGAACCAGTGTTCTATATGCCGGAAGCTAAGTAAAACCAATGTGATAAGAGTTGCATTTAAAAGCTGTTATTACCTGTCTCCAAAAGTCCTTCGGAAAAAACAATCCCGTTACAGCTAACTTCAATTCATACTTTATATCAGTTATCTGCATCTGTCTTGCTTCAGTTAAAGTATGGAACAGCTATTATAATTACTTATCACCTAAACCGTTAACTCTACTAAGAGACTCTTTATTGATTCAGTGTCTGCAATTTACTACCGTTTACTCCTTAAAGCTACAGTGCCTGTAACTGTGGACTTCAGTTATCATTTACTACTTAAAGCTTCAGTACCTGTAAATTGGAATTAAAGTCTTTTCCTTTTACTTTCGTTAATAAAAATTCAACTATACGAAATCTGCAGTTGTGTTCCTTCATAACAAATGTTTAAACGTGACAGGTAGGAGGAAAACCAAGAGAGAAAAATGTAACAGAGATCGAGTAGTGCCCTTTGAATTTAGCTACAATTAGGTCATTGGGGACTTTAATAGGAGCAGTCTCAGTAGAGTGGAGGGGACGGTAAGATTGAAGAGGGTCAAGGAGAGGGTTGGAATTGAGGAAACAAGTCAGATGGGCAAAGACAAGTCTTTCAAGAAAAAGGTAGCAGGGATATGAGACGATAGTTAGAAGAGGAGGGCGGGTCAAGAGATGTTTTTTTTAAGATGGGTACGACAGTAGCATGCTTAAGGGGAGCAGGGACAACACCAGATATAAGAGAGCAGCTTAGGATGTGTGTTAAGGATGGCACAAGACTAGGGTAAAGAGATCTGATAAGGTGGGAAGGTACTGGATCAAGCGAACAGGTGGTGGGATGAGAGAAGCAAAGCCACCTCCTGTTCTGTAGCTGGGGAGAAAGCCAGGAGGTTAGGGAAGGTACGGTCCATGTGTGGTTGAGAAAGGGGAGAGCAAAGGGGGAGAATTATTTCCTTAACTGTTCAATCTTGTCGGTAAAGTAGCATGCAAGGCTGTCTGCCGAAAGGTGAGTTTGAAGGGTGGCTTGAGGTGAGTGATCCGTCTGTCTGTCTGTCTGTCTATCTATCTATATCTATCCTAACAAATTTGTGTCCCATCACTGCTGCTCAACTTTGCAAAAGATCATCCTCCAGCCATACTTCTACCTCTGACAGTTTCATTGAATACTTCTCTAGAGCTTTCACTGCTCCTGTGGAACTTAATTTTCTTTAATGATAATAAATCTCATGTTATTGCATCTCTTAGACCAGTGGTCCTCAACCCAGTCCTCATGGACCACCAACAGCCCAGGTTTTGTCAGTATCTCCATTTGAATAAAAAAGGGAAATACATAAATAATGGACTGTTGGTGGTCCACGAGGACTGGGTTGGGAACCACTATCTTAGACTGTAAGCTCATTTGATCATGGTGCTCATCGCCTTCTGTTCCTGTATGTCCTATTTGTTATATTACAACCACTTATCGGGCCCCCACAATATGTTGACTCTTTATAAAACATAAGAATATTAACAATATAACATGTTCTACCAATGCTGAAATGTAACGTTGACTGTTCAATTGTTCAGCTGTATTTAAAAATAAAAAGCAACTTATTTACACTATTTTTGTTTTGCTTGAGAACTGTGAAGAAAATGATGCAACACTTCCGTAACATTTAATCTCTGAAATAATTACACTTGGCAGTTTTTGTTTGCAGCCATACAGAGAAGGCTGAAGGCATTTGTACAGTTCAAAGAGCACATTCCACAGATCTAGCAGTTGTTGGTTGCCTACAGGGATCAGTTGAATTGTGTAAAGGGGATCAACATTAGTGTCCAGACCACTCGCGAGTATATAAAGTCTATATATAAACCAAGCAGGCACCACTCACCTGAACAAGCATAGATTATAAAGGTGCAGCTGGGGCCAATTCACTCAACACACATTCCCTCACTCATTGACTAAATTGTGAGCAATTTTAAAGCTGGCAAAATGTAATAGCTGGCTTTTTTTTTTAAATACCTAACCAAAGCAAATAAATATATATAGAATTTATTTATTTAAATATATTTGTAGGATATTATTATAATAAAGGAACACTTGTTGACAGTTATTGTGTATATTATTTTTTACATTATCTCACCCCTCTGTCGATCCTTACACTGGCTTCCTGCATCCTCTAGATGTCCATTAAAAATACTAACCCTTACCTATACAGCTCTAAACAACTCTAGCCCCTGTGACCTTTCTTCATTGATTCGTAGATTTGTCCCTTCTAGGACTCTCTGCTCTGCCGGTAATCTTCTCCTGTCCGCTGCTCGTACCCTTACTGCTAACTAGCACTTGCAGGACTTTTCACAGGCAACTCCTTTCCTTTGGAACAGCCTGCCTACCCTATCAAACCTCCCCTAGTCTTCAATTGTTTAAGAAGTAACTCAAAACCCATTTGTTTAGAATTGCTTATGACCCCCCAGAATAAATTCTATGTCACAAATCTGTCTTTGATTCTCTCCTAAAGAGCCACACTCCACTCTCACCTCCAGTTCTGCTGTTCCCCTTGATGCCCTACCTATTGTACATTTATATTCCACTCCTCTGGACTGTATGCTCATTGGAGCAGAGTCCTCGTCTACTCGGTAACACTTTTTAATTGTCTCATTTATTGTTACATTCCCTCCTTTCATAATATTGTAAAGTGCTGCAGAATAAGTTGACACCATTTAAATACCAATAATCATCATAGTGATAATAGGCATATAAGAATGGGAGGTTCTTGCTGAAATAATTTGAGCAGAATTCAGTATTAATTTGAGCATTAAACTACTAGTAATAATAAAGTAATAAAGTAAGTGCACCAGAGAAATATAATCAATACATTTACAGGCTCTACTAGATGCTTTTTTTTTTAATGTGCAATCATGGTTGTGTATTTAAGATCCTTAAATTCTGTTGTTGTTTTTCTTTGATGTCCCGGTTCAGGGAAACAGTTTTGTTATCTAGCTTCACTAGAATTGCCTTTCTCACTTCTATACAAAGGAGTGCAGTTACATTGGTTTACTTCACTAATGGTTTGTATGGTACTCTATTCATCTTCATGGAAGCTCACAAGTGAGTAACAGTTTTATATTACTGTATAATTGTGTATGTGCATAACGAAGGGAACTGTATAATGAAATATTTAAGAAAACATATATTAGATAATTTAAAATATGTTGCGTGAAAAAGTGGGCATTAATACATTTTGTGTTTCATGCACTTAGTAATAAAGAGGGAGCAACATTTTGTATATGTTGCATTATATTAATTCATTTAAATTTTAGTTTTCCCTTTTAAAATCTAAATTAGGCAAGTTTATACTCATTTGAGTTTTAAGTAAAGTGTTAAAATTGATGTTGATCAAAGATGAACCTGTAATATTATATTATAGAGAAGCTAAACATTTCTACAATAAATTCTGGATTTTTAAATTAAACAATCTGTCTACACCATTAAAGCTATATCTCTAATCTCTAAACCAGTGCACTTCCTATAATATCTGTTACATGCTTCATTAAGCAAAGCCTTGGTAAAATCCCTTTTTGTAGATTTTTGAAAAAATATTCCCATGGTTGATAAAATCTTTGAAATAGAACAATTTATTTTAATAATTAGAAATTGACAAAATCTTAAATATTGACACTGAATATAAACTGAAGCCAAATTTTGAATAACTAACCTAATCAGGTAGTTCTTCCGGGTTAATGGCTATTAAATGTTTGTATCCAGTGGATCACAAAATGGGATTTCTTCATATTCAACAAATCATAAGACAACTGAAAAATATATTGATCACAATAAAATAAAAAGCATTAAAAAATAACAAAGAAAAAGCATATTATGCTGGGTATTAAACAACAAAATCCATATAACTGTTTTTGTCTTTACTGATAATTAACTGCGGTGATTGAGACAAAGTAGTGAATTAATTAGTTTCATGTATTAACTGAGGATGAGTAGTCAGACAAGAATAATTAATTGAACAGAGAAAGATGAATAATAAATATTATCTGCAGCTAAGCAAGCTAGAAAATAAATTAACTTGTATTTAAGAAATTGGGTTTTTTAAATAAAGAAGAAAAAATAATAAGATTCACTATACAAAAAGCATGAGTGTGTTCAGAATTGGCCATCTTAGAGTTCGAACTGATGAATTTGGTTGAAGAGAAAGCGTAAGATTTCCACTGCAATCCATTTTTTCAAGTGTTTACCAAGGCATAAATCAGGTTACCTATAAAGCGATTCTTACAAATCACTATGATTTTCAAAATATGCAGAATAAATAACAGTTCAGGCACTCCAGGATAACAAAAATAGCAGCTTTAGTGGGGCAAAAGCGGCAACGTTTTAACTCTACCGTTGAAACTCTACTAATAATATCAAGCTTGGTAAAGACCTGGTAGGGTCAAAACGTTGCTGCTTTTACCTCAATAAAGCTGCTATTTTTGTTGTTCGTAGAGAAAAATTATTTTTTGCAAGACGGAAGAAAATATTTTCACCAATACATAAAAGTGTTTACAGGACAAAAAAACAAAACTTGAGTGTTTAACAATAATCTATTTATAAAAGCCCTAATACAATATAACTTTTAGTAATTTGGGGGTTTAATGTATACATTTTAGATGTAATAATAAAATGTTGAATGTGTGCTTTGTAATATGGAACAATGGTGAATAATATACTGATATGTGTAAGACATAGTATGGGAGATTTATCAAAGTGTCTGAAAGTAAAATAATCTCAATGGGAACCTTCAGACAGGTACATTGTATTGGTGACAACTCCAGTTTTTCATCTTTGCAGCACTTTTCAGAGTGCAACACTTTCATATGTTCCTCCCATATGTTATTTATCAAACCTATATGTAGAAATTCTGCAACTTAACTAATTCCAATGATGGAATGTGATGGAATTAAGTCCTAATTTACAATGTATCACTGATGAATTTATATTGTCCATTGTTTTTCAGCTAATAACTTCTACTCCCCTTGGATAACTTCTGAAATAGACTGTTACGTTTAGAAGATCAGTAGCATCATCAGTCTTTCTGTTATGATACCTATGTATGCAGATCCATCTTACATTTCTGAAACTTCAGTTTGCATGTAATGCGTTGCACTTGTATAGAAGGACAGAGCTGACTATGAAATAATAAAATAACGTTTTCAGAGAAAATAATTTTCATACCATTTTAATTTAGGAAATTCTTATTGTGTTGTTAGCCACCATTATGGAAAGAGAAATTTGCTGGAGTACATGAGGATATTATAGCAATATGCTGAATGCAAAACTTCACTTTTCAGAGCAAATTCAAAGTAGACGGGTAGTTATGTCTGCCTTAGAGGAACACTATAGGACCATGAACACAAACATGTATTCCTGACCCTATAGTGTTAAAATCATCATCTAGCCCCTCCTAGCCCCACCTTGCCTCCCTAAATATAGTAAAATCTTGCCTGCTATCTGCTGACATAACCAGAAGTGGTGTTCTAAGCCTGAGCTGAGACTGTCAAGGTGTCAGATCAGGGGCAGAGCAAGCACAAGCCAAGCACAGCCCTGGCCAATCAGCATCTCCTCATCTCTATGAGGAAAGTTCAGTGTCTCCATGCAGAGGGTGGAAAAACAGAATGGCAGCGCTGCACAATGTGATGCACTTCCACAGGAAGCACCTCTAGTAGTCATCTGAGGAGTGGCCAGTGTAGTTATCACTAGGCTGTTGTTGCGGTCACCGGCCTGCCGAGCCTCACGGCCGTGCCCGACCGGCACGGCCACGCCGACAACACGAGCTTACCTGCTCGTCGGCGAGCCGGGAACCGCTCCTTCCGTTCTTCCAGGCATCACGCCCGAATCAAACATGGCGCCGACCACGTGGTCACGCCTAAGAGTAGCTCCGCCCCCGAAAATTATACCAACGTGTGCGTGACATCACGACGTCAACGCACACGCACGTTTTGGGGTCAGAGGTCGCCCTCTGACCAATCATAGCCTAGATAGGGGTATTTAAACCCCTAGCTTTTCCCATTACTTTGCCATGTCGTGGTTTCAGTTTCCTGATTTCCTGAGAGTGCTATTTCCGTGATTCTGATTTCCTGGTATCCTGATCCTTGGCGTTTCCCTGGTTATTCTGATCTCTGGTTTCCCTGACTTGGCTTGTTTTATCGGTATTGAGTATTTTCTGGCTTCCTTGACCTCGGCTTTCCCTTTGACCATTCTCTGTCTCTAGCGTATTAGTCCGGCCATTCTAAGGTCCGGTTTACGCTCTATCCTGTTATTTTCCTTTTCTTACCTATGTATATGTTTACATAGTTTCTGCGTGCTGGACCACATTACTAGTCGTGACATTACGACATGGCCATGGATCCTGCAGAACTATGCAAGCATATGATCGCCTGTGAGAGTAGGGTGGAGGATATGGACCACAGGTTAGACCAATTTGCCCAGGCATTTCAGACCTTGCTCCAGAGGACTGCCTATTTAGAGGTCCCTCCGGTACCACCTGTGGTTCCGCCACCTGTAGTGGTTCCCGTACCACATAAACCACCGTCCATAACCTTGTCACCGCCCCCTCGCTATGGAGGTGATTCTAAGGAATTCAGAGGTTTTTTAAACCAAATTGAATACCACTTTGAGGCCTCCCCAGGTTCATTCCCAACAGATAGATCAAAAATAGGCTATCTGATGAACCAATTAACTGGAAAAGCCTTGACCTGGGCTAACCCCTTATGGGAAAGTGGTGACGCAGTAGCCCGTGATTACAGTACTTTTCTTACGGCCTTTAAGGCTACGTTTGAACCTAAAGGCAGGGAGAAGAACGCTGCCAAAGCCCTTATGAGAATCAAGCAAGGCAGTCGTTCTGTAGCCGATTATGCAATAGAGTTCAGGACATTAGCGTCTGAGGTTGATTGGACCAATAGTGGTCTGGTGGCTGCTTTCTCTGAAGGTCTAGCTGAGAGTATACAAGATGAGACTGCAGCTAGAGACCTTCCGGTTAATCTTAATGAGTTTATTGCCTACATGATAGACATTGATAACCGGCTCAGAGAGAGAGAGAAAAACAAACAACGTAACAGACGTTCTAATTTGTCCATAGCTCCTCGTTTCTCTAACCCAGTGGTGAGTAGCCAAACGCCTCTTCCAGAACCTGAACCCATGCAATTGGGTAGCGCTAAACTCACTGAGGCAGAGAGACAACACAGACGTAACGAGGGGTTATGTATGTATTGTGGCAAGAAGGGACATCTAAGATCATCATGCCCGGTTCGGCCGGAAAACTTGCACACCTAAGGCACGTACGGGGACCGACCTTAGGTGTGATGTATATGTCCCCTAAATTGACTAAGAACCGTTTCCTTGTCAAAGTAACCTTATCTTTCAAGAACACTACTGTTCAGTGTGAGGCTATGATTGACTCTGGGGCAGCGGAGAATTTCCTAGACAAAGAATTCTCTGCAAAACATCTCCTGCCCTTAAGACATAAAGAGAAACCGATAGCAGTCGAGGCCATTGATGGAAGGCCTCTTACCCAGCCTTTCATCACACACGAAACTCTGCCAATCACTGTTTCAGTGGGTATTCTCCACTCTGAAGAAATGACCTTTCAAATCATATCTTCACCTACAGTTCCGATAATACTCGGTTTCCCTTGGCTTCTGAAACACAATCCACGTTTGGATTGGATTGAAGGAGAGATTGTGAGTTGGGGTGAGAGATGCAAAGGTGTTTGCTTTAAGCAAATCCCACAACCTATTGGTACCATTAATGTTCCTGTTGCACCTCCCTTGACCACACAAATTCCACCGCAGTATATGGATTTGAAAGAGGTATTTAACAAGGTCCAGTCAGAAGGGTTACCTCCTCATAGACCTTATGACTGTACCATAAACTTATTACCAGGGACAATGCCTCCCAAGGGAGGAGTCTATGCCTTGTCCCCCCAGGAAAATCTTTGTTTGGAGGAATATATTAAAGATGCTCTCAGAAAGGGTCATATCCGTAGGTCCTCCTCACCAGCCGGGGCTGGATTCTTCTTTGTCTCTAAAAAAGAAGGAGACCTACGCCCTTGTATTGATTATAGGGGTTTGAATAGGATTACCATAAAAAATGCCTACCCTATTCCCCTTATATCAGAGCTGTTTGACAGATTGAGGGGAGCTCGAGTCTTTACCAAGCTCGATCTCCGAAGCGCATACAATCTAGTCAGGATTAAGGACGGTCACGAATGGATGACCGCATTTAACACCAGAATGGGACATTACAAATACCTGGTTATGCCGTTTGGATTATGTAACGCTCCAGCGGTATTCCAGGATTTTATTAACGATGTCCTAAGAGAGTACCTTCACATGTTCGTTCTAGTGTACTTGGACGACATTCTCATCTATTCCCCAGACCTAGAGACACATCACGAACATGTGAGAATTGTACTGAAAACCCTGTTACAGAACGGCCTTTACTGTAAACTGGAGAAATGCCAGTTTGACCAAACGGAGATACAATTCCTTGGATACGTTATATCTCCGTCTGGTTTCCAGATGGATCCCCGTAAACTGGAGGCAGTCTTACAGTGGCCATTACCCAAGGGCCTTAAAGCCACTCAACGCTTTATAGGTTTTGCGAATTACTACCGCAAATTCATAAAGGGTTTTTCCTCCGTGATTTCCCCTATAACCAATTTAACCAAAAAAGGAGCTAATTGTACATCTTGGCCCAAAGAAGCAAGAGAGGCATTTGAACTGTTAAAATCTTTATTTTCCTCAGCACCTGTCCTGACCCATCCTGGTCCAACCAAACCATTTATCCTAGAGGTGGATGCATCAGAGACAGGAGTTGGAGCCATTCTGTCTCAAAGAGAAAGTCCTGATACACCTTTACATCCTTGTGGATTTTACTCTCGCAAACTCACACCTGCAGAGAAGAATTATGACATAGGGAATAGGGAACGTTTGGCCATTGTACTTGCCCTTAAGGAATGGAGGCATCTCTTGGAAGGTTCCAAAGAGCCACTTTTGATCTTTACTGATCATAAGAATTTGGCTTATATTGGGGACGCTAAGAGACTGTCCTCTCGTCAGGCTAGATGGTCATTGTTCCTCTCCCGATTCAATTTCATAATTACGTACAGGCCTGGTACTAAAAACACCAAGGCAGATGCACTTTCTAGGCAGTTTGAGACAGATGAAGCTCCGGAACAGGTGATATATCCTATTATACCTCCTGAATGCCTCATTGCCACTACAGTTACCGAAGTGTCTTCTCCACTCTTCTGTGCCATAATAGCAGATCAAACTCAGGCACCTGTGGGAAAACCTCCGGACAAACTGTATGTGTACTATATTTGTTCCATGACAACCTCACAGCAGGCCATCCTGGAGTCCATAAAACCCTCTCTGCCATCTCCCGGAGGTTTTGGTGGCCTGCTCTTAGAAACAATATCAAAGAATATGTTGGGGCATGTCAAATATGTGCCGTTTCTAAAGTTCCTCCTAGATCGCCTCCTGGACTCTTACAACCACTGCCCATACCCAGTGCTCCTTGGACCCACTTAGCCATGGATTTCATTGTGGATCTACCCAGTTCAAACGGGTTTAATAAAGTCCTTATGGTTATCGATAGGTTCACAAAGATGGCACATTTTGTCCCCCTTAAAAAATTACCATCTGCTCAAGATCTAGTTCAAATATTCTTGAGAGAGATTTTTCGGTTGCACGGTGTACCTAAAAGCATAGTATCTGACAGAGGTACCCAGTTTGTTTCTAGGTTTTGGCGTTCCTTTTGTAAGCAATTAGGCAATGAACTCTCCTTTTCGTCGGCGTATCACCCTCAAACTAATGGAGCAGCAGAGAGGGCGAATCAGTCTCTAGAAGCCTATTTACGTTGCTTTATAAATGCCAATCAGTCTAACTGGTGTGAGCTCTTACCCATGGCTGAGTTCGCCAGGAACAACGCCACTCATGAATCTTCTAATCATAGTCCATTCTTTATAAATCAGGGTTATCACCCCGCTGTTTTTCCTTCTGAATTCTCAGACACGGAAATTCCTGCCCTGAATACCCGTTTGGAATCAATTCATGATACCTGGGATTCCGTCCATTCAGCTCTGCAGAAAGCTTCATTACGAGCAAAGGCCCAAGCTGACAAAAAACGGGGCGCTAATCCTGTATATCTTCCAGGTGACAGGGTGTGGCTCTCCACAAAACATATCAAACTTAAGGTCCCGTCCATGAAATTTGCCCCCCGGTACATAGGTCCCTTTCGGGTTACCCAACGTGTCAATCCAGTGACCTATTCTTTGGCACTTCCGGCTCATATGAGAATTGCGAATACTTTCCATGTGTCTCTGCTCAAGCCCCTTACTTGCAATCGCTACACCAGATTATCCACTCCTCCTCCGCCCTTGGTAGTGGGTGATCAAGAAGAATACGAAGTCCGTTCTATCATGAACTCCAAATTATCCAGAGGTGTCTTGTCCTATCTCGTTGACTGGAAGGGTTATGGTCCCGAGGAACGTTGTTGGGTTCCTGCTGACCGGGTCCATGCGCCCCGTCTTATCCGGTCATTTCACAACCGCTTTCCTCTTAAGCCGGGTCCTTCCCGCCCGGTGCGCGGTCTTCGAGTGGGGGGTACTGTTGCGGTCACCGGTCCGCCGAGCCTCACGGCCGTGCCCAACCGGCACGGCCACGCCGACAACACGAGCTTACCTGCTCGTCGGCGAGCAGGGAACCGCTCCTTCCGTTCTTCCGGGCATCACGCCCGAATCAAACATGGCGCCGACCACGTGGTCGTGCCTAAGAGTAGCTCCGCCCCCGAAAATTATACCAACGTGTGCGTGACGTCACGACGTCAACGCACACGCACGTTTTGGGGTCAGAGGTCGCCCTCTGACCAATCATAGCCTAGAGAGGGGTATTTAAACCCCTAGCTTTTCCCATTACTTTGCCATGTCGTGGTTTCAGTTTCCTGATTTCCTGAGAGTGCTATTTCCGTGATTCTGATTTCCTGGTATCCTGATCCTTGGCGTTTCCCTGGTTATTCTGATCTCTGGTTTCCCTGACTTGGCTTGTTTTATCGGTATTGAGTATTTTCTGGCTTCCTTGACCTCGGCTTTCCCTTTGACCATTCTCTGTCTCTAGCGTATTAGTCCGGCCATTCTAAGGTCCGGTTTACGCTCTATCCTGTTATTTTCCTTTTCTTACCTATGTATATGTTTACATAGTTTCTGCGTGCTGGACCACATAACTAGTCGTGACAGCTGTAATGTAGACAATGCATTTTCACTGAAAATACAGTGTGTACTGCAAAAAACCTGAAGGGAAAGATTCTACTCACTAGAACAAATACACTGGTGACTATAGTGTACCTTTAATGCAGAGAAATAACAGAGCCTTAGCAAAGCAATTCTAGAGGATGTATCTTAAGGGCAACTGTTTTGGTAAGTGCCTATGTGTGATCTTTTTGTGCCCATTATTATTGATTTTTTTTTATGGGTAACAAATAGATCTGGGTGGTGCAGTAGACACTGCTTACCTAAATTTCAATAAGGCTTTTGAAACTGTCACACATTATCCTAACTCTTTAATCTCTTGGTCTCTGTGACACAGCCCTCTCATGGTTCTCCTCCTATCTCTCCCAATGCTCCTTTAGTGTCCTTTTTCCATTGACACCTCCTCTCCTCGTCCTGTCTCAGTCGGAGTACCTCAAGGTTCAGTTCTTGGTCCCCTTTTGTTCTTTCGCTATACTGCCTCTCTTGGCAAACTCATTAATTCATTTGGATTCCACTACCAACTGTACGCTGACGACACCCAGATACATATTTCCTCTCCTGACCTCTCCCCTGCTGTCCTACAATATGTCACTTATTGCCTCTCCACTATCTCTGATTGGATGTCTTCCCGCTTTCTGAAACTCAGTCTCTCTAAGCCTGAGTTTCTTATTTTTCCTCCTCATAACACTGATCATCCTCCTTCACTCTCTCTGCAGGTTGACGGTACCTGTCTCACCCCATCCTTTCAAGCTCACTGTCTTGGTGTAAATTTAGATCCTGGCCTCACCTTTGCACCTCATGCCCAGTCTGTTGCTAAAACCTGTTGATTCCAGCCTAAAAACATTGCCTGCATACGCCCTTTTCTTACACAAGATGCTACCCAGGCTGATCTTTCTCTCCTGTCACTCCTCTCACACCTCACCCCTCTGTCAATCCTTACACTGGCTTACTGTACCCTACAGGTGTCAATTTAAAATACTAACCTTACCTATAAAGCCGTAACCAACTCTAGCACCTCTTAAATTTCTTTACTGATTCATAGGTATGCCCCATCTCGGTCTCTCTGCTCTGCTGGTGACCTTCTCCTGTCTGCTGCTCGCACCCTTACTACAAATTCACCCCTGCAAGACTTCTCACAGGCTGCTCCTTTCCTTTAGAACAGCCTGCCTACCCCTGTCAGACTCTCCACTAGTCTGCAATCCTTTAAGAAGTCCCTCAAAACCCATCTTTTCAGGATTGCTTATGGCCTCCAAGAGTAACTTTGATCTCTCAAACCTTCTTCTTGCTCTCTCTCCTAAAGGGCCACACTACACTCTCAACACCAGTCCTGTTACTTTCCCACCATGTCTGTTTGCTGTCTCCCTCAATATACTTCCTATTGTGTTTTTATACCCCACCTCCTCTGGATTGTAAGCTCATTTGAGCAGGGTCCTCAAGTACCTATTTTCCTGTTACGTTTTGTTAGTGTCTCATTTGTTAAATTCCACTTATTGAATAAGCCGACACTATATAAATAATAACTAATAATAATAATAATAATAATAATAATAATAATAACATAGAAGACTTATCAATAAACTACAATCTTTAAGTTTGGATCCCAATATTGTTGAATGGGTTAGGCAGTGGCTGAGTGACAGGCAACAGAGGGTTGTAGTCAATAAACCAAAGTCTTGCTACCAGTATGGTACTTCAGGGATCTGTATTGTAATTTTATTAGTGATATTGCAGAAGGTCTTGATGGTAAGGTATGTATTTTTGCAGATGATACAAAGATTTGCAACAGGGTTGAGGTTCCAGGAGGCACAAGCCAAATGGCAAATGATTTATGTAAACTAGAAAAATGGTCAGAGCTGTGGCAACTGACATTTAATGAGAAAACCCAAGGACAGAGTAAAGCACTTTTGATACATTACTAACCTCAACATCTGAGGAAAGGGATTTAGGGATAATTATTTCAGACGACTTAAAGGTAGGCAGACAATGTAACAGAGCAGCATAAAATACTAACAGAATGGTAGTATTGGGAGTGGAATTAGCAATAGAAAGAGGGAAGTGCTCATGCCATTGTACAGAACACCGGTGAGACCTCACTTGGAGTATCGTATGCAGTATTGGATACCGTACCTTCAAAAGGATATTGATACGTTGGAGAGAGTTCAGAGAAGGCCTAATAAACTGTTGCATGTATTGCAGGATAATACTTACCAGCAAAGGTTAAAGGTTCTTAACATGTATAGCTTGGAGGAAAAACAAGACAAGGGGGGATATGATAGAAACATTTAAATACATAAAGGGAATTGTATGTATCATAGTCTTAAATTATAGGGGTGAACCTTTCAAAATAATATCAGGAAGCATTACTATAGGCTATACTAGACATAAGATAAGGCTGATGGACTAATGAAAGTATTTAGAAAATTGGGCAGACGATGGGCCAAACGGTTTTTATCTGCCATCACATTCTATGTTTCTATGTTTCTATCTATGGAAAATGTTGGAATGCTTTTACAGAAAGGTCTCAAGACATAGTCAATTAACGTGCCAAAATAATTGGTCATGTTTTTGTATAAGAAAAACTCATGTATAGCTCACAAAGAGTACCTTTTATATTATAATTAATATCTATTATTTCTGGGGAGTGCACATGGAACTGGTTACAGGCAATAAGTATGTACCAATTTCTGCTCAGTGCACTTGTGTGAGATTTTTTTTTTTTACGTTCCTTTCACTGAATATAAACTAAGTAGACGTAGATAACAAGAATCAGGCAAAATAACAAAAAGAATTAGTGTAAAGATGTACAGACTAAACCATGCACTGAATAAGTATGGTAATTACTTTTGTTATCGCTTTTACTACTTTATTAAGAAGTTACTGCATGAGTGAGCTTTATTTCATGTGACATTAATTGAGATCCACTGGATTGAAAAAAAGGGTTTGAATTATAAGGGAAATTGGAAATGAGTAAATGAGAGTGTGTATGGTGTCCGCATCCACTTACCGTAGGTGACAACCCAATTAGAGACATGCACAGCATGTAAAATGTAAGAGTTGGTGCTTCTCCTAATAACCAAGAAATAAAGCACACCAAGAAATATACCTCAAATCAAAATGGGATTATATTAATATTTATTAATTTTTGGGGGACAAGGATGTCATGTAAGTAAATCCTGGACACTTGGCTAAAACTTGCTCAGAATTACATATTAATTATATTTTATATATATATATATATATATATATATATACATAACTCGTAGAATTATATATATATATATATATATATATATAAATATATATATGTGTGTATGTATATATATATATATATATATATATATATATAATATAATTAATATGTAATTCTGAACATGTAATTTTTAGCCAAGTGTCCAGGATTTACTTACATGACATCCTTGTCCCCCAAAAAATAATAAATATTAACACAATCCCATTTTGATTATATAAGATTTGTAGAAAAAAAACTTCTTATTTACTCCAATCGTCAACGTTTCAGTTCCGCTTGGGAACTTTCATCAGGACAGCTTGTTTTTTTTCTACAAATCCTGGGAGTGCTGATTATCTTTGGGTTTTATTTATCAGTGCAATCGAGCACCGGGTCATTTACTATGTGAGTAAGAGTGCAAGGTTTTTTCATTATATATATATATATATATATATATATATATATATATATATATATATATATATATGTATATAGAATCCATTGGTGCCCTGCACACACACTTTCAAGTATATTTATTGATATAATGCCGGGTGCATCAAAGCCATAGCCAAAGATAATAATAGAATATACAAAAGGAAGGCTTGCACTCACGGTCTGTATAATGAAATATCTTCTTTATTCCAACATTTTAAAACATGATATAAGTCATCGACGTTTCAGCCATCTATTGTGGCTTTCATCAGGATCAGTTTAGCACAAAATACACAGGCACTTCACAGGCACATATAGTGTATGTTGATTTGTATACACTTTATTGTACATAATAGCACTTATCACTTTATTGTATATAACAACAATTAGTTTCACTAAATGGTTACACTTATATTATATAAATACAAATTATTATTTTTTTCATATATTTGTTGCATTTTAGCATTTAGTGCTTATATATATGCACTTCACAGCAGGGAATTGATTTTCTGCACTGCATGGCACTTTTTTACTCATTATGGGAGTATATTGTACTGTATCTTTAAGAAGCATTTTGTATCAATGTTGCCCCCTGCAGGATTTATATATATGTATGTTAGGATATATTCTTATTCACATTCTAATACTTTAGATATATAGCAGTATGGTCTATGGTATATAGCTGTTTATAATAGATATTTTTGATTGTATGACAGTACTGTGAATATGGTATTAAGATCCTTACTGTAGACATGCTGTTACTTTTGTGGACTGAGGACACATACTATGAGGTTGTTTTATCATGTTTTAATTTGTTTGCTCATCTGGCATTCACCCGGGCGCTCAGGAGCGTCACCTCGTTGCTGGGGAGCTTGTAATCATTTCGGGTAACCCTGGCAACGGATGGTGACGCGGGATCGCTACTTCCGGTTTTGGTATATCCACACATGCGTATTTTAGTTAGTGAGACGCCAGGTGTGGAATACTTCAGTTGGTGAGTGTTTTCAATGATTTAATTATCAGTTTGTTTGGTTATATAAACGCCATGATTAACATATGTATTTTGTGCTAAACTGATCCTGATGAAAGCCACAATAGATGGCTGAAACGTCGATGACTTATATCATGTTTTAAAATGTTGGAATAAAGAAGATATTTCATTATACAGACCGTGAGTGCAAGCCTTCCTTTTGTATATTCTATATATGTATATATATATATATATATATATATATATATATATATATATATATATATATATATATTTATATATATATAAAAATCTATGAGTTCATTTTAAATATATCTATTTAAGTGACTTTGCTTACACAATGTCTATGAGTGGCAGTTCCAACTTGTACAAACTTTAGTGGATCTCTAACTGCAGGGACAAGGAAAAGGAAAATATTCTATTCAGCACTTCATAACATAGACTCCTTCTAATAGTTGATAACAGTATCACTGGTAACATAAAACAAACAGAAGCAAGTAATATTCTGGACACAGAATCATGTAATAGTCAAAAGGTATGTGTGGTAGCAGAACAAGCTGAACTCAAATTAATCAGAAATACAAGTAAAGTTAAAATGGTAATACAGAGAAACGTTTAGACTAGGCTATCAGTCAGGTTAATCACAACAGGGAAAAACACAGAGGCGGTAATGACTATATATGGCTTGCGCCATGTGTCAAACAGCTGTAGAACTTGTTTGAAATATTACACATGTGCCAGAACACAAATACCACATCATCATAAGGCAGCAAATGCCACACATAACTTCATTGGTTTCTGCATTAAAAAAAATTGAATATATAAGAAAATGTGAAGGGCAAGCTACTGAGATTCTCTTAGCTTTTGCCTAGAATTCTCTGTTTTTGTTGCAATGCATTTGCTTGGGCTCTCCCTAAGTCTAAAGAGTCATTTAGATGTGGACATCCTGCTCACTGTGCATAGAGGGGTATCATCTTCACATCACTGAGGAGCCCCCAAAATTCCATAATAATCATTCAGGGTATCTGTATCTCTCGTACAGCAAAAACTTGCCAACATTTTTGTTCAGGACTGCCCTTATCGGTAGAATCAGTCTGAAGTGCAAATGGTATAAGTTCTACTTTGTACTGGCATAAGTGAACAAAAACATTTTTAAGACCTGTGCACGGACTAACTGAAGGGCAAGCTACTGAGTGTCTATAAGCATTTGTCAATTCTCAGAGTTCTCATATTCTCTATTTGTGTTGCAAAAATAAATGGTTAAGATGAAAATTGTACTTTGATATAGAATTGGCTTAAAGATAGTACAGAGGTTTGTCATGGTAAATGGTACATTTTCAAGCTGGACAAAAGTGGTAAATGGTGTCCCTCAGTAGTCTGTTTTGGAACCAGTTTAATTCAATCTATATAAAAATGATATTCAAAGAGGCATTGAAAGTCATGTGCTTTCAGATTGCCCACAACTATGTAAGCTAATACAGTGTGAGCAGGATATTGCTTCACTTGCAGAGGAATCGAGATATGTTAGGTTGTGGCGAAACCGACCTCGCCACGTGTCCTTGGAGGGGGCTGCTTGCCCACCTCTTGCCTTTAGACTATGGCCCCTGTTCTTTTTACCTGCAGAAAGGCTGGTTTGTGCCTTTCTGCAGACTGTTAAAGCCATGCTACCCAAGATAGCTATGCCATGGAGCCCAGCCATATACCGAAAGACTGTATGAAAGACTTTGGCTCCATGGCGATTGAACTGCATGTATGTGATCTGAGCGCCATCCGGTAATAATGTGCGCTCAGATCTAAGCTATCTGGGGATAGGTAGAATGTATGTATTTTATGTAATAAATGTAACATTGTGTATTTTACTGTATTTTTATATATTTTATTGTCCTTTGTCTGCCATGTGGCTAATGGAGTTTTGCCTCTGTCCTTGGAGATAACTGGATTATTTCTCAATTATCTCCAGGATAGAAGACTCTGTGGAACTGGTTTTGGGCAGAAAAGCCATGCTTCATTTGGTCACAAAGGACTTTGATCTATCCTTTGAACCAATGGACCAATTTGGATGATTTTGACATATGTTTGTATTTGGAGTATGCTGCTTATGAAAATGTTTGCAGTTCGGGAGATTGGTGCTTACAGTAGCTGCCTGTGCATCTGGAAAGAGGAATATCGCCTAAACGGTTTTTAACCTCTGGTGAGCAAAACGGTCCGTTACATAGGTGACAGGGCATTCAAATGGTAGATGACATTCAATGTAGATAAATGCAAAGTTATGGACCTGGGGTGAGGATCGTACAAGCATATTATCTGTTAAATGGTAGTGAGTTAGGGTAAAGAACACAAGAAGGATTTGGGAGTAGTTGTTGATATCAAACGAGACAACAATGTCAATCAGCAGTTGCTAATGCCAACAAGATATTGTCATGCATAAAAGAGGTATTCATTTGTGGGACAAAAATATAAGTTTGCCTCTTCATAAATCAATTTTAACACCACACCTTCAATATATTGTGTAAGTTTGGGCACCAAAATTAATAAGGGGAATAGAAGATTTTAGTTGTGAAGAAATACAAATCTTTTTAATTTAGAAAGAAATAAAAAGAAACAGTGCCTCAGAGGGGGTATGACAACGTATCGCATAACATATACAAAACATATATAAATATATACAATATAAAATAAATACAAATAAATTTGCGCCTGTACATAGTACACAAGGTCACCAATTTAGAGTGGAAAAAAGAATATTTAGTCTAAAGCAAAGGCAAGGATTCGTTAAAGTAAGAACAATAAAGATTTAACATTCTTAGCCTCAAAAGTTGGTTTTATGAAATTCTCCACAGAATTTAAAACAGATACTGGATGAATTCTATACTTGTGCACGCTGAGATAATTTGGTCAAATCATTTTTCCTGAAATTAGAAAATGAATCAGAAAAACAAAAAAGGCACAAAAAACTTGAAATTGTTTCCTAATTTGTTTTATAGATCAAGTGAGAAAAACTATCCAATAGAGGTTCGTATATTTATATATTTAATGTATAATTTATAAACAAATAAAGTACATTTAAATATGCAATAAATATAGTTGTTGTGCTTTATACTGCTACTCTGTATTTTCTGTTGATTTGTGATTTGTCTGTAAATTGGCTTAGAGTTTGGGAATTTGACTAATCATCCAATCTACCTAATTTAGATTAATTGCAGTACAGACTGAAGTGATTCTCCACATTTAATAAATTCTTGCAAATACATAATATTCGGGGATATAATAGTTAATATGTGGGGTAATAGCTTCTTTATCCAAGACTGCCATTCTGGGGTTGAGAAATATTTTTTTCCTAGGTTGTTGCAAAATTGGAAGGTTCTTCAAGCTGGATTTTTCTCTTCTTTTGGATCAACAACAGATGTAAGAAAGTTTGAATTTGAGGAAACAAGTCTGTTTTTGAGCCTAGATCAAGACAATAGAGCAGTAGGAGACTAGTTATGGTCCTTTCAAATGTGAGCTAAATATATCTATTGCCCATTATCTCATAAGGCTTAAATAACTAGATAGAGGTAAAACTGGGTGTAAATTATACTGGCTGCTGTATGTTAGTAGCTTGCACTTTTTTTTTTTTTTTTTTTTTACAAAGAATAGCTAAAGATTATTATTTTTATTTCTACAAAATATACACTAAATCTCTCTGCTGGGAATTTAGAAGTAATTTATACAGGGTCACCTCTCACAATTTTAAATTTATACAATATTTGTGCCCTATTCTAGTTATGAAAAATACAGAAAAAATAGGCTTGAACATTTTTACATGTCTAAGTAAAATAATTGACTTCAGATTTAAAATGCTAGACCTATGTCTCAAGGGCAAGGTGAAAATGTTCAACATTTCCATCATGAAATAATGTTTTTTGATAACAAAAAAATGATAAATACCATATTAATGGCAATAACACTAGACAATTTAGAGTATAATATGGCATTTGAAGATTTGTTGGAAATCGGACATAAAGAAAACTCAAAATGCTTTTTCTGATTATTGGATTTTGTAAAGGATGCAAAGATTGCAGACTATTAGAATGTAATTCATTGGAGGTCTCAGGTTACTGATTACTTGATGTCTTCATTAGCCTTTATTCATGTGATTGGCACTTGAAAAGTATGTATGATTGGTACACAAATGGTCAGAAGGCATACATAATTAATGGAAGCTGTTAACAGATACAATCATATAATATCACACATATTTCTCTGTTCAGTTTCCTAGCAACGAAGGATGCTAAGAATGAAGAATGTATTCATATGGTTGTGCAGTTTAACACTAGGTATTTAGTATTTAAATGCTCTATAATTTATTCTCTCATATATAACAGAACTGCATTGACACCAAAGAAAATATGTCTTAATATTTTAAATTATATACCTGCAAATAGAATGTATGCTTCTTCAAAATATGTATTTATTAACAGTGCTTATTTTTTTTTTTATTGAATATAAGTATTGAGAAATATAGTAGCTTTGCTTAATCCCCAGATAAGTCAATAGTTTTCTGTCAATGCATTAGGACAAAGGTAAGGCACTAATTTAAAACAAACAATATTACTTGGATTTTGGTAGAGATCTCGCTTTGCATCTTTTTAAGCAATACCACTGTTTTGAGGATACTTTTAATTATCCAGATGTTCAGACGGCTAAGTGAACACATCTACACAAACTGGGAATGAAAGAGGTCAGACCAGTTATTAGGAATTCAATTTTTTTAAGTATACAGTCCCCAGCCAGGTATACAACAAAAATAAATATATTTTAAATATTTCCCAGTCACTTTCTTTTTTTATTCACTCACTGTGCAGCTAACTATTGTTGCCCTACATATAACACTCTCTTTGAAAACTGCATTGCGGGAGTCATATTTTTGAAAATAACAAAATAACCAGGCATTCTGGGTGTTTAAATACAATATGTGTGTACACAAACTACAGTGAAATAAGTGCTCAATAGAATATAAGCAGAAAAGAACCTCCCTGAACAGGGTAGAACTTCCCCGAAGACTTCCTCTTGTCTTCAATGAAATACGTACAGAAAAATAGGGGATAATACTTTCACTGAAGTTAAAAAGCCTTTAACATAGGTTTCTTTTTTCAGCATGAATGCATTTTCCAAATCAATTCTTCCATCTAGATGGAAGAATTGATTTGGAAAAGGCATTCACGCTGAAAAAAGAATTCTGGGTGTTTATCAAGATTTTTCTTATTTAACAAGGTTCACAGAGTGCCTGGCCCTTTTCCTGTTTTCAAGTTTGGAGGAAGGTGATATCTTTAGACAGTTCCAAATATTTTGGGGATATTCTGTTTCTGAGTTACAGAGTTCACAGGTCACATTTGTTGATGAGTAAAAATATAAGTTGGCTTATTCCACCCACAATTAAATTGAGAAGAAGGTGCTTAAGAATGAAAGGGATCGATCTATTTGGCACAGAGAAAAAGAAAATTATGCATGCTGTGAATGAGTAGCCTAGCAGAGGATTAACGATTCAGTCAACAATTTGGAGTCACAAAAACAACTATAAAATTAATAAAACACTACATCGACCTATGCATAAAAGGCTGGAGAGGAGCACCATCATCAGAGATAACCTTTATTTCCTAGAGAGTGGTGGTAAGTGAAGTAGGCTCCATTGCGGCTAAAAGAAAATTATCTGGAGAAAAAATTTGCATCAAAACTGTTGAAGCTTTTGGTTTACTCACTACAGAGATAACGTTACAATGACATGAACCGGTCATTTACCCTCAACCTGTCCTCCTTCAGTCTCATGTTTCTCTTTCTTTATCTTCATCATCTTGAATACCTTTGAATGCCATATCTGGATCAGCGTATGATCAGAAGCAGTGGAGTTTAGCTGTTTTACATATTGTCATT
Organism: Pelobates fuscus; assembly: GCF_036172605.1. NCBI lineage: Eukaryota > Metazoa > Chordata > Amphibia > Anura > Pelobatidae > Pelobates > Pelobates fuscus. The sequence goes on along the minus strand of NC_086319.1, from coordinate 32,588,344 downwards.
AAATATGTCTTTATGTGTATTAGAAATGTTGATTAGTATTTGTTCAGATGATCACTACCAATAGTTAATACATTTTCAACGGGATTGAATAGGTGTATTAGCAAGCTTAAAGAGGATAAAACTGCTACTTATTGGGAAATAAGGTAGCATTACAATGCACTAATCAAAAGGCACACGTCCTGTATACTTAGGTGACATTTGAAATCCATGTATACAATTTGCAATTTGCAGTAAGAATAATAAATAGAAGAACAGAAAGAAAAAAAATAGATGCATAAACAAATAATAAACCCAGCATAAACTAAGTATATCAAAGAGATGGCTGTATAAACCAGAGCTAATCTTCTGTTACCGGTCAGGTGAAAGAGACGAACATTCCATCAGAGCTGTTGCTTAGAATATCAAGGATGGAGAAAAAAGGGGTAGATACCCATCTGTTGTACAACTCCCACAATGCTTTGCTAGCTTGGGATCTACTATTTGTCAATCCTTGCAGGGTTGTATTTAACATTGAGTAGTGTATGTTTGTTTGAATGTAAGCATGTTTTTGTATTGATTATATGTGTGTGAATGTAGGGGTGTATTTGTATGTAGTGTTGTGTGTTTTTATGTACTGTTGCCATTTGAAAGCAGTGGTTTCCTTGTGTGTAGTGTTTGCCTTTGAATGCAGAGGTGTGTTAAATGTTTGTGTCTGTGTGTAGTGTTGAAGTTTGAATGCTGAGATGTATGCACATATACACTGCCACATACACACACACATATACACACAACCAAATACACAGATACACACACACATACATGCAGATACACTGACACACAGATACACACATTGACACACATGTAGATTCACAGACACACACATACAAATGCACTGACATACACACTAACACAAACAGATACACAGTCACACACCATGACACACATACAGGTACACAGACATACTGATACACACAAAGACACTCATTCAAATTGTGACACACATACAGATACACAAACACACAGATACACAGCAGCATGAACACACCGATATACAGACACAGATACTTATACACAGACACACACAGACATATTTTCACACAGACAGGCAAAATGTACACATTTTAAGCCACCCTCCTGTTTACTACCTTTTTGGTGCAGAGGGGTGGCTTCCCTTCCCCTTCCATAAACTCCTCTTAGAAATTACTAATGTATCCCTCCTGTTCCAACCACACATATTCCTCCTACCAGATGTACCTAAGACCATGCCGAGTCCTAAGCCGAAACTAGCACTACATAATCTCTTGACAGCTTAACGCCTAACAGCCAGAGCTTGGAAGTCACAAACCACCACTTCTCTTTCCAATTTGTTGTTGGAGATAGACAAACATCATATATATGAAACTTTATTTTATACCAATTCCCGCCCTCCAATACAAGCGGTTGATGCTTGGACAGAGTGGAGATCGGAAAAAAAAACACAAGACTGGCTGAAGGCTAAATTGAATCTGGCTACCCCCATGGGTCTGGTGGAAACTATGTAACTGAGCCAGAACTAAATGTAAGTTCTAAGGTGCATTTTGCGGTATAAGGAACAACGATTTCTGAAAATTGCCATTTCAATATGCTGTATAATTGAAAAACTGGTTCCAGACTGGGTAACCCAGAATTGGAATGGAACATCTGTCTTTGGCTGTGTCTGGAAAGGATGTACCAATACCACTGCACCTTCCAACCCTCACCACCCCCTCCACTTTTCTTTTTTCTTTACCCCCTCCTCTTATTTGTGAAAAACTAAAATTTCTTAATAAAACACAATAAATAGCAAAAAAAATGTTGCTATTACTGACTTATACCAATTATATACCAATTTAATACACATACGTCCATCAGCAAACATGAATCATCATGGTTTCTATGCTGTTCTGTAGGAATTTACACATTAACAGACATGTGTTGTATTATGTTATAAACGCTTTACAGCCAGAGCTATGAATCTTTATTTTATACCAATTCCCCCCCTCTAATTCAAGCGGTTGATGCTTGGACAGAGTGGAACATATGGAGATCGGAAAAACCCACGAGACTGAGTGGTGGAGAAGGCTAAATTGAATCTAGGGGAAAATTATGTAACCGATCAGTGTAAAAAAAAAAAATCACAGACATCCATCAGCAAACATGAATCATTGTGGTTTCTATGCTTTTCTGTAGGAATTTACACATTGACAGACATGTGTTGTGTTATGTTTATAATACATAAGCTAGTAAATATTATGTTATAAGTTTGCTGTCATCCTAGTTTTTCTCCCCATCGACTCTAAACTTGGAGACTAGGTAGCATATAGCAATGCATGGGAGTGAACATATAAATTAAACATTGGTTCTGTATCATTTTCTCAATAACCAACAAAAGCAGAATTGCTAATTTTTCAACCTAATTACTTACTATTAATTAGTATCAATGACTTTTACCAAAAGTCTATATAGATCTTTTAATTTCGGTACATTTAAAATGTATTACATACTAGACAACCTACAAAGGAAACCTGACTACATATTCTAATTGACTTATTACCAGATCTTGATTAAAGAGTTTTTAAAGACTGAACTCTGCCACATGATTTGTTAATCCCCTTGTGCTTGCAATGGGATTTTCTTGGCATAGTGCCTATTGCTGGCAACTCTCAGTGAGGAATTGTAAGAGCCAAGAAGTCTCTTTACCAGCTGAATTGCTACTTGCCCTTCTTAATATGACAAACAAATTTGATTCACTTAACAACATGACTAGAATTTATCATTCAACATAAATCCTTTCACTTTAGGAGAAGCTCTTAGAAAATAATAAGCAATTGCCTGTGTTATTGTTAATTACATTTCCTTAATTTGCCCAATTAAGTGTTCTAATTATTTCTTTATGAGGTTATTAGATAATTCTTAACTAGGACTTCTTAGTAAATTAGTCTCCAGAGATACTACGCTTGTTTTGACCTTATATTTGTTTAAATATTCTGATTAAAAGTAAGTGGAATGTTAATGTATTTTGAAACCAGTGTGCTTATTGGAATGTGGACTGTAACACATTTAAAGTTGAAAGTGCACAAATGAAAATATAAAATGTGTAGGCTATAAAACAGGTTGAACCTTTATGTTTACAATAATTCATGAAATTAATATTTTAATGTGCATTCAATATAGAGGTTTTTTTTTTAAATTTAGTTTTTAATTTACTCCCTTCTTTAAATGTATTATTATGTGTGATTATATTTAGCTTTTTGACCCATAAATATTATTTGTTTTTCAAATGTAAGAAATATGTATTTAACAAAAAATGTAATTGTAACAGCTTTATATTTTTTGCCAAATTACTTTTTTTCCTTTTATACATGGAGCATCAGTGTTCGGGTTGATGTAGTCATTAAAATGCATCACACATTCCTGTTCAATTCTTCCTTTTATGTAGTTATCTTTTAAAATTATTTATTTTATATACTTCTAATAATAATAATAATAGTATATTAAAAATACTAATAATGGTTTTGTTAAACCTACAAAAAGAAATATTAAAATAAATGTTATTTAGACAAACCTTAAGTTTTGTGTTTTTTAATTACATTTTAGACTGGTGCTGCTGTATTTCAGGCCTTGGCACTCTTGTCATATAAATATCTCCTCCCTATCTCCTTATCCTCCTAGCCCTAGGTCTCCTTTCTTTTCTTAATATGCTCTATTCTTTATTTCTTAAATTTATGAGTGGGAGAGGCGAAGGAAACAGAAGGGATAACTTAATTATTCCTGTACTATTAACTCCCTATTCCTTCCCTCACAAATTCCCCACCCCACCCTAATTCTTACTTACTATTGTAAATTCTTGTTTATAAATCTTTATTTCCTGCCGATCCATGGAGATCCTTTTACCGTTCTAATTGTCTGCCCATTTCTTAGGATCTGCTTCTTTTTCCCTCTTCCTCCCCTTTTGCCCAGTTATAATAGTTGTTAAATTATAGCTTCCATTTTGTTTATCCATGTGTCCCAGTCTTCTATTTGGATGTATCTATTTCTGAGGTTCACAAATATGGTCCTCTCCATTTTTGCTTGCCATATGACTTGTGCTATTAATTCTTGAGTATATGGGAATTTCTCTGTTTTCCAGTTACGTGCTAAGGGTAGTTTAGCTGCCGTGATGATTTATAATGTTACCATTTGTACTTTTTGTGACATTTGAGGCCAATTTAGGTTTAACAGGACCACTTCAGACTTGAATTCTAGTTTCATTTTCATTTCTGTTATTTGATATATTACTTATATTACATCCTTCCAATATTGACTTATGGGTGTGCATTGCCACCAACTGTGAATCAAGTTACCTTCATTGACAATGCATTTCCAACACCTATCTGATGCCTCTGGGAAGAGTTTTTTTAATCATTTTGGTGTTAGATACCATCTATTAGAGATTTTGAATTGTGTTTCCATGAGGTTTAGACAATGTATATGTTTGTATGTTTTATTTAGGGAGCTTATCCACTCTTCTTCTTCTTTGTGTACTTGTAGCTCTTTTTCTTATTTGTTGATCAGACCGTATATAACTTTGGCGCATTTTGCCAATAGGTTTTATAATTCTTTAGTTTGAGAAGATGTCTGAGATTTGTAATTTTCTCCCCTTATTTTTAAGTAGATATTCTTAAATAAAACCTTTGAATCTCAGATAGTTAAAAGTTTCTTTAGTGGAAATATTAAATTCCTCCATAATTTGGTTGAAGGGCTTAATTATATTTTCCACTAATATATTTTTGAATTCCCTTATCCCCCCGATCTTCCAGGTAGTTATTTTTATATTTTTCATATCTGAAATGGTAGAAAATTGAAGCACCTCTATTATTCTATTTCTGAGTCCTATATTGATTGTAAATTTATCCCACCAGCTCGTTAATTCTTTGAGTATCTGTGGCTTGCTCCGTGCCTCATCAATAGATTTTTTTATTCAAGTCTAAGACCGAGAATTGAGAGGATAGATTGCTTACCCCAGTTTTCGTTCTTTCAATTTTGTACCGTGTTTCTTTAGTTGCCGTATAGTTTTGGGAGAGCAATATATGGAAAAGCCAGGTAACATTGAAAAATTTCTGGGCACCCCAATCTTCCATCCTGCCTTGACCTAGCCAGGTTTTTCCTTTTAACCCTTGCTTTGTTGCTGCCCCATACACAATTTTTTTAAAAAAGGAGGAGTGTAGTAAAGATAACCAGCTTTCTGGGAACTTGAGAGGGATCATTCTCCATAAGTACAGCCATTTTGGTAAAATATGTGTTTTTAGAATATTTATTCTACCCAACCAAGAGAAGCCTAATCCTTTCCAGTCCCTTAGTTTTTTTATTGGTTTGTTTTAATAAGGTTAAGAAGTTGGCTTCAATTAGGTCTTTTAAATCTGGAGGTATGGTTATGCCTAAATAGTTTAGCCTGTCCTTATTTTCAGGGAGCCCTATATTTTGTACAAGAAAGTTAGTTAATCATTTATTCATATTTTTAGCAATGAATATTGATTTCTCTAGGTTCATTTCATATCCTAAAACTTCAGAATATTTATTTATCTCCTAGAATAGCTCTGGGATGGAGATTTTTGGTTCTTTTAGTGTTAGTAAAATATCATCTGCATGGATATTTTGCTTTGTCTGTCCTGACATGTTAGTAAAGCTTTTAATTTTTTAATTTTGTCTTATTGAAATCGCTAGAGGTTCTAACAAAATTATGTACAATAAAGGAGAAAGAGGGCATCCTTGTCTTGTTCAATTTTTATATTGAAATTTTGTGATGTAAATCCTGACCCTGTAACCTTTGCTGATGGGTCGGTATAAAGAGCAGATATAGCTTGTAGTATTAAATCAGCGATAACAAATTGTTTTAGGGTAACAACCCCAACCAACCCTATCAAACGCTTTCTCTGCATCTATTGAAAACCATTAAAGGGGTTTTGTTGTTGTCTGTTTCTTCTGATATATTTATTATTTTTATAAGATTGTTAATTAAGGACCTCTCTGGTATAAAACCCACTTGATCGTTGTTCATTAATTATGGTATAACTATTTTTAACCTTTCCGCAAGAATAATAGAAATAATTTTAATATCGGTATGAATTAGCGAAATAGGTCTATAATTACCAATCAGTTCTGGATCTTTATCTGTTTTTGGGATGGGGACAATGTTCGCTCTCAACAACTCTCCAGGACATTGTCCTGTTCTCATTATATAATTAAAAATATTAGAGAGTTCTCCTTTTAGTTGATCTTTCATTAGTTTATAAAATTTGTTTGTAAAACCACCAGGGCCTGTAGCAGTCTTTGTTTTAAGCTTATCTGTTGATTTGCTGACCTCTACTTCTGTTATGGGTGGATTTATCTATTTTAGTTGGTTGGGTAGAAGTTTTTGGCATATGTATATTTTGGAAGAATCTATCAATCTCTTCTTCCTTGCCGTATATTTCTAATGGTACATTATATACTTCCTGATAAAATTTTCCAAACGCTTTTCCTATTTCTTATGGGGCCATTGTATATGTTTCTTTATCCTTTATTTTGTATATCACTCTTCTATGTTTTTCTTTTTTAAGTTTATTTGTCATTACTAGTGTTGTCGCGAACCCGAAATTTTCGGTTCGCGAACGGCGAACACGAACTTCCGCAAATGTTCACGAACCGGCGAACCGCGCAAACCGCCATTGACTTCAATGGGCAGGCGAATTTTAAAACCAACAGGGACTCTTTCTGGCCACAAAAGTGATGGAAAAGTAATTTCAAGGGGACTAACACCTGGACTGTGGCATGCCGGAGGGGGATCCATGGCAAAACTCCCATGGAAAATTACATAGTTGATGCAGAGTCTGCTTTTAATCCATAAAGGGCAGAAATCACCTAACATTGACACCTGTCCTCACTGACTGTGCAAATGGGCAAGGCATCCAACCTGACACAGACGCTGGCAGGCAGGCAACTGCTCTTCTATTACAGTGAAAAAAAATGATTTCTTTAAAATCTAAAGCTTAAGCTATTGTTAAAACAGATATGAGTGGTGGCACTGACTGTGCAAATGGGCAAGGCATCCAACCTGACACAGAAGCTGGCAGGCAGGCAACTGCACTTCTATTACAGTGAAAACAAATTATTTATTTAAAATCTAAAGCTTAAGCTATTGTTAAAACAGATATGAGTGGTGGCACTGACTGTGCAAATGGGCAAGGCATCCAACCTGACACAGAAGCTGGCAGGCAGGCAACTGCTCTTCTATTACAGTGAAAACAAATTATTTATTTTAAATCTAAAGCTTAACCAATTGTTAAAACAGATATGAGTGGTGGCACTGGGCAAGTAGGCACAGTATCCAATGTGAACCTCACACAGAAGCTGGCAGGCAGGCACCTGCAATTACATTACACAGGAAAAAAAAAAAAGCAGCCTGATGTTATAGCCCTAAAAAGGGCTTTTTGGGGTGCTGTCCTTACAGCAGAGATCAGATGAGTCCTTCGGGATTGTAGTGGACACTGAATACCCTAGCCTAGCTATCAATTTCCCTATCTAATCAGCAGCAGCTAAACTTTCCCTCCTCTCACTAAGCATGCAGCTTCAGAATGAATCGAAAATGGATGCTGGGAGGGACTTTGGAGGGTGTGGAAGGGAGGGTGTGCTGCTGATTGGCTGGAATGTGTCTGCTGACCGAGAGGCACAGGGTCAAAGTTTGCCGAATGATGACGAATAGGGGGCGGATCGAACTGCGCATGTGTCCGCCCGCCGCGGCGAACGCGAACACGCTAAGTTCGCCGGGAACTGTTCGCCGGCGGACAGTTCGGTACATCACTAGTCATTAGTGCTTCTGGCTTATTGCCCTTTAGATACCACTTAGATTGTAATGATTCTATCTGTTTGGCTGCTTTGCTCATTAACTGGTTGTTTATCTGTTTTTCTATTTCTGCAATCTTCCTTGCTATTTGTGTGGAGGGTGTTGTTTTATTCTGCTTTTTGTTATCACTTAATGTTATATATAGCTTATATAAAGGCGGTATTCCTTTCTCTTTTGTGTTAGATGCCATTTTTATTCTGTGACCTCTAACTATGCTTTTATATGAGCACCAGACCGTAATATCTGGTGTGCCTTTATTTTTATTTTCTAAGAAAAAGAGATTAGTTAACATTAATCTTTTTATGTAATATATAATCTATTAAACGCCACTCTTTACGGAAGGTATCAAAAGTATCTTTATATTCTAACATAATAGGGCTGTGATCTGACCACGTTATATCCTGTATCTCTATTCTTTTAATTATAGCATGGTCACATTTCCCAACATAAGGTCAATTTTGGAATAAGAGTTAAATGTTCTAGAGTAGCATGTATAGTCTAGATCAGAATGGTGAAGTGTTCTCCATATATCTCTCAAATTATAGTTATTCAGTAAATTTTGCATTCTATTTCCACTTACTATCTTACTCTTTTAGTCATTCTGGCTCTTCCTATCCTTCAGAGAGTCAATTACACAGTTAAGTCACATTAATAGTCAACAATTCTTTCTTAATATCCAGGGTGTTGACTTGTAATTCCTCTCTTAATTTCCTAAATTGTATATCTAAGTGGCTGAGTGGGTGGTCATATTCATTCCTTCCCTCTCTTGACTCTTGATTGTCCTCCATTTGTCCCTTATTGATATCTCCCTCTATTGGGATATTTGACAGGAGAAATTCCTCCATGTTTGTCTTATTGCCTGGAGTATGTGGTGAAAAAAATTGGGGGGTTTTCTGTTTTATTTTCAGGTTTTCTTTCTTTCTTCAAATGCTTGCCATCTTATGTATTTTTTGTAGCCATTTTATTTACTCTCTCTCTAGAAATTATTAACTCTTGGGAATAGTGGTATCTTTACTTTTGATATATTGTCTTCCCGCGCACCTTCTTGTTTTTGCTTTTATGCCCAATTATTTTTTACCCTTTTTGTTTTTTCCCTTCTCTCCCTTTTTTTTCTTATCTCGCATACACTTATTTCTACTTTTAGTGAAGTAATGGATTTAGTGCAAGAAATAGAAAAAGTAAGGCCAAAGTACAGGGCAAACTAAAAAAAATTAAAATAAATTTAGGACGATGTACAAGGGGGCTGGAAGGAACAGCCAGAGAGAAAAATAAATAAATAAAACAAACAGAAATCACAAGGAGATTTAACCCAACCTGCTTGAGACTGTCAGGCTATCAGTTCAGCACTACGACCAGAGTTGATTGGACTTTAAATCCTTTCTTTAACAAGGGTCCTTTAGTATTCTGCTGACTATAAGTTTTACCCTTTGCTACTTGTACATTTCCCTACTTGCTATTGTGCATTTAGTATGACTAAACACTTAACTTTTTGGGGTATGCTCCAGGATTGGTTTGTAGCGCTTGCTGTTTCCTTCTGGAGGAGCTAGCGGTGTTGCATAGCTCTGTCCGGCACAATGGTAGGTAGCTCCCTTTTTCTTGGCTTGGTGTTGGGTCCTCTTTGGTCGTTGAGTGGGGATCCGTGCGCTCCCCAACTGGCATGCCATGAAGATCGAGCTGTCCCATCGGCTCTTGGTCGGCTCCCTCAATCGCCCCCTTAGCCGCGTTTCACGAGGACACACGCGTTTACATTGCATCATCGCTCCACCCTCTTAGAAAGTTAGCACCCAAGTGTACTAGCAATTCGAAATGTTTTCAAAAGTTATACACTACTCTTCAGTTGCAAAGTATAACTTCTATTAACACAAAATAAATTGGCTTATACAGCAACTATATTATAATGAATTGCGTTATTTAAATATGGGGAAGCCAATTTAAATATTGGACAGCTATCAAAACAATATATTTTGTCTACAATTTCTACCAATACAGTACTTGATGTAGTAAGCAGTACACATTGTATTTATTTGCTATGGACCTGTCGTAGTATAAAGGTTAAATTAGAGTTATTTCTGTACAGAAAATCTAAACATTAATTTGGATTATTTTTCTACGCTGCATATTTCAAAAGGAGGTCATATATGTACCTGCTGTTACATACAGCATTCTTTCTTTAGGGATATTCATTGCCAGACATGTGGCATTATACAAAACAGTCACTACAGACATGTCCATGTGATGCAATTAATTTTGAGAGTGCTTTCTTTACAGATGATGGAAATAAGTAAGAATTGGGTGGAAGCTTCTGGTGTAAGAGATCCAGCATAGATTGGAATCCTACTTATACAGTGTGATTAGACTTTTACTTTTCCATGACCCATTTTTGTGTGAGAAAAGCAATGAGATAGATGCAGACCAATCCAAAACCTGTAATAAGAGGCTACTGGGGACCTTTCTGCATGTGAAGAATGAAACTTGGGAACCCCTAGTCTTTTAAAATCCCCTGCAGGACAAGTGTAGAGACATCAGCTCTGCTCTTGTTCTATACAGTAACGTACATTACCAATGTTGTCCCTGTTTTTTTCTCATACTCAGTATTACGTTAGCGTTTCTAACTGACTTTTCTTAAAGATTTTTTTTAGAGTTTAGTGGAAGCATTTGTCAAACTTATATAGCTGTCTTTACAGATGTCTAAATACATATAATTCATTTCTATATGCACATGCTTATTCAAAGGCATATCAAGTAACTAAAAAAATGGAGTAGGCTGCTTTAGATCAAGAAATGTTTTTCTAAAACACATTTGGATGAAACAGAACTTGTTTCTGGAGTATGATGATTGGTGACTCATATTGTTAGCTGGAAATATAGTCTTAAAATAATATCATGCCGTAAAAGGTTGTTTATTCAATGTGTTTCTTTTAAATAAAAATTTGCCATAACAAAAAAAACAATGTGTGTGCCGCAAGTGGTCAAAAAGTTAATGTGTTATTTTTTTTCTAAAAACAATATCAAAAAGAAACATCAGCCAGAATTGCTTTCAAAAATGTTCTAGAATAACAGTTTAATATAAGAATAAAATATGACGACCTTAAAATAAATGATAGTTACAGTGCACACTGAAAAAAAGTTGGAGAACAAATGGTATACCCTGCATATATACTTACTAAAATATAGCATACTCTCCAACACTATCAGTTCATCAAAGTTGAAAATTAAAATTCATCAGTCATTATCAAAGCAAACAAACCTGGAATGTTTGATCTTGTGAGGTTTAATTATGCTTTTACCCCTTCATCACAAGACTTGTATATATGATTGCCAGGGCATGCACCCATACTCTGAACCTGTATATGCACATTTTTAATATTGCAATGGAAAGCTATTCTCTGCTGATGCAGATCTTTTCTCCAGGTAAACGACTCACACGTACCTAGCCATCCACCCGATTCATCAGACCAGGCAACCTTCTTCTATTGCTCCAGGATCCAGTTCTGATACTCAGGTCCCCATTAAAAATACTTTAGACAGGGGTCATCATGGGCACCGTGATTGGTCTGTGGCTATGCAGCTCCATATGCAGCAAACTGAAATGCACTGAGTGTTCTGGCACCTTTCTATCATGGTAAGCATTAAAGGAACACTTTAGCATTAGGAATACATATTTGTATTCTTAATGCTACAGTCTTGGTACTACTGCATTTTGCCCCCTCTCTAACCAACTGTTCAAAAATTAAATTGAAATGTAAAAAAATGGAACAAATTGATTAACCCCTTAAGGACCATGGACATACTAGGTACGTCTGACAAAAAACGGTCCTTTAGTACCGCGGGTGTACTTAGTACGTCTGCTGTAAATATGAGCGCTGGAAGCGATCGTGATCGCTTCCAGCTGCTCTAAGGGTATTGCAGTGATGCCTTGATGTTTATATGCATATATAAATAAATAAATATATATTAAATATATATTTAAATTCTACGTTCATATTTATGTAATATTTTTACATAATTAAGTAATTTTATTGATTGCAATTTGAGGGAACTGCCTGACAACCCAGGTGGAAAGTCCAGAGAATTTAATTTGCTAGCACTGTATTTAACCCTGTTACTTTCCATGACACCCTAAAACCTATACATGGTTTTACTCAGTAGACTTCGCTGAACACAAGTATTAGTGTTTCAAAACAGTTAAACATATCACAGCGATTATATGAAAGTGAAGTTTTTTGAATTTTTCACACACAAATGGCACTTTCACTGATGATATTTGTTGTGATATGTTTTACTGTTTTGGAAACACTAATATTTGTGTTCAGCGAAGTCTCCTGAGTATAACAGTACCCCCCCCTCCCCCCCCATGCACAGGTTTTAAAGTGTTTTTGACAGTTACAGGGCCAAATATAATGCTTGAAATTTGCCAGATTGGTTATGTTGCCTTTGAGACCGTATGGTATCCCAGGAATGAGAATTACCCCCATGATGGCATGCCATTTGCAAAATAAGATAACCCAAGGTATTGCAAATGGGGTATGTTCAGCCTTTTTTTGTAGTCACTTAGTCACAAACACTGGCTAAAGTTAGCGTTCATAATTTTTTTCTGCATTTTTAACACACAAAGAATTATAAATGCTAAATTTAGCCAGTGTTTATGACTAAGTGGCTACTAAAAAGACTGGACATACTCCATATTGAATACCCTGGGTTGTCTACTTTATACAAATTTGTACATGTTAGGTGTGCTTCAGAGATTTATGACAGATAACAGTGTTACAATGTCACTATTGATACATTTTAAAAATATATATTTTGAAACAGCAATGTCCTACTTCTACTTATAACCTTTAAAAAAATAATCTAAGAACATTGGGTATTTCTAAACTCACAATTTAGAAACTATATAGCATGGGTGTTTTTTGGCAGTTGTAGATGCGTAACAGATTTTGGGGGTCGAAGTTAGAAGAAGTGTGTTTTTTAAATTGTTTCATCATATTTTATAATTTTTTTATAGTAAATTATAAGAAATTATGAAAATAATGGTATATTTGGAAAGACAATTTAATGGCGAGAAAAACTGTATATGATATGTGTGGATACAGTAAATGAGTAAGAGGAAAATTACAGCTAAACACAAACACCGCAGAAATGTAAAAACAGCCCTGGTAAACGGTAAGAAAATTGAAAAAATGGTCTGGTCACTTAGGGGTTAATTTTTCTCTAGTGCCTAGTCTTCGTTGGCGCTACTATGACCTCCTCCTTAGGCTGCATCATGCTGGAAGAATTCCTCCAGGATGACAAGCTAATCCAATGCTTCTCAAATTGTAGCATTGAGGAACATAGTTACAATAATAGCAATCAACAAATAAATTTGCATTACAGCCACGTTAGACTTTCTTTTTCCAAAACAGCGATTTCAACTTAACTTTCCCAGTAATGTTTTCAGATAACCACAATTCCTGGTTTAGTGAATAGAATCTTATGTGTGACTTTGAGGACTAAGAAAACGTTTTGAGAAATTATGACAGAAAATATATTGCAATAATTAAAATAATAAAACAAAATGTAAAATGTATTATTACACTTGATTCGCAATGGCTATTATTTCACCTTATGTTATACGATTTTATTTATTTCATAATCATTTTTCTTTATAGTTAGCCATAATAACTTGAAATGTGAATATTCTATTCTTTTACGTTATGATTTAATTACTATCCTTCATCACGATAATATGTGACTCTATACATATTTGATTTTAATAGAGTCAAAAGGCTCATTGAAATCATATTTATTGTTAGCAATTGATTTATAAGAGATCATTCTCTCAAAATATTGAGTTTGGAATAGAGACAACGGGTGCCATAAAACTACTGCTTTCACAACATTACACTTGTGTGTGCTTTAGAGAAATTCTGAAGATTTTCATTTTGGGGGAATGGAACAACTGCAGAAAAAAAATTGCTCATTTTCATTCTTGCCATTTCTTTCGTAAACAATCATCTGTGGTTATTGTCAGCCACATTTTAATAGTCCAAAGCTAGCCAAATTGGGAAAAAAGGACTAACAAAACTGATGTGGACACTCATTTCAACTTGGCTGCGTAAACATAAATGTTTCAGTACAGATGCCAATACACAGCTCTCATTTCTAACTCACTGTAATCAATAATGTGTTCATAGATATTTGATATATTTAAATTGATGAGTATATAAAATACAATCAAACAGTGGCGGCTCTAGACTTGGCGAGGCCTTAGGCGAAACTCACACATGAGGCCCCCACTAACACCATTATTGGAAAAAAATTGCAGTTGACTTGTGTGTGTATAAGAAGCTGTAGATATATTGAAGGGGAAGCTTGCAGTACTGGATATAGAGAACTAGTCTTTGTATACATCGCTGCATTGTCTACCTGTGTGTGCCTGAGAGTGTGTGTCTGGCAGTGAGTATCTTTGTATATGTATGTATGTATGTTTCTCTGAGCATGTGTATGTTTGTGTACTGCCTGTGGCCTTTGGCATTAAGTTCATGGCGACGCTATGTTTTATGACAGTGTGTAGAATGATTGCCTTTAGGGGTTGACAGGGTGAGTAAAGGAGTAACTGTGGCAGGGTGAGTGTAAAAGAGCAGGAGGGTGCCAGAGTGCGGAGAGTGATGCCTGTTTGTTTAGAGGGAGAGATAGTGTGTATGGAGGTAGGTGACAGTGTGTGCGGAGAGAGGTGACAGAGTGTGTGGAGAAAATGACATAGTGTAGGGAGGTGGCATAGTGTGAGGGGGTGACATTAGTGTGAGAGGGTTACATTAGTGTAAGGGGTGTGACAGAGTAAAAGGGGGTGACATTAGTGTGAGAGGGTTACATTTGTGTAAGGGGTGTGACAGAGGGGGGTGACAGAGTGAGAGGGGGGTGACAAGAGTGAGAGGGAGAGTGACAGCATGAGAGGGAGGGTGACAAAGAGAGGGGGGATGACAGAGTAAGAGGGGGTGACAGAGTAAGAGGGGGTGACAGAGTAAGAGGGGGTGACAGAGTAAGAGGGGGCGACAGGGTGAGAAGGGGGAGACCTAGTGTGTGAGGGGGAGACCTAGAGTGAGGGGGAAACCTAGTGTGAGGAGGGGGGGACCTAGTGTGAGGGGGGGAGACCTAGTGTGAGGGGGGGAGACCTAGTGTGAGGGGGGGGAGACCTAGTGTGAGGGGAGGGGAGACCTAGTGTGAGGGGAGGGGAGACCTAGTGTGAGGGGGGGAGACCTAGTGTGAGGGGGGGAGACCTAGTGTGAGGGGGGGAGACCTAGTGTGAGGGGGGAGACCTAGTGTGAGAGGGGGGAGACCTAGTGTGAGAGGGGGGAGACCTAGTGTGAGAGGGAGGGTGACATAGTGTTAGGGGGGTGACAGGGTGAGAGGAGGTGACAGAGTGAGAGAGGGTGACAGAGTGAGAGAGGGTGACAGTGTGAGGTGGGGTGACGGTGTGTGGGGAGTGACAGGGTAAGGTGACAGAGTAAAAGGGGTGACATAGTGTGGGGGGTCACAGGGTGGGTGACAGAGTAAGAGGTGGGGTGACAGGGTGAGGGGGTGACAGGTGAGGTGGCAGGGTGAGAGGGGGTGACAGGTGAGGTGGCAGGGTGAGAGGGGGTGACAGGTGGGGTGGCAGGGTGACAGGTGGGGTGGCAGGGTGAGTGACAGGGTCAGATGTGGTGTGAGAGGGGAGGCAGGGTGAGGGGGTGACAGGTGGGGTGGCAGGGTGAGAGGGGGTGACAGTATTAGGTGGTGACAGGTGGGGTGGCAGGGTGACAGGTGGGGTGGAAGGGTGACAGGGTGAGAGGGGGTGACAGGTGGGGTGGCAGGGTGAGATGGGGGTGACAGGTGAGGTGGCAGGGTGACAGGGGGTGACAGGTGGGGTGGCAGTGTGAGAGGGGGTGACAGGGTGAAGTGGCAGGGTGATGGGGGTGACAGGGTGAAGTGGCAGGGTGAGGAGGTGGCAGGGTGAGGGGGTGACAGGTGGGGTGGCAGGGTGAGACGGTGGTGACAAGTGGGGTGGCAGGGTGAGGGGGGTGACAGATGGGGTGGCATGGTGAGATAGGGTGAGAGGGGGTGACAGGTTGGGTGGCAGGGTGACAGGGGGTGACAAGTGGGGTGGCAGCTTGAGAGGGGGTGACAGGTGGGGTGGCAGGGTGATGGGGGTTGACAGGGTGAGGAGGGGTGACAGGGTGAAGTGGCAGGGAGAGGGGGAGTAACAGGGTGAGAGGGTGAGGAGGGGGTGACAGGGTGAAGTGGCAGGGTGAGGGAGGGTGACAGGGTGAAGTGAGGGGGTGAGGGGGGTGACAGGGTGAAGTGGCAGGGTGGTGGGGGTGACAGGGTGAAGGAGGTGACAGGGTGAGATAGGGTGAGGAGGGGGTGACAGGGTGAAGTGGCATGGTGAGGGGGGTGACAGGGTGAAGTGGCAGTGTGAGGGGGGTGACAGGGTGAGGTGGCAGGGTGAGGGGGATGACAGGGTGAGGTAGGGTGAGGAGGGGGTGACAGGGTGAAGGGGGTGACAGGGTGAAGGGGGTGACAGGGTGAGGAGGGGGTGACATGGTGAAGTGGCAGGGTGAGGGGGGTGACAGGGTGAAGTGGCAGGGTGAGGGGGTGACAAGGTGAAGGGGGTGACAGGGTGAGGAGGGGGTGACAGGGTGAAGTGGCATGGTGAGGGGGGTGACAGGGTGAAGTGGCAGTGTGAGGGGGTGACAGGGTGGGGGGGGTGACAGGGTGAAGGGGTGACAGGGTGAGGTAGGGTGAAGGGGGTGACAGGGTGAGATAGGGTGAGGGGTGACAGGGTGAGATAGGGTGAGGAGGAGGTGACAGGGTGAAGTGGCATGGTGAGGGGGGGTGACAGGGTGAAGTGGCAGGGTGAGGGGGGTGACAGGGTGAAGGGGATGACAGGGTGAGGTAGGATGAGGAGGGGGTGACAGGGTTAAGGGGGTGACAGGGTGATGAGGGGGTGACAGGGTGAGGGGGTGACAGGGTGAAGTGGCAGGGTGAGGGGAGTGACAGGGTGAAGGGGGTGACAGGGTGAGATAGGGTGAGGATGGGGTGACAGGGTGAAGTGGCATGGTGAGGGGGGGTGACAGGGTGAAGTGGCAGTGTGAGGGGGAGTGTCAGCTTGAGTGACAGGGTGAAGGGGGTGACAGGGTGAAGGGGGTGACAGGGTGAGATAGGGTAAGGAGGAGGTGACAGGGTGAGGGGGGGTGACAGGGTGAAGTGGCAGGGTGAGGGGGGGTGACAGGGTGAAGGGGGTGACAGGGTGAGATAGGGTGACAGGGTGAGATAGGGTGAGGAGGAGGTGACAGGGTGAAGTGGCAGGGTGAGGGGGTGACAGGGGTGACAGGGTGAGATAGGGTGAAGCGGGTGACAGGGTGAGATAGGGTGAAGGGGGTGACAGGGTGAAGTGGCAGGGTGAGGAGGTGGCAGGGTGAGGGGGTGACAGGTGGGGTGGCAGGGTGAGACGGTGGTGACAAGTGGGGTGGCAGGGTGAGGGGGGTGACAGATGGGGTGGCATGGTGAGATAGGGTGAGAGGGGGTGACAGGGTGGCAGGTTGGGTGGCAGGGTGACAGGGGGTGACAAGTGGGGTGGCAGCTTGAGAGGGGGGTGACAGGTGGGGTGGCAGGGTGATGGGGGTTGACAGGGTGAGGAGGGGTGACAGGGTGAAGTGGCAGGGAGAGGGGGAGTAACAGGGTGAGAGGGTGAGGAGGGGGTGACAGGGTGAAGTGGCAGGGTGAGGGAGGGTGACAGGGTGAAGTGAGGGGGTGAGGGGGGTGACAGGGTGAAGTGGCAGGGTGAGGGGGGTGACAGGGTGAAGGAGGTGACAGGGTGAGATAGGGTGAGGAGGGGGTGACAGGGTGAAGTGGCATGGTGAGGGGGGGTGACAGGGTGAAGTGGCAGTGTGAGGGGGGTGACAGGGTGAGGTGGCAGGGTGAGGGGGATGACAGGGTGAGGTAGGGTGAGGAGGGGGTGACAGGGTGAAGGGGGTGACAGGGTGAAGGGGGTGACAGGGTGAGGAGGGGGTGACATGGTGAAGTGGCAAGGTGAGGGGGGTGACAGGGTGAAGTGGCAGGGTGAGGGGGTGACAGGGTGAAGGGGGTGACAGGGTGAGGAGGGGGTGACAGGGTGAAGTGGCATGGTGAGGGGGGTGACAGAGTGAAGTGGCAGTGTGAGGGGGTGACAGGGTGGGGGGGGTGACAGGGTGAAGGGGTGACAGGGTGAGGTAGGGTGAAGGGGGTGACAGGGTGAGATAGGGTGAGGGGTGACAGGGTGAGATAGGGTGAGGAGGAGGTGACAGGGTGAAGTGGCATGGTGAGGGGGGGTGACAGGGTGAAGTGGCAGGGTGAGGGGGTGACAGGGTGAAGGGGATGACAGGGTGAGGTAGGATGAGGAGGGGGTGACAGGGTTAAGGGGGTGACAGGGTGAGGAGGGGGTGACAGGGTGAGGGGGTGACAGGGTGAAGTGGCAGGGTGAGGGGAGTGACAGGGTGAAGGGGGTGACAGGGTGAGATAGGGTGAGGAGGGGGTGACAGGGTGAAGTGGCATGGTGAGGGGGGGTGACAGGGTGAAGTGGCAGTGTGAGGGGGAGTGTCAGCTTGAGTGACAGGGTGAAGGGGGTGACAGGGTGAAGGGGGTGACAGGGTGAGATAGGGTGAGGAGGAGGTGACAGGGTGAGGGGGGGTGACAGGGTGAAGTGGCAGGGTGAGGGGGGGGTGACAGGGTGAAGGGGGTGACAGGGTGAGATAGGGTGACAGGGTGAGATAGGGTGAGGAGGAGGTGACAGGGTGAAGTGGCAGGGTGAGGGGGTGACAGGGGTGACAGGGTGAGATAGGGTGAAGGGGGTGACAGGGTGAGATAGGGTGAAGGGGGTGACAGGGTGAGATAGGGTGAGGGGGTGACAGGGTGAGATAGGGTGAGGGGGTGACAGGGTGAAGTGGCAGGGTGAGGGGGGGTGACAGGGTGAAGGGGGTGACAGGGTGAGATAGGGTGAAGGGGGTGACAGGGTGAGATAGGGTGAAGGGGGTGACAGGGTGAGGGGGTGACAGGGTGAGATAGGGTGAGGGGGGTGACAGGGTGAAGTGGCAGGGTGAGGGGGGTGACAGGGTGAGGGGGTGACAGGGTGACATAGGGTGAGGGGGGTGACAGGGTGAAGTGGCAGGGTGAGGGGGGGGTGACAGGGTGAAGGGGGTGACAGGGTGAGATAGGGTGAAGGGGTGACAGGGTGAGATAGGGTGAATGGGGTGACAGGGTGAGATAGGGTGAAGGGGGTGAGATAGGGTGAGGCGGTGACAGGGTGAGATAGGGTGAGATAGGGTGAGGGGGTGACAGGGTGAGATAGGGTGAAGGGGGTGACAGGGTGAGATAGGGTGAGGGGGTGACAGGGTGAAGTGGCAGGGAGAGAAGGGGGTGACAGGGTGAGATAGGGTGAGGGGGTGACAGGGTGAGATGGGGTGACAGGGTGAAGTGGCAGGGAGAGGAGGGGGTGACGGTGTGACAGGTGGGGTGGCAGGGTGAGGGAGGTCAAAATGTACCTTTTTCCCTGGTGGTCCAGTGGGGTCAATCTGTCCCTGGTGGTCCAGTGTCCTGGATGGCTCCCTGGTGGTCCAGTGGGCTTTCCGGTCTGCAGCTCCGCCGGATGCAGAGCTGCAGACCACATGGGGAATGTCTCGCGATCTCCATTCAGAGCGTTGCCGTGGTAACCCGCGGCAACGCTCTGATTGGCTGGAGATCGCGAGACCTCAGTCTGCAGCTCACACCCGGCGGAGCTGCAGACTGAGGCTGGCTCTCTCCCCGGGTGGACTGAAAGGAGGGGCCTCGCACCCGGCGGCACAAAGAGCAAGCCGCCGGGCCCCCTCCTGTTTCAGGTCCTCGGTCATAGACCGAGAACCCGACATGTCAGTCTGCCCCCAGGCGATTTAGGCGGCCGCGAGGCCCCTTACTGCGCGAGGCCTTAGGCGGTCGCCTAAATCGCCTAATTAGAGAGCCGCCTCTGCAATCAAATTCACCCCTAGCGAAACAATGCATTGGTTTTAAATAAATCAATACAACAATAAATCCATGTTCAAACATGTAAACAATTTTTAGAAACAATATTGAATCTTGCCAACTGACACAAAATCTGTCTTGAATAAGCAGTAGAATAATGGAAAGTATAACAAATTATTTAAGTTAAACAGAAAAAAAAATGGAGTTGTACTTGTTCTGCTCCAATCCTTAATTGGCAGGGCATCATGGGAAACATAGTTTACAAACATCAGGAATGCCAAGGTGAGAGACATCACTTGCCTGATATATATTGATTGATTGATAGCTTGATTGATTGATATATACATAGATATGTGTAATGCAGATGGTTTAAATTCTATCAAGACGTCTTCTCCCAAATGTCTCTAATAGCATTAAGGCCAGGCATTTTTCAATTTATATTTAGCTCTTCAATGCATCACAGTGTTCTGTTCTAAAATGATTGCAACTGTTCTTAGTAATGGGCAAGTTACCTGTTAATTTATAATGAGATATGTAATTACTACCAATATAACCTTGTTGAGTTCAGGACTAGATAGAATACTTAATTTATTTTCCAGTGTACGCAAAAGATCTTTAATTAACTCTAGAAGTTTGTTATTGTTTGTCACATATACACGGGCTGACATTATGCTCACTCCAGCATGTCACAGGATCATATTTGCTTATGTACAGAAAAACTATTGCATAATTATTTCATATAGCTATTTTTTATCTAGTTGTAAAGATAAGAAAAGTCTCTAGTATGACTCAAATTTTCACACACATAAGAAAATGTAAAAATATATTAAAATGCATTAAAATCTAGAAGAAATAATTACAAATATTTTTCAACAATAAAAAACCTAATAATAGCAACTTATGTAAACTGAATACAGATAAAATAAAGAAAAACATACCACTAATTGCAGAGAGCCTAAAATCATGTAAAAAAAAGTTGAATTACAATAAATCTCAATAAACACTTAAATGAACAGTTTAGCAGTAACACTTATCCAGCAATTGGTTGGACTCTGTTTTGCCTCCAAACAAGCCTCAATTCTGAGAATACGTTTAGATTAATTGCCCGAAACATCCCCCAAAGATTTTGGACCATGCTGACACAAAAGCATTATGTGGGTTCTGGAGAATATTCAACCACACATTCTTACTATTGATTGTCTGTCCACCTCATTCTAAAGGTATTTAATGTAACTCTTAGTAGCTCAGCTACCATGGTAATAAACTGGTCACTGTTAAATCTCTGCTTCACATGATTCATGATTAGTGAAACAGACCATTCTTCAGATGGAAGTATCTATCTATACAGACTGTGACAATAAAGAGATGTCCATGTTATGAATTAATGTATTAAAGGGACACTATAGTCACCAGAACAACTACAGCTTATTGTATTTGTTCTGGTGAGTAGAATCATTCCCTTCAGGCTTTTTGCAGTAAATGCAGTGTTTACATTACAGCCTAGTGATAACTTCAATGGCCACTCCTTAGCTGGCTGCTAGAGGTGCTTCCTTGGTCAGGGCTGCAGAGTAAGCAGCACTGCCATTCAGTGTCTCCACCCTCTGCATGCAGACACTGAACTTTCCTCATAGAAATGCATTGATTACATGTATCTCTATGAGGAGATGCTGATTGGCCAGGGCTGTGTTTGACTTGAGCTGGTTCTACCACTGATCTGCCTCCTTGACAGTCTCAGCCAATCCTTTGGGGAAGCATTTTGATTGGCTCAGACCACTACTTCTTCTGATGTCAGCAGACAGGGGCAGGTCAGAGGCAGACAGGGGCAGAACCAGCAGCTACAGACTTGAATACAAGTAAGATTTTACTATATTTAGGGAGGCAAGTGGGGGCCATGGGGAATGGACTAGATTGTGGTTTTAACACAATAGGGTCAGGAATACATGTATGTGTTCCTGACCTTATAGTGTTCCTTTAAAGTAAAGTTGTTATATACAGGGACTATTATGTGGCAATATTGAAATTCCAATATAATTGCATTACTACCTGTACAGAGGAGAACAAGCTTAATTAAATTCATAAATATGCAGTTTGTAATTTAATTTTGATAATACCCTTGTCAGGGTACCTGTGGTCTCTACCTCCGAAAGAGGTAGAGACTTAGCTGTTCCTCCATCCAGACGGTCTGATGGCTCCCTTCCCCGCGGTCTATCCGGTCATGCTAGGCCGGCCGCGAAGGAGTGACTGCCTTTTACAGCATCTAGGCAGGAAGTAGTCATCAGGACACTCCCCCGGAACGACCTGTCAGTCAATTGCTGCAGGACCAATCAGGACGCCTCGGAGGCGTGGTTACTGCTCTGAATAGGCTATTTAACAGAGCTTCTTTCATTAGCTCATTGCCCTGTCGTGGTTCTAGCTTGTTCTAGTCACTCAGTGCTTGTGTATTCTATTATCCCTTTTGGTTTTGACCCGGCTTGTTTACCTTACTCTGCTTATCTCTGTTACCCTTGATTCGGCTTGTCTCTCGCTTACCTGTCTTCTGTTACCCTCGACCTCGGCTTGTCTTTGACCATTCTATACTGTACTACTTACGTTAGTCCGGCCATTCTAAGGTCCGGTATACGTATCTGGCTACTGTTTGTACTCTGCGTGTTGGATCCCTGTCCCGATCCTGACATTACGACAGGGCCAATGGATCCTGCAAGTACAAACAGTAAGCTGGCTGCTCCTGATCCTAGGTTTGAAGCCATGGATCACAGAATGGATCAGATGGCACTTGCGCTACAGGCTCTATTATCTCATGCCAATAACCCACCAGAGGAGATACGTAATACCCCTGTTTCTCCTGTCGGTTCAGGTCTAGAGGTAGCCACAGTGGGTGCTTCTTCTCACATTACCCCCCCCCAGTACGCTATGGTGGGGCTCCTGAGAAGTGTCGTGGTTTTTTAAACCAAATTAGTATCCACTTTGAATTGCAACCTCGCTCTTATCCTACAGATAGGGCAAAAGTAGGATTTATTATCACCCTACTCATTGAGAAAGCTCTGAGATGGGCCAACCCACTATGGGAGAACGATAACCCATTAGTTTATAACTATAACGCATTTGTAGCTGCTTTTAGAAGAACATTTGACCCTCCAGGTAGAAAGGTTAATGCAGCCAGATTACTGTTGCGCCTGAGACAGGAGAACCGAACACTGGTGGATTATGCACTAGAGTTCAGGTCTCTGGCGGCAGAAATCAAGTGGAATGAGCGGGCGTATATGGATGTATTTTTGAATGGCCTATCTGATGTAATCCTTGATGAGGTTGCTACCAGAGAACTCCCTGAGAATTTAGAGGATTTAATTTCGTTCATCTCTCGTATAGATGAACGTCTAAGAGAGAGACAGAACACTCGAGAGAGGAACCAGAGACCTTCTTTTAGGTTAGCTCCCGCTTTTCCAAGTCCTGACTCCACGATATCTTTGCTTACTGAACCTATGCAGATAGGTTATACCCGCCTCTCTGAGGAGGAAAGACAGCACAGGAGAAGAGAGGGTTTGTGTATGTATTGTGGAGCCAAGGGTCATTTACTCTCGAACTGTTCTAACCGCCCGGGAAACGCTCGCACCTAAGTCTCTCTAGAGGACAGGCCTTGGGTGTTTCTATTTTGTCCTCTACTCCTAATTATAAAGATCACAGGCTTCTGCTACCAGTTTCCTTAACTTGGGGGAAGGAAGTAGTAAGGGCTATGGCATTGATAGATTCCGGTGCTGCTGAGAATTTTATCGACCAAGCCTTTGCTAGTAAGAACAATTTCCCATCCCAGCTAACGGAGACACCTTTGGCCGTTGAGGCCATAGATGGTAGACCACTACTAGACCCTGTTATCTTTCGTGAGACCATACCCATTGATTTAAATGTTGGTATCCTACACGTGGAGAATTTATCTCTTATGCTCATTTCGTCTCCTTCCGTTCCCATAGTTCTGGGGTACCCATGGTTGAAAAAACATAACCCTATTATCGATTGGGAGTTAGGAGAGATACTCTCGTGGGGCCAGGGCTGCCAGGATCGGTGTTTGTGCAAGGTTTCTCCATTAGCTAATATTAACATACCGGAGAATCCTACTCAGTCCACAGAAAGACAAATACCAGACCTTTACCTAGACTTAAGGGCAGTGTTTGACAAGAAGAATGCCGATTCTTTGCCTCCACACAGGTCATTTGACTGTAAGATTAAGCTTCTACCCGGCACTATGCCTCCGAGGGGCCATGTATATCCTTTGTCTGTTCAGGAAAACTCGGTTCTAGAGGAGTATATTCGGGAGAATTTAGAAAAGGGATTCATCAGGAGGTCTTCTTCTCCGGCCGGGGCTGGGTTCTTTTTCATTAAGAAGAAGGATGGCACGCTGAGACCTTGTATCGATTACCGAGGCTTGAATAAAATAACTGTCAGAAATGCCTATCCTATCCCACTGATTACCGAGTTATTTGATCGTCTTAAGGGATCCAAAATCTTCACCAAGTTAGATCTCAGAGGGGCTTACAATTTGGTGAGAATCCAGCAAGGTCACGAGTGGATGACGGCATTCAATACCCGGTATGGCCATTACGAATACACTGTTATGCCATTTGGACTATGCAATGCTCCTGCAGTATTTCAAGATTTGATTAATGAGGTACTTAGGGAGTTTCAGCATGATTGTGTTATTGTTTACCTGGACGACATACTAATACACTCTAAGGAGATTGAGACTCACCATAGACAGGTCAGAAAGGTATTACACAAGCTGCTGCAACATGGTCTATATTGCAAATTGGAGAAGTGCAGTTTTGATCAGTCTCAGGTAGACTTTCTTGGATACGTGATTTCTGGGGAAGGTTTTAAAATGGATCCTGTAAAACTCCAATCTATTTTAGACTGGCCCTTGCCCAAAGGACTCAAGGCTATCCAAAGGTTTATTGGTTTTTCCAACTACTATAGGCGCTTCATTAAAGGATACTCCTCTATCATTGCGCCTATTACCAATATGACCAAACAAGGGGCTGATACTAAGTTCTGGTCTAAGGAAGCTCTTGGTGCTTTCAAGACTCTCAAGGAACTTTTTGCCTCGGCTCCCATTCTAGTCCATCCTGATACGACTCTGCCTTTCTTGCTCGAGGTCGATGCCTCTGAGACAGCAGTTGGGGCTGTTCTGTCTCAAAGGTTAGGGGTGGATAAACCGTTACACCCTTGTGGTTTCTTCTCTAAGAAATTTTCTGGGCCTGAGAGCAGATATGACATCGGGGAAAGGGAACTGTTAGCAGTCATTAAAGCCTTAAAGGAGTGGAGACATTTGTTGGAGGGGACCCTACATCCTATTACGATTTTGACGGACCACAAAAACTTGTCCTATATTGGGGAGGCTAAGCGCTTATCCTCTAGACAAGCTCGTTGGTCCTTATTCCTGACTCACTTCAATTATGTACTGACTTACAGACCTGGTTCTAAAAACTCTAAAGCCGATGCATTATCTCGCCAATATGAACCTTCTACTGTACCTGAACAAGTTCTTTCTTCTATAGTTCCGAAATGCAATATCATTGCTAATACGAATCTCAGGATTCATTCTCCATTACTGGCCGAGATCATTAAGTTGCAACATCTAGCACCTAAACAGACTCCTGCGGGCCGTCATTTTGTTCCTCCTGCTCTTCAACTGGAACTTTTACAGTGTTTACATAATAGCAAGATGGCGGGACATCCTGGTATTCGCAAAACTTACGCGTTGATCTCTAAGGACTTCTGGTGGCCTGCTTTACGGAGGGATATTGAGGAGTTCATCGCTGCATGTGAAGTTTGTACTAAAACCAAACAACCCCATACGCTTCCATGTGGATTCCTGCAACCCTTGGAGGTTCCAGAAAAACCATGGTCCTGTTTGGCCATGGACTTTATTGTCGATCTACCTATCTCTAAAAGACAGACTGTTATCCTCACCGTGGTTGACAGGTTTACTAAGATGGCACCCTTCATTCCCCTGCCTAAACTCCCGTCTTCTCCCGAATTGGCAGAGATATTCGCTAAGGAGATTTTTCGCCTACATGGGATACCCTCTCAAATTGTATCGGACAGAGGCTCCCAATTTGTTTCCCGCTTTTGGAGGTCCTTCTGCTCTCAACTTGGTATTAAATTAAACTTTTCTTCTGCCTATCATCCTCAGTCTAACGGAGCTGCTGAACGTACCAACCAGAAAATTGAACAATATTTACGATGCTTTGTTTCTGAACACCAGGATGATTGGGTCGGTTTGATTCCTTGGGCGGAGTTTGCACACAACAATCTCGTTTGCGATTCTACTCATTCAAGCCCCTTCTTCATGAATTATGGTTTTCATCCGTCTATTCTTCCTTCGGATTCTCCTTCCCAGGGGGTGCCGTCGGTTGATGTTCATGTTGCCAATTTGAGGAAGTTGTGGGATCAAACTCGACAAATCCTTGTGCACAACTCTATGTTGGTCAAGAAACACGCTGATAAACGTAGAAGGGCGGCTCCGGTCTTTGTTCCAGGTGATAGGGTATGGCTGAGCACGAGGAACATCCGTTTAAAAGTGCCCTCCATGAAGTTCGCTCCTCGTTATATTGGACCCTACAGGGTGCTGACCCGTATCAATCCAGTTGCGTATCGTTTAGCTCTTCCTAATACCTTACGCATCCCGAACTCGTTTCACGTTTCATTGCTGAAACCACTCATATGTAACAGATTTTCCTCCACAATAGCCCCTCCTCGCTCCGTTCAGGTGGAGGGTCAGGAGGAGTATGAGGTTAACTCTATTATTGATTCTCGAATCTCCCGGGGGAGAGTACAATATCTGGTTGATTGGAAGGGATATGGTCCTGAGGAGAGGAGTTGGGTACCTCAGGAGGATGTTCATGCTCCCCGTCTCCGCAGGGCGTATCACTCTCGCTTCCCATCTCGTCCCGGTTCATTCCGCCCGGTGGGCGTATCTGAGAGGGGGGGTACTGTCAGGGTACCTGTGGTCTCTACCTCCGAAAGAGGTAGAGACTTAGCTGTTCCTCCATCCAGACGGTCTGATGGCTCCCTTCCCCGCGGTCTATCCGGTCATGCTAGGCCGGCCGCGAAGGAGTGACTGCCTTTTACAGCATCTAGGCAGAAAGTAGTCATCAGGACACTCCCCCGGAACGACCTGTCAGTCAATTGCTGCAGGACCAATCAGGACGCCTCGGAGGCGTGGTTACTGCTCTGAATAGGCTATTTAACAGAGCTTCTTTCATTAGCTCATTGCCCTGTCGTGGTTCTAGCTTGTTCTAGTCACTCAGTGCTTGTGCATTCTATTATCCCTTTTGGTTTTGACCCGGCTTGTTTACCTTACTCTGCTTATCTCTGTTACCCTTGATTCGGCTTGTCTCTCGCTTACCTGTCTTCTGTTACCCTCGACCTCGGCTTGTCTTTGACCATTCTATACTGTACTACTTACGTTAGTCCGGCCATTCTAAGGTCCGGTATACGTATCTGGCTACTGTTTGTACTCTGCGTGTTGGATCCCTGTCCCGATCCTGACAACCCTCTACGTGGCACAGAAGAAATGTATTTGCAAGATTTGGTAACATTTTCAGTTATGCAGTTCTGGAAACGTTTTTTTCTGCTGCACCAAACTGCTTGATAATTTGGGTATTGAACAAAAAACTTTTACACTCCACAGCTGATTTTTTTTTGGGGGGGTACCTGTGACTTTGCAATCAGCTTGAACAAAGTCCATCCATTCTCCTCTGACTTTTTTCATTCATATCTTCTCTTCCAATTTGTATGTGTTCACTAGCTAAAACTAGATTAATATAATTTGCTCATCTTGGCCTCTGCTCTAGCTTTTTAACCTATTCACCAAAAATATATTTTCTTGACAACGTAATGAAAATCTGTCTGTAATGCATGGGAGCTCAAAAGGCCCAGCAAGCCAAAAGTTGAATTTTAGCTCCCATGAAACAGAATTTAGAACATTGTGTACATAATAGAGCATATTTACAGGTTTGCAGACCTAATTTTGTATACAGTTGTGCTTAAAAAGTTTGCATACTTTCCAAATTAAAATCTCAAACGCGTAGTTCATGCGAGACGACCAAAGACTTTGCATGACCTGGAGGCATTTTGCCAAGATGAATGGGAAGTGATACCACCTGCAAGAATTATGGGCCACATGGACAACTATTACAAAAGACTGCACGCTGTCATTGATGCTAAGGGAAATACACAGTATTAAGAACTAAGGGTACGCAGACTTTTGAACAGGGGTCATTTCATTTTTTTCTTTGTTGCCATGTTTTGTTTTATGATTGTGCCATTCTGTTATAACCTGCAGTTGAATAGTAATCCCATAAGAAATAAAAGAAATGTGTTTTGCTTGCTCACTTATATTTTCTTTAAAAATGGTACATATATTACCAATTCTTCAAGGGTATGTAAACTTTTGAGCACAATTGTATATTTTGGTCTTTACAGCAGCACCACTACATAGTAGTAGTGAAATGCATGCTCCAGGTGAGCCCCCAATTCCCTTTCTCCCCCTAATTTTAGTCAGACAAATATGTATGCTAATATGGCCGACTTTGTCATATCTATTACAGGAAAACTTTGTCAGCTCTTAATATTAAAGTAAAGAATAACCAAGCACATAAAAAATGGAATCTTTGTCCTTTTACACTGTTCTGCCAAAACATTAAAACCACCAGCCTAATATCATGTAGCTCTGAGGCATCGAGGCATGGACTCTTCAAGACAAAAATGTTTTCTGTGGTATATGGCACCAAGACATTAGCAGCAGGTCCTTTAAGTCCTGCAAGTTGTGAGGTGGGGCCTCCATCAATGTTGTTCCAGCACATCCCACAAATGCTCAATCGAATTAAGATATGGGGAATTGGAAGGCCATGGCAACACCTTGAACTTTTCATCATGTTTCTCAAACCATTTCTGAACAATTCTTGCAGTGTGGTAGGATACATTATCCTGCTGAAAGATGCCACTGCCATTAGGGAACACCATAGTGGACAAGGGTCATCATGGGCACTCTGACTGGTCTGCAGCTTGCAGCTCCATATGCAGCAAACTGTGATGCACTGTGTGTTCGGACACCTTTCTATCAAGGCCAGCATTAAGCTTTTCAACACTTTGAGCTACAGTAGCTCTTCTGTGTGATCGGACCAGATGGGCTAGCCTTTGCTTCCCACGTGCATCAATAGCCTTGGACACACATAACCTTAATGCTGGTTCACCTGCTGTCCTTGCTTGCACCAATTTCAGTAGTTACTAACCACTACATATTGGGAACATCTCACAAGACTTGCCATTTTGGAGATGCTCTGATCTAGTTGTCTAGCCATCACTATTTGGCCCATGTTAAAGTCGCTCAGATATTTTCAATTGCACAGTTTTCCTCCTTCAAACACATGAAATTCAAGAACTGACTGTTGAGTTGCTGCCTAATATATCCCATCCCTTGACAGGTGCCATTGTAACAATATAATCAATGTTATTCACTTCACCTGTCAGTGGTTTTAATGTTCTATATGATCAGTGTATATATGTACAAATCTAAATATAAAATTCTAATTGTTTCATCTATTTTAATATGCTCTCTATTTAGCCTAGATTTCAAAATTTGATTACATGAAATACTGTGTGCATCAGTAAGTAAACCTATCTAATAAAGTGCTACTGAGAGTATTAACTTTTAGAACAGATTATGAATTTTGTTGATTGAACAGTTTTAACGATCATAAATAACGCCTTGTAGCTTTGTAATAAAAAAAAGTAAGCATGGAAAATTGTTGTCATATCCAAATATAGTTCAATGTTTCAATATTAAATTAATATAAATCAAATGTAAGAGTTCGGAGTAATTGCCATAGTAATAGTAGCCATCGTTAACTTCAATAAATCCAATATAGTGTGATAAGGAGATGATATATCCACAATATACCAATTGTACACTCACTTATTCTTATACTTAGTATTGCCTAGATATCATGGAAATGGTTTAACATAATTCTTAGCAAACCAAGTCTGCTGGTGATATCGACTAAAAAGATATTTTGGAACGGAAAGTTTTCTTGTTTAGACGTGAAGGTCATTGAATATATACTAGATATACTACATGCCTTGTTAGAATGAAGACCATCTGTATATAAAATATATATACTAATGTCAGTTACAATGCATTCTTATACATATTGTAACAATGTTCAGTGGTTTTATTTTAAGAGACGTTCAGCTATATAATGTTTTAAAACTTTTAATCTATATTATAAAAATATGGAAGGCAGAATTCCAGAGCAATTTTTTTCAAATCTTTTTTTTCTTTTTCTTTTTTCAATAATAGAACATCAGAAAAGGAAACCATGTTGTCTTTTTAAAGTACATAATGTAGCAGTAACTCATGTATATTTGCATTAGTGTTGTGAGCATTATCAGCCATGGTAGGTTTACAGATGTTCTGATATCATATGACCACCTGATAATATAAGAAGAACAGCCAATGTGCATGGTTAAACTAGTTTTGGTAACAATTAAACTTAACTTTAACATAAATAGAAGAAATGCAAGTAAAGACGAAAGTGAAGGGAAGATGAGAAATTATGGAAAGAATAGTGGGAGAGAAAATCTTTTCTACTATACTCATTATATATTATATGTTACTAATATTTTCAAACACATGCAAAAGATCCATTATATGGGTCATACAAACAGTTCTAACCTTCCCAGCATTATTGCTTTGTTCCAGATACCTCTAGATAACTGTTCCATATCGGAGATAAAGTTGGAATTAAAGGGACACTGTAGGCACCCAGACTACTTCAGACCATTGAAGTGGTCTGGGTGAAAACTTCCATCACCCCTATCCCTGAGCATGTAATTATTGCAGTTTTTTATAAACTGCAATAATTACCTTGCAGGGTTAAGTCCTCCTCTAGTGGCTGTCTACCAGACAGCCACTAGAGGGACTTTCGGGTTCTTAGGTGACTTTTGGTAGTCTAAATGATGCTGGACCTGCTCACGCTATACATTAATAATGCTTTCCTAAGGGGAAATCCTAATGTGAGCGCGACCATTGCTGCACATTAAGTCTCCCCCACCAGCGGACATTGGCGGGGGTGGAGCGTGGGCGGAGCTGAGCCACCAACGAGGCGCCCCACCCAGGTAAGTGACAGATGGGATTATTAACCCCTTCTTCACCATAGGGGTGGGCCTTGACAGAAGGGGAAACTATAGTGCCAGAAAAATTAGTTTGTTTTCCTGGCACTATAGTTTCCCTTTAATATGCATATAATTGCCTGTTAGAAAGGAAGCACATTTTTTTATTTGTTGTAACTGACTGTACATAAAATGTCATTGTTACTCATAGTCAAAGTGAAGGAGATGTACCCCTGCAGGTTTAAAAGATGTGAAGGAGCTATACCCCTGCCTCTAAAAAGTAATTTCTATTGGTTTCAATTCCAAATATCAGTAGACACTGATATTTAAGTTAATATCATATTGGAGAACAATCCTGATTAAAGGTACTAAAGAATATGTTTAAAATAAATATGACATAATGTAAAGATTGTGCATGTAAGGAGGAGTGTATGAAATATTAATCTGAAATATAAAAGTCACAAAATGAAAATATAATAAACACATAATAGTTACAAACAGAGGACACTGGCACACACACAGTCACCCAGAGAGTTCACTAACACACACATTTACATACACAGAGGACACTGACACATGCTTACACACAGAGGACTCACACACACACATTTACATGCAGAGGAAACTGATAAAAACATTTAAACACAGAGGAAACTGACACACATCCACTTACACACAGAGGATACACTCACTGACATAAACACTCTCACTGATTTTGCACACACCGACAGACAAACACACTCACTAATAGACACACACAGTTACACACAGATTACACTGACACACATAGTTACTGCCACACACAAATTGGAAACTGACACACAGATTTACGCACAGAGGAAACTGACACACACATACTCACTGACTGACACATTTTCACTGTTTTGACACACACTGACAGACACACTAACAGACACACTTACTGTCACACACACATTTACTGACAGACACACACACACACTCACTGAAAGATGCATACACATTCTCTCATACACCCCACAAATTATTATATTTTGATTACTTGTATTTAAGTCCACCCAGCCTCCCTACCTTTTTAAGAGCTGGGATTGATCGATTCCATGTGGTAGTCCACCCAGCCTGCCTTCCTTTTCCTTGTAGTCCAATGTCCAGTATGGGGCTTGTGTACTCTTTGTGCTCTTCCAGCACTGCTCACATCCCTTCTGTTTAGTGATGCTGGGGATGGAGTCACATCATTACCCAACTCCTAGCATCACCTTAGGGTAAACAAGCGAGCAGTACTAGGAGATCACAAAAAGTATAGCTCTCTTGACACCTCTAACTCCATTCTCCTCCAGACAGCCGCCTCTGCTTTCATTCTCCTTCAGTCAGCCTCCTCTGCCTCCATTCTCCCCCCGATGGAAGTTGCTAAGGTGGCCATCCAGCCACTTCTTGATGTACCCAATGCCTTTGGTGTGTATAGCCCCTGAGGTATGTGTACCAGGGGTTGAGAAACTAGGGTATATATGAAAGGTCTTATTTTTTAATTACATTAAAAAGAAAAATAGATTGATTTGCTTTTATCATCAAATAATCATCAAATAAAGTAAGACTGCAGTGCTTGACCAAGAATAAAACGAAAGTTTGTTTTCAAGCATTTTTAGGTCTCTGATACTAACTAGCATGCACATAAAAAAAAACTTAACGTTTCACTATATTTTAAAGGGATCTAAGTGGTGATCAAATTAAATAATAATTATAGCTTTCAGAAAGATTGTGGATACTAGGGGGGATTAAGGCAGTGCCTATGCTCACACATACCTTTTTCAATCCTTCGTGATCACTATGAGTGACAGGGATACCGTATTTTCCCTGTCTCAGTACATAATATAGTGATGAAGGGATTTTAGTTTTTCATGGATGAAGTCAAGTTTGTGGGGAGGTTGGGACAGTGTCCATACTTGTCCCAAGTCTTCATATCAGTTGGTTAATGTGAGTGACAGAGGGGCTCTTTTATCTCTAAATTACAAAGTAGTTTATTTATTTTTCCTAAAAGGGTGCATAAGATGCAGAGATATGGGCAATTATGCTATACTTCTAATCCATTGTAAGAATGAAGCTTGAAGACTTTTGGTTAAATATGTTTTATACTTAAATTGGAGCGGCTTAAGGATCTATGTATTATTGCTGTGAATGAGAAGGAGATTTTTGTAATGCAGATATACACAGCATCACTAAAGCTGTTTATGCTTACTGGGCATTTCCATACATGTACAATATTAATCACGAGATAATGAATGATCAGAAGGAGAATGTTTATAACTGTTCCAATTCTGAGTGAACACAGGATTATATTGTAGGCAGCTAAATGCATTGCAATATAGGTATGTTATTTTTAGACATGACTAGAGATTAACCCAATGGTAAGTTGAAGCTTCTCAGTTTTTGCCCATTCTCAGTGTTCTAATATTCTCTATTTTTGCTTTAGTGCACTTACTTACTGTTTCACAATGTTAAATAAATAATCCAGACATAACATGTGCTCACTGTGCCTAGGAGTAGCAATAACACCCCATTGATATCTGCTGAGACCTAAAGAAAGCCAAAACAATTGTCCATGGTTGCCATATCTTTCATACAAAGTGAAATTAGCAGCTTTTTTTTATATATATGGACTGCTCTTTTAGTGTGTGAGCAAAACAATTTTTGAGACCTAAGCAGGGACTAACCAAAGGACAAGCTACTATATTTTTGCCTATTCTCATTGTTCTCATAGTTTCTGTTTTTGCTTCAATGTATTTGCTTAGGGTCTCCCAAAGATGAAGGGGTAACCTAGACATGGGCCTCTGCTCACTGTGTCCAGGTGGGAGGGATCAGTTCCTAAAGAGGCCAAACTATTTTTCTGAGGTTGATGTATGTCTCATACACAACTTGCCAACATTTCAAACCTAGACTGTCCTTATGAGTGAGATCAGTCTGATAAGTAAAATAATAGGTTCACCCTGGAATGGCCCAAGTGAGCAAAAACTATTTTGATATCTGAGCATAGACCAACCAAAGCTAATAGATTGTTTCCATGCTCAGTGTACTTATATTCTTTCTTTTTGCTTCACTATGAGTATGTGACTGATTGTTAGGAACCAGTTTTAGTGAGGTACAATGTATGTTATTGGATTTCAGTGGTTTAAAAGTTAATATAGACCAGATTAAAGAAACACTCCAGTGTTAGAAATATAAAAAAATACACAAACAAACATTGTAGAACATCATGGGCTCCATTTCCTCCCAGTACCTGGAAAAATAAAGATTTACTATTACTATCTTACATCTACCCAGAAACCTCACCAATCTACTGGAGATGTAAATCATCCACCAGAACACTGCTACATATCTTCAGGAGCTATAATAAAATCTACACAAGTTGGAATTTGTCCAAAGGCTCATTGCCGAAGTCACAGGGTATATGAACCTGGCTTCATCAAGTTTTCTTATTAGATATGTTCCCCAATGATCTAAACATGTGGGATAAACAACTGATCTTAAATATTCTAATTGCAACAAAAAATAATCTAGCCAAACATTGGAAGTCTCCATAGACTCCGACGACATGGCCAATCTCTGACTCTCTACAAAACACATACAACTATGAAGAACACTTACAAATTTCAGAAAGTATAGAAATCTTGGACAAAGAACCTCACTCACTTTCAGTGAGATGCCACACTACACCAAATCCCGTTTAAGTCTACGCTTATATTCCTTTACCATTATGTTTATCATCTACCATTGCTGCAGTGGCTATTAATATTGTTTGTTTGTACTTATGTACTACTGAAAATTCTCAATAAATATAATATATTAGAATGTTTAAATAAAATAAAAAATTAAAGAGTTAACATAACAATTAAGAGTTAAAGCGTTAATTCAGCAGCAATATGCTCATCTCTCCACCAAAGATCCACTCTGCCTGTTGGGAGTTCATCAGCACTAGTGTTGTCGCGAACCCAAAATTTTCGGTTCGCAAACGGCGAACGCGAACTTCCTCAAATGTTCGCGAACCGCGCGAACCGCCATTGACTTCAATGGGCAGGCGAATTTTAAAACCAACAGGGACTCTTTCTGGCCACAAAAGTGATGGAAAAGTTGTTTCAAGGGGACTAACACCTGGACTGTGGCATGCCGGAGGGGCATCCATGGCAAAACTCCCATGGAAAATTACACAGTTGATGCAGAGTCTGCTTTTAATCCATAAAGGGCAGAAATCACCTAACATTGACACCTGTCCTCAAAGCCCCTGATACACACTGACACAGAGCAGAATAGAGACTGTTCCCCGTCCTCAGAGACCATGATACACACTGACACAGAGCAGAATAGAGACTGTTACCCCTACATAGGGTCACTTGGCAGATATGGCGGGGTCGTGGGAGGGGGAGGATGACTTTCACCTCTTCCCCTGTTACATTCCCGTTGTGCTGTGACATCACCCTTATACGCTGTGTAAAGCATACTATTTAATTTGATCAGCATGGCCACTTGAGCTTTTATAGTTTTCACGCTGCTTGTAGTTTATATATGGTTCACAAAAATCAAACAAACGATAAAGTAAACATGTAAGGATTCAGAATATTCTTTCAAACCCTTACACATTGTGTGTACATACTTTTTGTCTTAAGTTTGTGGCTTTAAAGAGGTTCACGTTGTTTCTATGATGTGCATAACATGTTCTTGTAAATGTTTGTTAATTTTTTCCTGGAATTGTAATTTTTGAATCTGAATAAAGATAGTCAAATCCCTGATACACACTGACACAGAGCGGAATAGAGACTGTTCCCCCTACATAGGGTCACTTGGCAGATATGGATTAACACCTGTCCTCAAAACCCCTGATACACACTGACACAGAGCAGAATAGAGACTGTTCCCCCTACATAGGGTCACTTGGCAGATATGGATTGACACCTGTCCTCAGAGACCATGAAACACACTGACACAGAGCAGAATAGAGACTGTTCCCCGTCCACAGAGACCATGATACACACTGACACAGAGCAGAATAGGGACTGTTACCCCTACATAGGATCACTTGGCAGGTATGGATTGACACCTGTCCTCAAAGCCCCTGATACACACTGACACAGAGCAGAATAGAGACTGTTCACCGTCCACAGAGACCATGATACACACTGACACAGAGCAGAATAGAGACTGTTCACCGTCCACAGAGACCATGATACACACTGACACAGAGCAGAATAGAGACTGTTCCCCGTCCACAGAGACCATGATACACACTGACACAGAGCAGAATAGGGACTGTTCTCCCTACATAGGGTCACTTGGCAGGTATGGATTGACACCTGTCCTCAAAGCCCCTGATACACACTGACACAGAGCAGAATAGGGACTGTTTTCCCTACATAGGGTCACTTGGCAGGTATGGATTGACACCTGTCCTCAAAGCCCCTGATACACACTGACACAGAGCAGAATAGAGACTGTTCCCTGTCCACAGAGTCCATGATACACACTGACACAGAGCAGAATAGAGACTGTTCCCCGTCCACAGAGACCATGAAACACACTGACACAGAGCAGAATAGAGACTGTTCCCCGTCCACAGAGACCATGATACACACTGACACAGAGCAGAATAGGGACTGTTACCCCTACATAGGATCACTTGGCAGGTATGGATTGACACCTGTCCTCAAAGCCCCTGATACACACTGACACAGAGCAGAATAGAGACTGTTCCCTGTCCACAGAGACCATGATACACACTGACACAGAGCAGAATAGAGACTGTTCACCGTCCACAGAGACCATGATACACACTGACACAGAGCAGAATAGAGACTGTTCCCCGTCCACAGAGACCATGATACACACTGACACAGAGCAGAATAGGGACTGTTCCCCCTACATAGGGTCACTTGGCAGGTATGGATTGACACCTGTCCTCAAAGCCCATGATACACACTGGGGGGAGCTACTGTCCTCCCCAACCACTGCGCGGTGGGTGGGGGCCATAAATCACAATGGGGGGACCTACTGTCCTCCCCCCCTCGGCCCCCACCCCTGCCCGGTGGGTGGGGGCCATAAATCACAATGAGGGGGCCTACTTTCCTCCCCCCCGGCCCCCATCCCTGCGCGGTGGGTGGGGGGCATAAATCACAATGGGACGGACCTACAGATAGGAGTGGAGTATTGTTCATATCAGTTTAATACCTTCCGCGTCTCCTATCAGTGGACGTGTATATGGCAGCCATTTTAGGAATCGCACACCTGGGACCCGAGCAAGGTCACCTCGTTCAAGCTGCTCTGGTTCCGTGATGAGCCAGCTGCCCGTGAGTTAACATGTCCCGTGGAGAAGCACTCTGTCCTGTAAAGCCTCACCACAAAAAAATTAAATAAATAACAGCACTCGGAGTGGTGAGTTTAGTAAATGTTCATATCAGTTTAATACCTTCCACGTCTCCTATCAGTGGACGTGTATATGACAGCCATTTTAGGAACCGCACACCTGGGACCCGAGCAAGTTCACCTCGTTCAAGCTGCTCTGGTTCCTTGATGAGCCAGCTGCCCGTGAGTTAACATGTCCCGTGGAGAAGCACTCTGTCCTGTAAAGCCTCACCACAAAAAATTTAAATAAATAACAGCACTCAGAGTGGTGAGTTTAGTAAATGTTCATATCAGTTTAATACCTTCCGCGTCTCCTATCAGTGGACGTGTATATGGCAGCCATTTTAGGAACCGCACACCTGGGACCCGAGCAAGGTCACCTCTTTCAACAGGCGACATGATTTGGCCCTGTAAAACTATCCTGGATATTCTCTACAAGTTCTATGGATATGGCATTGATTTATGTAACAGGGAGATGGAAGAAGATGCTTGGTCGGTCCTCTTACTTGAAATTTGTGGCACTGCGCGGGCAAGCTAATGTGCCACCAGGTAGGAGTGGTGAGTTTAGTATTGTTCATATCAGTTTAATACCTTCCGCGCCTCCTATCAGAGGACATGTATATGGCAGCCATTTTAGGAACCGCACACCTGGGACCCGAGCAAGGTCACCTCTTTCAACAGGCGACATGATTTGGCCCTGTAAAACTATCCTGGATATTCTCTACAAGTTCTATGGATATGGCATTGATTTATGTAACAGGGAGATGGAAGAAGATGCTTGGTCGGTCCTCTTACTTGAAATTTGTGGCACTGCGCAGGCAAGCTAATGTGCCACCAGATAGGAGTGGTGAGTTTAGTATTGTTCATATCAGTTTAATACCTTCCGCGTCTCCTATCAGTGGACGTGTAAATGGCAGAGATTTTTAATTGTTGAATCACCTCCCCTTTTTAGGCCAAGGTGGGAAGATGCTTAGACCACTGGTATATTGGTGCCATCTTGGAGGATTTTTTTTTGGTTTGGTTTTTGAAGCCACAGTGCTGCACCAGTGGGCCTAAAAATTAGGCATGTACACATGCCTGAAAAATTTGGTATTGTTGCAGCCGCTGTTGTAGCAGCGGCCAGAAAAATTGATGTTTGTTTCACAGGCAGAAAGTGCCCTAAAACATGGCGGCTTGAACCCTAGTTGGTGGCGGATAAGTCACGCAAGTCAAACGTCATTCAGAGCTAAAATACAGCAGCGTGTGGACCATTTTTAGCCCAAGGCAGCTCATCTCATCAGGCCTTTTTTAATCGAATGTATCGCCCAGTGTCAGTCCCTTCGGGATCCATCCCTCATTCATCTTAATAAAGGTGAGGTAATCTAGACTTTTTTGACCTAGGCGACTTCTCTTCTCAGTGACAATACCTCCTGCTGCACTGAAGGTCTTTTCTGACAGGACACTTGAAGCGGGGCAGGCCAGAAGTTCTATCGCAAATTGGGATAGCTCAGGCCACAGGTCAAGCCTGCACACCCAGTAGTCAAGGGGTTCATCGCTCCTCAGAGTGTCGATATCTGCAGTTAAGGCGAGGTAGTCTGCTACCTGTCGGTCGAGTCGCTCTCTGAGGGTGGATCCCGAAGGGCTGTGGCGATGCATAGGACTTAAAAAGGTCTGCATGTCCTCCATCAACAACACGTCTTTAAAGCGTCCTGTCCTTGCCGGCGTGGTCGTGGGAGGAGGAGGAGGATGACTTCCACCTCTCCCCCTGTTAGATTCCCGTTGTGCTGTGACATCACCCTTATACGCTATGTAAAGCATACTTTTTAATTTATTTTGCAAATGCTGCATCCTTTCCGACTTGTTGTAATTCGGTAACATTTCCGCCACTTTCTGCTTATACCGGGGGTCTAGTAGTGTGGACACCCAGTACAGGTCGTTCTCCTTCAGCCTTTTTATACGAGGGTCCCTCAACAGGCAGGACAGCATGAAAGACCTCATTTGCACAAGGTTGGATGCCGAGCTACTCATTTCCCGTTCCTCCTCCTCACTGATGTCATTGAAGGTATGTTCTTCCCCCCAGCCACGTACAACACCACGGGTACCAGATAGGTGACAACGAGCACCCTGGGATGCCTGTTGTGTTTGGTCTTGCTCCTCCTCCTCCTCCTCCTCAAAGCTACATTCCTCCTCTGACGCCTCTTCCTCACAATCCTCTTCCAGCGTTGCCGCAGGTCCAGCAAGCGATGCTGATAAGACTGTTTCTGGTGGTGATGGTGACCACAACTCTTCCTCTTCCTCTTCACGCTCATCTACAGCCTGATCCAGCACTCTTCGCAGGGCACGCTCCAGGAAGAAAACAAATGGTATGATGTCGCTGATGGTGCCTTCATTGCGACTGACTAGGTTTGTCACCTCCTCAAAAGGACGCATGAGCCTACAGGCATTGCGCATGAGCGTCCAGTAACGTGGCAAAAAAATTCCCAGCTCCCCAGAGGCTGTCCTAGCACCCCGGTCATACAAATATTCATTAACAGCTTTTTCTTGTTGGAGCAGGCGTTCGAACATTAGAAGTGTGGAATTCCAACGTATAGGGCTGTCGCAAATCAAGCGCCTCACTGGCATATTGTTTCGCCGCTGGATATCGGCAAAGTGAGCCATGGCCGTGTAGGAACGCCTGAAATGGCCACACACCTTCCTGGCCTGCTTCAGGACGTCCTGTAAGCCTGTGTACTTATGCACAAAGCGTTGTACGATCAGATTACACACATGTGCCATGCACGGCACATGTGTCAACTTGCCCAACTTCAATGCCGCTATCAAATTCTTTCCGTTGTCACACACCACTTTGCCGATATCCAGTTGCTGCGGAGTCAGCCACTTTTTCGGCCTGTGCGTTCAGGGCGGACAGGAGTGCTTGTCCGGTGTGACTCTCTGCTTTCAAGCAAGTCAAACCCAAGACGGCGTGACACTGCCGTATCCGGGATGTGGAATAGTACCTGGGGAGCTGGGAGGGTGCCGTTGATGTGGAGCAAGACACAGCAGCACAAGAGGACTCAGCCGAGGAGGTTATGGAAGAGGATGGAGTAGGAGGAGTAGAGGAGGTGGCAGCAGGACTGCCTGCAATTCGTGGCGGTGTCACCAACTCCTCTGCAATGCCACACATTCCTTGCTTGTCAGCCGTCAGCAGGTTTACCCAATGCGCAGTGTAGGTGAAATACCTGCCCTGACCATGCTTTGCAGACCAGGTATCAGTGGTCAGATGGACCCTTGCCACAACACTGTGTGCCAGACATGCCATGACTTCCTTTTGCACAATCGAGTACAAGTTGGGGATTGCCTTTTGTGAAAAGAAATTCCGGCCGGGTTCCTTCCACTGCGGTGTCCCAATAGCTACAAATTTTTTGAACGCCTCAGACTCAACCAGATTGTATGGTAAAAGCTGGCGGGCTAATAGTTCGGACAAGCCAGCTGTCAGATGCTGGGCAAGGGGGTGACTTGGTGACATTGGCTTCTTACGCTCAAACATGTCCTTGACAGACACATGACTGTGGGCAGATGAGCGGGAACTGCTCAAGGCAGGAGACGGAGTGGCGGATGGTTGAGAGGGGGCAAGAAGGACAGCAGTGGTTGACGTGGCTGAAGATGCTAGACCAGGAGGAGGATGGCGGCTTAGAGTAGGCGTGCTGCTTGTACTCATGTGTTGATCCCATAGGCGTTTGTGATGTGAGATCATGTGCCTACGCAAAGCAGTTGTACCTAGGTGGGTGTTGGACCTCCCACGACTCAGTTTCCTTTGGCACAGGTTGCAAATGGCATCGCTGTTGTCCGAGGCAGACACACAAAAAAAATGCCACACTGCTGAGCTCTGCAATGACGGCATTCTGGTGGTGGACACAGCATGCGTTGATTGGAGTGCTGTCGGGCTGACCCCGGGTGCCAATGCATGCTGTCTGACTGTGCCACTAGCTCCTTGCGATGACCCCCCCGCTTCCAACTCGTCTCCTCCTCCTCTCTGTCTCCCCATCTGAACTTTCGCCCTGTTCTTCTTCTTGCCGAGCGGGCACCCACGTGACATCCATGGATGCATCGTCATCGTCAACCGCTTCGCTTGTATCTGACAACTCAGAAAAGGAAGCAGCAGCGGGTACAACATCATCATCATCACACCGTACCTCCATGTGTTTAATGCCTCCTGCCTGATACATATCCCTGTTATCTACATCCTCTAGCAATAATGGTTGAGCATCACTCATTTCATCAAACGGGTGTGTGAATAACTCCTCTGACATAGCAAGTAAAGCGGCTGTGGTGCTAGTTTTGGTGGTGGCGGCAGGCGGGTGAGTGGTATCTTGAGAGGTGCCTGAAGCTAAGCTGGAGGAGGATGGTGCGTCAAGGTTCCGAGCGGAGGCTGTACAAGATTGGGTGTCCTGTGTTAGCCAGTCAACTATGTCCTCAGAACTTTTCAAGTTCAGGGTACGTGGCTTCTGAAAACTGGGCATTATTCTAGGGCAAAAGGGAATCACAGCACCACGACCACGACGGCCCCTGCGGGGTGGCCTGCCTCTGCCTGTCATTTTTTTGGGGATTAGTGGTACTATGCGTGCAAGCTACTGTGAGACCAGATATGATTGGCAATGT
This sequence comes from Pelobates fuscus, assembly GCF_036172605.1. Lineage (NCBI taxonomy): Eukaryota > Metazoa > Chordata > Amphibia > Anura > Pelobatidae > Pelobates > Pelobates fuscus. The sequence goes on along the minus strand of NC_086319.1, from coordinate 32,546,352 downwards.
GAACTGTAAGAGTTCTGCAGAGCACACACTGTAGGCCTGACACACCCGCTTGAAGACAAGTAACTGCTATTCAATCTATAACAGTGAAAAACAAATTTTGGTTTTAAAAGCACGCTATAGAGACACCAGATATGATTGGCAATGTGCACTTGAACAGTTCTGCAGAGCACACACTGTAGACCTGAGACACCCGCTTGAAGACAAGTAACTGCTATTCAATCTATAACAGTGAAAAACAAATTTTGTTTTTAAAAGCACGCTATAGAGACACCAGATATGATTGGCAATGTGCACTGGAACAGTTCTGCAGAGCACACACTGTAGGCCTGACACACCCGATTGAAGACAAGTAACTGCTATTCAATCTATAACAGTGAAAAACAAATTTTGGTTTTAAAAGCACGCTATAGAGACACCAGATATGATTGGCAATGTGCACTGGAACAGTTCTGCAGAGCACACACTGTAGGCCTGAGACACCCGCTTGAAGACAAGTAACTGCTATTCAATCTATAACAGTGAAAAACAAATTTTGGTTTTAAAAGCACGCTATAGAGACACCAGATATGATTGGCAATGTGCACTGGAACAGTTCTGCAGAGCACACACTGTAGGCCTGAGACACCCGCTTGAAGACAAGTAACTGCTATTCAATCTATAACAGTGAAAAACAAATTTTGGTTTTAAAAGCACGCTATAGAGACACCAGATATGATTGGCAATGTGCACTGGAACAGTTCTGCAGAGCACACACTGTAGGCCTGACACACCCGCTTGAAGACAAGTAACTGCTATTCAATCTATAACAGTGAAAAACAAATTTTGGTTTTAAAAGCACGCTATAGAGACACCAGATATGATTGGCAATGTGCACTGGAACAGTTCTGCAGAGCACACACTGTAGGCCTGAGACACCCGCTTGAAGACAAGTAACTGCTATTCAATCTATAACAGTGAAAAACAAATTTTGGTTTTAAAAGCACGCTATAGAGACACCAGATATGATTGGCAATGTGCACCAGGGCCGGACTGGCCCACCGGGATACCGGGAAATTTCCCGGTGGGCCGTCGGCACCTGGGGCCGGGGTGACCTGCGGCCGCAGGGAGAACTTGATTGGCGGCCGCAGGGGAAGCTCTTCTGGGCCGGCAGCCGCTGGGGGAGCAGGCTGTTCTGGGGGAGCAGGCTGTTCTGTCTCTGCTCCCCCTCCCTCGCGGGCTAGAAAGAGACTGGAGCCGGAATATGACGTCATATTCCGGCTCCGGTCTCATTAAGCTGCACGCGAGGGAGGGGGAGCAGAGACAGAACAGCCTGCTCCCCCGGAACAGCCTGCTCCCCCAGCGGCCGCCGGCCCAGAAGAGCTTCCCCTGCGGCCGCCAGCACAGCGATCAGTCTGCCCACCCACAGGTACCAAAAAGTATGTATGTCAGTGTGTGTGTGTCATGCTGTCTGTGTGTGTGTCATGCTGTGTGTCTGTCTGTGTCATGCGGTGTGTCTGTCTGTGTCATGCTGTGTGTCTGTCTGTGTCATGCTTTGTCTGTCTGTGTCATGCTTTGTCTGTCTGTGTCATGCTGTGTCTGTCTGTAATGCTGTGTCTGTCTGTGTCATGCTGTGTGTCTGTCTGTGTGTGTGTGTGTGTGTGTCTGTCTGTGTCGTCTGTGTCACGGTGTGTCTGTATCATGGTGTGTGTGTCTGTGTCATGCTGTGTGTCTGTCTGTGTCATGCTTTGTCTGTCTGTGTCATGCTGTGTCTGTCTGTGTCATGCTGTGTCTGTCTGTGTCATGCTGTGTGTGTGTGTGTGTGTCTGTTTGTGTCACGGTGTGTCTGTATCATGGTGTGTGTCTGTCATGCTGTGTGTGTGTGTGTGTCTGTGTCATGCGGTGTGTGTCTGTGTCATGCGGTGTGTCTGTCTGTGCCATGCGGTGTGTCTGTCTGTGTCATGCGGTGTGTCTGTCTGTGTCATGCGGTGTGTCTGTCTGTGTCATGCTGTGTGTCTGTCTGTGTCATGCTGTGTGTGGGTGTGTGTGTGTCTGTCTGTGTCATGCGGTGTGTCTGTCTGTGTCATGCTGTGTGTGTGTGTCTGTCTGTGTCATGCTGTGTGTCTGTGTCATGCTGTGTGTCTGTGTGTGTGTCTGTCATGGTGTGTGTGTGTCTGTCATGGTGTGTGCGTGTGTGTCTGTCATGGTGTGTGTGTGTGTGTGTGTCAGTGTGTGTTTTTAAAAATAATGTTTTAGTCACCTTTTTTTTTTTCCAACGTCGTGCTGGTCTCTGCCTCTATGACTGAGATCATCAAGCTTGATGATCTCAGCCAATCCGCACCGACACAGGAAGCGCCTCTAGTGACCGTCTGAGTGTCTGTCACTAGAGGTGTCACTAGGAAGCAATGTAAACACTGCCTTTTCTCTGCAAAGTCAGTGTTTACATTCAAAAGCCTGCAGGGACAGGCTATAGACACCAGAAACACTACATTAAGCTGTGCGTGTGTGCGCCTGCTAGTGAGCTTGCTTGCTTGCGTGTGTGTGTGCCTGCTAGTGAGTGAGCTTGGGTTTTTATGTCAATGAGCTTATGTATATTAGTGAAATTGTTTGTCTATGAGGCTGTGTATCAATGAGCTTGTGTGTGTCAGTGAGATTGTCTGTGTCTGCATGTGAGTATGCTTACTGTATAATTAAATGTTTTACTCTGAAAGGACCAATATATTATATTAGAAAAAGCAATATATATATATATATATATATATATATATATATATATATATATATATATATATAACATAACTCTATTATCTGGGGTGGCAAGACATAGCCTTACATATTACATGCAACAATATATGGCGCAATGACTTATGGGGCTGGCATAGATTTTTTTTTCCAGGGCTGCTTTGTATCCCCAGTAAGGCCCTGATGTGCACTGGAACAGTTCTGCAGAGCACACACTGTAGGCCTGACACACCCGCTTGAAGACAAGTAACTGCTATTCAATCTATAACAGTGAAAAAAAAATTTTGGTTTTAAAAGCACGCTATAGAGACACCAGATATGATTGGCAATGTGCACTGGAACAGTTCTGGAGAGCACACGCTGAAGGAAGGACTGACAGAGCCGCTTGAAGGACACTGACTGGCTGCTATTAGCTTACACTGGAAACCTTTTTTCTTTGTAAAAGCACGCTAAAGAGACACCAGATATGATTGGCAACTGTCAAAGCACGCTGGCACAGGTCTGCAGAGCACACGCTGAAGTAGGCCTGACACCCAGACGCTTGCAGACAACTAACTGATCTTCTATTACAGTGAAAAAAAATGATTTCTTTAAAATCTAAAGCTTAAGCTATTGTTAAAACAGATATGAGTGGTGGCACTGACTGTGCAAATGGGCAAGGCATCCAACCTGACACAGAAGCTGGCAGGCAGGCAACTGCTCTTCTATTACAGTGAAAAAAAATGATTTATTTAAAATCTAAAGCTTAAGCTATTGTTAAAACAGATATGAGTGGTGGCACTGACTGTGCAAATGGGCAAGGCATCCAACCTGACACAGAAGCTGGCTGGCAGGCAACTGCTCTTCTATTATAGTGAAAAAAAATGATTTCTTTAAAATCTAAAGCTTAAGCTATTGTTAAAACAGATATGAGTGGTGGCACTGACTGTGCAAATGGGCAAGGCATCCAACCTGACACAGAAGCTGGCAGGCAGGCAACTGCTCTTCTATTACAGTGCAAAAAAAATGATTTCTTTAAAATCTAAAGCTTAAGCTATTGTTAAAACAGATATGAGTGGTGGCACTGACTGTGCAAATGGGCAAGGCATCCAACCTGACACAAAAGCTGGCAGGCAGGCAACTGCTCTTCTATTACAGTGAAAACAAATTATTTATTTAAAATCTAAAGCTTAAGCTATTGTTAAAACAGATATGAGTGGTGGCACTGACTGTGCAAATGGGCAAGGCATCCAACCTGACACAGAAGCTGGCAGGCAGGCAACTGCTCTTCTATTACAGTGAAAACAAATTATTTATTTTAAATCTAAAGCTTAACCAATTGTTAAAACAGATATGAGTGGTGGCACTGGGCAAGTAGGCACAGTATCCAATGTGAACCTCACACAGAAGCTGGCAGGCAGGCACCTGCAATTACATTACACAGGAAAAAAAAAAAAAAGCAGCCTGATGTTATAGCCCTAAAAAGGGCTTTTTGGGGTGCTGTCCTTACAGCAGAGATCAGATGAGTCCTTCGGGATTGTAGTGGACACTGAATACCCTAGCCTAGCTATCAATTTCCCTATCTAATCAGCAGCAGCTAAACTTTCCCTCCTCTCACTAAGCATGCAGCTTCAGAATGAATCGAAAATGGATGCTGGGAGGGAGGTTGGAGGGTGTGGAAGGGAGGGAGTGCTGCTGATTGGCTGGAATGTGTCTGCTGACCGAGAGGCACAGGGTCAAAGTTTGCCCAATGATGACGAATAGGGGGCGGATCGAACCGCCCATGTGTTCGCCCGCGGCGGCGAACGCGAACACGCTAAGTTCGCCGGGAACTGTTCGCCGGCGGACAGTTCGGTACATCACTAATCAGCACTGATAATCTCCTGGACAACAGAATACTTTGATTGTTCCTTTAATTGGCATAAGCTGGATTGATGATGCATTCAATCCACCCAATCACAAAAACAACCACAATGTATTGGAGATGAGGAGCAACAAGTGGCCTATGGGGACAATACATCAGCTCAGGGAATGGAAAATATTTTCTTTGGATATTGTGCCATGATTGGAGTTCATTTTAGAAATTCTAGCTTTATGAACATCCAGTTACACCTGACATCAATTTTAAAGTTCAGTGCAAATAACACATTGGGGATGCCATTTATTTCTTTATTATAAATATTCAATAATATTATTAAAATCAGTATTAATGAAAGGCCATCAACAAGGATGATATGTAGAACGCATTTCTTTTCATTTATTTGCTGGGTGTTAGATTGATTGGAAACCTTTTAACTACACTATTTTCAGTGTCTGTCTATTGTTTTTACTAAAACATCTCCCTTTTGCCTGCATTATTCTAAATTAATGATGATTGAAAAACGTTTCTGAGATGCTGAGGTTGGAATTCACAGGAAAACGAGTTCATTCTTCATGCAAAGAGTATAACATAGCTTTTGCAGTGTAGAACCGAAGCTGTCAGTTTCACGATGGACTAGAACATCTGTTCTTTTTTTTGTTCAACTAATTGATGTAGGCCTTCAGTTTTGTAACTGAAACTTGGACAGCCGCCCAGTGTAGGTCTGGGAATTGTTCTGTATTGTGTTTATTCATAGTCATTAGTGCTATGTTGGAAATTTACTTTTTTAATTTTTAAAAAAATGTTTGTTGAATACTAAATACTTAATATGCAAGTTAATTTTTTTTTGTATAGCTCAACGTAACTTTGAATGGTTGACAATACAAAATCTGCACATTTTTCATTTATTTTACAAAATTGCTTCATCAAGAAAAATAGAATGAGACCTCTCTTGTTTTTTAAGTACATTCTAAACCTCATATAATTAAGAATATATTTCTGTGCAATAATGCTTTATTTTGTGACTGATTGCTTCAACATTATCGGTTACATGTCCTAACTAGTAAAAACAAATAATATATTCTTATTTCATTAACTGTAAAGTTTGATGAAATCTTCATATGTTGCAAGAACTTTATTCAGTCAAATGAATAGTTGCTTACGGGTGAGTTCCCACATATGCTGGGGCATAGTCCATGTGAGAGGTAAAAACAAATTGAGCTATCTTCACCTGTTAATTTCCATTCCTGCCAAATTAAATTAAAAAGAAAAATAGATTGATTTGCTTTAATCATGAATTAATCATCAAATAAAGTAAGACTGTGGCGTTTGTGTTTGACCAAGAATAAAACAAAAGTTTGTGTCAAGCATTTTGAGGTCTCTGATACTAACTAGCATGCACATAAACAAAACTAAACTTTTTACTATATTTTAAAGTGATCTAAGTGGTGATCAAATTAAATGAATAATTACAGCTTTCAGCCACGAAATTAGACATTAACTGGATTATTAAATAAAGTGGAAATTCAGCGTGAATTTCAAATTTAGGGGCAGAGTGGCTAACCTGAAAGCATAGCTGATTTAGAGATTTTTTTTAGTTTTGGCTATTTTTACCTTAAATTTGAAATCCACTTGGAATTCTTAAATTCCCACTTTTGTGAAAAACTCTGTATATGTAAAACTGATTCGAAAAAGTCATATAAGACGTTAGAGTTTTGGTATTCACAGTTGATAGTATTAATATTAGTATATCAATCCGTTTTACTCGTTTTATCAACCTCGTATGATGAAAGGTAAAGTAGACCACACCACGAAAACTATATATAAAAATTAACCGCACTAATCCTAAATTTACATTAAAAACAAAACATAACAAATGATAAATAAAGCAAAAACTATTAAATGAAAACTCACAGTGTTAAAAACAAAAAACAGAAGCAACAACATAAGCAGTGGAATGTAATCAAATTCAGAATGTATTTTTTATTATATGAACATTTACAGTTTATACTTTTTACTTAACTTTACATTTCATATCTAATGTAGTTGCATGTACACAAATCAACAGTAAAGTGAACTTCTAAATTGTCTCAAAACGTAATTGAGTTATAGAAATGTATTAAACAAAAAAAATAACCTTGCATATACATATTGTAGATTAAGTTCTAAGTAAAATGTGAAGTTTTTTTTACATATATTTATATTATCATTCAAACATAATTAAAAATAAAATTCTTAATAATGTTTTTATTTATATCAATAAATAATAACAGTACATTTACTACATTGTAAAAAGAATAAACACTTTTTGAAACCACTGCTTGTGGCCATTTCCTTTGGTACAATTTCGACACTGCAGATCATGTTGTAACATTGTAAAAATAATATAGATGCTCTTCTCCGTTTACTCACAGGGTCTAGACAGCAATCTTAGTCCTGTGGTTTTTCAACCACAAACACACATGGAATTATTCCTAAACAGGGAATTGTGAAGATCCGACAAGGGAATTGCAAGTTTTTGCTTGAAATAAAAAGAAAAAATAAACAGGAAAAAAAAAGCATTATTATACAGAATTTAGCCAGCAATCTTTTCTCTTTTTCTATGTATCTCAGAACTCTTAAAGCTCATAAGAAAGGTGAACCCTGCTCCTTTGGGGAGAAATGGACAGGTCAGGTGAACAGGTAGATGTGAATAAAAGACTTGTAGTTAGTTAGAAAGATTTATAGTGGACATGAGTACCAAGGTTAACAGGTGAATAATGCTTTTTGGAAAAAAATAGTTTCTGTTTGAAAGTGGTTTAGTCTCAGGGCTGGACTGGGATGAAAATTCAGCCAGGGCAGTTAATGACAGAGCAGCCCACTGTGAGGGGCAGAGCAGGGGGTGTAGTGGGTTAATAGGGAGCACGATGGCAGGGGTTATAGTGGGTTAATAGGAAGCAGGATGGCAAGGGGTTTAGAGGATTAATGGGGGTAAAATGGCAAGCGGTGCAGGGGGTTAATAGGGAGCAGGATGGCATGGGGTATAGTGTGTTAATAGGAAGCAGGATGGCAGGGGGTGTAGTAGGTTAATAAGGAGCAGGATGGCAGGGGGAGTAGTGTGCTAAAAGGGGTAAGATGGCATTTGCCCGCTTTGCCCGATGGCCAGTCCAGGCCTGGTTAGTCTACTATTAGTCTGATAAATAGAATTATAGTGAAAATAGCAAATTTATTTACTGTGTCACTCTTAAATACTGTGCCATGTGTCTAGTAACTATATTAGCTTCTTCATATTTGTAGATATATGGTTAAGTGTACATTACCCAGAGATAATTCTAGATGCAGTGTTTTGAAATGTCATAACTGGTGAATTATCCCATGTTTTAGAAATCTATTCATAGAAAATCCGGGTTACTCAATTGATTGCCAATAGGATCAACTCGGTGTTCCAAGGTTGCTAAAATAAGTATGGTTGAGTGGGGTAATGATGGCATATTAACCTTAGTACACTCTTGATATATAGCGCAAACAAAATGAGTATTTTCCTGTTTAGATGCTTTAATATTAGTATTTATATTTTCCAAAAGAACAGTTCTCAACTACAAGAAGAGTGCGCACAGTATCGATCAATAAATGGTTCACCTTTTTTAGGTCGAACCAAGCACTTTCAGATGCTATAGACCCTGAAAATAAGGCTTCTCAGTTCAAGCTATGGATATTTGAGGAGCTGCAATGCAGTGCATAGCTCAATAAAAACGGAGGTTGTGCAATGAAGCGCCATGGTAGAGGAGGGTCAATTGAGTACTTTGGTTATCAGAAAGAATATTTGACCTAACTTTGACTTGCTTGCTTTTCCCATTGCTTCCATGCTGAGAATATGACAGGCAGCTGCAAAGTTCAAACAGTGCAGACGATTCGAAGAAATTCTTCACAGAGTTGACAAGGGTCTACAAGCCCAGGTCAGCCTTTCTTACTTGAATAAACTCAGGACTGATTTATGTTGCACCTTGCAAACACTTCAATAAAAAAAAAAACTTATTATTGTTAATAAACACAAATATTCTACAATAATTTTTAATCAATATGACTTTTTTTTGTGTAAAGAACAGACAAATATATAGAGTCTATTTTAAATGTCTTTTTTTTTAATAATAATAATAATAATAAGCAAATAGAAAATTCCAATATATTTATGAAAGAACACTTTTAAATGATATATCCAGATACAAACACATATTATTTGTGTAGGTTAGTTAGGCTGTGTTTTTCTAATAATTATTTTTAAAATATTTTATTATTTATTTATTTTTCTCCTGATAATTGGACCATAATATCACACTTTCTGCACCTCCCTCCAAACTTACAGTGTTCCTATTTCATTTACAATATATAGTTGTAGATGGTGCCATGACTTAGGGTTCACAGCATGAAGTTCAAGTGCTATCTTACCACAGTAGAAATCTGTCATATGAACCACAAAACACTTATTATAGTTACATAGTTACATAGATCAAAAGAGACTTGCGTCCATCAAGTTCAGCCTTCCTCACATTTGTTTTTTGCTGTTGATCCAAAAGAAGAAAAAAAAAACAGTTTGAGGCACTTCCAATTGTGAAGCAAACTAGGAAAATAATTCCTTCTTGACCCCAGAATGGCAGTCAGATTTATCCTTGGGTCAAGAATTTTGACCCAGAATCAAGAAGAACCTTGAATATTCTGTTTTTGCAAGTATGCATCTAGTTGCTGTTTAAACATCTGTATGGACTCTAATAAAACCACTTCTTCAGGCAGAGAATTCCACATCCTTATTGTTCTTACAGTAAAAAAAAAACCTTTTCTTTGCCTTAGATGAAATCTATTTTCTTTCAGTCTAAATGCATGACCTTTTGTCCTATGTAAAGTCCAGTTTGTGAATAGATTTCCACACAATGGTTTGTATTGGCCCTGAATATATTCATATAATGTTATCATATCCCCTCTCAGGCGACGTTTTTCTAAACTAAAGAGGTTTACATTTGTTAACCTTTGTTCATAGCTGATATGTTCCATTCCTTTTATTAATTTTGTAGTCCGCCTCTGTACATTTTCTAGTGTAATTATCTTTCTTTAGAACAAGTGCCCAAAATTGTACAGCATATTCAATATGTGATCTTACCAATGATTTATAAAGAGGCAAAATTATATTCTCATCCCAAAAATGAATGCCCTTTTTCATGCATGACAATACCTTACTGGCCTTAGCCACTCTTGATTGACATTGCACATTGTTGCATAGTTTGTTGTCTATCCCCTCTCATAATATTGTAAAGCGCTATGGAATCTGTTGGCGCTATATAAATGGCAATAATAATAATAATAATAATAACAATTCCCAAGTCCATTTCGTGTGTTGTTATCCCTAATTTGCTTCCATTAAGGGTATACATTGCTTAAGCATTCTTCTTTACGCCGAAATGCATAACTTTGCATTTTTCAACATTAAATTTCATCTGCCATTTGAGTGCCCAGTACCCCAGTCTATCAAAATCCCTCTTCAGCAAAGCAATATCTTGCTCACATTGTAATACTTTACAGAGTTTTGTGTCATCTGCAAACACTGAAACATGACTTTCAATGCTTTTTTCAAGCTCATTTATAAACATGTTAAATAGAAGGGATCCCAGAACAGAACCCTGAGGGACACCATTTGCCACCTATGTCCAGCTTGAAAATTTACCATTAATGTCAACTCTTTGTACTCTATTTTTAAACCAATGTTCTACCCCAAAACAAGCATTTTCATCTAGACCACTTATTGTGGGATGAGTCAAGCAGTGTAAGCATCATGATTGGCTTGGTCACTTCCTGGTTTGGTCAGGCCTTACTGCTCCAGCTGGAAGAGTGATAGAAGTTACAGTCCAGAGTGTTTTGAGACTGGTATCCCTAATCCAAAACCAACTATATCCTAACACACACAAGCAAGTGTTCTCTACTCCAAACCCCTCTTACCCTAATTCATTGAAAACTAAAAATCCAAAACCTAATCTCTTCTCTAACGCCTTACCTTGTCCTAGGTGTGTTGCTTAGATGCTAAATTATCCAGTGGTTGTGCCAAACTCAAAATATAGTGATCCTTTAAATGTAGCTCATCCCTACGTCCACTAATGAACTATTTAGTCTCCAAATGGGTGCCCCTATAACTAGATTTTAAAAGGTTACAGCAAGCAACATAACCAGAAGTGTTTTTGGTGTCTACATGTATAGTGTTTCATTATGATGGTGTTTAATCCCTTTGCTACAAGAGGTATAACTCCACTCCCAGCAGCAGTATCATTGGGGAATCATTAGCGAACCCAGAGAAAGAGTTCCTGGCTGGCTAATGTCAATTATGTGCAAATTGTTAGGCACAGTGTACCGTTAATTGATTGAGAATTGTAAACCGATGCACTCATCCAATAAACCGTGACTGGAACTGGAGCACATCACCAGAGGGGAAAGTAAACTTGGAACTCGATGTGGACCCATAACTGAGGAGCTATGCCAGAGTACTCCTGGTATTATAACTACTACAGTGGGCTGTAGTGTTTAATATGCTTGGAGCAACCATTTAATGTCTGTATGTGTTATTCGGTATGTGTTCATGTGCCATCACATTAAATTGGTGTGATTGAACATGTGAAAAACAAATGTTTATGTCACTATTGCACATTCAGGGCATCAGCCCCTAAAGTTACCCCTAAAGATACACATGTTGCAAAAGCAACACTGAAGGCAGTGTTAGGAAATATAGAAATGTGTAGCTGTTAGGAGCAGACATGCAATGCAAGCAAATCTGCATGTTTTTTAAATGCCTAAAAATAAGTACTGCGCTCAATCTCCCACTACTCCTGGGCAGCAGCAATGACCATAGTACACATCAGCACCAATACATACAAAACAAGCAAAGAAAAAAAATGACCTGTGCACTAGCCCAAATCCCTATGCATATTTAAATAAATAGAGGTTATATGTTTTCACAAAAGACCATTATAATTTCCCTGGCTCTCTCAACTACAACCCTCCCATGTGTTTCCAGCTGAGCACACAGACTCCTTGACTGGTAACTGTTTCTTAGAAAGCCAGAACAGCCGAGATGTTCCTAGCGGGTCCGGGCACTAATAACCTGGAACAACTTGTTGGATATCCTAACCCAGCATCAAACCAGCGGCCACTCAGTCAACGTTACAACCCACTGTGTTGTCCACTTAGCTTAAGCCTATGAGAGTGCAATTTGGAGGGGAGGTATAGAAAAACATTGCTGACAATGAGAGCCCTGGGGAACCCCCTTTTTTGGATCCCATGGAACCCCTATTCAATGACAGTGTGTTATTTCCAATAAAGACTGTTGTTCTCCCCTTCCCTATGTATAGTCTGGTTTTTGGGGGGTTGCGCTATAAACAATAAAACGTATTTTATTCCAGCAAGGGGGAATTTTAGCTGAGATATCTAGTTGGGATACCAGAGCTCTGCTACATACCCTATACTGGGTTGTGATTGGTTACAGATGGACATGATATTGAAAGTGTGTATATATCATCAAAAAGTGAAATATACATTGAACATATAAAAGAAGACCAATGGAAGGGTTCCATTTCATACATGATGTCATAATAAAGCACCAGGTGACTGGGTGTGCATCAAAGGATAGAAGAAACATCACTTCCAAGATTACACTGCACTGTGAGGAACAGGCATCATGACACTATCTAGGAGCAAATTTGATGCTGTGTCAAATTTTTTAGATTCTACATTAAAGTATCAGAGTAACGTCAACAGTTGAGCAGGTTCCCTCCATTATTAATGGTAACGTCTTTTAACCCTCAGATATCCTAGTGTCCTAAGCCGTAATTATATACTAGGCACCCACAACCCTGACATATTTTTAAAATGGCAGTGTTGTGGGAGCCTAGTGGATAAAGGGAAAATATAGGCCATGGATATTCAAATATTAAACTTGTGTCAAACTGCAAATCCTATGAATTCTTGCCAGCCACATGCTATTTTTTCTGGGAGTTGTCGTTCCTGTCCTATTGCTTTCTTTAGGCCCTTAACATTGGTGAAATGACAGATTAATAATTTGTGATAATTGGTAAATCCAAAAAAAAATTCTAGATTTTTTAGGCCAATCTTTATATTTACATGTAACTTTGTAGGATCCATTTAAAAACCACCTGTAGCACCAACATACTTTATACTATTTCCTGAAATCGAAACTGACACTTCTCTAATTTGAGTAACATTAATTTTAACATCGGCACTGATCAAATTCTAAAGCATCCTATTATTTTTACAGTACTTTAGTAACTTCCATTTTACTTTAGTTGGCTGATTTATCTCCGACAGTAAGAATTAAACTTGAATTAGATTTGGACAGTTAATTCATATTGGGTTTATTCACTAACCAATGAATTGTAGTGAATTAAAAATGTAATGAAAACATTTAGTCCATAATAGGTTATTCGGAAAATATCTTCCTCGCCTCTGTAGCCACAGATCTGACATTTTAGACCAAAAATCCCCAGTTTGACTTTCAATTCACCCTAGATTTTTTGCGACTAAATCTGTTTTGTGAATAAACCATAGTTGACTTTTATTTCATTACTAAACAAAAATAGTTAAACATATTTAGAGATACAAACACAGTATAGTCGGTTCTGCAAATAGACCCATGAAGTATAGACGCTCTGTTTATAATCCATATAAAAAAATAAATGCTTATTTACACGGGATACAAAAGAGAACCGTAAATAGATGTTTTGCATTGCCTTATTAAATGATATGTTGCATTACCAATTTATCCTTTAATATATCCCAGTTGAACAACCATGATATCCCTAGGATGCGATTAACTTTGCATATTTTAATAGTACATTTTCAAATATATAAACAACATTAAAAAACAACTCTTTGGCTTTCTGTTTTGTAGGTCATAGGAATATTAATGCAAATATAAGTGTTCAGAAATCTAAACATTATAATAAAAAGGTACAGGATAAATAATCTAATTTCATGGGTGGTCAAATAAACTATAAAGAGGAAGAAATAGAATTCACCTGTCTTAAATCCATCACTTCACCGTCACAAGCACTGTACGGATTAATGGGTTAGCAATGTCCCTATTTAGATTTGACATGTGAAATACTCTTAATATCACTCATTGTGGGCCCCTCTTCAAATCATCACTGTAATTTTTCACTTCATAGAGTGCGTTTCTATTTTTTCATACTTCTCCACTAAGCACATTTGTCACATTTTAATGCACAGTGTTACAGAGAAGACAATGTCATGTCACACATATTTTCTGGTATGATGACTCTCCTTCCAGTTACGTGTTGTTTTTTTTTTTTTTTGTAAATACTGCACCAGTAAATATGTATTTGAGATTTGCATCCAGTTTCAAATGAATGTCTATTTTTCAAAATTTTGAGTGATTGGTGATATTTCTGAATTCTGTATGTAAATCTAGATTTACATAGTATATGGTATAAATAATATTTAAAGATCAATTTTTTCTGCTGTTTACTCTTTTTTCCCTGTTTTGCTTACTTCTTCTCACTTGATCAGTGACCCAAATGATAGGAAATAACACCTATCAGTGTACTGTGAAATACATACATAGTATTTATATTAGGAATATATTTTGCAGTACTCTGATTGGCCAGTCCCCACACCCTTTTAGTTTGTCGTAATTGTTTATTCCAAAGACAATGGCATAGATAAAAATCGCTCAAGCCAAAATGCCACAATTCCAAATCAGTCGACACCAAAAAATATTTTGAATTAATTGTCTTAGTTAAGACAATTTTCTTTCTTTTTTTTATTATCACAGCAAATAAAGGTTTCTTTTTTGGAGAGGTGTTTTGAGGAAAGATCTATATTTTTTAGAAGGAATTCAAACACAATAAAACAACAACAAAAAAAAAACATTGAGGAAAGTAAGAGCAATCCTTTTAATTATGCCGATTTTTTTGTTTACAAAAATTAACATTGGGCCGTTTGAAACCTGGGATGAATAATTACTAAATACATTTAGAACATAACATTTGACGTATAGATGGCTGCTCTTAAAACAATGTGATTACACAATATTACAGATGTTTATTTTTCAAATATGACTTTTATTTTATTTCTAGATACACACTCAAACACCTCTTTATGAATACATATATTAGGACACTTTTGAAACAAATACGTGATGTAATACATGTGTAATAAGTCATGTACTTGTGCAAAATAGCTTGTCCAGATTGATTACAATCTATCAGGGATTAGCAGTATCATTATATGGCAGGTTATAATTTGGATGAGCATTTGAAACCATAGTTGAATCTATTTTTGATATTCATGATTGCCATATTCTCATCTACTGCTCTGTAAAAAAAAATATATTTTGCACTCTTTGGCAGAAAATGTCCTAAAAGAGAGTACGAAAGATGAGTCTGATGATCCTCATTATTCGTTACAAAACTTGACATGTACGTACCTACCAATTTAATCTTTCAATGGCAGAGTTCTAATTGAGCTCTATATTTTCATCCAAGGCTTTCCTCTTAAAGTAATTAGGATTTGTCAGTGTCTCCATATTAATATCTGTATTACCAAAGATTGAGGAATTTCTTTTTCTAAACAACATGGTTCTAATTTACTTTTTTAGAGAGAATTTTTATAATTATTTATTATTAATATTATTATTATTTTTTTAAATGGTGTGGAATGCATTAATTAAATGCAAATCCATGTAGAAGAATGTCTCTGTATTAAATTGAATGATTACCATGTGCCTCTCGGTATAGTATGAAAACATATTGTTCAAGAGTTTTCAGTAACTGCTTTTATCACTATATGAGATCACTGTACAAACAGAAATTCATAGCACATAAAGGCAAATAATGCCAAAAACAGAAGAACCTGCAATATAAGTATTATTATTTTTTACGTGTTACGTAGCCAAGTTGTAAAATAGAATGTTTTATGGGTAACTGTTGCAGTTAATTGCTATTTTGTTTTATAAGCTTGATTTATTTTTAACTTGGTGTTAATCTTCCACTGTAACTAAGCTTGCTGTTGTTATATCGCAGCCATGATTAACTTTGACACAGCAGAAGTTTAAGAACTCCGTTTACCATGATGCCCCAGCAACATTTCACTTTCTGAGAATCACTAAAATTATTGTCTAACAGACTTTTCTGTGACAATGGTAGTTACCACTGTCATACTACGTATCGAGGGAGTACAATCGCAACTGATAGGTTAGTGCACGAGTCAGGGTGTAAAATAGATTTATTTTTAGATTTAGTTGACATTGAATCAATTGATACATTTGTCTGACATAGCTACATGCATTAAAGGACCACTCTAGTGCCAGGAAAACATACTCGTTTTCCTGGCACTAGAGTGCCCTGAGGGTGCCCCCACCCTCAGGGACCCCCTCCCGCCTGGCTCTGGAAAGGGGAAAGGGGTTAAATCTTACCTTTTTCCAGCGCTGGGCGGAGAGCTCTCCTCCTGCTCTCCTCCTCCGATCCGCCTCTTCTCCTCCCCGTCGGCTGAATGCGCACGCGCGGCAAGAGCTGCGCGCGCATTCAGCCGGTCACATAGGAAAGCATTCATAATGCTTTCCTATGGACGCTGGCATGCTCTCACTGTGAAAATCACAGTGAGAAGCACGCAAGCGCCTCTAGCGTCTGTCAATGAGACAGCCACTAGAGGACATAGGGGGAAGGCTTAACCCATTCATAAACATAGCAGTTTCTCTGAAACTGCTATGTTTATGAAAAAATGGGTTAACCCTAGAAGGACCTGGCACCCAGACCACCTCATTAAGCTGAAGTGGTCTGGGTGCCTAGAGTGGTCCTTTAAACATACTTTTCAAATTTGGATTGTTCAGGTACATCTGAAATACTGTGATATCTGCCTTTTAAAAGGGAATTGTGGCTTCTCTGGAGTTCACACCTTTTATCTTCTGTCTGTACTCCCACCTCTGATGCTCGCCTTCAAGACTTTTCAAGGGCTGCACCATTCCTGTGGAACTCACTTCCCTCCTCCGTTAGTTGCCCACGCAGTCTCCACTACTTCAAACAATCATTAAAAACCCACCTCTTCATAAAAGCGTATCAATTAAACTGTTAATAGCGCCCGATTGATTCCTCTCTTGCAATTGTCATTAGTCTAATAGTATCCTAACTTTTTGGGTCACTTTACCCCACTCCCTCTAGCATGTAAGCTCATTGAGCAGGGCCCTCAACCCCTCTGTTCCTGTGTGTCCAACTCGTCTGGTTACAACTACATGTCTGTTCGTCCACCCACTGTAAAGCGCTGCGGAATTTGTTGGCGCTATACAAATAATAACATAATAATAATAATAATAATAATAAAACATTAAACAATGACTTGTAAATTGTGCTAACTTTTTCTGCACATGACACTTTATTTTCTTTTACATTTATTTTAAAGATTCAGCTAATGACATCATAATCCACTACAGTTCAGGCACAGCATTTGTGGATTTTTACATTTACATTTTATTTTCCATACCTCATACTTGGTATTAAATATAGTTTGTAAGTAAACAAACTATTTTTTTTAAATGTGAAAAGTTCCTCTTTACATGATAACGTTCACCTAATTTCTATTTGCATGACAAACATCTGATTGGTTAAGACAGGGGTGCCTAAAATGTAGATCTCCAAATGTTGTAGAACTAACCCACCCTTAAAGCTTTGCATACCTTTAAAACACTTTTAGAATGACATAGCATCATGGTAGTTGTAGTTTTAAAACATCTGGGTATCTACCTTTGGGCACCCCTGGTTTAAGATCTCAAATAAGTTAATAGTTGCTCCATTTCTCGCAGTTACTGTGGCATACTTAGTTACTATTACATTTACACAACCTGATGCTGCAACAACTACTGATTTTACAAACATTTTGTTACTTTGTAGAAGGTTGAGAGAATGAAGATTGAAAGTAACAGAATTGTTTTTTCTTTATCTAAAATTCTCCCAAGCTACAGTTAATTAAGGGAAACAATAAATTGAATCTTGCCATTTGGATTAATCCACAAGTTACCAAATAATCTACTGTCTAGGAGTATAAAAATATATTGTAAGCACCATAACTAAAGTTAATTGTAGGGGTTATGGTACAACACGCAACATAACTCAAAACACATACATGTTTTCATAAAATCTCCTACCAATCTCCATCCCTTTGAGCTCAGCTGAGTTCCACCTCTTTTTTGTACTTCATCACATTTTTAACCATTTTCCCTATTCCTTATTTTAGTAAAAGACACCCTTTCCCTTGTTCTTGACCTTTATCTAGCCAGTCGATCACCATAGCAGCTTACTTAGTCCCTTCTTCTCAGTTTATTCTTACTCAACCCCACCGAAACCATGTTACATTTTCTCCTCCAATGCATATATTATCTCACATTGTGTTTCCTTATGTATTGCCATTTGCTTTCTCCACCAAAATCATTAGAATCATATTTACTTTGATCAGTGCTCACATATATTGCTTTTATTTTTCTAGGTATACATTGTCAAAGGATCACTTTTCGTAACTAAGTTCTTTAAATACCTTTTGAGCATCTATAGCAGGGGTGGGGAACCTTTGGCCCTCCAGATGTTGTGGACTACATCTCCCTTGATGCTTTGCTAACATTTTGGCTGTAAGAGCATTATGGGAGATGTAGTCCAAAACATCTGGAGGGTCGAAGGTTCCCCACCCCTGATCTAGAGTACGAAAATTAGTTCAAAGTAATGAAGTGAGTTCACTCACAGTAAGATCTAAAATCTTCTGCTTTGAACTATGTGTAACCCAACAAGTCTAGTTTTTCTCCAGCCATTATTAATCATATCCTCTAACAAAATACCTATTGTCCCTGGAGACATGGATCATGTAGAGGAGGTTAATGAGCTCTCAGTGGACTTGCTGGAGGTAGGAAAAACAAGTTGCACTTGCAAAAGTATGGGGAACTCTCAGGGTCACTAGCTGTTGTTGGTTCATTTCACCAATCTTTGCACACCTTGCATTAACATGTTCCTGTCATTAACCAGGACCTTGTACACACTTGATTAAGAAGGTTTTCTTACCAACGCACACTTTAGAGAATTTCTAAATAATTAGAAAATCCGATACTGACAATAGTATTTTGCACCTATACATTACAAAATGTGTTAATTGTTTTGTCATTGGGATGAGCTAATTAAAGCTAAAAGAGCATTCAGCATAAACATAGTATATTCAATGAAACAGTTGTTAATGAAATTATTCAAAATGTATATAATGTAATATGGTTAATCAGACTATAGCTACTATATAAATTGTTTGGTGTTGACCCTAAGTTTGTATATACTTATACTTATATATACAATATAAACTGCAGATAGTGTATGTGATTAAGCTCACATTTACCAGAGCCTATTCACCCCTGGCTCTGGGTTTAAAAAGTGCAGCATGAGAGGGATAATTCCCACACCAGGATAAGTGGACAGAATGGATATCCCCAATTTTCAGGTATATTCAGCCAAACAAGATTCTTCTATAGAAGTAGGAGACAAGTAGAAAGGCAAGGACCCCAACTGAACAGTATCCACATTTTATTACAATAAAGGTTAAAATCTCTTACTTAAATAGAGGTGGGAATTGCCAGCAAGTTACCCACAACTGAGTATGAAGATCAAGCAGATGCAAATATTCAGCAGTTACTTTTGGGTTCTGCCATTCATCCGATTGTGTGGGGTTTCCTGGTCTGCCTCTCAATGACAAACTTTTTGACACGTTTCGCCTGCCTTCTCGGGCTTCATCCGAACTGTATGTGGCCTTGGCTATGCAATGTTGAAATATTATTCAGGTGCTAACCTGTTTTGAAAGGACTCTAAAACATGGAGTCCAACCACCATAATCCATATTCCATGTGTAGTCATGGAACAAAGGGATAGTGTGTGCAAAGAGATGTCCGATTGGTTCTTATCTGCCATCACATTATATGTTTCTATGTCCATGTGCACAGCTGCTTGTAAATGCAATTATATCACTGCTCCTATAAGCCTACACACTCGCATTAACAACTACTGTCCTGTAAAGTCATTTAGAGCACAAACTTTTTGTAGGCACATTCTGTGGCTAACACTTTGTCATTCCAGCAGCAAGAAGCACTTACTTCAGATGCCTTCCCACATGGCTACTCAGGGTCCAGGGCATGCCGCAGCAGACTCTCTTGCTGGCACCTGCATCTAACCCATATGCTGACACCAGCCGCAGCACAGTGGTTCCATATAAAGGCTCTGTCTATGATTATGATGTGAATGTGCGTGCAACATCACACCAGTTCTAAGGTCATGTGATCGTGAGTAAAGAATCACAGCCCTCTTTTGGCTACATAAATCTAATTTGGGAGTTATTTAAGGCCCTGTCATGGTTTCCATCTTGGTTAATCCATTTACCTATTGATTCCTCTGTGTATTTGAGTTTTGGCATGTATTTTGACTATTCTGATTTCTATTATCGTTGACCTTGGCTTGTCTCACCGTTTATCTTCTCTCCGTTTTCCTGACTGGGACTGGTCCTGTTTTTACATTTAATCCAGTCATTATAAGGACCGGTAATATGTTTATGGTTTTTCTGTTTACTGTATTGAGTTATTTAGGTTCTGCATGTTGGGTATCTATCAGTCCTGACCAGGGCCACCATCAAGGTCTGGGCCCCCAAGGGACCACCTCCAAGCCTGCCCACAGGACCCACCTCCAAATCCACCCACAGGGCTCGCCTCTAATTTCACCCAGAAAGATACAGGGTGTGTGTGTAGAGTGGATAGAGGGTGTGTGTAGTGGATGCAGTGTGTGTTTGGGTATTGGATGCAGTGTGTGTAAAGTGGACACAGTGTTTGTTAGTGCATGTGTAGTGTGTGTGTATATATATATATATATATATATATATATATACACACACACACACACACAATGTGTTTGAATGTAAGCATGGAGTATGTTGGTGTTTGATGCAGGCATGCATTTGTGTGCCATGGTATACACTTCCACACACAGACTGACACACAGTTTGACACACACAGACACACACGGACACACAGACACATGTTACACAAACAATGGCACATAGTTACACACACATAAAAATACACACATAGACACAAACACAGTCACACACACTGACACACAAATACACACAGAGACACCCACACACAGACACACACTGACACACAGAGACACACACACACTGACACACAGGAACATGGACACACAGACTGACACAGACTGACACACACTGACACACAGACATTCTGACATACAGATACACACAGACTGACACACAGACACGCAAACTGACATGCTAACACAAAGACATGCTGACACACAGAAACATGCAGCATATTTTTCAGTCACCCTCTTGTTTCTTACCTTTTTGGTGCAGGAGCACTGTCTCTTCCCTCCTCACTACCTGCGCTCTTCTTACTCACTCACGTGCGGCATAAGCTGGGAGGAAGTGACCAGCTGTCGCTTCCTCCCTGCACTATTCGCGGAAGTCATGTTTAAAGGGGCACTGCCGTGCTATTAAACGGCCGCAGTGCTGACCGGGCCCCTAAATACATATAATAAAGTGCATGGGCCACCAGATTGGCCCCATCAGTGTGCAGGTGCATAGGCAGCATTTCCACCGCTATAGATAGTGAATGTGATGGCGGCCCTGGTGCTGACATTTAACACATGACATTTTTGGGAAATATGTGGGCTGGTTGTACCAAATTATCCTGAGCAATAAACTAGCAACCCTGATGCTTTGCACAAGCAAAACTTGTATTATATATTTCACTTAATGTTAAAAAAGATATAACTATACTAAAAAGTTCAAATATACTTTTCAAAGTATCCTAATTATTTTTACATATGCCTGACTTGGAAATCTGTAATTTTAGCAGGAGAATTCAATATTCTGGTATGTAAATGCTTGCAGATCTCCGTCAAGCATCCTCATAAGTATGACTATATTGCATTTCATTTTCCATACTCCCCACTAATTAAAACAAAAAGAAACTTCTCAAATGTTTCCACTGAATAAAACTATTTTTTATTGTAGTGATCTGTCTGCAATGTTTCATTCTTCAGTTTGATTTTACATATGTATTCACACTTTGTCACAGATTGGAAACGAAATAAAGGCATAAGTTAATCAATAATTCTTAAAAAAAACAACTTAAAGAACATTTTAATAATTAATGCTGGTCTCATTTTCTCTGCAAAATGCATACATATTTGGGTACTCAAAAATAAATTATAAATAAAATCAACAATGCAATGTAGAAACAAAATTAGAACGCAGATAATAAATAATTACAAAACTATTCTTTCTTAAAACCCAGATAATGTAAATTCTTGGTATATAGGCCTCGATACCTGGGAGAATATAGTTCATAGACATGTTATGTTCTGTACATGAACTGGCAATATTTTAAACAATCAATTATTTTTTCACTTCTTTTCTCTAATGGGAGATGTGGTCCCGGCATTTTCAATAAATCCCTTATTTTATGGACAGAAGATGACTTTCATGTTGTCTCTTCTATTACTTAACTTTTTCAATTGTTTAGAAAAATAACATTATCAAAGGATACATGTATAATGCTCCTTAAATTAAAATTTAAAGCATTCTATCGAATCCTTTGCATTTTGGCTTACCTCCATAACTACAAGCGATACATTATTAATGTGTATCAACAAGTCACTAACATATAAAATTACAGTAGCCATGACAATTTCCCCATAAATAAAATTGGATTTGGGGTTGGTACCCATACCAATATTTTGAAATTAGTCACAGCAATTTTTTAAAATTTTTGAAACAATACACATGGTAATAGAATCTGTGTTCTGTGTGTATTACCAAAAGGTTATAAAATTAATGTTAATTTGCATGTCACTACCCATAATTCTCCAATATATCTGCCATCACAACAACCTCTCCTGCTAATGAACTCACAGCATGATTGTCATTACAGTGAATAACTATGTTTCTTTTTGAAGGTAATAGGCTAACAAAATATTCATTAGTGGATTCTATTTATGAAGAACTAAAAATGTCAAAAATTGTTGAGCACATAATTAAGTTGTTGTGTATAAAAGACTTTAAAAATGTTTCCCTTTTGTAAGTACAATACCGGCTTTGACCTGTGTAGGGTTCAATAATACTACACTATGCTGTTTCAGAAAAGTATGTTTTCAAATATATTCCTAGTTTAAAAAAATATATATTCTTTTCATTGTACATTTCCAGCATGATAAATATATTTACTCATGTGTATATGTGTATAGATATAACACAAAGATAATTAATTAAAATCAGGCCTACCATTGGATTATGCAACATTAAGAAGTATAAATATATTCACAACAAGCAACTAGTAACTTGTGTATTATGATATAGTCAATGTAAAAACTGCGGATTACTTCCATATCAATAACCTAATTGTGTGTATGTTTAATATAGAAATGTAAAACAAATGCAAAACAATTACTAACAATTTAGTCAGAGCATGAAAACCGTTATACAATCCATACGCTTTAACTGATACATTTTGCGTTTTATGTATTACATTTTATATTCATATTAGATATGTATTCTTAGCATTGTTTTTATGCAGTGACATTAGATTTTGGAAATAGTTTTGAACACAAAGAAAATACTTCTGCAAAAGCAATAAACTGGTTCATAAGTGAGGGTATAAGTAAGAGACAGCTGTTTTTCAATTCTTTATTAAGCACCCGTCTAGTCAATGGGAAGTAATATCCACGATTTTAAGAATGACATGATTGTCTGCCAGGCTAGTAACCGCTTGCAGAATTCCTTTAAAATGATGAATTATTTTGTTAACCCTTAAGTGAGCAGAAGTGAATATAGAAGAGTGCATTGTTTTAGATTAATAACCTTATTTAAAAAAAAATAGCGTTTGCTTTGTATGTGAAATACTTATACTATATTTCCACATCTGGGAGAAATATATAATGAATATTATTCACCTTCATCTATTCACCCAGAGAAATGCTTCTTCAAAGAGAGAGAGAGAAAGAAAGAGAGAGAGAGAGAGAGAGAGAGAGAAAGAGAGAGAGAGATTGGTAGTTCAGCTAAACTCTGTAGGAATATGGAAAAGATTTTAGTCGTTTATGCACTAAACCTTGATCAGCGAAAAACTGACAAAATAATTGAAAGTTATAGACCCAAATAGATGAAGTTAATATCACTGAATGGTATCTAGTTTGGCCCAAATTCAAGGCCCCTTGTCAATTTTCTACAATTCCCACTTTTGTAACTTTTTTTGTAATCCCATTGACTAATTTTGGATCACGTCCTCAATCATTAACTTGTTTTGAAGACCCTGTTCATCTGGAGAAGGCAAAATTCCCAGCTTAGTAAATAAAACCTACTGACTTTGCTTACATCTTTTTAGACCAGCAATCTAAAAGTTACTGTCTGTCACTGACTACTTCCAGAACAGTCAATGCTGTTGGGGTGTACAAGATAAGAGGATCTATCGTTTCTCCTAGTCTAGAACATAACAGACTGCTAATAGTTTAGCTTTTCAAATCATGAGAAAAATCTAAATACTGCAATGTTTTGCAAACCTATTGGACAATTAAATTGTGTTGTTGCAGCCTACACATAATGCCTGTAGTGTACTTAGCACAACTAGAGGGCTCCCTACATCTCCCACTTATTTTATCATTTTCTTATAATGCTGTAAAGCAAATTTAATCTATCAAGAATAACAGTGAATTATGGGCTAATTTGTACTTAGCATTTCTTTACAATGCAAAAGTAACTTACTTTTTGAGTTCACATTTGTTGGAACGAAGGGGTTACTCAAGTAAGCTATGTGATTCATATTCTGTTGCAAATTGGCAGCCTTAAAAACCTGAACACAAAACAATACAAACAAAACAAGGATACAAAACAAAAAGCTGCTATTCTTGATACAAAAAGATCTATAATATTGATCTCTGCCCCCTGTGAGTAGTTAATGCCCCATCATGAGAAACATTGACACAGAGTTATACAAAATTATAATTCCTTTATTTTATCCTGATTATATAATCTATTATGAAATGACACAGTGTTCAACTGGGGATAAAAAAAGGCTGTTGATCTAAATAGCAAATGGAAAAACTGCATGGTATATGTTTAAAACCGCAGAGGGATTCTCATAATTTGTAATATATAAATTTTGCATAGCAATTACTGTGCTAAAAACAAAAGCACCCGGTGAATTTATTTGTATTATTTGTTATCCGAGCAAGCAGTTTGGATTATGAATGACTGCCTTTTGTGCATAAATACATTTTGAAATAATGTACAGATGTTAAATCAGCAAGGTGTGGTTTTCATAATAAAATATTTTTGTTGTTTTTCTTTTTTGTTTTGCAATGAGTTTGCCTAACGTAAGAGAGATTTTGTAAAAGTGTGGGGAGGTGGGGGGTTCCCTTTCTCTATTTTTAAGTGTAACAGGTTTATAATTTGGCAATATACCTCAGGACAGAATGCACCTTTCATGGTTGAATATATTTATTATAATATATATATATATATATATATATATATATATATATATATATATTGTTTGTAAATTGTATTTTTGTAGTATTGTATCCTATTGTAACACAATGCAATGTCTTGTGGACCCAGGACCTACTTGAAAATAAGAGAAATCTCAATGTATCCATCCTGGTAAAATATGTTATAAATAAATAATTTAAAAGAGTGTTTAATGTCTAAATTTAAGGTACTTTAAAATAAAAGGTGTGTTTGATCTTAAAATGAGTTAGAATGAATGCACCTTGGATAAAAGATTGTTGTTCAGAGACATAAAAATGGAAACTTTGTAAATGTGTATATTTTTTAAATTATGCATTCGTACTTTAATGTTTGAGAAACTACCCTAAGACGGAGCTCCTGTACTCCGAGCGAGTCCCTCCGCCCAGTCCGCTTCCTAGCCGCTTGCAGGAACCCTGGATCGCTTCAGCCATTGTCACCAAAGCTTGACTGGGGTCTCTCCAGAGCTCTCTCCTTCTAGGCAGCTATCGTCCCCTCTGCCTATTCTACTGCAGCCCTTCTTTCAGGCAGCTATCGTCCCCTCTGCCTATTCTACTGCAGCCATTGTTCCAGGCAGTTATCGTCCCCTCTGCCTATTTCTCTGCAGCTTTTCTTCCAGTGATTCATATTACTTTTAAAAAGGCACTTGCGGCCCTCAGGCCTAGCTCTCTTGATTTATCCTAGGGCTAGGGAGATCCTGCAGCCATCAAAAAAGGTCAAAGACTCTGCCACTGGGGTCCCTAAAAATTCACACAGGACACAAGTTCCAAAAGGAACAAACATACAAAATGTTATTTTTACTTGGGACAAGTCCTTATGTTCATTACATTTAGATTACTGTGACACCTCAATAAAACAACAAACAGTCAAATCATAGCAGACAACATACAGCAACTTTTATAACACAATGACAAATGTATAAAGGGGTGGGGAAGACAATAATTAACAGAAAAAAATCTCTCCTGTCTACAGAATTAGCAATAATCAAATTGCTACCCAAATATGCTAATTAGCAAGCCTTGCTATTCAGGTAGTGCATATCGCGGTGGCTAGATCCTTGCAACCAACAGGTGGCGCTGTACAGACTGCACAGCCAAATCCACCTAGCTGGTTGCAAGCATTAGCAAGACAAAAGATCACACTAACATTTAAGACAAACAACCACATACACACACTCCCTGCACCCACAATGGGCACAGGTTGACTTAAGCATAGGAATCATTCAGATACCTAATTGAATTGTCCATGTTAAACTCTTGGTGATGTTGACAACCATCACATACCCTTACCCGGCTTCTGAAGCATTATCAGAAATGCATACGACTCTTACACTCATTGAGATAAATATTAATACTCTCAGTGAGGTGAAATACCCTACTTATTGGAATTTAATTTTTCATCAATAAAGCAAACAAACTGTAAAAATAGTGCCTGCATACAAGCATAATGCCCCTATTTCGTAGAAATTCATTGTACTGTGCAGGGCTTTGCAAGTTGTTATAGTACCTGCACAAAATGTTATACACTAAGGCAAGGTTAGGCAACCTCTGGCACTCCATCTCCCATGATGCTTTGCCATCATTATGGCTGTAAGATCATTATGGGAGAAGGGCTAGATTCTCTTAGCATCATAATATTTTACTCTGCTTACTGAATAGTACATTTCCCACAGACTTTGAATACGCTTTTAATATTCAGTTAACAAAGTAAACTTTTATTTTACAAAGTGAATCCACCTCTAAATGTTTTCATAGACCTTTCCCCAGCTTATACAGTGAAAACCTGTTTTTTTTATATATCAAAATCTTTATTGTGTTGGAGATAGGAACATTAACAAGAATGCAGAGACACAGGAATGGTAGGACAAACATCATATATTGACAGAAATGTTAGAGACAAACATGTGACACGGACAGATGTTCAATGGGTAGGAGGAGGAGGTGTATTTGCACATGTATATCTTCATTGTCATAAGATGATTTAGAGACATCTATAACATTACAGAAGGCAATACTGCACTGGATACCAATATGCCCTCATGTATACATCTCGGAAATCCCAAACTCTGTAAACTAATTATTTTCTTTAATGCAAACGCATTTCTGCTGTTCTAGTATTTCTTAGCAGTTATGCTAACTAACAATTCCAACTCCATTTTGCTAACAAGAAACTCATTTCATGGCATGCCATATATACTATGATGAATCCAAATAAGTGGCATGATTTAGATTATAATTGTTGAAAGAGCTTGATGTTTTAGCCTTGTTCCAGCTAGTTTTCAAATAATTTTTACATCTACTTTGTTATGTAAAATGGGAGATTTTTGATATCTAAGACCATCCTTTATGCAAACAATCTATAACATTACAGAAGGCAATACTGCACTGGATACCAATATGCCCTCATGTATACATCTCGGAAATCCCAAACTCTGTAAACTAATTATTTTCTTTAATGCAAACGCATTTCTGCTGTTCTAGTATTTCTTAGCAGTTATGCTAACTAACAATTCCAACTCCATTTTGCTAACAAGAAACTCATTTCATGGCATGCCATATATACTATGATGAATCCAAATAAGTGGCATGATTTAGATTATAATTGTTGAAAGAGCTTGATGTTTTAGCCTTGTTCCAGCTAGTTTTCAAATAATTTTTACATCTACTTTGTTATGTAAAATGGGAGATTTTTGATATCTAAGACCATCCTTTATGCAAACAATTAGAACCAGTAAGATTAATAAATACTATTGGTAAATCTGCATATTTAGCAGCTATATAAGTCTTCATTCAATGTTCAGAACTCACCCTTCCAAACTGATTTTTTTGTTTTAGTTTGATTGAGTCATATTGCAATAATAATAAACATCAATAGCCCATAAAGGGTTAAGCTTTGTTTGCTATACTTGGTTTAGCTTCATTTTATCATCCACCTAGAACAAACATATCAACACAACGCCTTTTCCACAGCTATGCCACCAGTGCCAAAGGATCTCAGAGTAGCTGTTACACATCCGTCTGTGTTACGTTACTTAGAGCTAGCTAGGTAGCAGGTATGTTAGTAGATTGCAGGACACTTCAGTCAACATAAGTCTCACCTCTCCCAGACCAAAGAATACCCCCATGAGAGTCATTATGTGAAATCCAGAAATTCTTGCAGGAATGTCCCATGGCACCATATAATTTATCAGCAGGTGTGAGCAAGGGACAGAGATTAAAGAGTAGATTTTGCCACAGTTGTGTGATTAGAGGCAGATTAACCCATAATTTGTTATTGCAGTTTTGCTGTGCATTAAGAGTTCATTTTGCCAAGTGTGCAATTAAATCTCCCACCCAAAGTCATATAGTTACTTTAAAGTTGTGCATTACCTGAACATTCAATTGTATCTCACATACGCATTAATGCTAAAATGTATCCATTGCCTGCAATAATTTATAAAACATAAATCATTTAACCTTAAATAAAAATAAAACCATTTTGGGGGGGGGGGGGGGGCGTGGCTAGGCTGCCGATGGAGTAGGACGCAGGCAGTAAGAGCTCCTAGGCCCCAACCCACCAAACCCTTTTACACATTGCAGTAATAATCGTCCTTATGGGAAAAACGAAGAGGGGGACTACCCCTGGCCCGCAGCAGACCCCTATGAGCCAACAACCTGGGCCGATGGACGAATTTCTCTCCACCTCACAGTACCTTGCCGGAGCACGAGGCCCAGACAAAATGGCACCCTTGTCCCCTGGATTGAGCAGCCGGACGGGCTCCACACAAGACTCCCCGCGGAGGGATGCCCTCACACAGATGTCCGCAGAGCTGGCGTCGATCTCAGCAAATATGCTCACCAGGCAGGATAAGACGGATCTAGTAGCCGAACTCCGCTTCGTTATCAGAGAGGAAATAACAGCGGTACGGAAAGACCTTACAGCACTAGAGCACAGAGTGGATGACCTGGAGGTCCAACGCCTACAAACAGAACAGCACCAACGGGCCACTGACATGGCAACCACACTACAGGGCAACCTACTCCTAGATCTTAGACGCCAGGTGGAAGACCTTGAAAACCGCGGCCGGCACAACAATATCCGCGTTAGGGGCTTGCCGGAATCTGACGGGGAATCACCAAGGGAGCTACTGGAAGCTTACTACATGGACCTTTACAACCAATCTATGCCCACAAAAGGGACAGAAGCCCAGAACCACCGCAGAAGAGTCACAGACTACCTAACACAAAATGTGACCCGCAAACTCACTACAGAGCTCGCGGAGGAACTCGATGACCCCCTGACACTGGAGGAACTAGCCGCGGCTATGAAGTGCTCAAAACCACATAGAACCCCGGGCCCGGACGGCCTCCCCTTAACGTACTTACGAACATTCCCGAGACGCCCTACTACCCCGACTTCTGGCAGGCCTAAACTCCATACAGGAGGGAGGGCGATTCCCCACGGCAGCGATAGTCACAGTCATCTCCAAAGAAGGAAAGGATCCATCTAACTGCTCGAGCTATAGGTCAATCTCGTTACTAAATGCCGACTTGAAGCTATTCACTAAGGCCCTCTCCCTGAGGGTGTCGCGGATCTTGCCGGATCTCATACACCCAGACCAGGTCGGCTTTATCCCAGGCAGAGACGCTAGGGACGACACGATACGGGCCCTAAACATCATACACTGCGCAAGGACCTCGGGACGCGACACAGTCCTCCTCTCCACGGACGCCGAAAAGGCGTTCAACAGAGTGGACTGGGTATACCTGGATGAAACGCTAAGACACATGGGATTTGGTCTCCACATAAGAACATGGGTGTCGGCGCTGTATTCTACCCCGACGGCAAGGATCCGCATTAGCGGAGCCCTAACGCAGTCTTTCCTGATATGCAATGGGACCCGCCAGGGTTGTCCCCTATCCCCCTCCTGTTTGCCCTCTCTCTAGAACCATTCCTGGAGGCGGTCAGACAGGACGGGGGTATAACAGGGGTGAAGGTGGGTTCCGAACACAAAGTGGCGGCCTACGCTGATGATATGCTCTTCTTTCTAGAACAGCCCAGGATCTCCGTGCCCAATCTGCTACAGGCATTTCAAACCTATCACCAGGTATCCAACCTGAAACTTAACCTGGAAAAATCTGAAGCTATGCCGATAATGCAGAAAGAGGAGCAGCTCAATACCCAGTTCGCCTTTTCCTGGTGCGCGACCAAATTACGATACCTAGGCACCTGGCTACTGGCAGACCTGACACAGATCTACAGGCTGAACTTTCTCCCTATCCTTACAACCATACAACAAGACCTCCAGTGGTGGACACAATGGTACATCTCCTGGTTTGGCCGCATTAATGCGGTCAAAATGAATGTACTACCTAGGCTGCTGTATCTCTTTGCGACACTGCCTTCAAGGATCCCCCAGACGTTTTTCAATTCAGTAACTACAGCTATCCGCAGGTTTGTGTGGAATCATAGACAGACGCGCACCCGCAGGTCGATCCTGGAAAGACCGAAGGCAGCAGGAGGGGTGGGACTACCGTCAGTGATCTCATACTACCGGGCCACACATCTACACAGAATAGTAGATTGCCATGCGCGCCCTAGCACCAAACGTTGGGTAAACATGGAACTGCAACAGACACAGGGCACCATCCCATCAAGGCTCTGGCTCGGTGGCTCCACCTTCTCGGAGCTCCACACGAGGAACCCAATGATAGATGCCACCCTCACGGTTTGGTGCGGACAGCGGTATGCCCATCAACTCACCACCTCCTCAAGCCCGCTTACACCCATTACACACAACCCGGGTTTGGCAGGGGGCCTCCACCTGGCTGCCCTTCACAACTTCCAGAGGACTGACTGGATCTATGTGCGCCAGTGGAGTCCCGGGGGAAAGCTCCAAACGCTGGAGAACCTGATGCCAGACCGGAAACCCACCCAACTGGACAAATTCCACTACCACCAAGTTAGGACGTACTATGCCAAACTCCCGGTACAAATTCACCTACAACGTCAACTTTCGGAATTCGAACGACTGTGCGTAGGTATAGACCACGGGGGTTCATACCTATACGCTATGCTCCAGAGGATAGGTGACAGCTGCCCATTAGGTTACACAAGCAGGTGGGAGAGGGAGACCGGTACCCAGCTGACAGACCAAGAATGGGACAAAATATTCCTCCTCACACACAAATGTTCAATAAGCTCGAAGTTTCAGGAAACCAGTTACAAATTGTTAACACATTGGTACAGAACACCAGACTCCCTCAGACACATACACGGGTCTAACACGGGCGAGTGTTGGAGATGCTGCACAAGGGGGGGCACTAGCTTACATATTTGGTGGTCATGCCCCCATATAACACCGTACTGGCAGATGATCAATGCAAAGATCAAAGAGGTCACCGGTGACGAACTCCCCCTACAACCCTTGCTGATGCTCTTGCACCATACACCTGTCCCCACGCAGGCATACAAAAACTCCCTGACCATCCACTTGCTTAATGCTGCAGAAGCTCTCATACCCCTGCACTGGAAGGGCCCGTCAGTCCCCACTCTTAGGCAATGGATAGATAAGGTCGAGAATATCTACGACATGGAAACGCTGACGGCCTCCCTGTGAGAGCGCTCGGATAAGTGCGCCTTAACATGGTACCCCTGAAGGCTATACGTCTCCAGAGGGGTGGCTTGAAACACCTGATTTCAGAACCCGCCCGAGGCGGTAGAACCAGGACGAATTGCGATAAAAATACGGATCCCACGCTACAGCGGGGAAGACGAAGCTCCAGGGGGGCGGCCCCAACCGGGCCCATGCTGCTTATCCCCCCTGTCCCCCCACCCCACCTTACCTCTCCCCTGATCTTCCCCCCCCCCCCCCTTTTTTTTCTCTCTCTCCTCCTTCCTCTTCTGCTTTTTTCTGTTCCTTTTTCCAATATCCGTACCCAGTACGGAGACTTTAGGTTAAACCGGCTTCTGCCGAATTACACACAGACAACCGCACAACTCAGACACACACGTACGACAAGCACGATGGGCAGGCCGACCCAAACGGGCAAATCTAGCACAGCGTGGCGGACCTCCGCCCTCCCCGGCACACAAGCAGATGGACGGTGAGCAACCACAAGACAGATTTACACCGACTAGGGGCAGGACAATTACACCTACCCACACTTAGCTATGTGAGCCTATACGCAACCTACTGGGAGGGCCCAGGAGCCTGGCACACTTTCTACCATAGACCGACCCTACGAGTTAGCAGAAAAGCACACTGAGCGACCACATGGGCACCACAAATAGACGCAGGGAAGGCCTAAATAAAACAACAACTGCCCCAGACGGTCTGAGGACCCCAATAGGGATCCACGGCCGGCCCCAACTGACCATACGTACTGAGCGACACGATTACCATAATGCCACCTCCGAGGTTACAAGTCAGCTACTAGGCTAAAAACCCACTTCGAAGGCAGTGATAACATCCGACAATGTAATGTTGCTCATATATGTATTGCACCTTTTATTGTCTTACACATCGTATGCTCACGGAATTTATGGAAAACTTTTTCTTCAATAAACATGGTTGACACAAAAAAAAACAAAACATTTTTGTAAGATCTAAAGAATACATTTTTAAAGATCGATCTACAAAGCAGTCTGAATCTTAGAACACATTTTCTGTGTGTGCAAGAGGACAGTAGATCAGGTTAGTACAGACTCAATTAAGGCAAAAATAAGCACTAGGAATTGTAACACTTTCTCTCTTTTTCTGCACATTTTGTTTTGTTTTCATAGAAGAAAATATTTAAAATCTAGTGTTGTTTACCAGTGGTGGATACTTAGATATCATCATATAATAATACACTCCAAATAACTTTATCACAATATTATTTGCTGATAGCTGACACTAAAATAAGAGTTAAACATACTATACAGCTTTTGTAGTGAAAATTGATGATTTAATGAGGTCGACGAGGATACTAAATTTACTATACGGGTTCTTTTAATCTTTTAATCATATTTTATTGTTTTTTTGCCCAATTTTGTAACAATCAGGAGATTGCCACAATTGTCTCTTTCAAATATCCACAGATAGAAGAACAAGTATAATTATATCAGTTCCCTATTTTGGACAAACTAATGTCCATCTCTAGACTAACATTTAACATACATATAGACAAAGAAGCTTTGTAAACCTTCCAAACACTTCTTTACAAATAAGACAAAGTTAATCCATTGCCAAGTAGGAATGATCGAGGATAATAACGAGCACAGAGTTTAGTCTGTATTTTTCTTTATATTTCTAAATTACCAACAATACAGGGCTAATTATTATATAATATAATATGGCAATCACTTTTAAATGACAGAAGTTGCAATTGTAGTTACACTATATGGTCAATAAGCAATATACAGAAAATATTTTACATAATGTATAAGTAGTATCTGTAATAATGTACAGACCAATGCATTCATGGAAGTGTCATCATGTTTTAAAATAAACATAAGCAGTGCTTTTGGCCATTTTTATAAAAAAAAAAAATATACTGTATTTTTGCTTCAATGCTAACATTCGAAATCCTATCTAAAATATGAAAGACTTATCAGAGCCGATCCTGTGTGGATGCAAATCGGACTGGTGCTCTGTAGATAGGTGGGTATGCAGAACTAGTCTCTGCCCCTTTATGTTAGATCCTGCACCTCTATTTAGGTTCCATCACTTAGGTGCGGTTTATTGTCTGTATTGTTTTCTGTTTGTATCTTTCATCACAAGGTTGTGCAATCCTTGTAAGATCTACTACTGCCTTATCAATAACAATAGTGAGCACCTAACCT
Source organism: Pelobates fuscus (assembly GCF_036172605.1). Classification (NCBI taxonomy): domain Eukaryota; kingdom Metazoa; phylum Chordata; class Amphibia; order Anura; family Pelobatidae; genus Pelobates; species Pelobates fuscus. The sequence goes on along the minus strand of NC_086319.1, from coordinate 32,512,400 downwards.
TCCATTTTGTAAACAAAAAATGGTGGCAAAACTGGGGAGGCAAAAGTTACGAGCTGAATTGCTGACTCGGCATGTTGTCCTCAAACAGCTTGTCACCTTACAACTTTTGATTTTGAAAACATATGTAGTAAACATATAATGAAGGCACACTCACAATTTACAGAGCTACTAAGAGCTCTGCTGTATTCAGCACACTAAAGGGCTTATGTCATCTCAGGTGCGGTTTATTGTCTGTATTGTTTTCTTTTTGTATCTTTCATCACAATGTTGTGCAATCCTTGTAAGATCTACTACTGTCTTATCAATAACAATAGTTAGCACCTGACCTTCCATTTTGTAAACAAATAAAAACATGGATTGCATAAATCTCCATATTTATCATTTCGTGTTGTGTATTGAACAGTAATTTATACACAAATATGTTGTTTTATTCTGCTAGCTAAGCTTCTCATCTCTCAATTTAATGTCAGTGCCATTAAAAAAAATAAAAAATTGTCAGCGAAGGGGCTAATGTTACAAATAAAAAAAAAATGAGGGGGATAGAAAATCCTAAATATCCGATATTTTCTAAAAATGATCCCTTTACATTCATTGCAAGATATTAAGAGAAGTTTTACGCTTCCTTTAGTAAGTGCCAAATGTAAAACGAGAGAGCAAATATTAAACAATATGAGAAAAAAAATGTATTTTTAAGCAGAAACTTTTATTGTACTTGATAAGACATTCAAATGGTTAAAATGAAAATAGTGAAAAATGCATGTACATAAAAAGAACTGAAAGAATACAAATAATTGAATACATTCCAACTCATCCTCCAGAGTGAATAAATATAAAGTAAATTATTATGTACAGTCTAAAGCAGACGCGAGACAGGGGACCACGTTGCTCACTGAAATGTGAGCAACTGCTAATAATCTGCAACACAAAAGACAATGCTTGCAATAGAAGAAAACAACACACTCGTAAAGCATGTAATAGACTGATGCACAGTGAAAAAAAAAATGGATTGGCTGAATTGATTTGTCTGGAAAACGTTTTTGTGTCAGTCAATTTGGGATTTCTCCATTTGGTGTTTCAGTTCAAACAGATTTCATCACTGCAGCTGACTATTCTGGCAAAGCAAAATGGCATTAAAATGGGCCAGTCAGTGTACTGCAAAATATATACATAATATAAATAAAGAACACTGGTAGGTGTACTTCGCCACCATATGGTCCACAAAGCAAGTGAGAAGAAGGGACTAAAAGAGGAAAAACAAATATTATTTAAAATTTATTAAATAAATAACATATAAAAATATAAAACACAGATATTACTGCTTTCCTTTTCTTCACTCTATTGGTCACCAGTCACTACTTACTTGGTGACAACACTTGATCCTATAGCTCAAGGCAGAGAACTTACTTCGTATGTCTGGGCTTACTGTGTTTTATGGGGTTTGTTTATCCATTTTATTTAAGAAAAAATAGGCATAGCATTCATCTATGTTATACACCTTGATGAGAAGAATCAGGCTTCCTCCATTATAAGGTGGGGTTTAGCTAAGCAAAGAGAGGAAGTGACTGGTACTCTATGGATCCTGGGTAAGAAGTAAAACTTAGCAACTGGTTTGATTACTTACTATGGGGATCATCAGGGGACATAATAAAGATCCTGAACCAATTTGGCTATAGAGTGACACACAGTAAAGATCATAATATAAATGAATGAAGAATGTGATCTGTAAATGTTGTGTGTCGCTCCAGATATTAATCAATATGCAATAAATCAGTATTTATACACATAAAATTGCTGGTATTGACTATATCTGTCCCTAAACAGTCTCATGTTCTGCAATCTGCTGTTGGTTCCTCTTGGTATTTCCAGATCTTTCTTGTTTGACATTGTCATATATTGTTGTGTGAATGTGCCTGAATGAAGTTTGTAGTAGAGAACTAGTGTTTTTTTTATTTTTTTTAAATAACAGCTCCATCTGTGCTAGTGAAAAATTAGGATGCATTATAAAATTCTCACTGATTGCCCAGATTGACAAGTGTATAGGGTCTTGATAATTCTAACATGCATACTTGTTGGGGACAATACAAGAGACTTCATATATATATACAGCTCCCCATTCATTACATTTGTTATAATATTTGAGCTAGCCAGAAGCTGTAGTACCAACACATCTCATTCTTTAGGAGTGGCAGCTCATGCTTTAGACTGTGCACTGTGCATTCAGTGGTTATGGGATGTGCATGCAAGCTGTGACAATCGTCTAGCATTGAACCAGCAGGATTATTTAATAAAGTGAAAATGAATTCCAAAAATGTCAAAGTAAATGTAAAATTTAGGGTCAAAGTTGCCAAATTGCAAAACATTTTCCTAGTTATCTGTGCTTCCAGTTTGTCTACTCTGGCCCTACATTTGAAATTCTCTGTGAGTTCTCTTTGAACAGCCCACAATTCTCATTCCGCACCACTTGTTTTAACACATCCATAATTAGGGATGAACCTGCTGCTATTTTCAAATTTAACACCCGATCCCGGAACAAGACAAACTGATAATGCTCATCATTTCAATGGACCAAATAACTGTCCTTGTTTACCAAACGCATTTCTTTAATTGTTACACTTTTGAATATTCAGTCTCACTACAAACACCACAAAAGACTAATCACAACATCATTCATAACATAAACATTGATATATTTATGAAATGCGGAAATGTTGTTTTTTCTGTAAATAAATGGTGTGAAATTTCGTGTAGTGTTACAAAGTCAACATGATCTCTTGTTTTCTGAAAAGCAATTGTTCCAACCCTGTACACAATGAACATAAGAGATTTGTAGCTCAATTGAAAACAAAGATCATTAAAGGGTAAAGTGAAACATATTGTTATTAATATGTACTTTTTTTTAAGCTGTTCATAACTCTGTAATAAGATCATTGAAAATAATAAAAAGCAAACAACCTTTAAAGTTTTTTTATTCAAACTACACAAGGTCATTTGTAGTGCTATGGTAACACATTTTTTCAACCTAGTTTGGAAAATTTATGGTATGAGAAAGATTAAGGACAAACTGCAACAATGTCACAAACTAAAAAGAGAGATATTGTATAAACAAAAGCCTACATATGGAACTTGTTATCCTTCAATCCAGTTTTCAAAACACGTATTTTCAAAATAGCATTAAAAAATACAAACAATGAAGATGAATAAAACATAAAGACATAGACAAACTCAGGAACCGAGTTTGAACATTGTAAAACAAATATAAAGCAAGCAAATTAAAAGACAGTGCTCATTATTCACCACAATAAACTAAAGGGTGCACTTGCATTTTAAATAATGGCTTAGAAAACAAAAGTCTGACACACATCTGAAAGTCCAGTCTTTGTCACATCTGTTTTTGTTGTTGATCCAAAAGAATGCAAAATTTATAAAAGTGACAATTTCTATTGAAATTTGCACATTTTGCAAAATGAAAAAAAAAAGAAAAAGGAGACTCGTCAACACGTCATCAAGCTAAAGTGCTTTAGGGGTCTGCAGTGTGTCTTTAGTAGAAAACACAGTAAAAGGTAGACTTGTATACACTGAAAAATTGTTTTGGACAAAAAACTTTGTCCGAAAATATTTTTTTTACGGCGGATTTTGATCTAAGGTGGTTTGGAAAATGGGCCGATAACTGTACTGCAAAATATTTAATTAATAGAAATATGATGTTTATATTTTGCAGTACACTGATAGATGTGTTTTCCTCCATTTGGTTCACAAATTAAGTTAAATAATGTAACCAACATAGGGAAAATGAGGAGAAACAGTAATAAGTCTGCATTTGTATATTTTTATATATTTTTTTAAATATATAAAAAATAAATATAGATTATTTTTACTGGTCCTTCTTTTTCTTCTAATGGTTACTTCTTACTTGTGAATAAACTCAAAATTTAGTGGTTGCCCCTTAGCCATCAATCACTTTTTTTTCCCATTAACCATCTATGGTTTTGGCGGTGCAGACAGGACAAAATCAATCAATCACAAATCAAAATTGACATGTTCGTCCACTACGTGAGTTGTTTGTTATATGATTAGTCTACATGGCAGTTGGGAAATCTAGACAAATTCCGACGAACTGTAGTTCATAATGAAACGAATCTCCAAGTCTAGTAAAAGAGTGAATTGTTACATGGGCTTGATCAGTATTTAATGTACAATGTAACTCTTGTTGATGGATTATAGAAATCTATTGAAAATGCAATTTTGATTAACAGTATAAGAAAGTTAACCAAAGTTTATGAGAATTCAAAGAAAAGCAAAAACACATATCCCTAATAGTCCCGTAATATGCGATACAGTACATTATACACTATACAGCTGCATTTGAAAGCATGTTCTATTTCCTCTGGAGGAACGCTCGGAAGCAGATCCCAATTTAGCTTTTCGTTGTACATTTTTGTTATGCAGTTCAATTTCTACTTTTCACATAAGCTTTCTGGTGTTTATAATTAGAATTATTGTATTTTCAGTAAAGTAAGTGACATTTCACATGGCAAAACGACAAGATTAAATTCTATTTTAGCTTAGTGAAATAGACAGTATTCTTGCTTTTATTCTAAGGGCAGGTGCATAATCCGATCCTAATTCTATTAATTTATTTTTGTGAGGCGCTGCATTTTAATTTACTTGATTTCAAGTATTACCCTCCATAGTTATTTGTAAATATATGTCTACCTGTTCTATCTGTCTATCTTTCTGCCTGTCTGTCTGTCTGTCTATCTATTTTCTGCCTGTCTAGAGATGTAAATTATTGTGTACAATGGGTTGCTATGACTCTGGATCATAATGTGTGCCCAATTAAACCATTGGACACACAATGCAGTAACTTTTTGGGGGGAGGGGGCTTAGTTGACTTATGTAGCCCTGAAACTTACCTCTTCCTTTACCTACCTAAAGTTATTTACAGTATCTCACAAAAGTGAGTACACCCCTCATACTAAAGAAATTATTCTACGCTACAATGTAAAATAGTAAGTGTACAGCCTGCATAACAGTGTCATTTTGCTGTCCCCTCAAAATAACTCAACACACAGCCATTAATGTCTAAACTGTTGGCAAAAAAAGTCCAAATTGGGCCCAAAGTGTCAATATTTTGTGTGGCCACCATTATTTTCCAGCACTGCCTTAACCCTCATGGGCATGGAGTTCACCAGAGCTTCTCAGGTTGCCACAGGAGTCCTCTTCCACTCCTCCATGATGACATCACAGAGGTGGTGGATGTTAGAGACCTTGCACTCTCCCACCTTCCATTTGAGGATGCCCCACAGATGCTCAATAGGGTTTAGGTCTGGAGACATTCTTGGCCAGTTCATTATCTTTACCTTCAGCTTCTTTAGCAAGGCGGTGGTCGTGTTGGGGTGTTTTGGGGTTGTTATTATGTTTGAATACTGCCCTGCGGCCCATTCTCCAAAGGGTGGCTTCAGTATGTCACAGTACATGTTGGCATTCATGGTTCCCTCAATGAAATGTAGCTCCCCAGTGCGGCAAGCAATCATGCAGGCCCAGACCATGACACTCCCACCACCATGCTTGACACTTGTCTTTGTACTCCTCACCAGTGCCGGTGCAAGGATTTCTGCTGCCCTATGTAAAGCTCCATTTTTCTGCCCCATCATGTCACTCTCTCACTGACCGACACACACTGGCAGACACTCGCCTAACTCACTGACAGACACACATACAGAAACTCACTGACAGACATACACTCACTCACTGACAGACACACACACACAGGCAGACACTCACTGACAGACAGACACACACACAAACACACTGACAGTCAAATACCCACACACTCACTGACAGACACACTAGCAGACACTCAATGACAGGCATACACTCACTCACTTACAGGCACACACATACATAGGCATACACTCACTGACATACATACACATGCTCACTGACAGACACATACACAGACAAACACACAGACAGACATACACTGACTCACTGACAGACACACATACAGACAGACAGACACTCACTGACATACATACACTCACTCACTGACAGACACACACACAGGAAGACACTCACTGACAGACATACACTCACTCACTGACAGACACACACACACACACACACAGACACTCACTGACATACATACACTCACTCACTGACAGACACACACACAGGCAGACACAAACTGACAGTCAAACACTCACACACACATTGACAAACACATACACAGACAGACCCTCATTGACATACATAGACTCACTCACTGACAGACACACAAACACAATCACTGACAGTCAAACACTCACACACTCACTGACACAGACTCCGACATCCTCCTTACCTCCCTGGTGTCCAGTGTTAGGCAGCTCCTCACTCCTCCAACGTGCTGTTTAGTATGTCGGGGCCAGAATTACGTCATTTTCGACATCACAGAGGGCGTGAGAGTGAGAAGCTAGAAGAAGAGCCTCCCTCGCCGCCCACACTGCCGCCTGCCTGCCTCCTCTCCTCCGCTGGCATTCATTGGCACAGCAGGCACCTGCCATCAGGGTACGCAGGTACCTGCTCTGCCATACCGATTAAAGGACAGCTTCGGGGGCGCCCTGAGGTGGCCATATGGCCACCTCCTGGGCCCCCTGTGACAAGGCTCCTCCAGGTGCCCGCATATGGCCAGGCGTTCAGGGGGCAGCGGCTCTAGAGCCGCTCGCCCAGTGCTGTGGAAATATCCCGGTGGGTGCCCCGAGCAGGCCGGTGCCCTAGGCAAATGCCTAGCTTGCTTAACAGTGGCGCCAGCCCTGCTCCTCACCTGGTTGCCACCACACACGCTTGGTACCATCTGAATCAAATAAGTTAATCTTGACCTCATCAGAGCACAGGGCATCACGTTAATCAATGTTCTTAGTCTGCTTGTCTTCAGCAAACTGTTTGCGGGCTTTCTTGTGCATCATCTTTAGAAGAGGCTTCCTTCTGGGATGACAGCCATGCACACCAATTTGATGCAGTGTGCCGCGTATGGTCTGAGCACTGACAGGCTGACCCCTCACCCCTTCAACCTCAGTAGCACTCATATGTCTATTTGCCAAAGACAACCTCTGAATATGACACTGAGCACGTGCACTCAATTTCTTTGGTTGACCATGGCAAGGCCTGTTCTGAGCGGAACCTGTCCTGTGAAACTGCTGTATGGTCTTGCCCACCGTGCTGAAGCTCAATTTCAGTGTGTTGGCAATTTTCTTATAGCCTAGGCCATCTTTATGTAGAGCAGCAATTCTTTTTTTCAGATCCTCAGAGAGTTCTTTGCCATGAGGTGCCATGTTGAACTTCCAATGACCAGTGTGAGAGCGATAACACATTTAACACACCTACTCTACATTCACACCTGAGACCTTGTAACACTAACGAGTCACATGACACCAGGGAGGGAAAATGCCTAATTGGGCTCAATTTGCATATTTCCACTTAGGGGTTTACTCACTTTTGTTACCAATGGTTTAGACATTAATGGCTGTGAGTTAAGTTATTTTGAAGGGACAGCAAATTTACACTGTTATTCGGGCTGTACACTTACTACTTTACATTGTAGCAGAGTGTCAATTCTTCAGTGTTGTCACATGAAAAGATATAATAAAATATTTACAAAAATGTGAGGGTTGTACTCACTTTTGTGAGATACTGTAGGTGGAAGGAATTAATTCAAGAAAATCTTTGGTTTTTACTATATGTATTAGCTGATGTGTACTGTAGTCATTGCTGCCGCCCAGGAGTGATGGGAGTGAGCGCATTACTTTTCTTTTTGTATTTGGAAGGAATTAATTGCTTGAAGAATGCTGTTGAGGAAATGAGCTATAGACATCCCACTTTACAAAGTACAGTACACTTTACAAAGTACTGCTTCACCCTTTATTACAACCTATGCTTGGGCATAGCATAGACTTTCACTGTAATTCTAGGTTCCATTCAGCATCTCTTGTTGACCACCAAGTGTCTTTCATTATTGACCCAGCTCTTTACTTTAGTGTCCTATAAAGATAGGTGCAGGTCACCAGAAGATATCAGAAATGTATCATGTGTGCAGAGAAAAATAAATTACTGTGTGTCACATTTATTGCCCATTTTATATGGCCTATTTAGACAAATGAAATGGCCAAGGAATAATTCCTTAATGGACAGTTTGTACTACACATTTTAAAAGTCTATGCAATAGAACACTCAAAGTGCCCTGGCACCCTCCATTGTATCTAGTTAAACTGTTTTAGAATGATTTCAATTCTTACCTGGGTTCCACCGGGCATCACGTCCCACCTCCACTGCTTCAGACAGCAAGTCAGAAGCTTTCTCCAGGTTATATTCTAAGCTGAGTGTTCAAAGTGAATTTAAAGTGTATTTTAAATGTAATTATCCAGTTTCATAATGTTGACCTTAAGTTTGAAAAATTCCCCTTGAATGCACTTCTAATTATTGCGTAAGTGAATAACCCTGTCTGAGCGAAGCATTGAATAGTCATCCACTGCAGGGTTTAGCTCGGGTGAGCTAATAGACGCTCCAACTTAAGAACTTCTGGTTCTCCATCAGAAATTGTGAGGTTGGATGCAGCACCCGATGGGCCCAAGGTAAGAAAACAAACCGCGTTTGACTACTTACAAGTGTGTGAGAAGATGGGGGGACACTAGAGCACTCCTAGCACCATAACTACTACTGCAAGCATGGTGCTTGGAGTGTTCCTTTAAGACATTATAAGAAAGCAGATATCCACTGACACCCAGTACTCTTAAAATTATGTATTTATTTATTGCTTTGACAAGACAATTTTCAACCCACTTAATGCAATCACTGTGTTATACAGTTTCTCTGCATTTTCAGTAAATTGATATTATGGTATGTTTATGACAGCAGTACTGACATTCAATTGAGCTACAGTAGCTGTAATGTAGTCAAGTCTTTTAAATCAGTATTGTAGTTAAACACTGATCTGCCAAAACATTAAAACCACCTGCTTAATATCATGTAGGTCCCCCTCAAGCTGCCAAAACAGCTCATATGCATTGAGGCATGACCTCCACAAGATCTCTGAATATGTCTTGTGGTATCTGGCAACAGTTGTGAGGTGAGGCCACCATGCATCGGGTTTGTTGTTCCATTGGATTGAGATCTGTGGAGTTTGGAGGCCTCTTTGTCATGATCCTCAAACCATTCCTGAATAATTGTCTCTTCCGAGGTAAATACTGAAGTTTCACCAACCCCATTTGTATTTTTTTTTTTTTTTTTAAATGTTTTTTCTTTTTCTATGTAAAAAAGTAAAGCAGCAAATTAAAGAGTTCATTAGTACAATATGTACATGACCAATCCGGTTATGCTAGGTAGGTTTAAAGATACTGTACAGATGTGGGACCTTACACCTGGTCCGGCTGCATACAGCATCGATAATACAATCTAGTAACTATGTAATGGCTTTACAATTTCTATAGTTTTCAACTGTATTGATTTATGATAGTTTTGATTCTTGCATAGCAGGGAAAATACTCAAAATAGTAAATAGCATGTTGGGCTAACTTTGATGCAATACTAGAAATAAATTGGTATTGCACTCTAGTCAACTATCTTTGAAGTGTCCTCATTAACGCTAGAAGTGCATTATAAACAGAATTATAAAATGCTTGAAAATGAGAACAAAAAAAGGAGGCGGAGGGGAGTAGGAGGAGACACTTTATAAACATAACAGCCATTATTGCAAAGCTGGTAATATACATATTGTAAATTGGAATTCATATTTAAATATATTCATCACAAGAAGTTGATTATGTTAGTTCTTGTGAGTAATATATAAAGAGAGAATATCATTAATTTACACAAGAGAATTCTCACATTCTTATTCCCTTTATATACAGTTTCAACCTTACCAAGTAAGGAGAGGACAGTAAATGAAATAAATTCCAGGTTTTTATTTAAAAAATTAACCCCTTAGGAACCAATGGTATTCTTTGGTGCCTTCATGGAATGGCTGGCTTATTTAGTACAGTTGGATTCATACAGCCCTCCTGTTGCCTTATTGACTTTCCATTTTAATGAAGGCTCTTTAATGTTAGATTATGAGTAAATTAGTACATCATTGGTCCTTAAATAAAGCTTCAACTAATAAAAGAGAAGATGGCTCATAAACAGCTGCTATTTTTCAATTTGATAGTAGCCATCAGAACCTGGAATCTTTCTGTACCAAGACATGTTTAAGGTGCGTATTGGATGCATTGTTGCAGTTGTTAAGGTAATAGTCAAACACAATAGTCAAATATAATGATTAGCAACAACATTAAAACAACCTGTCTAATTTTGTTGAGGTCCTTTTCATGCTGCCAAAACAGCTCTGATGCATCAGGGCCTGGACTCCACAATACCTTGAATGTGTCTTCTAGTATCTGTCAGCAAGACATTACAGCAGATATTTTAAGTTTTGCAATTTGCAAATTGAGGCCTCCATAGATCGGATTTGTTGTTCCAGCACATGCCACAGATGCTAAATCAGAAAAAGAGCTAGGGAATTTGGAGACCATGGGAACACTTTGAACTTTTTGTTGTGTTCCTCAAACCATTTCTGAACCTTTTTTGCCGTGTGGTAGGGAGCCTTAGCTTGCTGAAAGAGTCCACTGCCATCAAGGAACACCATTGCCATGAAGCGGTGTATGCAGTCTGCAACAATCTATAGGTAGGTGGTACGTGTCAAAGAAACATTCATATGAATGCCAGGGCCCAAGGTTTCCCAGCAGAACACTTCCTAGAGCATAACACTGTCTCTCTTCCCCAGGTAAACAATACACACGCACCCAGCCATCCACCTGATCTAAAAGAAAATGTGATTCATCAGACCATCAACTTTCTCCCTTTCTCCTCCCTTATTAATGTTATAACATTGTTATAGCTTAATTTAGTTTAGCTTATTTTTTTCTTATGTTTATTGTAAATGTTAAGATGTGTTTTATGAAGGCCTTAGACAATGACATGGATACATACTTCAAAATTAAACTTGGGATATTTGTTTGAATGACGTAGGACTTCTTTGGTAGCAATAATCATACTAACAAAAACCCAATTTTTATTTTCTTTTTTAAGCTTATATTCCACTTACAAACACGTTATAGTAAAATAGGTTGGGCATGTAGGAACAAGAAGTGGTATGCTTACAGGCTAAAGGAAATAAAGATTAATTACACAAAAACAATTTATCCAGGAGAGAAGATTTTCAGGTAAGACTCTGACTCCCATCCGTCCATGTGGGCATGGGCATTGTCCTTTGTCAATTGAGTGCATTGAAGAGTGGGAGCATATCCTGGTATCAAAGGAACATGAATGCAAGATAACAGTGCTCATTACCTCATTCAACCATTAAACATAAAATATGCTAAATAATGCAATTACTTTCACAAACAAAAACATGGCAGTTCATCACTACAACTGGAAACAAATTCCGTTTTATTAACCTTTAAATGGACAGTGTCTATCCAGAAGATGATATCATAACAAGGAAGGTAATTATTTTTAAGCATATGCAAAATAACACTATTACCAAGTAGAGAAGATTAGATGGAATAGCGTTTGCTTTGAGAATATTAAGTTGGTGCTCAGGAGGTTCCATCAGAGAACACTTAGGTAAACTATGGGGATGCAGAAAGGGTTCTACGACTTCTGAATGTGTCCACGAATATCATTAATAGTCACTTAATTCATTGCCCAGAGCATTAAGCTCATTATACATTCTACTTTTTTCATTTCTTTTCCCTGTTATTGGGGTCTTTCACATAAACAACAATAGGAAACTGACCATCATCTCTCATAGATTAGCACCATATAAAGCTTGCACATTCCATTGGAAGTATGCAACTCAACCGAAAGAAGGTTGACATAATGAAGTGAAACTCCCCTTCATTAAAGAAATAACCATTGCCACTCAGAAGACTCCATAAATATTACGCAACTCAAACTCCAGAAGCCATGGTAAGGTAATTATCCCCCTCTTACACCGACCGAGAATGAAAGTGTAAAGGCAATCTTTGCACGAATTGTTAAAAATAAAAAGCTGAAATCTTCAAGTAATAATACCCTATAAAACGTCTAGAAAACAGCAAAAGTAATTCATTCAGCAAAACAGAGAGTGCAAGAAATGAGCTGAAGATCATCAGCAAGTAAATGAGGTTGCTAAATGCTAATGTGACACACAGATAATGGTTATTAATTCTCCAGTGATAGTATAAGAACCTGTCAATCTATGACATTTGCATCCGTGTTAGAACTATTGCAGCAGTTTTATTCGACAATATGCCCTAGAAATAAAAAGAGCCAGCATTATATGGAAGACTAAATTGACAAATATATGTTTTTTACAAATATATACATTAAAAACAACAACACACATGTACCAACTGTATATCCAACGTATTGAATATTTTCTGCTATAGCTGGTAGGGCTGAAGAAAGGACAGAGAGTCAGAGGACAATGAAAAAAATTAGGAAGTTGAAAGAAAGATAAATATTGGAAATAGTGGGTGAGTCCAGGTTATCATATAATTGTATATCCTTTTTTCCTAGTTTTCAGATAAGGCAACTATTATTTCTCATCATGGTGACGATCATCTAGAACTTGGGAAATTTTATCAAAATTTCACACATGTTAACTTATTTTATTAAATGTCATTTTTATTGCGTGTGTGCAGGATATTTGTAGAACAATCAGCTAAGGACACAAAGTAATACAAAGGCACACTCTTTTTACAAAGAGGCATATAATTCACAAGAAGTCAACAGTTAAAGAAAAATGATATGCATGAAACAGCACTCTTCCTGTCTCACAAACAAACAGCTATTAAGACTACAATTTCATACACAGGGCACTTAGATTAAGTAATATCTCTTAAGAAGATGAGAGACTATTTCAAGAGCAAAACCTCATCAACATAGCTTATTGAAACTAAAATTGGTATTGCTGTGGAACTCTGGGTCACATAGAAACCACCCTCTACAAAGGAACGACATCAATACAACAGATAATACTTCTCTTCTATATAAACTGATATTGGGGGAATAAGTGAGCAGAAGTCAAACCTCATATTGCCATCATGAATCTGACACCCCATAGAAACCTGGTTTTAATTTTGCCCATGCTGATACTTCAAGCAGAATGTCTCTACACTGCAGAAAGATAGACGTTCGTCTGTGGAGTTCCAAACATTGATGTAGTTGAAGTGTGTACAAGCTCAGTGTGTGGAGGGTAAGCACAGCACCCTATAAAGCTTGGATTGGTCCAATCTCATGTTACTACTGTATTTTTCGCTCCATAAGACGCACCACACCATAAGACACACCTAGTTTTTAGAGGAGGAAACCCAGAAAAAAAATATTTTGAACAAACCATCCCATAGTGTTTTTTACTATGGGAAAGTTTTTTCAGAATATTTTTTTCTCTCCCCTGTCCAATAGTGTTCCTTACCACCCACTCCCCTCTCCTGTCCCATAATGATCTTTAACCCCCCTCCCCTATAGCATAGTGATTTTTAACCCCCCTTCCTCAGTCCCATAGTGATTTTTAACCCCTCCTCCCCTGTCCCATAGTGTTCTTTAACCCCCATCCCCTTGTCCAAGTGTTCTTTAGCCCCCTTCTCCCCTTGTCCAATAGTGTTCTCATCCCATAGTGTCCCCCCTACCCTCCCCTCCTCCCATAGTGTTCCCCCTCCCCTCCACCCATAGTGTTCTCCCCCTCCTCCCATAATGTTCCCCCCTCCCCTCCTCCCATAGTGTTCTCCCCCCTCCCATAGTGTCCCCCCTCCAATAGTGTTCTCCCCCCTCATCCCATAGTGTTCCCCCTCCTCTCCTCCCATAGTGTTCTCCCCCTCCCCTCCTCCCACAGTGTTCCCCCCTCCCATAGTGTTCTCCCCCCCTCATCCCATAGTGTTCCCTCCTCCCCTCCTCCCCTAGTGTTGCCCCCTCCACCCCTCCCACAGTGTTCCCCCCCATAGTGTTCCCCTGTCACCACCCCTTGTCCACCCCCTCTCTCCTCCCCTTGTCCCATAATTACTTACCTGTCTTGAAGCGTGGGCCGGCTTCACAGCGAGCACCGCGGTACAGGAACTTCAATTTCAGGTTCCGGTTTCCGGCGGGACTGAAAGGAAGGGTGCACACTGAGTGCGCACTTCCTTTCAGTCCCGCCGGAAACCAGAACCTGAAATTGAAGTTCCAGTACTGCGGTGCACGCTGAACACCGGCCCACGCTTCAAGACATGTAAGTAAACCTTCACATTCGCTCCATAAGATGCACAGACATTGCCCTCACTTTTGAGGGGGGGAAAAGTGCGTCTTATGGAGCGAAAAATACGGTAAATATTCTCTATACCCAGAAATCTTACATTCCAGCAGAACAAAGAGGGTAAGAATTATGGTTGTATTTTGTATCAAATGTGCTGTATTTTCTTCAAATTCCCATATAAATTCTTCAAATATAATGACAGGTAATTCATTTTCACTTGATTTGTTAATGTGAACATATGGAATGGCTCCTTCCTTTACTTCAGTGGACGCAAAGATAATATAATGATTTGTTAAAAATAATGTTATAATAAATAACAAGAGAGTAAGAGAAACAAAGAGAGAGGAAACCAAAAGTGTCACTTGTCAGAGATTATGGTGTATCTACCAAATAAAGATGATGAATATTATAGTTTCATTATAATTGATTATATTTTGTTCAAATGTATAATTTAATTACAAAACTGCATGCTGTATTTGTACATGACTTCACTGTATTGATGGCAATTTCGGTTTTTTTTTACACAAGATTTCTTGTATAAAGTTTAAAACGAGCTGATATTCCATTGTTTCACTTTTAGCGGAAGCTTTCCCACGTTCCTATGAGCCACCATTTCGTCTGTCTATCATTTACAAATAGTTTTATTCCTTATTACAACTCTATATGCTACTGATATTTATGCTGTGACTTAAAAGAAGAGCAAAATGTTTTTATTACTAGAATTGAATCAAACCATGACTTTACTTCACTTTTTAATATCCCGTAACTCTTTAACATTTTATACAAATGCTTTTCCAGTGCTTTCTGATCCACTTCTTGGTCCCGGATATTTAGTTAATCAGTCGCAGAGGGAAATTTGTACATGTGTTAATGACATTGTGGGTCCTCTAGTATGAAAAAGAATCCTACAAATATAAAAAAGATTTCTCTTTACAGATACTCAGTCTTTGTCTGGACTGGTACATGGCACCTTCTGTCTCCCTTGAATGGTCCATCTGTCCAGATTTTTTTTTTTTATATTATTATTCTTTATTTTGTTTGTGCAAAGGATTAACAATTATGCATTCAAAGCCATAACAGTGCATAGAAGTATCAGTGTTTCAACAAGGGTATCAGCAAGGCATAGTTTAGACCTGCACATTTTTCAATAGGTTACTCAGGCGTAGTGTGTCCATTGTAAGAAAACAGAAATGGGAAGCATATCATACTTTGAACAGTAGGTATAAACATGTATGTGACAGTAGAGAATATTGCACATTTTAGGCTTATCACAGTATGCTACGACACAGTATGTATACAGTACATGAAAAGCAGGTCTCTCAATTAACTGTGTGTGCTTAAAATATACATTACATTTAAGCAGGTGCTAGTGTGGTTACTGTTTGTGGTAGGAGCATGCTGCGATGAGCGATGCCTGTATTTAGTGGAGTATTTATCGCCCTGGGGTTCCGAATCTGAAACTCAATGACAGGATCCCGCGGGCGGCTGCGAGGGGAGGCTGCAGTCCGCTCGCGGCACTCACCCTCCAGCCGTCCGCGGTCCCCTTCCTGGTGTGCGCTCGGCGGGCGGCATCCTCCCAGCCACGGATGCAGCCCGCGTCTTCCTCTACGTCCCCCAGCGGCAGCATACATGACACTGCACGCTGGGAGACCGCCCATTTTATTAAACGCCGGGGTCAGCCACCTGACCCGGCGTTAAAGTCTCAGTGCCTCAATCACAGTGGGAGGTCTAGATATCTCCCACGTGTGATTGTTAATTCTGATTGGAAATTATCCAATCAGAATTAACCTATGGATTTAAATACTTACCTTTCCTGTTCCTCTCTGCCCTGTTGTGGTCTTTGCTTGCAAGTATTGCTACTGAACTTGTGTTTCTGGTTACGTACTCTCTGGCTTGTTTATCTGACTTTGTGACTTTCTCCTACCCTTTGACCTCGGCTTGTTTCTCGTTATTCTGTCTTCTGGTTCCCCTTACTCGGCTTGTCTCCTGACTATTCTTTGTGGGCTTAGCCCGGCCACTCTAAGGTCCGGTACTGCACCTTTTCTGTGTGTGTGTTAGCGTGTTTGGTTTGCGTAATCGTGACACTCAAGGCCTAATCCTTAGGGAGGAGGGGGGGGGGGGTCGTGGGCAGCAGGGAGATGTGGGTCGGGATATTGCTACAGCCGTGTTCGTCTTGCGCGTGAGGGGGTGGGTTCGGAAGTCCTCGGTTCAGAAGTCCTCGGTTCGTAAGTCGGTCTATGGTGTGTGGCGGGGGATCTGTCACTGGAGGTCTGTCGTATGTGTGTGTTTGCCATGTGTCTCGGTCGGGTCCCATGGGGACAGTTGGGGTTGCGACTTGTGGTGGTCCCACTAAGTCGGGGAGGGGGTTGTATGTGTTGGTTGTTCTATGTGGCTTCCTTTCTTGTTGTTGTTGCGTTGGCAGAGGGTTATGTGCGATCGGGATTATCAGGTAGGGGGCGCGAGGGAAGTGGTGCTAGTGGGGATGGCAGAGACTTAGGGTAGGCGGGGTGGGGTGTGAGAGGTGAGGTGTGGGCTCTGGGGGCTCTGCCCGGGCCATCTGTCCAGATTAACTCAACTAATGTCTGCCTACAATCATCTATAGACCAATCTGGAGACAGTTTCTTCCTTCTGTACAATCTGAGCATTGCCTCCAGTGGTTGACATTAGCTGTTAATTTTATTTTTGCAGGGTGCTATTTCTTATTACTGAAACAATTTAATTGCCTTTTCAGTCATGATCTTGGCTTAGCTCTGATCTTCCATATCTTCTGATTGTCACTAACCTTCAATTTAAATTCTAGTTTTGTAAATCTTTAGTGCCTTGTCTTTTGTACAACTTGATTTTTTTTTTTATTTAACATGTCAAGTGTTCTATAGTCTTGTGATATCAATTTACCTACTGTGAACACTTAAACATAAATGTAAGATATCTCCTGCAGTGTGGCTTCTCCTGGGATTTAGGCACTCCAGGGAATGGCACTGCCTATTTGCTCCTCTGACCTATGAGTTCTAGAACCCAATATTATTATTATTATTATTATTATTATTATTATTATTTATATAGCGCCAACAAATTCACCAACCAGACAAGTTGGACAGACAGGAATAGAGAGGATGAGGGCCCTGCTCAATGAGCTGACATGCAAGAGGGAGTGGGGTAAAGTGACACAAAAGGTAAAATTAGTATTAGAGAAGTAGATTGGTAGAATAGTATTCACTAAAGACTTAGTGTGTGTGTTTTTTTAATGACAGTTGCATGAGAGCAATCAGTTGGGAGCTATTAAAAGTTTAATTGATACACTTTTGTGAAGAAGTGAGTTTTTAATGATTTTGTGAAGGAGTGGAATCTGGGTGAGTGTCTAACGGAGAAGGGAAGGGAGTTCCACAGGAACGGTGCAGCCCTAGAGAAGTCTTAAACATCCTCACGGGGTGATGTCAGTCATTACGGCAGCATTTTTACTCAGGATTGTAAGACATTAGAATGTTAACTAATGCTTAGTATTTCTTCAAAAATACTGTACATTTTGACTTAATCTTTAACACAATCAATGCAGTAACACAAATATTAACACTATAATAGAGAAGCCAATAGCTTCAGCACCAACCATCACAGCCTTCCAAATTTTATTAGTAACAAACAAGTGAGATGTAACATTTTGTTGTCTCTAGATACCGTACTTGATACTTATTTCTGATTATGTATGTTTGCAACAGATTTATAATTTCTTGCAGAACAGCAGTATTTAGGAAATGTGACCCATCTACTACTTTCTTTAGTTTGAACATTTTATGCTCTTGGGTCTGTATTCCAAAAACAGTGAAGAAATGTATTGTTTGTTTAAACTGTCTATGCATGTAAGGGTTTGAATTGCCATTTTACAGATTGAATTGATCTAAACTGTCTGGATCACTGTTTATTTAGGCATCATTATTTACTGCATTATAAAAATATCAAGGGATCATTTTCTCTATTTGTGGCTATTCTATTACAGCCCGTTTGTTCATTCCCTGTCGTCTCAGAGAATCAATTCACAGCACAGTAAATCTAATGTTGATAGACACAATTGCCACAAGACTGATTACATCGTGTGTCTTACAGATGCAAATAATCAATGAACCGTTTTATTGAAGAAAAAGTAAATAAATACGTTTGGCATAAATAATCTGAAATGATTTAACCATTTTTCAACAGTAAAAAAGCAATGATTTTAAATCACTGAGTAGCAGGAAAAATATTAAGGTTTACTTTTTTTTTCTCCCAACTAATATTTGTTCCAGCTGTATTAAATTTAAATGAAATAGCGTGGTTTAGCAAAGAGAGAAGTGATACGCTCTATTAACCCATAAACATTTTCTAGAACACTGAGTTTATTTACAGTTGTAATATTTGACACTAAATAGCTGTGCTACAGGCATGAATGCCTTCATTTATAACTTTTCAAAATAAACCAGCAAACAAAGAGAGATCTCCCTATGCCCCCAAACCATATTATCAAGGAGAAGGTTCATAGAAAGGTACTCCAGGCATCTACATTTACATTTACAAGCCAGTATATATGCTTATATATAACAAGTAAGATATATATGAAAGTTTATCATTTTAAACTGAAGTGTTGATGAATAAAAGTTAAAGGAACATTATAGGGTCAGGAACACAAACCCTGATCTACCTGCCCCTGATCTACCTGCTTGGTTGACATCATCAGAAATGATTATGTGAGCCAATCACAATGCTTTCCCAATGCTGCCTCATTGAAAGTGTTTCCCAGGACTGCCAGCACAAGACAAACACAGCCCTGGCCAATCAGAATCTCCTCATAGAGATGCATTGAATCAATGCATCTCTATGAGGAAGGTTAAGTGCAGCACTGCCCCAGGAAGCACCTCTAGCAGCCAGCTGAGGAGTGGCCACTAGGCTTTAATGTAAACACTGCATTTTCTCTGAAAAGACAGTATTTACTGCAAAAAGCCTGAAGGGAATGATTCTACTCACCAGAACACATTCAATCAGCTGTAGTTGTTCTGGGAACTATAGTGTCCATTTAAGTTTCAATGCTGACCATCCTTTGGATATTTGTAATTAAAATTGCTGATCACTAGCACTAGGCATGTGAAATCTAAAAAAAAAACTGCAGTGTGTGAAAGGCAAGATAGATTAATTGAGATATCAGGAAATCATAGGAGAAAACGTCATGCCGTCTGTGAGGAAGCTGAAGCTGGGCATCATTGGGACTTCCAACAAGACAATGATCTTAAGTATACCTCAAATTCCACCAAGGCATTTTTTCAGAAGTAGTCTTGGAAAATTCTACAGTGGCTATCACAGTCATCTGACTTGAACACCATAGAAAAGCTCTTGTGGGATTTGAAGATGTTCAAGATGTTAGTGTTCAAGTCAGGTGACTGTGATAGGCACTGTAGAATTTTCCAAGACTACTTCTGCAAAAATGCCTTGGTGGAATTTGAGGTATACTTAAGATCATTGTCTTGTTGGAAGTCCCAATGATGCCCAGCTTCAGCTTCCTCACAGACGGCATGACATTTTCTCCTCTAGCACGCAAACCCAAGAATATTACTGAACTGTAAGCAATGCGTTAAGATTCTGGCTATGCATCTCATTTGCAGTAGGTCATAACAGCAAAAGGGTGTTCTACTGTAACGGACCGTTTCAGCAGACAAGGGGTTAAAACCACTTAGACGATAATCCCCTTTTCAAAGACAGGCACAGCTACTGTAAAATCACCAAAACTCACGAATTGGATATAAGTGAATGCACCAAACTCCCGAACTGCATACAAGGGAATAAGGTAGCACTCCAAACTCCCGAACTGGAACCTCACGAATAGCTGCTAGCAGACGAACAGGAAAAGCTCCCAAGCGGCTTACACTCCTGGCAATCAGTCTCTATAGGCATACAGTGAATCCCCCCAAGAACGAGACAAGGCTCCGTGTTGAGGGTCAAGCAGTGGTCTGTTTATTGAGGGCTACCTGCCCCTGTATTTATGCAGGTCTCCCACCTGGTGGACACTCCCCTAGGGGACCAGATGGATGACTGTAACAACGGACAGACAAGTACCAATTACCGACATACAGCAGTAAAACATCCCCACAATGCATCCTGGTTTCCTCCCCTCTGCCCTGGAGATAATTGAGAAGTAATTCAATTATCTCCCAGGACAAAGGCAAATCGCCATTATGCACGTGGGACACAAAGACAGACTATCACTTAAAAATACATAAAGTCACCTCTTACACATAAAACATAGACATGTCACATATTCCCAGATAGCTCAGGTCTGAGTGCACATTATTAGGTGAATGGCACTCAGACCACACAAATACAGTTTAATTGCCATGGAGCCAAAGTCTTTAATTCCACGAACAGGCTCCATGGCAGGCTATCTGGGTTACAACATTCCCATAAAATAAACTCCCGAAGTTCCAGGTGTTTGCTAAATTGTCCCAAATAGGAACCAGGGGGCTGGAGGCTCAGCGGTGCCTGCACGTAAAAGTGTCCGCTTTTAGTGCATTAAAGCCGGGCAGAAAAGCGCTTGCTGCCCGGGGAGCTCCAGAACACCGCCATCGTGTGGCGGATAGGTGTAACCGCGACCACCCAATAACAATCAATTAAGCTGCGGTTAACCGCAGCTACTGGGTGGTCAATTGCAGGCACACGCTCGTTAAGCCGCGGTTAACCGCGGCTTCAGGGAGGTAAATGGAGGGCACACGCCAGCTCTGGGTGGCCAATTGACGGCGCCGGCCGGCTTCCCACGGCTCTGGGGAGGCTGATAGAAGGCTGTTTTGTTCGGTAGATAGAATCTACCGAACGGCTGTGCAGAAAGGAAGAAATAAATCTTTCTGCACAGTAAAATTAACCCTTTAACTGCCGGTCCATAATCCAAAGGCAGCAGGCGGGCAACCAGGCTCCTCCAATGCAATGTGGCGAGATTGGTCTCGTCACATCTACTAAGTACTAAAGATGCTTGCCATGAATGGGTTGATTAACTTTGATACTGGAGAAGTCAATCTAAGTTGCATTTACAGTTGAATTTGGGGAAACCACTTTAAGCATTTGTTGTGATTTGTTTGATTTGTTCATTCCAAACAGCTGAAATTATATATATATATATATATATATATATATATATATATATATATATATATATATAATTATTTATTTATTAATTTTTATATATATATATATTGAAATAATTTAAATAAAGAAGTTTGATTTATGAGACCACCCTTTATGCTAATTTATCTTAGCTAACAGGTTGTTGTTTCTCCAGTAATATAGGGTGCCATCATGTTGTTTTCTGGGAATTTCACTTTAATTCTTCATAAAGCATTACTGTGTAGTAAATTATGGGATAATCTCAGCATAGCTATAGTTAAATTGTGATTGGTCAAGTCAATCTCTGGATGTTTGTAGTAAATACAGAAAATTCAAATGTAAGCATCTTTTTTTAATATTATGAATGCATTGGTTTTGCAGTTATTGTAATGCATTATTTGCGTAATACATTAACAAAATAGATTTATTAATCTCCAGCTTGGAAGATCACTTTCTAAGTGGAGAAGAATATAACAGAATGATGCAGCACTAAGCACTAAACAACACTAAGCAACACTAAAGGCATATATGTATTGATTTTACCACATGACAGGAGGCTTCATATTTGCATATCTTTCTTTACTGAAAACTCCAGCAGCATAGAAACAGTAACAACCAATCAGAGAAAAGATATGCTGCCCATAAAAGGGTCTGTCTATGACATCATTTCCTCTTTCTTTGCTGCTCCAGCCATCAACAGGTCAGAGTATTTTTTACCTGGTACTTTATATCGATTATCTACTGTTCTTTTTTGTATGGTGCACTGCATCTCATTGGATTTCTCTTTTCTGTTGTTGTGCACTGCTTTATTTTATTTCATTCCTTCTACCCTGGCTTCCCGTTTTTTATCCCCTCTCTACATAGCCCCTGTTCACTGTACTTTAGCTTACTGCTTTCAGACGATCCGCGGGCGGCGTGGCTGCCTGTGCCTCGCTCGCCGCGCGGACCTGTCTGCCCTCAGGGGTCGGTAGGGGCGGGTGGAGGGTAACCGGGGTTGTACTTTATGGTATTCTTTTGTATTTTCTCTCCTTACTTTGCCGCGTCCCGCGGGTGATTAGAGGCCGCGATCGGGAGCTTTCTCTCCACGCGGCCGGCGGCCATCTTGGATCTCGCGGTCGTCGCGAGATCCGCGACGGCCGTCTATTGTACTTCACGGCGGCTCGGTATTCACCCGACCGCCGCCACGATACCGGGGATCACCCTCAGGGGGACTCCCCACTCTCTCCCCTGCGTCCTAAGGTGCAGGGGAAAGCGGATTTTGCTCTGGCAGTCTGCCCCTAAGGCTGCATACAGTGTAACACGTTTTTGGTGTATCTGCCTCAGTGAGGCACAAATGAATGCATGCATATATATATATATATATATACTTTACACTGGTATTTGAAGGCTTATATGATACATGCTATCCTGAATGTTATACAGCAATTTAAAGGGGCATACCCCTGTTTCCCCTCCCACAGGAGCCTGTGTGTGATTACTTTACCCATCCAGGGTTTTAAGATTTGGTTACCCCTTACAGGGTCATACCTCCATACTGCACCCAAGGGTGAAAATTATGTGGGTGTCCTCTGGGTATTTTTTTCATGGCACACCACCTGGGGTGGTCCCCCAGTTACGCATGCAGGGCGATACGGCCCATGTTTTTTTTTTTTGGTTGATGTGGGTGTCCTCTGGTCTACCACGGCACACCACCCGGGGTGAACCCCGAGAATATGCACTAGGGCGTACCTAATTCTACTACTTAGCCCTTTGGATAAAATACGTGCATAAAAGCCTTCTATACACGACAATATTGTCTATATTTGCATACGATAGACCACCACGGTTCTCCCCACTGAACCTTGTTCTCGCCCCACAGGTCTGACGCTACATTTGATCATGGAAGATACGCAAAACACAGACTTTCAAGCCATGATCAATGCCGCCGTGGCGGCTTCTGTGGAAAAGGCCCTCATACGAGCCCTCCCCCACAGCCATGGTGATACTAGCCCTCCGGAACGCATGGAAGCGTCGGGCTCTGAGGCGTCCAAGGCCAAGAGACTCAAGAAGCCTTTGAGCCCCCCCTCCGCCAAGGCGAAGGGCAGGATGCCCGCCAAACGGGTCAAGAGCGCGGACCAACAACCCGCACCCTTCGCACCCCTGTCCTCGGACGAGGACGACGCCTACGATACACATCGCCTGAATGTGGTGGATGAATGGCAACGGGAGGGTTCACCCTCGGACGACGAGGAATGGCAGGACCTGCCACCCACTTCTTCGACTTATGTCAAGGAGACTTTTTTGGACAAAGAGGCCGATGACAGCCACACCGCCGGTCCGTCCGGAGATGGCGTCTTTATGGACGAACAGGGGTTGCCGTTGTTTGACCCACGCACCATCCGACACCCTCGCTCCTCGGAGTGGACACTGCCAGAACATCTGGCAAAATTTATACATTACTGGCTGCGCAAGCCATTGGAAAAGGAGGTACGGACGCGCCTCCGGGCCGAATGCCCCAGGCCCCTGATCCCCGACAAGGTGGCGCTAACGCCAGAATTTGATGATACTATGGTAGCCTTTATGTCACGCTCGGGCAGAGACCCGCGCAAAGGGGTTGAAAAGGGCATAAAGGCAGCACAAGACAAAGTGCTGGATCTGCTGGGTCCCATAGCTAAGATGCTCTATCACGCTGACATGGCCCTCAGCCAAGAATCGCTACTGGACCCTCATATCATACGCGAATGGGCCCAACGCGCAATATGTCTGCTGGGCAACGCCAACGCAGCGCTTTGCGTCGAGAGACGCAGATCGGCTCTAATCAGTATAGACAGCAAGCTCCTGGAACTGGGAGCCAAGGAATTTGGACCTAAAGCCAAGGGTCTACTATTTGGCGATGCCTTCATTACTGAGTTAAAACGACATGTGAACTTATTCACGACCTTAAACAAGGCCCAGACCTCCCTCAGACAAGTGTTCCACACTCCTCCCGCAAGAGGTGTTTTTGGAAGGGCTGGCCGACAGCGGAACCGTGCCGCCAGCCGATTTTGGACCTCAGGTTCCAGGGCGTTCCCACAGACGCCATCCTTCTTCCCGTCCTCCTCACAAAAGCCTTCTACGTTTCGAGGCGCAGGAAGGTCCAGAGGTTTCAGGAGCCGCGGACGCGGCCGCTTCAATAATCGTGAGTCGTTTCCATACGAACAATTGTCCCAAAGTTTATTGCAGGCAACCTGTCTTCTTTTTTCCAGAACTGGGAACGGATCACCAAAGACGCCTGGGTTCTCCAGACGGTGCGCGGTTTCGTAATAGATTTTACCGCGCAACCTGTCCAAACCGCTCTCCCCCTCCCGATACACATGTCGGCAGAACAAAACCGACTGGTGGACGAGGAGATCCACTCGCTCTTCGAGAAAGGCGCGATTCAATACGCGCCAGACGGGGGAGGCTTTATAAGCAATATCTTCTTGGTAAAGAAGAAAACAGGCGAGTATCGGCCGGTTATCAACCTCCGACAGCTAAACGCCTTTGTGGCCTACAGACACTTCAAGATGGAAAGCATCCATCTTCTACAAGACCTTCTCGTCAAGAACGACTGGTTTACGCGCCTGGACCTCAAAGACGCGTATCTCACGGTCCCCGTGGACAAAGGTTACCGTCAATTTCTCCGCTTCAGATGGAGAGGACGGGTATGCCAATTTACTTGCCTGCCATTCGGCCTCAGCTCGGCTCCGTGGTGCTTCACGAAGCTACTGAGACCGGTGATGGCTCACATCCGTACAAGAGGCATACGCTGTCTCGTATACTTGGACGATTTGCTGATTTTCTGCGAATCCGCGTCCAGGCTACGATCGCAGACGAACTTTGTAGTTCACTTACTAGAATCCCTGGGATTCGTGGTGAACATGCAAAAATCGTCTCTCACTCCATCCCAGTCAGTGCAATTCCTGGGCTTCGACATCGATTCGAGGGAATGCGTACTACGCCTCCCCTCGAAAAAGATTGCCTCAATAAGGAAGGAAATCAGGCGAGTCTTGAAGATGGACTCAATACCGCTCAGGATGCTCGCCCGGATTGTAGGACTCCTGTCCTCATCCATTCAAGCGATATTCCCGGGCCCTCTGCACTACAGGGCCATGCAACGGCTGAAAGCGGGATACCTGCGCACCGGACATTCCTACGACCACTGGATCCCACTCACTCGGGAGGTGAGATCAGAACTGCGATGGTGGTTGCTACACATACAAGCCTGGAACGGCAAGGCGATCTTCGGCCCCTCCCCGGACTTCATCGTGGAATCGGACGCCAGTTTGTAGGGATGGGGCGCCAACTGCTCAGAGGCCTCCACGGGGGGCCCATGGCAGGGAGTGGAGACCAACCTACACATCAACTGCCTGGAGTTGATTGCGGGTTCCTTCGCCATACGCAGTCTGGCCAAAGACAAGTCGAATTGCTGTATCCTACTCCGCATGGACAACATCTCAGCGGTGCAATACATCAACCGCCTGGGCGGAGCGAGGTCCAAAGACCTGACCGAAGCTACGAAGGACATTTACAGCTTCTGCATACGGAGGAACATCACGATACAGGCGGAATATCTCCCAGGGGTCTCCAACCTGACAGCAGACTGGTTCTCCCGGCACTGGAGAGACACCAGCGATTGGACGCTCAACAGGGAGGTATTTCAGACACTGCGACAATGGATGGGTCCGCTATCAATAGATCTGTTCGCCTCAAGGACCAACCACCAACTACAGAGATACTACAGCTGGCTTCCGGATCCGATGAGCGAAGCAGCGGACGCTTTCCTGCAGGACTGGCCCTCACACGGAGCCTACGCTTTCCCTCCATTCTCGATGATCCCACGAGTGCTACGGTACTTACGCACCCACAGGACTTCGATCCTACTCATAACGCCCCTCTGGCAGAGTCAACCGTGGTTCCCGGACCTCCTGGAGATGTCCCACGACACTCCCGTGCTGCTCCCGACTTTCCCACTCCTCCTGTCGGGACCTCCAGGGGAACCTCACCCCCTCATCCTGGAAGGCCAATTGGAACTAGTGGCTTGGACGATTTCAGGGGTTCCTGGTCAGTCCACGGCCTATCGCAGTCTACTAAGGACCTCCTTTGGGATTCGTGGGCCCCGGGCACCAGGAGATGTTACATTTCCGCATGGTCAGCCTGGAGTGATTGGTGCATGGAAAGGGATTCCGATCCCTTTTCTGCCCCTATCCCGCTGATACTCAACTATCTTGCCCATCTCTTCTCGACTGGTAGATCGTTCAGATCCCTTAACGTGATCAGATCGGCCATTTCAGCGGCACACATCCCAGTACAAGGCAGACCGGTGGGTCAAGACCCACTGGTATGTCGCCTGCTGCGAGGCGCTAGAATGACGAGACCCCCAGCACCCAAATATTCCAACCTCTGGCAGGTGAATAGGGTGCTGGACTTCCTGAGAGGTTGGCCGGACAACCCGTTTCTGTCTCTGAAACAACTCTCAGCAAAATTGGCCCTTTTGTTATGCCTTGTCTCTTTCCGACGGGTGTCTGACATTAGGGCCTTTGACGTGGACGGTTTCTCTCTCACTCCAGAGGGAGTCACTTTTTCCATTGCGAGACGGACTAAATCAGATACGCCCTCTGTATCCTATCCATACTTTGAATCGGATCCCAAGCTGTGTGTTGTCAAGACACTCAGGAGATACGTAGAAAGCACAGCCACTCTCCGGCACTTTCCGACGGGTCAACTGTTGATTTCCTACGTGAAGCCTCACGGCCCAGTGTCTACGACCACCCTGGCCAGATGGGTTCGCTGGTTACTACAACTGGTGGGAATCGAATCTAGCTTTGGAGCACATTCAGTTAGGGGGGCGGCGGCATCCCAAGCGTTCTTGGCAGGCGCCTCCCTAACCGACATTATGCGTTGCGCGGACTGGTCTAGGGAAAGTACTTTTCGGACATTCTATTTCCGCCAGGTCTCGCATGCTTCCTTCACACTGGTTAGGCCTAAGCTTTAAAAATGCAAATATGAAGCCTCCTGTCATGTGGTAAAATTGAAGATTATATTAGCTTTAGTGTACTAATAATCTTAATTTTAGTAATGACAGGAGGCGAATATTTCCCGCCCTAGGGTTTTTTCTTTCCCCCCCAGATTACTTTTGTTTTCGTCAGGTTTAAGTCCTAGTGCTCAGGTAAGCATGCAGGTTATTACTGTATATGTTAGCATATGTTTTGTTTGCATTGTTCATTGCTATGCATGGATTATATATATTATCAGTTTTTCCTTTGACTTAGTGGTTATGCTTCTCACGTTCCGTTTTGATGACCTAGGTTTATGTATAATACTTTGATGTCCTAGGTTTAAGTTTCGCATCTTAATATACATTATTGCTCAGTTATACAATTGGTTATGATTTGCGGACACGTTGCCACGTCAGAAACCTTTCACCTTTTTCTTTTTCTTTCAGCGTGAATATCCATTTTATGGGACGAAGAATCGTCTTCCACTCCGTCACATCATGGATCTATCAAAGTTCATTATCGTTATATATTGTTGAATTGTTCATCTGTATTGATTTTTTATGTATTGACTGTTACCTTTTTTTCGCCTCAAAGAAAGAGGAAATGATGTCATAGACAGACCCTTTTATGGGCAGCATATCTTTTCTCTGATTGGTTGTTACTGTTTCTATGCTGCTGGAGTTTTCAGTAAAGAAAGATATGCAAATATTCGCCTCCTGTCATTACTAAAATTAAGATTATTAGTACACTAAAGCTAATATAATCTTCAATTATGAGCTAAGCAATGACACTTATTAGAATCATCCCTATAGAGTGATGCTCTCTCTCATTTGTAGGGCAACATAAACCTAGTTAGCTATATAGTGATGCTGCTATGGTGAATGGGAGGTATGGTTGCACATTTGTCATGTGATAAACCCTGCCATCTATACAAATGCAGCTTCCTGAGAACTGCCTATTCTCCTCTCCTGTTCATAAGATTACTCTAATTAATGTGAGTCTCATTCCATTGAAATATAAGGAGAATATGTTGGTACTCCAGGAAATATTATCACCACTACTTATGACAAGATTAGGGAGGTATAGATGGGAAATGTGTAGTTAGATATATATGAGGAGGGAGAATTGTTGGTAGCATTGTAAAATTTGGTATTGTTTAAATGTTGTTCTTGACAAGGTTGCAAACAAGTAAAGGATGTTTAATGTAATAATAGGATAACAAAGGTAAAGGAAAAATAGAAAGATTGTAGTGTTTTGTACAGACTGGAATTGGATCAATGTGAGACAGGAATGTTAATAAGATCATAAGAAGAAGGTTCTGGCAGTTAAAGAAATGAGAGTCAGTTAAAGTTGAAGAGGAAGTTGGTCTATTTATTAAATATTGTTTAGGTAAAGGCAGATCCCTATCAGAGGTGACATAAATCCACATTAGAGACCAGGTGAATCTGAAGCAGGAATAGACATGAGACATATAGCAGAACACTGCAGGTTGATATATCCCGACAAGGTTGATCTGTAGCAGCTTTACTATTAACCCCTTAAGGACACATGACATGTGTGACATGTCATGATTCCCTTTTATTCCAGAAGTTTGGTCCTTAAGGGGTTAAGCCAATTTTGGAAAATGATTGATTTTCAACTTAACAATACATTAATAAATATATAAATAAAATACATTAAATTAAGTGGTTATTGTAACAGGAGTGCCCTGAACCATTTGACTTTGCTGGACACTGCTCTTTGCCTCCACGACTAACGCCAGAATACCAGACGTTTTAGGTGGTTAACAAACAAAACATAACACTTGTGCATTTGGTATCCAACAAATTGCAATTCATCTAAATTTTGGGCAATTAGTGATTTGACCGAATTTCGAAACTCTAAAATTTTATATGGACTTATTGAGAAACAAATTAATTGGCAATGGATGAGCTGTTTAATTTGTTTCATGATTCTGAAGTTCTGTCCCTGGTGCCAGAAAAAAAGCAGAAAGAATGGAGAAAAAAAAATCCTTTTCTACATAAAAAAAACAAAAAAAAAAAAACAGGTGTCAATATTACCCCCATATTACCCCCATAATACTTATCTTATTCCCTAACCTGCCATTCTACAGGTGTTTATATATCTACTAAACTAATAGCAGCCAGAAGCTGGGCAGCTATAAAATCTTGCAACTGGTTATTGCATGGCTATTGCTTTCCAGTTGCTGACAAAATACAATGAGGTGACCTATCACTGGTTTTCTCCTTCATGGGCATCAGGTGGAGACAGAAATTAAATAATGGTAGGTGGGCAGGTCCCCCTCCAATGGCAGTGGTTGGGTTTTAATAAAAGCATAAGAGAAAAACATAGTACTTCTGAGCCTCTACCCATAGGCAGTGGGTGTGGGCTAATTAAAAATTAAACAAGTGTGGTGGACATGCCTTTGTCCTGCCTACACCCTCCACACTCCAGGGAGTGTCAGGGGAAGGGTTTTAATAACATATCAACATTTTGAGTCTCTTTCACCCTCTAAGAAGTCTTCAAGACCTTAGCCAACACCCAATAAAACAATGCCACCTACCACCTTCATGCTTGTAATGGTGAGGGGCCAACAAGTCTATCTTCTGTAAAAAAAAAAAAAAAGGTATCCTTACCTTCAGGAGTCTTCTCAAGTCTTATTTTCTTCAGCCTCAAAAAAGGCTACATAAAAAAAAAAAAATAATAATATAATATTAATATTAATGGGTGTATATTTAATAGCATAGCTTGTGGCTACAGACGAAATGTAATATCTAATCTAAACACCTTTAGCTACTTCTAAAATAAAAAAGACCAAAATGTAAAAAAAAAAAAAGCATTAAAAACAGAAACATCGAACCACAAACTTCATAATGGCCTTTCCACACTTTGACATCTCAGTCAGAGAGCTCTGGTTGGTTGCCTGCTAAGCAAATCAATCAGATTAAGGACAGGAAAGTCTAACCATTCATGAGACTTTCCTAGGAATATTCCCACGCAGGTCTTGTAAGAGGCAAGATTTCTGCTTCCACCTGAAATACAAACATGCAATCCTAACGATATAGTGTTTCCTCACCTACAGGTGGATCCCTCTCAGCAATATATTTGTTTCTCCATTTTAATTCAATCCTTTTGAATTGCCATAAACATGAGCTCATGTTGACCACCTTTACGTTTTAATTGAAAATGCAATGGTAAACCATGCTTCTTATTTATTTTTTATATTTACATGTTCCTCTCTTCTTTTAAGTAGGGGAGGCATTGACGTTCCTACATTTGTTTGATATGCTAAAGTCTATCTTTAATATGTAGGTCTTTAGACATATTAAGGTTTTTCTTTTTTATTATCTTCAAATGCTACGTAGTCACTACAACCAAAAATTCTTTGGACATATTTAAAAAAGTTTGTCTTGAATTTCATCTAATGTGGTTCCATACTAATTTTATTTTAAGTTAGGAATGCCCCAAAATATTATATGGGGTTGACTAGGAAGTACTCCAATTAAATTAGGGTCATTGCTCACAATAGACCGATTTTCTAAAATAACTTTCTTTATTTGATCATTTTTACAGTTTTAATCACAAATGACACCTCATTTGCTGTTTTAGTCCCATCTCTTTTTTGTTACATTTTATTAATGTGTTCTTCTCTCTGTTACATACTTCCTTATATGCACTTTCCAACAGATTCTCTACTAAGCCCTTTACTTTAAAATAGTTTTTTTTTTTAGCTTAGGTATAAAACATTCTAATATCTGTTTCCAAAGCAAAGTAACATTGCCTTAGGGGCATTTAACAACTAAGGAGAAAATGATAGCTACTTTTCTGTATAGCTGTTCACATTGACTTGCTGAAAGTGCGTACTAGTTTTTAGCTAACAATCCTCCCTATAAATATTTATATATAAAAATTTACCTTTTCTTTGCTGTAGTTAGTAGTAAGCATTACCCCCAATTGCTAGTTGTAAAATAGGTTAAATACTGTTAAATTCCATTCTAAATTTTTTAAAAAAGTAATATGTGAGCTAATGAAAGCTCCTGTTAGGAACTGCTGGGTATCTTGTAGTGGAGGTTGGGAGCGGTGCTTGGTGGGCCCCAAATAAAAAGTAAACCGTTTAAAACCAGTTTGACTATTTACAATTCAGGGGCCTCAAGGTATCCTATTACCATAAATACAGGACTAAGTCATTATAGTGATTGGAGTGATCCTTTAAGCACTTTTTGGACACATTTGATTGCTGGTATACATATATTGGTTGGTTAAAGCAGTGATAATGTCACAGATTGTAAGCCTGTTTGAGTAGGGCTTTCTTCACTTTTAAAATATCCCCTTTCTATAATTGTTAAACGCTGTGATAATGTTGGTGCTATAAAAATGATATAAAAACTGTCTAATATGCCCAAATGACCGAGTTGGTGTATTTAATAGTTATTTCACATTTCAACGTGAGTTTTAACTTTGTGTCAACATTTTACATTGCTCTGCCTGTTGAATGAAGAGACTCTAGAAGGACAGCGACATATTGTTTCATTCCAACAAGTACCAGTAGCACAAAGTAATGTTCCAATAGTTAATTGCTGGTATCCATGGAGATCTGGGTACCTATTTCACTTGAGTCCTGCATTTTGGACCCTTCAAAATTGCATCTGTGCATTCTGCATGTAAAAACAAATATGTATAATGCCTAATATGAAGATCATTTGAAAATATTTACATTGCTCTCTTTTGAGGAAATATAAACAAAATATTATAATGTATATATATTTTGCAGAATAATGAGTGACCTATTTTTTTGCTCATTTAGTTAATCTTATTCAGTTCCCAAGTCAATTCTTCAGTACCGAAATTTTGGCGAGCCGAACCGACATATGGTTGAAATTTGGGTGTTCCAAAAAGGTTTTTAGTTTCAGGAAAAATAGCCAAATTGTCTCACCATGAAAAGTTTAATTGTTACTGATGGAATTGTAATTTTCTGCTGATACTTACTATGCCAGTATTAGTATTGATAATTCTTGTATCAAAAGTATCAAATGAATGGAACAGGAAGCATTTTGTTGTTAAATTGTTATTTTCTATTTAGATTAAGTCGATTGTTCTGCTATGCCCTAACTTGGCTGAATTTTAAAAGAGGGTTTGCATAAGATGGAATGCAAACTTTAGGATGAAATATACAATTTTCATTCTACTGCGTACTAATTTACAAAAAAAAATGTCACTTATGATATAGATGTGAAGGTGCTTACACAACATATCATGCCCTTCTGACACTCCATCATTTAAATGGTTTGTAAGATGTTTAATTACAAAATGCCACAATCACTATTCATCTCATCATTTGATATGTAATGTCAAGTGAATTGCCTCCCTGGAGTGCGCTGCATTTCACAGATCAATAGCTTTAGTCAGAGCTTGAAGGAGATATTTAAGAACTCACAGGCGAGAAGAAAGCTGATCACTCCCTTAAAGCAGTTTTTGTTTGGCCAAGCAAAAGCTTTGTTAGATAGGTCATTATTAACTTTCAATATAACCAATAGGCGTGAAAGAAAAATTGTGAAAGAGCACACTTGGTTGGTGTTGGGAAAAAATTGTGTGTAAAACTTTTATAGACTGCAGTTGAGGTCACCAAAAACAGGTTTCACCCCTTCCGAATGAGAATTAAAAATACCAAGAATAACAATTCCAAAGACATAACAGACTGACTTCACTAACATGAGTATGTATATCACAAAGATGCTGTTGAGATCCATTCTGTATGAGAGGAAGGCAGACACATTGATATATACTTACAGTGTATGTACAGACGTTTTTATTACAAAGTGGAATATTGTATTGGAATTATTGGAACTGTCAATCATATTTTTTTTCAATCAGTCTTCTCCCTTTTTTGCACTATGGATGGAACTCTGAATCACGAATCAAAATAAACTGTTTGTTTATTGTCTGTTTTGTTTGTTTTTTGTCGATTTGTCCATATAGCATTTTAGAGTTACAGAATTCAGAAGAACTGCCGATCGCCTAATCTTTAGGTGAATCTCAATTTTTTTCTAAAGAAAATAATAAATATAATCAAAATTATTTCATCAAGTAAACTTATAATGCACATTTTAAAATACACAAAGAGCTTTTCAACAGAGTGGGTATTGTGGGAACATCAACATATATTTCACATTAAGAAAAAATAGACAAACTGAAAACCTAAATTATTTGGAGATATTTTCCAATTTGGCATATTTTAGCATATACTTAATTCAGCTCAAATTGGGTTAAATGCATTAATGGGTGTATATTTAATAGCATAGTGTGTGGCTACAGACAATATGTAATATCTAATCCAAACATCTTTCTTGTAAGTTCCGAGAATTATTTTTCACAATGAATGATAAAAGTGAAAGTTATGTGTGATTCAACAAGATGCATTGCACTTTGGCATGAAAATATAAAAGCCCTTGCCAACTGAAGTGCTCTTCATTCTATAGTCAACAGACTTGATTGCTTTATCTGTTTTCAGAAGGTTTCTGTGATTGGATATTATGTTTTATTTTAACAATTACATTAGATTGTGATAATTGTAGGCTATGCTTTTAGGCAAAAAAAAATATGATGCTATTCATAGGGAAGATGTTTAGTAGATATCATATGAACCAATGAACACATGAATGTATTTTGGGGTATTCTCAAAAGGAAGCTTGAATCGCATGGACAAAAAGAAAGAAAATGATGCGACATAGTTTGGGGTACGAACAACTCCCGCCTTGAGTTGAAAATAAGGCTTGGAACACGATGGAGCACCAGGTGAGAGTGTCCACTGTGGAAATAGATTTTATAAACTAAGAGATATAAACCACAGCATATTCCACAGAAAATTGGAAGTACGCACAGGTGAAACAGTGACAATTTATTATCACTCTATTAAGAAGGTGTATAAGCAGAACCGGTAAACTGAGGTTTATTACTACTTTCAACCTGGCTGAGGAAGCCACTACATGGTGGTGAAATGTGTTCAGGAAAGAAAGACTAGATTATTGATATTGGACATGGTTTCTTTTTATACTAATCAATTACATATGCATGTTTAAAATTAAATAAATTGAATTATGCTCCACTGAGCTAAACTACCTGAAATGAACTGAACCAATTGTCTGATTACAGCCAGGTGGGGTGTATTAAGGTTAATTTATAAAAGTGCCAATTTCTACTGAAATCTGCACTTTTTGTAAAATAGTTACATAGTTATAAAAGTTGAAAAGAGCTTACATCTGTTTTTGCTGTTGATCCAAAAAGAAGGCAAATAACCCAGTTTGAATTGCATTCCAATTTTGCAACAAACTAGGAAAATATTCCTTCTTGACTCCAGGATGGTAGTAAGATCTCTCCTTGGATTAAGAAGCCATTACATCACAAATTAAAAATAATATCCCTGAATGTTATGTTTTTGCAAGTATTTATACAGTTGCTGTTTAAACACGTATAGAGACTCTGATAAAACCACCTCATCAGGCAGAGAATTTTACATCCTTATTGTTCTTAGTGTAAAAAAACTCTTTCCTTTGCCTTAGATTAAATCTATTTTTTCCAGTCTAAATACATGAACTTGTGTCCTGTGTATAGTCCTGATTATGAAGAGATTTTGCAGATAATGCTTTGTATTGGCCCCAAATATATTTGTATAATGTTATCATATCTCCTCACCTCCAGGCACCTTTTTATCTAAACTAAACAGGTTTAAATTTATTAACCTTTTTCTTATAAGTAAAATAATCAAGTCCTTTTAGTAAATTTGAATATGCTATGCAATTTGGGGCACCTGTTCTAAAGAAGGATAAAAGAATTCTAAAGAATCTCCATGTTGTAGATTGCTGTGTCCCTCTCCCTACCACTTGTTTAAAATCTCCTCCAATATTCTAGCTATGCTGTCCTCCTGCACAGCAGATCCTCTTCTGTTTATGTGCAAATCATCATGGCTATAAATATTGTATCCAAGTGCAAAATCAGCACAGTTCACAAAAACTCCCAAACCTTCCTTCCTACAACATAATTTTAGCCAGGCATTAACCTCCCTTATCTCTTGCTGCCTACTGTAGTGCAGGGCACAGGTAATATTTCTGAAAAAAACTACCTTGGTCCTTTTTTTAAGTTTTCCTAATTCTCCAAACTCTTTCATCCTTTTACTTTGTCATTGGTACCTGCAAGAGCTAAACTCTGTTAAGATGAATTAGTGATGTACCGAACTGTCCGCCGGCGAACAGTTCCCGGCAAACTTAGCGTGTTCGCGTTCGCCGCCGCGGGCGAACACATGGGCGGTTCGATCCGCCCCCTATTCGTCATCATTGGGCAAACTTTGACCCTGTGCCTCTCGGTCAGCAGACACATTCCAGCCAATCAGCAGCACTCCCTTCCACACCCTCCAACCTCCCTCCCAGCATCCATTTTCGATTCATTCTGAAGCTGAATGCTTAGTGAGAGGAGGGAAAGTTTAGCTGCTGCTGATTAGATAGGGAAATTGATAGCTAGGCTAGGGTATTCAGTGTCCACTACAATCCTGAAGGACTCATCTGATCTCTGCTGTAAGGACAGCACCCCAAAAAGCCCTTTTTAGGGCTATAACATCAGGCTGCTTTTTTTTTTTTCCCTGTGTAATGTAATTGCAGGTGCCTGCCTGCCAGCTTCTGTGTGAGGTTCACATTGGATACTGTGCCTACTTGCCCAGTGCCACCACTCATATCTGTTTTAACAATTTGTTAAGCTTTAGATTTAAAATAAATAATTTGTTTTCACTGTAATAGAAGAGCAGTTGCCTGCCTGCCAGCTTCTGTGTCAGGTTGGATGCCTTGCCCATTTGCACAGTCAGTGCCACCACTCATATCTGTTTTAACAATTGGTTAAGCTTTAGATTTTAAATAAATAATTTGTTTTCACTGTAATAGAAGAGCAGTTGCCTGCCTGCCAGCTTCTGTGTCAGGTTGGATGCCTTGCCCATTTGCACAGTCAGTGCCACCACTCATATCTGTTTTAACAATAGCTTAAGCTTTAGATTTTAAAGAAATCATTTTTTTCACTGTAATAGAAGAGCAGTTGCCTGCCTTCCAGCTTCTGTGTCAGGTTGGATGCCTTGCCCATTTGCACAGTCAGTGCCACCACTCATATCTGTTTTAACAATAGCTTAAGCTTTAGATTTTAAAGAAATATTTTTTTTTCACTGTAATAGAAGAGCAGTTGCCTGCCTGCCAGCTTCTGTGTCAGGTTGGATGCCTTGCCCATTTGCACAGTCAGTGCCACCACTCATATCTGTTTTAGCAATAGCTTAAGCTTTAGATTTTAAATAAATAATTTGTTTTCACTGTAATAGAAGAGCAGTTAGTTGTCTGCAAGCGTCTGGGTGTCAGGCCTACTTCAGCGTGTGCTCTGTAGACCTGTTCCAGCGTGCTTTGACAGTTGCCAATCATATCATTGGTGTCTCTTTAGCGTGCTTTTACAAAGAAAAAAGGTTTCCAGTGTAAGCTAATAGCAGCCAGTCAGTGTCCTTCAAGCGGCTCTGTCAGGCCTTCCTTCAGTGTGTGCCCTGCACAACCCTGCCAGCGTACTTTGACAATTGCCACTCATATCTGGTGTCTCTATAGCGTGCTTTTACAAAGAAAAAAGGTTTCCAGTGTAAGCTAATAGCAGCCAGTCAGTGTCCTTCAAGCGGCTCTGTCAGGCCTTCCTTCAGCGTGTGCCCTGCACAACCCTGCCAGCGTACTTTGACAATTGCCACTCATATCTGGTGTCTCTATAGCATGCTTTTTCAAAGAAAAAAGGTTTCCAGTGTAAGCTAATAGCAGCCAGTCAGTGTCCTTCAAGCGGCTCTGTCAGGCCTTCCTTCAGCGTGTGCCCTGCACAACCCTGCCAGCGTACTTTGACAATTGCCACTCATATCTGGTGTCTCTATAGCGTGCTTTTACAAAGAAAAAAGGTTTCCAGTGTAAGCTAATAGCAGCCAGTCAGTGTCCTTCAAGCGGCTCTGTCAGGCCTTCCTTCAGCGTGTGCCCTGCACAACCCTGCCAGCGTACTTTGACAATTGCCACTCATATCTGGTGTCTCTATAGCGTGCTTTTTCAAAGAAAAAAGGTTTCCAGTGTAAGCTAATAGCAGCCAGTCAGTGTCCTTCAAGCGGCTCTGTCAGGCCTTCCTTCAGCGTGTGCCCTGCACAACCCTGCCAGCGTACTTTGACAGTTGCCACTCATATCTGGTGTCTCTATAGCGTGCTTTTACAACCAAAATTTTGTTTCCACTGTAATAGAAGAGCAGTTGCCTGCCTGCCAGCTTCTGTGTGAGGTTCACAGTGGATACTGTGTCCTCTTGCCCAGTGCCACCACTCATATCTGTTTTTACAATAGCTTAAGCTTTAGATTTAAAATAAATAATTTTGTTTTCACTGTAATAGAAGAGCAGTTAGTTGTCTGCAAGCGTCTGGGTGTCAGGCCTACTTCAGCGTGTGCTCTGTAGACCTGTTCCAGCGTGCTTTGACAGTTGCCAATCATATCATTGGTGTCTCTTTAGCGTGCTTTTACAAAGAAAAAAGGTTTCTAGTGTAAGCTAATAGCAGCCAGTCAGTGTCCTTCAAGCGGCTCTGTCAGTCCTTCCTTCAGCGTGTGCTCTCCAGAACTGTTCCAGTGCACATTGCCAATCATATATGGTGTCTCTATAGCGTGCTTTTAAAACCAAAATTTGTTTTTCACTGTTATAGATTGAATAGCAGTTACTTGTCTTCAACCGGGTGTGTCAGGCCTACAGTGTGTGCTCTGCAGAACTGTTCCAGTGCACATTGCCAATCATATCTGGTGTCTCTATAGTGTGCTTTTAAAACCAAAATTTGTTTTTCACTGTTATAGATTGAATAGCAGTTACTTGTCTTCAACCGGGTGTCTCAGGCCTACAGTGTGTGCTCTGCAGAACTGTTCCAGTGCACATTGCCAATCATATCTGGTGTCTCTATAGCGTGCTTTTAAAACCAAAATTTGTTTTTCACTGTTATAGATTGAATAGCAGTTACTTGTCTTCAAGCGGGTGTCTCAGGCCTACAGTGTGTGCTCTGCAGAACTGTTCCAGTGCACATTGCCAATCATATCTGGTGTCTCTATAGCGTGCTTTTAAAACCAAAATTTGTTTTTCACTGTTATAGATTGAATAGCAGTTACTTGTCTTCAAGTGGGTGTCTCAGGCCTACAGTGTGTGCTCTGCAGAACTGTTCCAGTGCACATTGCCAATCATATATGGTGTCTCTATAGCGTGCTTTTAAAACCAAAATTTGTTTTTCACTGTTATAGATTGAATAGCAGTTACTTGACTTCAAGCGGGTGTCTCAGGCCTACAGTGTGTGCTCTGCAGAACTGTTCCAGTGCACATTGCCAATCATATCTGGTGTCTCTATAGCGTGCTTTTAAAACCAAAATTTGTTTTTCACTGTTATAGATTGAATAGCAGTTACTTGTCTTCAAGCGGGTGTCTCAGGCCTACAGTGTGTGCTCTGCAGAACTCTTACAGTTCACATTGCCAATCATATCTGGTCTCACAGTAGCTTGCACTTATAGTACCACTAATCCCCAAAAAAATGACAGGCAGAGGCAGGCCACCCCGCAGGGGCCGTCATGGTCGTGGTGCTGTTATTCCCTTTTGCCCTAGAATAATGCCCAGTTTTCAGAAGCCACGTACCCTGAACTTGAAAAGTTCTGAGCACATAGTTGACTGGCTAACACAGGACACCCAATCTTGTACAGCCTCCGCTCGGAACCTTGACGCACCATCCTCCTCCAGCTTAGCTTCAGGCACCTCTCAAGATACCACTCACCCGCCTGCCGCCACCACCAAAACTAGCACCACAGCCGCTTTACTTGGTATGTCAGAGGAGTTATTCACACACCCGTTTGAAGAAATGAGTGATGCGCAACCATTATTGCTAGAGGATGTAGATAACAGGGATATGTATCAGGCAGGCAGCATTAAACACATGGAGGTACGGTGTGATGATGATGATGTTGTACCCGCTGCTGCTTCCTTTTCTGAGTTGTCAGATACAAGCGAAGCGGTTGATGATGACGATGCGTCCATGGATGTCACGTGGGTGCCCGCTCGGCAAGAAGAAGAACAGGGCGAAAGTTCAGATGGGGAGACAGAGAGGAGGAGGAGACGAGTTGGAAGCAGGGGGGGGTCAACGCAAGGAGCTAGTGGCACAGTCAGACAGCATGCATTGGCACCCGGGGTCAGCCCGACAGCACGCCAATCAACGCATGCTGTGTCCACCACCAGAATGCCGTCATTGCAGAGCTCATCAGTGTGGAATTTTTTTTGTGTGTCTGCCTCGGACAACAGCGATGCCATTTGCAACCTGTGCCAAAGGAAACTGAGTCGTGGGAGGTCCAACACCCACCTAGGTACAAAACAAGAGAAATAGGCGCTCACTAAATAAACTAAAGGTGGGCAGCAGTGAACCGAGCAGGAATTCCCAATGCCTACTCAGAATAGTGAAGCAAACAAGAAAAATAGTGGTAAACCGCGCCCAAACAGTACAAGTAATAATAAAATCGTATACATACAAATAGTCCTATAACAAGGAATGTATGGAACCTTCAATAAAAGATACAAAATAGTAATGGTGCAGTATATCAGGCAAGTAAAAGTGGTTAAAACTTTATAAAAGACTAACTCACACTTTGCAGAGCTACTCAGAGCTCTGCCGTATAGCGCCTAGACGGTACAATCCCCGTCTCGGGATGTCAAGTGATGGTGCAGTGCGCGGTCCAATCCTCCACAGTAGTATATGGAAAAAAATATAGAGATAGGATCCAATAGTATAGCATGTATTGCAAACAGTGTTGATAAAAAAGGAAAAATATCCTACTTACAAATTTTGGAGCAAATATCTTGCTCTGGTATGTACAGCATACGGTGGTATAATCCCCACCAACGGATATAAATCAGGATGCAGGAAAATCAGGAACAGCAGATAAAATAGTAAAAACTATAGCTTTATTTAGAATATAAAATATAACAAATATATATAAAATCAACTACTTAACGCGTTTCGCCCAGTCTAGGGCTTCTTCAGAAGTATAAAGTCCAAGTTTGGATAAAATCCGCTTATATAGGGGTTCCTGATTGATAAAATTAAGTCCTGATTAAACCTGTGGTTTAGCTTCCTACTTCCGGGTCGCGCACGTCGCCCGGAAGTGACGTCATCATATCGTTCCGTGGCATGCTGGGACATGTAGTCTCCCGCCGTTTGTGTTATATGTAACACAGGAAGTGATGTTAGTTGGCTCCTGGTGCCTTATGGGGCATGTAGTTCATAGTGTCCTCTTTCTCATAGGTATAATTTCGTCACCCGGAAGTGACGTATCGCAATGCACAGTATCATGGGATTTGTAGTTCGGCAAAATGCCGATATTGAATATGAGATACACAGAAGGGAAAGAATGATAAGTAAATAAAAAGCCGAATAATGTCTCAAAAAACACCTTAGTTAGTATTAAAAAGATGAACAAACATAATTATAAATATAAAACATAGGAAAATATGCACAAACAGAAAAAGGTAATTCTAGTAAAAGAGACAGCAAGGGCATATTCCTACACAAGGGGCAATAGTGTTTTTACATAAAGTAAAAATATGAACAAATAGTGCAGGTATATATAAAACAAATATACATATAAAAATATAAAAAATGGACATGCATAAAGTGAACCATGCATAAAAAATCTTAAAGTGGTACTTGAGAGGTGGTGTAAAAAAAAAAAAAATATATATATATATATATAATAAAAAATAATAAAAAATAAATAATAAAAAGTAGAATAAAAATTGAAATGCAGAGAGAATATAAATAATACTCCAATATACGTACTATAAAAAGTTAAAAAGGTCAAACTCTGCATTTAAACCTTTTGGGTGGAGTGTGTCTAGAAAATAGACCCACTCCATTTCTTTCTTTCCTAACTTATTGATTATATCACCACCTCTCCAGTCTTTAGACAATTTTGAGATACCCATAAATTTTAGGTGACGTGGATCATTGCCGTGTAGCTCAAAGTGTGAGGATACCAAGTGGGTTTTTAGTCCTTTTTCTATGTTGCGGCAATGCTCACCAATTCTGATTTTTAATGGTCTTATGGTTCTACCTACATATTGTAGTCCGCAAGGACACTCTAGCAGGTATATGACGTTTTTACTCATGCATGTAATTGTGTCCTTGATGTTGTAACTTTTATCTGTATTATGTGATTTAAAATTATAAATACATCGGTTAGTTTTACTAGTTTTTCTGCATGCTACACAACAGTTACATCTAAAAAATCCATTTTTGTGTTTCATAAAATTATTTATTGCTTCAGACTTTTTCTGTTTTGTGTAATTCTGTGTGAGGTGCATCCTCAGGTTTGGGGCTCCTCTAAATATAATTCTTGGACGGTCTGGGATAATCTTTCCTAATATAGGGTCTTCCTTCAAGAGGTGCCAATTATTCTGAATTAGTTTTTTTATTTGTTTATTCTTATTGTTGTAGTCAAGGACAATGG
This sequence comes from Pelobates fuscus, assembly GCF_036172605.1. Taxonomy (NCBI): domain Eukaryota; kingdom Metazoa; phylum Chordata; class Amphibia; order Anura; family Pelobatidae; genus Pelobates; species Pelobates fuscus. Next base: position 32,470,461 of record NC_086319.1, on the reverse strand, counting down.
GTAATATGAAATCCGTCCCATTATTTTTAATATTTTTTGGACCATTGTTTTGAGTTAGGAGATCTTTTCTATCTAAACTTGTAATATTTTCCAGTGTCTTCTCAATTTGTTCTTCATTATAGCCTTTTTCAATAAATTTCTTACTCATCATATTCGCCTGTGTTTTATAAGTTTCAGCATCTGAGCAATTTCTTTTTAATCTAAGGAATTTTTTATATGTATATTTGTTTTATATATACCTACACTATTTGTTAATATTTTTACTTTATGTAAAAACACTATTGCCCCTTGTGTAGGAATATGCCCTTGCTGTCTCTTTTACTAGAATTACCTTTTTCTGTTTGTGCAAATTTTCCTATGTTTTATATTTATAATTATGTTTGTTCATCTTTTTAATACTAACTAAGGTGTTTTTTGAGACATTATTCGGCTTTTTATTTACTTATCATTCTTTCCCTTCTGTGTATCTCATATTCAATATCGGCATTTTGCCGAACTACAAATCCCATGATACTGTGCATTGCGATACGTCACTTCTGGGTGACGAAATTATACCTATGAGAAAGAGGACACTATGAACTACATGCCCCATAAGGCACCAGGAGCCAACTAACATCACTTCCTGTGTTACATATAACACAAACGGCGGGAGACTACATGTCCCAGCATGCCACGGAACGATATGATGACGTCACTTCCGGGCGACGTGCGCGACCCGGAAGTAGGAAGCTAAACCACATCAGGACTTAATTTTATCAATCAGGAACCCCTATATAAGCGGATTTTATCCAAACTTGGACTTTATACTTCTGAAGAAGCCCTAGACTGGGCGAAACGCGTTAAGTAGTTGATTTTATATATATTTGTTATATTTTATATTCTAAATAAAGCTATAGTTTTTACTATTTTATCTGCTGTTCCTGATTTTCCTGCATCCTGATTTATATCCGTTGGTGGGGATTATACCACCGTATGCTGTACATACCAGAGCAAGATATTTGCTCCAAAATTTGTAAGTAGGATATTTTTCCTTTTTTATCAACACTGTTTGCAATACATGCTATACTATTGGATCCTATCTCTATATTTTTTTCCATATACTACTGTGGAGGATTGGACCGCGCACTGCACCATCACTTGACATCCCGAGACGGGGATTGTACCGTCTAGGCGCTATACGGCAGAGCTCTGAGTAGCTCTGCAAAGTGTGAGTTAGTCTTTTATAAAGTTTTAACCACTTTTACTTGCCTGATATACTGCACCATTACTATTTTGTATCTTTTATTGAAGGTTCCATACATTCCTTGTTATAGGACTATTTGTATGTATACGATTTTATTATTACTTGTACTGTTTGGGCGCGGTTTACCACTATTTTTCTTGTTTGCTTCACTATTCTGAGTAGGCATTGGGAATTCCTGCTCGGTTCACTGCTGCCCACCTTTAGTTTATTTAGTGAGCGCCTATTTCTCTTGTTTTTTACTGTTTACTTCAACTTTTCCCATATAGGCAGCCCTAATATAACTATGACACTATTCGAATACAGAGAACAATACACTATTGACATTAATGATGTATTTAAAGACATAGATCTGAATATTGATATAAATTGTGATGAACCCCTAGTTAGTTTCGATAACCCACGTGAGCTTTTGAAAGAACTTGAAATCACATTAATTAAAGAAATGAAATTACGATGGGAAATAGCAACATTAAAAAAGTATATCGAAGACAAAATAACACCTAGGGGACTAAGACTTTTTAAGATGCCAACTTCTGATACCGACAATAGACCCTTTATGGAAGAGTGGTATGGCCATCTAGAATTCTGTACGTTTGGCCTTATGAAGTCTCTCATAAAGGTAAAAAATGAAAAACTGCAGAATCTAGATAAAAAGATCAATGATTTAAAAGAACAACTAATTCCCTTTGGAGACACAGAGGAATATTATGATTCCACACTTAAAATAAAAAGAAATATTGAAAAAACAGAAATAGAAACTAAAAAAATAAAAATCAGTAAATTCAGTAGAGACAAATATGACTACGCCCATGATCAGGTGCGCAGTTACAACAAAAAGAAGCGAAATTCACAAACGGGATGGAACTATGATGGCCATAGAACCCCCAATAAATTCAATCAAAATAGATATGGGACTCAAAAAAGAAATTTTGACTTCAAGCCTAAACGTTTATATAGCCACGATTTAACTCATAGAGCTAATTTCCAACAGAAAAGATATAGAATGCACACACCAGAAAGGAATTTTCCACCATACAAATCTTCACCCTATAGAAATCACTCACCAAAAGTAATGAGAAGACATTACTCACCAAAAAGAGCACACATCTCACCAAACAAACAAAAATTAGAGATGAATAAAAATCTACACACCAATAGACAAAGGCAACCCGCCAACCACGATTTCAGAAAAATAGATACACACAATTCCCACAAAGAAATACAATTAAGAGACCACTCAAATGCACTAACACGTAAAACAAATATGGATACTATTCACCATAAAGAAAATCTTGATAGAAGAGAAAGGATCCACACACAGATTGAAACCACAGAATCCCCTATAGTTGTAAGACCAAAGACATACAGATTAACCCAGGACCACAGGTCCCCTAAAGAAATTCGAAACAAAGATAGTAAACTCACGTGGAGAAGAGAGGAAAGGAAGACCCATAAAAGATATGAGGACACCAGAAACAGTCCCCCCGATGATGCACTCCAACATAACAGATATCATGCCCTCTCCTTCTCTGAACAATTCGATGAAACATCTTTTTTAGAGATTCCATCAAACCGAGAGAGACAGTCCGACCATATCAGCCCAATCAGAGGCCGCAAAAGAAGTTTAGAGGAAGAAGATCAGGTAGACGAAAACAAAAAAGGAAGAACAGAGAGATTCTAAAAGTAGCGATCAAAAAAGAATTAAAGGAAAATCTAAATGAGGATGATAATAAAGGGATTTTTAATCTATCAGGCAAACCTCTAACGAATATACAGCTAAAAGTTTTAAATAAAGGTCTTAAATATGCCCCTACAAAAACTTTTAATCCTTTTTTAGCATATATCGATATAAATAAGTTTGTAAGAAATGCCACAATAAAAAGGTTTTATATAAGCAAAAATAATACGACTAATAATCAAGCTACAGATACGACTAACATGAGAGAAGATAAATATGTCAAAAGTACCCTGAAAAATAAAAGTAAATTTTACCCGTCATATTTTAAGTCAAGTGCAATAGATATATTTGAAAAAAAGGTGTCTAAAGGTATAAGGAATCTAAGCGATAAACACACAGGAGACAAAAATAACTTATCAAAGAAGGAAAGAGAAAGCCTTAGAGATCTTTAAAATGACGATGCTATTGTCATAAAACCAGCGGATAAGGGGGGGGGACTTGTAATTTTATCTACAGAAATGTATGAAGAGGAGGCTTTTAGACAATTAAACGATACAAAAACATACGCCAAACTCACAAGAGATCCTACCTCAGATATTAAAAATATGTTAGAAACGTTTTTAAATAAAGGTAAGGAGGAAGACATACTAAGCATTGACGAATATAACTACCTAAACAAAAAATTTCCAAAAATACCGGTCATATATTTTTTACCGAAGATCCACAAAGACCTAAATAAACCCCCAGGGAGACCCATCGTCTCCGGTATAGACTCTATTCTATCAAATATGTCGGAGTATATAGACATTATGTTACAGCCCTATGTTAAACTGTCCCGATCCTATCTCAAAGATACTATGGATTTACTTAACAAATTAGAGACGATAAAGTGGGAAGAGGACTATACACTTATAACTTGTGATGTGCGGTCTCTATATACTATTATCGAACATGAAAGAGGCTGTAGAGCTGTAAAAACCATTTTAGAAAGACACAATAAGATGAAAGAGGAACAGATAAATTTTATAATTGAAGGTATCTTTTTAATTCTAAATAACAATTATTTTTGGTTTAAGGATTCGTTTTACTTACAAAAGAATGGCACAGCAATGGGGACCAGGTTCGCGCCCAGCTATGCCAATCTCTTCATGACGGAGTGGGAAGAGAGAATGGTATGGAGCGGGCATGGCTGGGTGGAGAACCTGGTCGCCTATTTTCGCTATATTGATGATCTCCTTTTTATTTGGAAGGGCCCTATTCCTACGGCCAAACTATTTTTAGACTTTTTAAACACAAATGATGATGGTATAGTTTTAAAAGCGGATTTTAGTAAGACTAATGTAACTTTTCTGGATTTGGACATTTTTATCCATGATACTAAAATTAACACAAAAACTCATTTTAAACCGGTTCATGTTAATAATTTTATTGGAAGAACAGTTGCCATTATAGGAGTTGGCTTGATAGTATTCCCAAGAGCCAATTCCTTAGATTAAAAAGAAATTGCTCAGATGCTGAAACTTATAAAACACAGGCGAATATGATGAGTAAGAAATTTATTGAAAAAGGCTATAATGAAGAACAAATTGAGAAGACACTGGAAAATATTACAAGTTTAGATAGAAAAGATCTCCTAACTCAAAACAATGGTCCAAAAAATATTAAAAATAATGGGACGGATTTCATATTACCCATTGTCCTTGACTACAACAATAAGAATAAACAAATAAAAAAACTAATTCAGAATAATTGGCACCTCTTGAAGGAAGACCCTATATTAGGAAAGATTATCCCAGACCGTCCAAGAATTATATTTAGAGGAGCCCCAAACCTGAGGATGCACCTCACACAGAATTACACAAAACAGAAAAAGTCTGAAGCAATAAATAATTTTATGAAACACAAAAATGGATTTTTTAGATGTAACTGTTGTGTAGCATGCAGAAAAACTAGTAAAACTAACCGATGTATTTATAATTTTAAATCACATAATACAGATAAAAGTTACAACATCAAGGACACAATTACATGCATGAGTAAAAACGTCATATACCTGCTAGAGTGTCCTTGCGGACTACAATATGTAGGTAGAACCATAAGACCATTAAAAATCAGAATTGGTGAGCATTGCCGCAACATAGAAAAAGGACTAAAAACCCACTTGGTATCCTCACACTTTGAGCTACACGGCAATGATCCACGTCACCTAAAATTTATGGGTATCTCAAAATTGTCTAAAGACTGGAGAGCTGGTGATATAATCAATAAGTTAGGAAAGAAAGAAATGGAGTGGGTCTATTTTCTAGACACACTCCACCCAAAAGGTTTAAATGCAGAGTTTGACCTTTTTAACTTTTTATAGTACGTATATTGGAGTATTATTTATATTCTCTCTGCATTTCAATTTTTATTCTACTTTTTATTATTTATTTTTTATTATTTTTTATTATATATATATATATATATATTTATTTTTTTTTACACCACCTCTCAAGTACCACTTTAAGATTTTTTATGCATGGTTCACTTTATGCATGTCCATTTTTTATATTTTTATATGTATATTTGTTTTATATATACCTACACTATTTGTTCATATTTTTACTTTATGTAAAAACACTATTGCCCCTTGTGTAGGAATATGCCCTTGCTGTCTCTTTTACTAGAATTACCTTTTTCTGTTTGTGCATATTTTCCTATGTTTTATATTTATAATTATGTTTGTTCATCTTTTTAATACTAACTAAGGTGTTTTTTGAGACATTATTCGGCTTTTTATTTACTTATCATTCTTTCCCTTCTGTGTATCTCATATTCAATATCGGCATTTTGCCGAACTACAAATCCCATGATACTGTGCATTGCGATACGTCACTTCCGGGTGACGAAATTATACCTATGAGAAAGAGGACACTATGAACTACATGCCCCATAAGGCACCAGGAGCCAACTAACATCACTTCCTGTGTTACATATAACACAAACGGCGGGAGACTACATGTCCCAGCATGCCACGGAACGATATGATGACGTCACTTCCGGGCGACGTGCGCGACCCGGAAGTAGGAAGCTAAACCACATCAGGACTTAATTTTATCAATCAGGAACCCCTATATAAGCGGATTTTATCCAAACTTGGACTTTATACTTCTGAAGAAGCCCTAGACTGGGCGAAACGCGTTAAGTAGTTGATTTTATATATATTTGTTATATTTTATATTCTAAATAAAGCTATAGTTTTTACTATTTTATCTGCTGTTCCTGATTTTCCTGCATCCTGATTTATATCCGTTGGTGGGGATTATACCACCGTATGCTGTACATACCAGAGCAAGATATTTGCTCCAAAATTTGTAAGTAGGATATTTTTCCTTTTTTATCAACACTGTTTGCAATACATGCTATACTATTGGATCCTATCTCTATATTTTTTTCCATATACTACTGTGGAGGATTGGACCGCGCACTGCACCATCACTTGACATCCCGAGACGGGGATTGTACCGTCTAGGCGCTATACGGCAGAGCTCTGAGTAGCTCTGCAAAGTGTGAGTTAGTCTTTTATAAAGTTTTAACCACTTTTACTTGCCTGATATACTGCACCATTACTATTTTGTATCTTTTATTGAAGGTTCCATACATTCCTTGTTATAGGACTATTTGTATGTATACGATTTTATTATTACTTGTACTGTTTGGGCGCGGTTTACCACTATTTTTCTTGTTTGACCCACCTAGGTACAACTGCTTTGCGTAGGCACATGATCTCACATCACAAACGCCTATGGGATCAACACATGAGTACAAGCAGCACGCCTACTCTAAGCCGCCATCCTCCTCCTGGTCTAGCATCTTCAGCCACGTCAACCACTGCTGTCCTTCTTGCCCCCTCTCAACCATCCGCCACTCCGTCTCCCGCCTTGAGCAGTTCCCGCTCATCTGCCCACAGTCATGTGTCTGTCAAGGACATGTTTCAGCGTAAGAAGCCAATGTCACCAAGTCACCCCCTTGCCCAGCGTCTGACAGCTGGCTTGTCCGAACTATTAGCCCGCCAGCTTTTACCATACAATCTGGTTGAGTCTGAGGCGTTCAAAAAATTTGTAGCTATTGGGACACCGCAGTGGAAGGTACCCGGCCGGAATTTCTTTTCACAAAAGGCAATCCCCAACTTGTACTCGATTGTGCAAAAGGAAGTCATGGCATGTCTGGCACACAGTGTTGGGGCAAGGGTCCATCTGACCACTGATACCTGGTCTGCAAAGCATGGTCAGGGCAGGTATATCACCTACACTGCGCATTGGGTAAACCTGCTGACGGCTGACAAGCAAGGAATGCGTGGCATTGCAGAGGAGTTGGTGACACCGCCACGAATTGCAGGCAGTCCTGCTGCCACCTCCTCTACTCCTCCTTCTCCATCCTCTTCCATAACCTCCTCTTGTGCTGCTGCGTCTTGCTCCACATCAACAGCACCCTCCCAGCTCCCCAGGTACTATTCCACATCCCGGATACGGCAGTGTCACGCCGTCTTGGGTTTGACTTGCTTGAAAGCAGAGTCACACCGGATAAGCACTCCTGTCCGCCCTGAACGCACAGGTGGAAAAGTGGCTGACTCCGCAGCAACTGGATATCGGCAAAGTGGTGTGTGACAACGGAAAGAATTTGATAGCGGCATTGAAGTTGGGCAAGTTGACACATGTGCCGTGCATGGCACATGTGTGTAATCTGATCGTACAACGCTTTGTGCATAAGTACACAGTCTTACAGGACGTCCTGAAGCAGGCCAGGAAGGTGTGTGGCCATTTCAGGCGTTCCTACACGGCCATGGCTCACTTTGCCGATATCCAGCGGCGAAACAATATGCCAGTGAGGCGCTTGATTTGCGACAGCCCTACACGTTGGAATTCCACACTCCTACTGTTCGACCGCCTGCTCCAACAAGAAAAAGCTGTTAATGAATATTTGTATGACCGGGGTGCTAGGACAGCCTCTGGGGAGCTGGGAATTTTTTTGCCACGTTACTGGACGCTCATGCGCAATGCCTGTAGGCTCATGCGTCCTTTTGAGGAGGTGACAAACCTAGTCAGTCGCAACGAAGGCACCATCAGCGACATCATACCATTTGTTTTCTTCCTTGAGCGTGCCCTGCGAAGAGTGCTGGATCAGGCTGTAGATGAGCGTGAAGAGGAAGAGGAAGAGTTGTGGTCACCATCACCACCAGAAACAGCCTTATCAGCATCGCTTGCTGGACCTGCGGCAACGCTGGAAGAGGATTGTGAGGAAGAGGAGTCAGAGGAGGAATGTAGCTTTGAGGAGGAGGAGGAGGAGGAGCAAGACCAAACACAACAGGCATCCCAGGGTGCTCGTTGTCACCTATCTGGTACCCGTGGTGTTGTACGTGGCTGGGGGGAAGAACATACCTTCAATGACATCAGTGAGGAGGAGGAACGGGAAATGAGTAGCTCGGCATCCAACCTTGTGCAAATGGGGTCTTTCATGCTGTCCTGCCTGTTGAGGGACCCTCGTATAAAAAGGCTGAAGGAGAACGACCTGTACTGGGTGTCCATGCTACTAGACCCCCGGTATAAGCAGAAAGTGGCGGAAATGTTACCGAATTACAACAAGTCGGAAAGGATGCAGCATTTGCAAAATAAATTAAAAAGTATGCTTTACACAGCGTATAAGGGTGATGTCACAGCACAACGGGAATCTAACAGGGGGAGAGGTGGAAGTCATCCTCCTCCTCCTCCCACGACCACGCCAGCAAGGACAGGATGCTTTAAAGACGTGCTGTTGATGGAGGACATGCAGACCTTTTTAAGTCCTATGCATCGCCACAGCCCTTCGGGATCCACCCTCAGAGAGCGACTCGACCGACAGGTAGCAGACTACCTCGCCTTAACTGCAGATATCGACACTCTGAGGAGCGATGAACCCCTTGACTACTGGGTGTGCAGGCTTGACCTTTGGCCTGAGCTATCCCAATTTGCGATAGAACTTCTGGCCTGCCCCGCTTCAAGTGTCCTGTCAGAAAGGACCTTCAGTGCAGCAGGAGGTATTGTCACTGAGAAGAGAAGTCGTCTAGGTCAAAAAAGTCTAGATTACCTCACCTTTATTAAGATGAATGAGGGATGGATCCCGAAGGGACTGACACTGGGCGATACATTCGATTAAAAAAGGCCTGATGAGATGAGCTGCCTTGGGCTAAAAATGGTCCACACGCTGCTGTATTTTAGCTCTGAATGACGTTTGACTTGCGTGACTTATCCGCCACCAACTAGGGTTCAAGCCGCCATGTTTTAGGGCACTTTCTGCCTGTGAAACAAACATCAATTTTTCTGGCCGCTGCTACAGCAGCGGCTGCAACAATACCAAATTTTTCAGGCATGTGTACATGCCTAATTTTTAGGCCCACTGGTGCAGCACTGTGGCTTCAAAAACCAAACCAAAAAAAAAATCCTCCAAGATGGCACCAATATACCAGTGGTCTAAGCATCTTCCCACCTTGGCCTAAAAAGCGGAGGTGATTCAACAATTAAAAATCTCTGCCATTTACACGTCCACTGATAGGAGACGTGGAAGGTATTAAACTGATATGAACAATACTAAACTCACCACTCCTATCTGGTGGCACATTAGCTTGCCCGCGCAGTGCCACAAATTTCAAGTAAGAGGACCGACCAAGCATCTTCTTCCATCTCCCTGTTACATAAATCAATGCCATATCCATAGAACTTGTAGAGAATATCCAGGATAGTTTTACAGGGCCAAATCATGTCGCCTGTTGAAAGAGGTGACCTTGCTCGGGTCCCAGGTGTGCGGTTCCTAAAATGGCTGCCATATACATGTCCTCTGATAGGAGACGCGGAAGGTTTTAAACTGATATGAACAATACTAAACTCACCACTCCTATCTGGTGGCACATTAGCTTGCCCGCGCAGTGCCACAAATTTCAAGTAAGAGGACCGACCAAGTATCTTCTTCCATCTCCCTGTTACATAAATCAATGCCATATCCATAGAACTTGTAGAGAATATCCAGGATAGTTTTACAGGGCCAAATCATGTCGCCTGTTGAAAGAGGTGACCTTGCTCGGGTCCCAGGTGTGCGGCTCCTAAAATGGCTGCCATATACACGTCCACTGATAGGAGACGCGGAAGGTATTAAACTGATATGAACATTTACTAAACTCACCACTCCGAGTGCTGTTATTTATTTAATTTTTTTGTGGTGAGGCTTTACAGGACAGAGTGCTTCTCCACGGGACATGTTAACTCACGGGCAGCTGGCTCATCAAGGAACCAGAGCAGCTTGAACGAGGTGAACTTGCTCGGGTCCCAGGTGTGCGGTTCCTAAAATGGCTGCCATATACACGTCCACTGATAGGAGACGCGGAAGGTATTAAACTGATATGAACATTTACTAAACTCACCACTCCGAGTGCTGTTATTTATTTAATTTTTTTGTGGTGAGGCTTTACAGGACAGAGTGCTTCTCCACGGGACATGTTAACTCACGGGCAGCTGGCTCATCAAGGAACCAGAGCAGCTTGAACGAGGTGAACTTGCTCGGGTCCCAGGTGTGCGGTTCCTAAAATGGCTGCCATATACACGTCCACTGATAGGAGACGCGGAAGGTATTAAACTGATATGAACATTTACTAAACTCACCACTCCGAGTGCTGTTATTTATTTAATTTTTTTGTGGTGAGGCTTTACAGGACAGAGTGCTTCTCCACGGGACATGTTAACTCACGGGTAGCTGGCTCATCAAGGAACCAGAGCAGCATGAACGAGGTGACCTTGCTCGGGTCCCAGGTGTGCGGTTCCTAAAATGGCTGCCATATACATGTCCACTGATAGGAGACGCGGAAGGTATTAAACTGATATGAACAATACTCCACTCCTATCTGTTGGTCCGTCCCATTGTGATTTATGCCCCCCACCCACCGCGCAGGGATGGGGGCCGGGGGGAGGAAAGTAGGCCCCCCCATTGTGATTTATGGCCCCCACCCACCGCGCAGGGGTGGGGGCCGAGGGGGGGAGGACAGTAGGTCCCCCCATTGTGATTTATGGCCCCCACCCACCGCGCAGTGGTTGGGGAGGACAGTAGCTCCCCCCAGTGTGAATCATGGGCTTTGAGGACAGGTGTCAATCCATACCTGCCAAGTGACCCTATGTAGGGGGAACAGTCCCTATTCTGCTCTGTGTCAGTGTGTATCATGGTCTCTGTGGACGGGGAACAGTCTCTATTCTGCTCTGTGTCAGTGTGTATCATGGTCTCTGTGGACAGGGAACAGTCTCTATTCTGCTCTGTGTCAGTGTGTATCAGGGGCTTTGAGGACAGGTGTCAATCCATACCTGCCAAGTGACCCTATGTAGGGGTAACAGTCCCTATTCTGCTCTGTGTCAGTGTGTATCATGGTCTCTGTGGACGGGGAACAGTCTCTATTCTGCTCTGTGTCAGTGTGTTTCATGGTCTCTGTGGATGGGGAACAGTCTCTATTCTGCTCTGTGTCAGTGTGTATCATGGACTCTGTGGACAGGGAACAGTCTCTATTCTGCTCTGTGTCAGTGTGTATCAGGGGCTTTGAGGACAGGTGTCAATCCATACCTGCCAAGTGACCCTATGTAGGGAGAACAGTCCCTATTCTGCTCTGTGTCAGTGTGTATCATGGTCTCTGTGGACGGGGAACAGTCTCTATTCTGCTCTGTGTCAGTGTGTATCATGGTCTCTGTGGACGGTGAACAGTCTCTATTCTGCTCTATGTCAGTGTGTATCATGGTCTCTGTGGACAAGGAACAGTCTCTATTCTGCTCTGTGTCAGTGTGTATCAGAGGCTTTGAGGACAGGTGTCAATCCATACCTGCCAAGTGACCCCATGTAGGGGGGACAGTCTCTATTCTGCTCTCTGTCAGTGTGTATCATGGTCTCTGTGGACGGGGAACAGTCTCTATTCTGCTCTGTGTCAGTGTGTATCATGGTCTCTGAGGACAGGTGTCAATCCATATCTGTCAAGTGACCCTATGTAGGGGGAACAGTCTCTATTCTGCTCTGTGTCAGTGTGTATCAGGGGTTTTGAGGACAGGTGTCAATCCATATCTGCCAAGTGACCCTATGTAGGGGGAACAGTCTCTATTCCGCTCTGTGTCAGTGTGTATCAGGGATTTGACTATCTTTATTCAGATTCAAAAATTACAATTCCAGGAAAAATTTAACAAACATTTACAAGAACATGTTATGCACATCATAGAAACAACGTGAACCTCTTTAAAGCCACAAACTTAAGACAAAAAGTATGTACACACAATGTGTAAGGGTTTGAAAGAATATTCTGAATCCTTACATGTTTACTTTATCGTTTGTTTGATTTTTGTGAACCATATATAAACTACAAGCAGCGTGAAATCTATAAAAACTCAAGTGGCCATGCTGATCAAATTAAATAGTATGCTTTACACAGCGTATAAGGGTGATGTCACAGCACAACGGGAATCTAACAGGGGAAGAGGTGAAAGTCATCCTCCCCCTCCCACGACCCCGCCATATCTGCCAAGTGACCCTATGTAGGGGTAACAGTCTCTATTCTGCTCTGTGTCAGTGTGTATCATGGTCTCTGAGGACGGGGAACAGTCTCTATTCTGCTCTGTGTCAGTGTGTATCAGGGGCTTTGAGGACAGGTGTCAATGTTAGGTGATTTCTGCCCTTTATGGATTACATTTTCTAGAGGCAAAGGGTATACTTTTCACTTATTTGCATATCATTAACTCAATAGGTTGTCAGGTTTCCTATTATATATACCCTCCTCTTTAGAAAATTAAGTAGCGCTCCACTTTTTGAACACTATTAGCTTTATGGATTAAAAGCAGACTCTGCATCAACTGTGTAATTTTCCATGGGAGTTTTGCCATGGATCCCCCTCCGGCATGCCACAGTCCAGGTGTTAGTCCCCTTGAAACAACTTTTCCATCACTTTTGTGGCCAGAAAGAGTCCCTGTTGGTTTTAAAATTCGCCTGCCCATTGAAGTCAATGGCGGTTCGCGCGGTTCGCCGGTTCGCGAACATTTGAGGAAGTTCGCGTTCGCCGTTCGCAAACCGAAAATTTCGGGTTCGCGACAACACTAAGATGAATCATAAGCTAAGAACTTTGTACATTGCAAAGACGTCACATACTTACTTTTGCACATGACTCTCCTCTCTTTTAGGAAGACACCACCTAGTAATGCCCCTTAGATAGGGTTTAGATCAATTAATGCCCTTGTCATGCTGTTGCACAAACTTGTTCATGTTGTTAGTTAATAGTTGTCAATATTTGATTTGCAATTAAAGATACTCCCCCTAAGCATGCTATTATTTTATTTGCCTTGTAAGCTTTGTTCTGTTTAATAAACAGTGACATTTTCTGAACTGACTCCTGCGCTAGATATTTCTACTTTTTCCTTTGGCTTATTCTAGCTGGAAGAAGGAAGATGGATAGTATCGCCTCAGCAAACACCCATTCATTTGATTTGAACCCATCCTTACTAGACTCTGTTCTGTGTTTACCCTATTGATTTACTTTGCACTTTTTCAGTAATTAAAAATACCACACTTTATTTTGTATATTTTGTTTACTCATTTGAGCATTTGGTACAAGACACCATTTAAAGAGGACCACGTAATTCACTTGTGCTGGTCTTGGTTTGCCACATACTGGTTGTTTTAAGCTCTATACATATTAAGACCTGGAAATGTGTATCTGTGTGTCTGTGTATCTGTGTCAATGTGTGCTCCTCTGTATCTGTGTGCTCCTCTGTATCTGTGTGCCCCTGTGTATCTGTATGTGTGTCAGTGTTTGTATGGGTGTCATTGTGTGTATCTCTGCATCTGTCGTGTAAGTGTGTCTGTCTGTGCATGCCTGCATGTGTGTCATTGTGTTTGACTGTGTATCTGCATGTGTGTCAGTGTGTGTGTGTCTGTATATCTGTATGTGCTAGTGTGTATGTCTGTGTATTTGTATGTGTGTTAGTGTGTGCCTATGTATCTGCATTTGTGTCAGTGTGTGTATCTGTATGAGTGTCAGTGCATGTCTGTGTATCTGCTTGTCGGTACCTGTGTATCTGTATGTGTGTCAGTGTGTGTATCTGTGTGTCAGTGTAGATATAACTGGTATGTGAGCGCTCCAATTAATTATGCAGATCTACATAAAAATCAAGATAAAAATATCAATAAACTTAAAAATGACCAATCTCGCCGAGATCACCACAATGACCACCATAAACCACAATTGAATGTACTGGGTGAGTCTTATCTGAATCAGAATACTCTACACATATATATAAGAGTATAACAAAATATCATTTATTGTATAATAAACCAATCATAAAAAATGAAACAACATCTCAAAACGTCCAGTATCAGATGTAATCGTGATGAATAGTAAGGGGCCCCTTATTCATATTCTTGTCGACAAAGGACTGATGTAAAAAATCAGAGATGTGCACATTAGCATAAAAACTATATGTGAACTCAAAAAAGTTCAAGCAGTAGGCTCCAGTCCAGTCCGTGAAAAAATATATAAGTGGATAAACGGATAGTGCCCAGACGACCAAGCCGTCTTACGGAGAGGGAGCTCAAACACCAGCCAAACACCCTGGTCAAGACTAAGAGGGAAGCGATAGGGATGGCCCCAAAGGTGAAAAATCACATCCAGATATGGAAAACTATGGGGATATCACTTCAGCAACTTACCCTATCCGTCCGACCATCGGGTGAGAAACTGGGAGCACATAAACTCCAAACCGTGAGGGCTGCAGGAAAAAGGCCGTTCTCGCCAGGTCGCTTGCCGAAAATCAATGGCGGGTCGTAAAGGACGAATCGGCTGGGAAGTTCAAATCCGTCGGCGGTGTGGTGAGGTAGCAGACAGCACGTCTACGCGTTTCGTCCTAGCTGGAGGACTTTTTCAAGACAATGTCTGCTGTCTAAGAGCCGGGTTTATATACCCACTCTTAATTGATTCATAGAATGGTCATGATTGTTAATTGATTCATAGAATGGTCATGATTGTTAATTGATAAACTGAGATCATTACAGATCTAAAGTAAATGGTCATAATTGTTAATTGATAAACTGAGATCATTACAGATCTAAAATAAAATATGCTGCAAGTGGATAGAAAAACACAAAATATAATAAATGAAAACATATATCCTTATTAGGACAATCTCATATTATTAACATCGAAAAATTATATATATATAGACATAAAATAAAGATTAAAAATATATTTTTATTTTTACTTTTATTTTTACTAATAAAGTATTTCAATCTCAAGTTTAACAGAGATAATTAATCAATCTTGATTTGTGAGCCTTTTTTTAAAAATAATAATAATGATAATATAGTTCAATTGTTTTATAAAAATCTGTTATTTATATATATTAGATTAGGAACAAGAACATTAAAATAAATGTTGAGCACTATATTTTTGTATATATATTTATATGTATAATTAAGAAAAAGAACATTGGAAAAAAATGCTGAACACTCATATAGGATTCATATAAGTGTTAAAGAGACCATGGGGTCTAAGGTGAATCGTAATATATATGTGGTTCCCGATTCATCCTCTCCCACATATAGAGACAGTGAAAGATCTTTCACTCACAGGGACAAATAAGTATGTCTTCCAAATTTTAAATGTTACATTCCACTTCTTCATTTAACCCATTAGGAGTAAGTGTGTTGAGTCTAAAGATCCATTTAGTTTCTGCTGTAATTAAGGCTAATTTTCTATTGGGTATATTCTCTGCAATATGCTCGATGCCCATTACTAAAAGCTGTGAAGGGTTACTGTCATGGGCCATTTGGAAGTGTCTGGCTACTGGAGATTTTTTATCACGGTTGCTGATGGCTCGTCTGTGTTCCCTGAACCTGGCTTTTAATGGTCTCGAAGTCTGACCTACATATAGCAAGTCACAAGTACATATCAACAGATATACCACAAATGAGGTATTGCACGAGATTCTAGTGGTTGTATGGAAGTTCTCATCTTTAGAGGAAGGGGGAAAATTCTTTTTTCCGTGACATATGTGTTGGCAGGTTAAGCATCGGGTGGCACCACATTTGAAATTTCCTGCTTCACATAATATCGATG
Organism: Pelobates fuscus; assembly: GCF_036172605.1. Taxonomy (NCBI): domain Eukaryota; kingdom Metazoa; phylum Chordata; class Amphibia; order Anura; family Pelobatidae; genus Pelobates; species Pelobates fuscus. The sequence continues at coordinate 32,454,408 of NC_086319.1, read as the reverse complement.
TTTGATTAGTTTTTGCAGTCGGAAATTTGGAAGGGGCCAATAGGTTCTTTAGATTCCTATTTTTACGGAATGTTACTCTGGGTACTTCAGGGATACTGAAACGAAGCCATGGATCCAACCGCAGAATAGACCAATGATTGTTTAGGATATGAATGATCTGGTTGTACGCCCTATTGTACGTTGTCGAGAAGATGGGACCTTTATTCTGACCCACCTCTCTAGTACTGATGTGAAAGTCTATCCTCGGTTTAGGTCTCCTTATTATCGGATGATTCTCCAATAGAGATAGAATCTCCCTATGTTTGACTGAGGGGGAAGGTGATGAAATCAGTATATCAGCTGCAAACCCAGGGATAATTTTAGAGTTCTTTCCGTCCATTCCAATTTTACGCTGGTTGATAAGGGAATCTCTATTGAGCCCTCTAGCCTTCTGGTACGCCCGACCAATGATGCTAGGGTCATAATTCTTATCCAGAAATCGCTGGCAAAGGTCCAACGACTCCTCTTCAAAATTCTCCAAAAAGGAACAATTGCGTCGGAGCCTGGTGAACTGGCTAAACGGGATATTATTAATCCACGTAGGATGATGACCACTCGTGGAGTGTAAAAAACCATTGACATCCACCTGTTTTTTATATGTTCTGGTGTGGACATAACCAGGTTTCCCACTCAGGATTAAATCCAGAAATTCAATAGTAGATCTATTTTTGTTGCTCGTGAAGGAGAGCCCCCACTCGTTGTTATTGAGACTTTGAACGAACTCCTCAGCTTCATTTAGATCACCTTCCCAAATGATCAGGATGTCATCAATGAAGCGTTTGTAGAATTTCAGGTGCCTCTTCCAGATAGGGTTATGGTAGATGTTGGAATGCTCCCATAAACCCATAAAGATGTTGGCGTATGCTGGGGCAAAGCTCGCCCCCATTGCTGTCCCTTTCTTCTGTAAATAAAATTGCCCATTGAAACTAAAATAGTTGTGGGTTAAAATGAAGGATATACTTTCAATAATGGCTTCCACTTGAAATCGTGGAAGAAGGGGGTCTTCCAAAAGGAAATGTTTGACCGCTTTCAAACCTAACTGGTGGTCAATGTTGGAGTATAAGGCCGCCACGTCAATCGTTAGCCAGCAGAAGTTCTCCTGCCACACAACCTCCTGCATCAGAGACAACACGTGTCCTGTATCTTTAATGTAGGAGGGGAGGTGAATCATAATTTTTTGAAGGTGAGTGTCTACCCATTTTGAGAGTGGTGCAGTCAGAGAACCAATAGATGAAATGATGGGTCTCCCCGGCGGGTTGGTGAGAGATTTATGAATCTTGGGGAGAAAATAAAAAATGGGGATATTGCCTTCACCAGAGAGGAGGAAACCTTTCTCCATTTTGTCAATAACCTTCATGTCAAACATCTTATTTACCCAAATCCGTAATTCTTTGGTAAAGCGGGTTGAGGGGTTGAAGGTAAGAACTTGATAGTATTCTTGATCTCCAAGAATTCGATTGGCTTCACCCAAGTAGTCCTCTCTATTGAGAAGGACAATCCCTCCTCCCTTGTCTGCTCCCTTTATGATGATGTTATTATCCTTTTTAAGGCCCTTTAGGGCTGACATTTCGAGATTAGTAAGATTGTGTTCCAATTTACGATCTTTCTGTTGCTTCTCAAGATCCAGGACCAGGTGTTTAAAATCCTTCATAACCAATTCATAGAAGATAGGAATGAACCCTCCTTTGTCGGCTAGAGGATAGTATGTAGAACGAGTTTTAAGTCCTGTAGATACACTAGCCTCCAACACCTCCAGGGCATCAACTTCCCCAAGGGCTTCAGTTTGATCATTTAGTAGGCTCATCAGGTTCTTCAGAATGATTTTATCTTGTGGATCATTTAGAAAGAACGAAGCCGTGTGAACGCTATTGGCATCCTTGATATTAAACGACCTGGTTGAGGTTAATTTTCTAATAAATTGGTTAAGATCTCGAAATAGATCTAGGATATCCGGATTCCTAAATGGAGCAAAACTCAGACCCTTGTTGAGTAAGGAGATCTCAGGTGCGGTCAATACATGGGTGGATAGGTTGAAAATTCCAGTTATGGGAGGCATCTCATCTTGTTGGGGTTTGTTTCCCTTTCCTCTCGTTCCCCTGTGGGTGCATCTCTTTTCTTGCTCCCTATTTTGGAAAAAAGTGGGAACGTTTTGGGTCGATCCACAGGGCTCTCTTCTAAAAAATGAGCCTCAACTGGATTATCCCGGTGGAGAACTCTGGGGGGTTTGGGACGCGCTCCTAGTTCCTCATGCTTGGTCCGGGGACCTGACCCCTCCATGGAACCTCGGTCTGTGGTCTCCAATAAGGGGATAAAGTTGGGGTTGTCCTGTCTCCTCCATCGGTCACGATGAGGTGTATTGGCGGTATAATGAGTACCTTTCTCTTTCTGATAGTGATTATTTCTGGTACGGTGGTTCTGATTGAAGGAAAATGAATGGTTGGTAGCCTTAGATAACTGCTCTATGATACTCATGAGAATTCTGGTTAGGTATAGAGAATACAGATTGAAAAAGACTGAAAAGGAGATCGAAATAATTCATTCAAAGATCAATACCACTGACCAACCCGACTCAATAACAGAGTTGGATACTACTATGAACAATAGGATTATTAGTTTTGAGAAAGACCTGGTCACCAAAAAGAACTCCAAATACACAAGGGACCTAAAGGACTATGCAAGTGGCTGCATCAGAAATTGGCAAAGAAAGACCTTGAGATCGAAAAGGGACACAACTACTCCTTTTCCGAGGAAGGATTCTAGAAGTCAATACCCTGACCATTTCCAGCCAACTAAAGGAAAAAGGAGTACCAACTATGCTAATCGCTCCTATGGATCCAAGAGGACTCCCCAATGGAGCCCGAAGACCTATGCTGAAGCTGTCCAATCCAAACCATACAATTCCTTCAATCAGAACCACCGTACCAGAAATAATCACTATCAGAAAGAGAAAGGTACTCATTATACCGCCAATACACCTCATCGTGACCGATGGAGGAGACAGGACAACCCCAACTTTATCCCCTTATTGGAGACCACAGACCGAGGTTCCATGGAGGGGTCAGGTCCCCGGACCAAGCATGAGGAACTAGGAGCGCGTCCCAAACCCCCCAGAGTTCTCCACCGGGATAATCCAGTTGAGGCTCATTTTTTAGAAGAGAGCCCTGTGGATCGACCCAAAACGTTCCCACTTTTTTCCAAAATAGGGAGCAAGAAAAGAGATGCACCCACAGGGGAACGAGAGGAAAGGGAAACAAACCCCAACAAGATGAGATGCCTCCCATAACTGGAATTTTCAACCTATCCACCCATGTATTGACCGCACCTGAGATCTCCTTACTCAACAAGGGTCTGAGTTTTGCTCCATTTAGGAATCCGGATATCCTAGATCTATTTCGAGATCTTAACCAATTTATTAGAAAATTAACCTTAACCAGGTCGTTTAATATCAAGGATGCCAATAGCGTTCACACGGCTTCGTTCTTTCTAAATGATCCACAAGATAAAATCATTCTGAAGAACCTGATGAGCCTACTAAATGATCAAACTGAAGCCCTTGGGGAAGTTGATGCCCTGGAGGTGTTGGAGGCTAGTGTATCTACAGGACTTAAAACTCGTTCTACATACTATCCTCTAGCCGACAAAGGAGGGTTCATTCCTATCTTCTATGAATTGGTTATGAAGGATTTTAAACACCTGGTCCTGGATCTTGAGAAGCAACAGAAAGATCGTAAATTGGAACACAATCTTACTAATCTCGAAATGCCAGCCCTAAAGGGCCTTAAAAAGGATAATAACATCATCATAAAGGGAGCAGACAAGGGAGGAGGGATTGTCCTTCTCAATAGAGAGGACTACTTGGGTGAAGCCAATCGAATTCTTGGAGATCAAGAATACTATCAAGTTCTTACCTTCAACCCCTCAACCCGCTTTACCAAAGAATTACGGATTTGGGTAAATAAGATGTTTGACATGAAGGTTATTGACAAAATGGAGAAAGGTTTCCTCCTCTCTGGTGAAGGCAATATCCCCATTTTTTATTTTCTCCCCAAGATTCATAAATCTCTCACCAACCCGCCGGGGAGACCCATCATTTCATCTATTGGTTCTCTGACTGCACCACTCTCAAAATGGGTAGACACTCACCTTCAAAAAATTATGATTCACCTCCCCTCCTACATTAAAGATACAGGACACGTGTTGTCTCTGATGCAGGAGGTTGTGTGGCAGGAGAACTTCTGCTGGCTAACGATTGACGTGGCGGCCTTATACTCCAACATTGACCACCAGTTAGGTTTGAAAGCGGTCAAACATTTCCTTTTGGAAGACCCCCTTCTTCCACGATTTCAAGTGGAAGCCATTATTGAAAGTATATCCTTCATTTTAACCCACAACTATTTTAGTTTCAATGGGCAATTTTATTTACAGAAGAAAGGGACAGCAATGGGGGCGAGCTTTGCCCCAGCATACGCCAACATCTTTATGGGTTTATGGGAGCATTCCAACATCTACCATAACCCTATCTGGAAGAGGCACCTGAAATTCTACAAACGCTTCATTGATGACATCCTGATCATTTGGGAAGGTGATCTAAATGAAGCTGAGGAGTTCGTTCAAAGTCTCAATAACAACGAGTGGGGGCTCTCCTTCACGAGCAACAAAAATAGATCTACTATTGAATTTCTGGATTTAATCCTGAGTGGGAAACCTGGTTATGTCCACACCAGAACATATAAAAAACAGGGGGATGTCAATGGTTTTTTACACTCCACGAGTGGTCATCATCCTACGTGGATTAATAATATCCCGTTTAGCCAGTTCACCAGGCTCCGACGCAATTGTTCCTTTTTGGAGAATTTTGAAGAGGAGTCGTTGGACCTTTGCCAGCGATTTCTGGATAAGAATTATGACCCTAGCATCATTGGTCGGGCGTACCAGAAGGCTAGAGGGCTCAATAGAGATTCCCTTATCAACCAGCGTAAAATTGGAATGGACGGAAAGAACTCTAAAATTATCCCTGGGTTTGCAGCTGATATACTGATTTCATCACCTTCCCCCTCAGTCAAACATAGGGAGATTCTATCTCTATTGGAGAATCATCCGATAATAAGGAGACCTAAACCGAGGATAGACTTTCACATCAGTACTAGAGAGGTGGGTCAGAATAAAGGTCCCATCTTCTCGACAACGTACAATAGGGCGTACAACCAGATCATTCATATCCTAAACAATCATTGGTCTATTCTGCGGTTGGATCCATGGCTTCGTTTCAGTATCCCTGAAGTACCCAGAGTAACATTCCGTAAAAATAGGAATCTAAAGAACCTATTGGCCCCTTCCAAATTTCCGACTGCAAAAACTAATCAAACATCGATATTATGTGAAGCAGGAAATTTCAAATGTGGTGCCACCCGATGCTTAACCTGCCAACACATATGTCACGGAAAAAAGAATTTTCCCCCTTCCTCTAAAGATGAGAACTTCCATACAACCACTAGAATCTCGTGCAATACCTCATTTGTGGTATATCTGTTGATATGTACTTGTGACTTGCTATATGTAGGTCAGACTTCGAGACCATTAAAAGCCAGGTTCAGGGAACACAGACGAGCCATCAGCAACCGTGATAAAAAATCTCCAGTAGCCAGACACTTCCAAATGGCCCATGACAGTAACCCTTCACAGCTTTTAGTAATGGGCATCGAGCATATTGCAGAGAATATACCCAATAGAAAATTAGCCTTAATTACAGCAGAAACTAAATGGATCTTTAGACTCAACACACTTACTCCTAATGGGTTAAATGAAGAAGTGGAATGTAACATTTAAAATTTGGAAGACATACTTATTTGTCCCTGTGAGTGAAAGATCTTTCACTGTCTCTATATGTGGGAGAGGATGAATCGGGAACCACATATATATTACGATTCACCTTAGACCCCATGGTCTCTTTAACACTTATATGAATCCTATATGAGTGTTCAGCATTTTTTTCCAATGTTCTTTTTCTTAATTATACATATAAATATATATACAAAAATATAGTGCTCAACATTTATTTTAATGTTCTTGTTCCTAATCTAATATATATAAATAACAGATTTTTATAAAACAATTGAACTATATTATCATTATTATTATTTTTAAAAAAAGGCTCACAAATCAAGATTGATTAATTATCTCTGTTAAACTTGAGATTGAAATACTTTATTAGTAAAAATAAAAGTAAAAATAAAAATATATTTTTAATCTTTATTTTATGTCTATATATATATAATTTTTCGATGTTAATAATATGAGATTGTCCTAATAAGGATATATGTTTTCATTTATTATATTTTGTGTTTTTCTATCCACTTGCAGCATATTTTATTTTAGATCTGTAATGATCTCAGTTTATCAATTAACAATTATGACCATTTACTTTAGATCTGTAATGATCTCAGTTTATCAATTAACAATCATGACCATTCTATGAATCAATTAACAATCATGACCATTCTATGAATCAATTAAGAGTGGGTATATAAACCCGGCTCTTAGACAGCAGACATTGTCTTGAAAAAGTCCTCCAGCTAGGACGAAACGCGTAGACGTGCTGTCTGCTACCTCACCACACCGCCGACGGATTTGAACTTCCCAGCCGATTCGTCCTTTACGACCCGCCATTGATTTTCGGCAAGCGACCTGGCGAGAACGGCCTTTTTCCTGCAGCCCTCACGGTTTGGAGTTTATGTGCTCCCAGTTTCTCACCCGATGGTCGGACGGATAGCGTAAGTTGCTGAAGTGATATCCCCATAGTTTTCCATATCTGGATGTGATTTTTCACCTTTGGGGCCATCCCTATCGCTTCCCTCTTAGTCTTGACCAGGGTGTTTGGCTGGTGTTTGAGCTCCCTCTCCGTAAGACGGCTTGGTCGTCTGGGCACTATCCGTTTATCCACTTATATATTTTTTCACGGACTGGACTGGAGCCTACTGCTTGAACTTTTTTGAGTTCACATATAGTTTTTATGCTAATGTGCACATCTCTGATTTTTTACATCAGTCCTTTGTCGACAAGAATATGAATAAGGGGCCCCTTACTATTCATCACGATTACATCTGATACTGGACGTTTTGAGATGTTGTTTCATTTTTTATGATTGGTTTATTATACAATAAATGATATTTTGTTATACTCTTATATATATGTGTAGAGTATTCTGATTCAGATAAGACTCACCCAGTACATTCAATTGTGGTTTATGGTGGTCATTGTGGTGATCTCGGCGAGATTGGTCATTTTTAAGTTTATTGATATTTTTATCTTGATTTTTATGTAGATCTGCATAATTAATTGGAGCGCTCACATACCAGTTATATCTTTTCGGTTTCATTTAATAAGTCGCTCCCTTGTATGTGACGCAGCCCTACTGTTATTTCATCCCATTGGGTATATTTATTTCTCACTGTCAGTCCATATTACATTTACATTTTGTTTTCTGTGTGTCAGTGTATCTGCATGTGTGTACGTGTGTGTGTGTATCTCTGTATTTGGATGTGTGTATATTTTCCATACGAAAACCTGCTATATATTTAAACTCTGCTCAGTGCTAAATACAACCCTGCAAAGATGGACAAATGGTAGATTTTCTACCTTTTTTCCATCCCTGCAATAGGGTGCCACCCAAAAAATGTTGCATCAGGGCCCTCTCTACTTTAGTTCTGCCACTAGCGAACACCCTAGTCCTGTTACAATTGAATGCTGCAATCCTTGCAAGTTCTAACTTAACATTTTCTCTCATTCCTCTGTGTTACATATCGAAATATGTAGTCTACACAGTATCCCATAACAAGACACCTGTGGCTGTGAGCGGCACAAAACCCAGAAGCTTGGTCAAACGTCTAAGAAGAAACAATTAATAAGGTAAGCACATACCTGTCTAAGTCTATATTAAAAGGCAGCTGAAATAATATCATCGTCTCTGAGTAATAATATGTGTAATTTCTGATTTTCTTTAAATTACAGAAATTATTTTAAATGATTAGAAATACCAATTATATTGTATACAAAAATAAACCAATGCATTTTACAGTGACCACTACCTAATTAATAATATTTTTTGTATTTCTTTTTTTAAGTATTTCAACTTTTTTTTCTCCCAGCTGGTTATGTCACTAGAACAAGCTTATCACCACATGAGATTATCCTGCTGAGAAAGATTGTACAAATGTACCTCACTGGAGTCTCTCTTTTATTCCAGCCACAGGGGCACTGTACATCAAAACTATTTTATCATATTTGAAGTTGCTTCAACTTTTGATGTGTATTAAGAAGTTGGAAGAAGACATGGTTCATGACCACACGACTGTTTTACTTGATTAGCACTACACAGCCTGGTACAAAGAAAACGGTTCTGCTATATTTTGGTGAATACCAACATGGTACTAATATCAACATTGACCTTTAATATAATGGAAAATTTGCATTACAAAATAAAAATGTTGGATAGTAAGAAACATTTATCCATAATTTTCTATTTCACTTTATGGACCTTGTTATTCTAGGAATTTATAGATTTTCAAGAGTCCAACAAATAAGATTCTGTTGCTTTGGACTGCAGTTTCAGGCTTAATTATTTTAACTGAGTTAAAATAAATTCTGGATACAATGAAAAAATATAGCTATTGTATTTGTTGTTTTTAGAGCAATCACTTCAATCAATACATGCAATCAAAACTGAATTGTACTTCTGAGAGTAGGTCATAAAAGTCCATTAAATCACTGGTTTGTATGAAGGGAATCGTTTTTTATTATTGTTACCCTAAAGAAGCCTCTTAATGTGTAATTCCATTTTAAAGGACTCTTTCTTATGTTTTAGATTTTTTTTACAAATACAGTAATAACTACAAAGACAAATAACATGAACATTAATGTTATCATACAACAATATTGGACGGCAAACTCCATTTTCAGCCTATTCTGCATGACATTTTTCATTACAAAGTGTCTAACCATAGTCACATTTGCCATGTAAGTGAACAAACAACTTCACAATTGTGATGTATATACAGATAAACACCACAAACCCATCAGTACCATATGTATGTTCATATGTACAACAATGCAAAATAAAATTTAGTCAATAAAGCCTCAAGTTTTTATAGAGATTAAAAAAAGGAAAAATACATCTTTCGAAGTTTATCTCTACAAATATGTTTAAATACTTTGAACCTGTTTAACTTATGTTAATTCAAGTCAGGAATTTGGATTTGTAACCAGATAGTTGAACTCAAATGGATAATTATAATTTGCACGTATCTGCATTTTAGGGTTAGGGTTAGGGGTAGGTTAATGTTAAAGGAAGGTTGGCTCGATGATTTTAAGGTCAAGAGACTGTGATGGCCACTCCAGAACCTTCACCATTTTCTGCTGTAGCCACTAGAGGGTCAACGTGACATTGTGCTTAGGGTCATTGTAATGCTGGAAAGTCCAAAAGCGTCCCATGAGCAGCCTTCATGCAGAATAATGCAAATTGGCTGCCAGTATTTTCTGATAACATGCTGCATTCATCTTGCCATCAATTTTCACAAGATTACCCATTTCTTTAGAGCTCACACGCCCCAAAAATATCAGTGAGTCACAACCATGCTTCACAGTGGGGATGGTATTCTTTTTACTATAGGCCGTGCTCAACTCTCTTCAAACATAACACTTATGGTTGTGACCATAAAGCTCTAGTTTGGTCTCATTACTCTAAATTACAGTGTGCCAGAAGCTGTGAGGTGTGCCAAGGTGTTATGAGGCTTTTTGTGACATTGACGCAGTAAAGGCGTCTTTCTGGCAACTCAACCATGCAGCTAATTTTTGTTCAAGTATCATTGTATCGTGCTCCTTGAAAAAACTACACCGTCTTTTTCCAAAGAGGCCTGTATTTCTCCTGAGGTTACCTGTAGGTTTCTATGTATACCGAACAATTCTTCTGGCAGTTGTGACTGAAATCTTTTGTGGTCTACCTGACCTTGGTCTGGTATCAAGAGATCCCTGAATTTTCCATATCTTAATAAGCAATTGAACAGTATTGACTGGCATTTTCAAGGCTGTGATTATCTTTTTCTATCCTTTTATGCTCCCCATGGCACAATATATAGCCTGCTCAGTGCATCCACGTGAGAGCTAGCAAACTCATTGACTCATTGATCCACGTGAGAGCTAACAAACTCATTGACCATACACAGACACTAATTGCAATTTAAAAAGTCACAGGTGTGAGAACTGTTAATTGCCATTTTAACATGTGTGTATCATAGATCCTAAGACATCTAACAAGAGGAAAAGTTTTATTTCTGAGTCTTCATTCTGATCAATAGTCTTTAGAGCTTGAAGAATAATTTCCTCATTAATATAGAGAGAAGAAGTAACTTTATGACTGAATTCAGGAACAATTCTGAGAATTATTCTATCTTGTGAAAGGCTCTTTGCAATATAGTGCTTGGAGATCTGATACCCTTCCGCCTGATGCAAATGCCACCAGTAGAGCTGACCAAATATTAAGCAATTGCGGTTAAAAGGGTGCTTAAAACCAGGGAAGAAACACATAGGAGCAATAGTTTAACCGGAGGCTTAATACCAATAAAGCCATCAGATATCTAGATACCTCAGAACTAAAAAGCCCATTTATGGCTAGTGAGATTAGATAATGCTGAGACGTACCTCTAAGGCGATGTAGATCAGTCCTTGATCAATCCTGGATTGAAGAAACTCTAGAACCTCCTAGTTAGAGGGATTTTGAATGTTCACAGGTTTAGAAGTGGATCGGGAAGAAAAACAGGGCAGTTTTTAAAGCAGGAAAATACGGGGCAGCTGCCCCGGGCCCAGTTACTCCTGAGGGGCTGAAAGCAGCTGTCCTGTGGACTCCGCTGCCCGCAAATATTTTTTTTATCTGCCATATGGTGTCTGTCAGTGTGTGTGTGTCAGTATGTCTGTCAGTGTGTGTGCATCTGTGTGTATCAGTATGTCTGTCAGTGTGTGTCACTATGTCAGTGTGTGTCTCAATATGTCTGTGTGTCACTATGTCTGTCAGTGTGTATCTCTATGTTGTCAGTATGCACATATGTGTGTGTGTCAGTATGTATATTTGTGTATCTGTATTTAGTATACCTATGTTTCTCTATGTAGTCTGTGTGTATCTGTATCTGCATGTGTGTCAGGTTGTGTATCTGTGTGTCTGTATGTGTGTCAGTGTGTGTATCTGTATGTTATCATTGTATGTATTTGTGTATCTGTATGTTGTTAGTGTGTGTACCTGCATGGATATATCTGTCTGTGTATATGTATATAGTCAGTGTGTTTATCTGTGTATTTGCATGTGTGTCAGTGTGTGCATCAGTGTGTCTGAGTATCCGTTTATGTCAGTGTTTGTATGTATGTCTCTGCATGTGTGTCAGATTATGTATCTGTCTGTGTGTATGTGCTAGTGTGTGTATCTGTGTCAGTCTGTATCTGCATGTGTTTCAATGTGAATGTCATTGTTTATATCTGTGTATCTGCATGAGTTTCAGTGTGTGTGTGTGTGTGTGTGTATGCATGTGCATACATCTCATCATTCAAATCGCCAACACTACACACAAGTACACCCCTGCATTGAAACTTCAACACTAGATACAAACACAGTCCTGCATTGAAACGTTAACACTACATACAAACACACCTTTGTGTTAAACACAAAAGTATTTATTGTGCAAATAAGGGATATATACATATATGGAAGAAAAAATGGAGAAAAAAGTCTAATGGTGAAGTATGTGTAGTACTTGAAATAATATGTAGGATTGTATAAAAAACAAACTCACAAATGAAGAGCCAAGTATAGGACTGGCTCAAATCACTGCCACTTTGGTGTATTTAGATGACACCCTTCCCTCTTCTTGTTTCTTCTCATAAACTCAAAAGAAAGCACAGGGAAAAAAAGGGCTTCTAGTCTAGTAAGTCAAAACACCATGAGAGAAAATAAACCAAATAAGTTTTGCTCACCTTTGCCAGAACCAATAAAGCTAACTTGCTCTGGGTATAAAAGCTAATATGGGTAACCCTTCTTTGTTGGAGGTAGATGGAGTCTACAGCCTATGGGACTTAAAATCCAGTTGGATAAATGTATTACTATTTGGATAAATGCTTACAACCGACGGTACAGGGATGTCCAGGTCACGAGATCAATGTTGGGAGGAAGATTTTTTTTTACCGTGGACGTAAGCTCATTATTTCACACGAGAAGGGATGCCTATCATCGAGACATTTTTTAGGGTTTTTTAAAGTTTTTCCACAATCGCAGATAGATTTTATTTTGGAGGAGATCCAATGGATTCTTAACAATAATTAATTTTGGTTTGAAGACACGTTTTACCTCTGATGAGCACCAGATTTGCACTAATTTATTCATGTCTACATTGGAACGAAATTTGGTTTATAGTAGACAGGAATGGGACACAAATCTGGTGCTCTATCGTTGTTATATTGATGACATATTTTTTATTTGGAAGGGAAGTGAATCCTCCTTTTTAGAATTTCTTATTTTTTTTAAAACAACAACGATTGGAAAGTCAAATTGATGAGTGATTTTAGTAAAACAATGTCAACTTTTTAGATCTTAACATTTATGAGGAAGGAGGTAGAATAAAAACTAAAACTTTCTTTAAATCGGTTGACGTCAATAGCTATGTGGAGGAAGTTAGTTGTCATTTCTCCCCTGGGCTGAAAAAAGTGCCTAAATCACAATTATTAAGGATAAAACGTAATTGTACAGACTCACTTTATGTGTATATGTTTTAATACATTTATCCAACTGGATTTTAAGTCCCATCAGCTGTATACTCCATCTACCTCCAACAAAGAAGGGCTACCCCCCTTTAGTGGGTAGTTAGCTTTTATACTCAGAGCCAGGATTGCTTTATTGGCTCTGGCAAAGGTGTGCAAAACCTATTTGGTTTATTTTCTCTCACTGTTGTTTTGACTTGCTACACTAGAAGCCCCCTTTTTTTCCCTGTGCTTTCTTTTGAGTTTATGAGAGGAAACAAGAAGAGGGAAGGGCGTTACCTAAATATACCAAAGTGGTCGTGATTTGAGCCAATCCTATACTTGGCTCTTCACGTGTAGAGTTGTTTATTACACAATTCTACATATTATTTCAAATACTATACATACTTCACATTAGACTTTTTTTCTCCATCTTTTTCTTTCATATATGTATATTGGATTACCTATATCCCTGTTTTAAGGATGAGTGTATTCATTCAGCGCTCCACTTAAGGTATTGATAGCGGATGTCACCTTTCAACTCCCTTATTTGCATAATATTTAAGATTTGGTGGATAGGAGAGATTTCCATATCAGTGTTGTAGCGGCGTTTAGATTGGCATTTCGGTCATTTTTCTTTTAAGCGCCTATTTTTATTCACAGAGCACTTTACACATCAAAAAAATACACCCCTGCATTTAAAAACAAACACTACACATAAATGCATGCTTGCATTCAAACGCCAACACCACATACAAACAAACCCCTACATTTACACAAACATACTCCATACAAAAACATGCTTACATTCAAACACACAAACACTGCTCAATACTAAATGCAACCCTGCAAACATGGGAAAATGGTAGAGCACCAGCTGTCAAAGCATTGCGGGAGTTGCAAGACAGATAGCAGTCTATCGTTTGGTCAACCTTGCGATTGGGGGCCCAAGATATTATTGCACCAGTGCCCTCTCTACTTTAGTCCAGCTACTGCGTTGGGAAGCAGATAGCGTGATTGCATGTCAGGGAGTGTGGGTGTGGAGTGGGGACCCTATCAAATGCTTGCCTTGGGCCCAATTAATATTATAGACAGACCTGGGAAGAAAGGTTTCCCAAAAGCTGTAAAAGGTAGCCAAGGTGTAATGTTTTCCTGGCCTTCAGAAGGGCATTTATTACTGCAGCCAAGAAACCCTTATCTTTAAGCCCTTCCTTTTCAATATCCAAACCTTAAGGTTGAGGGAAGATGAATTTTGATGTAGCACTGGACCCTAATGGAAGAGGGATGAACTATTTGGGAGATCCCATGGAGGTTCCTTGTAGAGGATTAAGAGAAGTTTAAACCATGGTCTGGGTGGCCAATATATGGAGCTATAACAATGATTGATACTGGCTCTTGTAGTTGAAGAAAAGGTATACCCTAGGTTGAATTGCTATTTGCATGAAAGAGCATTCTTTCTAGAGCTTAGGGGTTGAGTCTTCCTAAGGAGAACTGTTGCACTTATCCATTGATCTAGGTTGTCATGTTGGGAGCAAGATATTGGGGGATTCCTTCCTCCTATATTGTTGATATATGCAACTGTCAAGGTATTGTCTGTTCTGATGTTTTGTAGTTATCACTGTCTGATGTATTTCTTTTGGAACGATCTCACCCTCCATTATGCCCATCTGATTAGCCCTATGGTGGAGGACCTCAAGCCTCATAACTCTCCAAGCTGAGGATATTGTCAGCCAACATTTATTTTACTTACTTGATAAGTCTTACTGATCTTATTGAAGAAAGCTGTTCTGAGCCTTTGTTGACTGTGATAAACCGTGCTTTCAGCTTTAACATGAATTGGGAGGGAGAAAGGTTACTTCTGCAGACATTTATTTTCCAGCCACGAAGATGTAGAAATTGAAAGTGTCCTTCCACTGCAAATCTTAAAAAAAAACTCCTATGATGTGGGGCAATGGGAACATGGAAATAAGCATCCTGCTAGTGTATAGACATCATCCATTGTTCTAGGAATACTGCCTTTATGATGGATTGAAGAGCTTCCATTTTGAATGACAAATGTTCGAGAATCCATTGAACTCGGGACGATCTAGTATGGCTCTCCGTCCGCCTGATGTTTTTTGTTAGAAACAGGTGGGAGTAGAATCCTTGTGTTCTTTCTGCTTTGAAACTCTCACAATAACTCCTTTAATTTGAAAGGATGCAATGAAATTTACAAAGTGTCTATTTTCCCTTTGTCTTCCTTTGCTAGAAAAATGTCTACTTCTCCAAGGTTGAGCTCTACCATAGTCTCTTTCTGGTCTGCAATACCTGTTGTCCTGAAAGGAAGATAAGTCTGAGCGTCTTTTGAATTGAAAGGATCTCCTGGGCCTTTGGTTCTTGATGCAGACATGCTTTCCTGCCTTCTGCTGCTCTCTTGATACATTCACATAGGATGATGCCTCTGTGGACAAGGGACTGAGCCAAAGAGCATCAAGCAGACATAGAGAGAGCCATGTTTCTGGCTTGCTGTCATGTTTCTGTCTTGCTGTCTTGTAATGTCTGCCAAAAAAAAGATGATCTGCTTCTATCATATCTGATATCCTCCTCCAAATTATACATCCACATTTTTACATCCCTGGAGATTGCGGTAAGGGCGAAAGCAGGATAAAAACCTGTGCCTGCTGTCACATAGACTTTAGTGAGGTTCCAAAAAAACAAGAGTAAAATGCCCACACTAAAAACAAAATATTTTGTCTAGCAATGCTACTTTATATGAGTTTTATCTTTTTTTTTATGTGCATACTAATTTTGATTGTGCTACAATTGAGTAAAGTGTGATCCACTTTACACTAAAGTTTGCACTTTTGTATACATATTATTGTATAATAATTATCATATTTGCAAAGCATAAGTGGCACTTTAAATTTATTACAACACAATTCATCAATGTGAATAATTGAGTAAACCACTATTCAAGATTTAAAAATATAGCACATCTTTTTTGGTTGATTTTATGTTATGGTGTTTTTCTGAGCTTGCAAGGTGCAGCTCCTAGCAGCAAATAATTATTTAAATTATATAATTTTAGTGCCATCTTCTTCTTCTTCTTTTTTTTTTTTTTTTTTTTAATTCTTTATTTTTCTTGTGCATAGATTGACAACAAGCGTGTAGAGCCACAACAGCATCTGCAAGCAATTCCATAACATTTAACAGTGTGGCATTTTAGACGGCACATTTTTTATATTATATGAAGATAGCAAGCTCTTAAACAACGTTTTTGTGATAAAACATGCTAAGCTAGGCATGCATAAAACTGATCTAGTTATGAGATGCATATAGTTGATTAACTGCGCATTTTTAACTATAATTCCTGCGCCTAAACTTCTGCACCTTGGAGAACTAAATGGTACTGTATATGTTGCTTGTTAGTGTCATGTGGTCTAAAACCATTGGGACCGAGAGCATCACAAGCAAAGAAAGTTAAGAGTTCCCTCCAGTAGACCACTCCTAGCCCTTAACCAAACGGTAATCGGCTATAAGTCGTGAGCGTGTGCGAATTATTGTGCACAGAAACCATTACAGGGTTAAAACATGTATTAGTGTCTATGCTAGGCAAGATTTGGATTTATAGCTTTAGTTATAGCTTTATAAGCATGTAACAAAACTACAAAGGGTTTATCTACTGAATAGTGGGTTGAGTTAAACCAACTAAATTGCAAAATTAGGGCACAACAGTGGAAGTGCACAGATCTCTAAACCTAGTTTCTTAGCAAGTTGGTGCTTAATTAAATACATTTTAATATTCACTAAATAAAACCCAAAGTTTATTCTAATTATTAGGTCAACTATGAATATGCAGGGAAAATACTCTTACGTAGTTAGTAGTTAGACTATACATGTATGGCTATGTGGTCGTTACGTAGTTAGTTGTTAGACTATACTTGTATGGCTATGTGGTCGTTACGTAGTTAGACTATACATGTATGGCTATGTGATCGTTACGTATTTAGTAGTTAGACTATAAATGTATGGTTATGTGGTCGTTACGTAGTTAGTAGTTAGACTATATGTGTATGGCTATGTGGTCGTTACATAGTTAGTAGTTAGACTTTACATGTATGGCTATGTGGTCGTTACGTAGTTAGTGGTTAGATTATACATGTCTGGCTATGTGGTCGTTACGTAGTTAATGTTGCACTTTTCGTTTTTATAATAGATAGGTACACATTTAAACTTAGATGTAGTTCAATTATAGGAAACAACGAATTAGTTAGCTAACAGGCTTAATTATGTATGTGATTAGGTTAGTAAAGCATGCTGCTCATTTTCTATAGGTACATATACATATGAGAACTTTGCTTGTATATCACAGATTTTTCCCTTATGAATGCTCAGTAAAGGAGAACATGGTGACATTATCATGAGCATGTACATGACACTAATATAAGGTATTATTTGTTATTTAGGCAAGAAATTAATTCAATAGTAAAAGTCTATAACAAGTGACAAGTTGCTAGATGCTATTAACTAGGAAAAAAGAAGGTTAAACATGCTGAGTTATCTCATAGAGCTATAAAGCTATTCTTCTACTGGGTCCCAGTAATATGTATTGGGCAAGTATGGCAAATGGCGTCAGCTATACTCAAACTGTTATAAGGAGTAACATAAGTTAAGGAGGGTAACAAAAAGAGAATTCACTTTGCCCTCAGGGTCTATCTATCACGGAATGGCTACGCTGGCTTCTGTGAGTGTGGGAGTATTGGAAGTAGCCAGTCTGATGTTACAAGTCCCACAGAGTTCCACTCTGCCTGAGCTTCAGCCTATCCCCTGAACAGTCAGCTTCCAGGCTTGCAATGTACCGGTCTGACCTTCTTGCCAGGGTGAGAGTCGATCAGTGCTTGGGCGGAGGAGGCGTGTGTGAAGTCCGGTTAGGCCTGCGGGAAGTTGCAAGTGAGTGCTCTGCGTGGTGAGATGCGGAGTGGCCGTCGCGGCCTGTCGGTAAGTTCCATGAGAAGGCCTTCCCCTGAGTCGTGCGTTGGGGAGAATCGGGCACCTGAGTGCAGTCCCATGCGTGGGTGTGGTTCCCTTCTGCCCCCCGGCCCGTGAGAGGACCTGCGCTGGTCGAGGATTTAAGCCCTGCAGGTCGGGATGAGATTTGGCAGCGCGGAGTCTCCAAGATTGGGGTACTTGCCGCTTCTTCGTCCTCCGCCTCCTGCTTGTTACCGGAGCAGTGATGCGGCCCTGTAGAGCAGGCAGTGGGTTGGGGGTATTTATTGGGCTTGTAGGAGTGGGGCTTGCCACTATCTCCTTCTCTGTTCTTTGGCCCATGTGAGACCAGAATTGGGACCAGAAGCATTCGAAGGCCTTTTCTATCCGCGCCTCGTGGAATGCCAGGGATGGAGCGGCGGCCATCTTGCCGAGTTGTTCACGGTGAGTTGGGCGCACAGTTACTGTTTGCTCTTGGCGATTATGTTCCACTGTAGTAGGTTAGTCCACCAGTGGGGACCGGGATATCCCCCACCGGTCCAGAGGGGGGGGGGGAATCAGGGCACAGCGGTGAGCAGGAGCCGAGTGAGGTGGAGGAGCGGCCGTCCCCGCCACCTCAACGCAGTAGGCCTTGAACGTTGGCTGCGCTGTGTTTACACAGCCTGTTGTCTTCAGCTCGTTCTGCCTGCCTGCCTCCCGTGGGTAAGTAGTTAGGGCAGAGTCGTTGTCGGTCGGCTGCCAGGCCCCGCCCCCCAGTGCCATCTTCTTTTTACTTGCTTTTTGATATTAGAATATTTATCATAAGCATTTTGCAAATGTGCTGAAATCACTGTTTTTTATTTGTCAAGTGAGAATTGTTTTTTACAAGTGAACAGTCACAAAATAGTCCACCTAGTGTGCATGCATTTAATCGTTGTCTACCATGTTGTGTTCATACAGTTGACACTTTTAATAAATAATTTAATTACAAAAAAATTACCTAATATAGGTATGTATAGTTAACTTCCATGTGTATTCAGCAATTAAATATGAATGAAATATGATACATTTGTAAGGTAACAATTTAAGTCATTATTATTTCTAATGGATATCACTTTGGTAAAAAGCTATATATTTTTGCTTGTTCTAAGAATTATACGTTCCATTCCAAACAGACAATTTATTTATCTATTCAATAGCAGATCATGGTAACATTAACATTGCCTATTTATAAATTCAAACACTTCCTTTTATTTGTGTAAATGTAATATCACAAAATATATAGCAGTGACAGGATATACTGTTTAAGCCCATAATAAAAATGGCTGTAAAAAGTGCCTATGTTATCAAAGGTGACGATATAATTGAAGTTTAGCTACTTCAGTTTCTATACAGCACAAGAGAACATTCCCCATTGTGATTCTACAAAACATTCTGAAAACTCCTATTTCATTGACTTTATGCTTGGAGAGGCCCATTCATTACATAAGTATAGTGCCGATGAATTTCATGTCTATTGTATGAATGTAAAAAGAGAAAGAAGGAGGATACATAATGGGCTTATATGTAACATACATTTATCTAGTGAATGCAAGAGCGATACACAGGACTTTTACTATCAATAGAATAGGTATCACATGCAAAGCCATTATCTTTACTTTTCTATAGTATTATACAGCATGTCTCGGTAACAGTTTATAGATATAGCCTGTCTTTTGTGCAAGGTAAAGACACATTAAAATATAGTGGCTAAGTGATTACTTTTTTGCATTTAAATATTTATTGACAGCGAGCGTCTGCGTTATTATGGCGTTTCCCCTGAATGTCAGACAAGCCGTGGCTTATTAAACAAATAGAATATATGAAAAAAACACTATTTTTATATTTGTATATTGACATTTCTTAAGAAAACAAACCAATTCATTATTTATTTATACGGTGAGAAATACATTGATGCGGTATTTATAGTTCATATGTAACAACCCCTGCATGTTGGGCTAAGGTAACATTCCCAGGACTTACTTGAAAACCAGAGTAATCTGAATGTACCTTTCCTGGTTAAATACTTTGTTATTATTATTAAGTAATATTATTATTATAATATGCAGAATATCTGAATTGTTAGGAACTATTAATACCAAATCATATCAAAATCTTAATCTTAATAATTTTCCTTATTTTTCTAATTTCTTAAAAAGTATTATAAATAACTTACTGTTATTCTTTGCAGATAGAGCTGTTTTAGATTGCAGTTATCCCCAAATAAAGATCAGAAAGCTTTCACTCAGTGAATTCATTTGTATGCATGCACTCTAACAAGATGATGCATATGGTTTGGGTTTTTTTTTTTAGTTTTTTTGTTTTTTTGCATCCTTACTTAACAATAAAGTGACCAAAGGGAAGAAGGGGAAAGTAGTTTAATTGCCAATATGTTAGCTACTTGTGTTGGAATGTAACTTATAATTGTCTCAAGATCTTCACCACCAAGCAATTTTGTGTTCTGCATTTTTTTTTTTAATTTGGGGCGCATTGGTAGCATGGAGGGAAGGGGGTGAGAAGAGAAAACGTGCTGTATACAATTAAAAAGTTTACCAACCAGATGCTATAACCCCATGAAATATTGGTGGAATACATTCACTGAAACTAACAATAAAAATTGCATGTACAGAAACTTACAGTGACAAACTACAGGTATAAATGGTAACATTGTTTTAGCAAAAACAGTAATATGGTGACTAATGTAGAATAAATAAGCTGGACAATCTTCCGATGTCCCGCCGACATTAAATGAGTGTAATGGACTCCTGGCAGATACAATTGTCTTTTACAAGCTAGTCATCATTCCTGTTGTATAACTATAGGTATAGTAGGCTTTATGAACTAAAGTTTACTTTATAATGCAAAAGAAAGTAAAAACAAATATATACAATATTTTGTTAGTGGAGGGGTAACATCCAATGAAATTCACTAATGGGCCTACAACAACATAGGCTCATTAGGGAGACTCTAATTCCTGTTGTTCCCCCTCTGACTGTATTGGTTTACAGTTTATATCAACTCGTTTATTATTTGAATTCCCTTTAGTATGATTCTTATTTTATGCTTTGTAAACTGGAAATGTTCAAAAATGTTAAAAAATGTAACCAGCCCCCCGTAAAAAAAAAATGTAATACAATTGTTTCCTGTAGATATTATAAGAAAAGTGTAAAAAAATTATTTTTTAGGGTAAACGTGAAATGGTCTTGTTATTAATGTTTGTTTATTAATATTGAAACAGGAATAGAAAGGACTACTCTAAATGGAAACAGAAGCTGGCCAAGGGACAAAGACACTCTCTACAGGAACTTAACAAGAGAAAAGTAGGGGCATTTTCACAAACAGCAAGTGAAAATGTACCAGTTTAACATGGTCATGAACAACATATGAAAAGTGATATCTTGTAATATGCAGAAAATTAAGAAAAAAAAGGTTTGTGCACACCAGGATTTTCGTCTGTATACAAGTGTAGTGCTGACCCTGACTCGCCTAACACACTTTGTGTCTCTCCTGGAACAGTGCGGTTACAGTTTCTTCTGTAGCATGTAGAATTCATATTCTAAAGGCAGAAAATCAGTTAATCAATGAAATATACAGAGAGCAGGGCATTGATTATTGAATTCCTTTCTGCAGGATATGAATGCTATATAAAACAGGGACAAACATGTTATGTTCTGCTCTTTAGCATAATGAAGTTATATTTATTCAGGAAAACTGAAAATGATAAATCTTGCAACCCTAATACCACTGTATAGTAATATACAGTCGTTATGGATATTTTTTAATAATGGATCAAATATTCTCTGCCAGATATGCTGAATGCAAAAAATATAAATGGTATAAAATTTACAAACAATTAGGATCTGTTTCAAAATGCATACATTTACTACACAATACATGCATATTACCTCTCTAGCTATAGAAAGAGTTTCACCATCACTACTTAAAAAAAAAAAGAAAAAGAAAACTTGGCAAGAAACAGACGGCTCTGCTGTTAAATTACACTGCAAGCCCATTTGTTTCTTGTTTTGAAAGAATTCTTCTAATAAACAAATTTATAAAGGTCTAATTACATAAGGTTGGATACAGTAAACTATTTCATAAAAGAGAATTGCATGCTGTGTATATTCTCACAATTAAGTCAGTCATAACATATCCATGGGTTGAAAGCACTGTGTTCTTTGATGCAAACAGTATTTCTTGCTTAGCCATTTAAAGAACAGGGATTAGCATAAACAGAATGTGGTTAATGATTTTTCTTCTAAATTATGCGGATTAATCATGCTGAGTTTATGTTAATCTGTGATTTCAGATTGGCCAATGGGCTTCTCTCATTTCACAGCAGATGGTAATAGCACCTGAATCATCGACGGTGCTAAATATTTATCATCGCTTATTAAACAATTACATTTTTGAAGCCATTAAAAAAAGTATAATTTTAGAATTAAGTGCCTGAAAATAAATGACTGTTATTAAGTCACAGTGGATTATAAATGTTGTAAAAATATTTCTAGGAAATCTCTGAAATATACCTTTGGAACATGATATTTGCATAGGAAACAATTTCCAAATTTCTGTGACTGCTAATTTATTACATACTAACATCCGTTACTTTGATAATTTTTTTTCTGATTTCAAATGAAAGTAAATTCAGTTTTAAAGAAATGATAAAAAAAATAACAGTATATTTTAAGTATTATTAAAATTCAAAATCTGTGTATTATTAAAGTAGTTATATATTTTCTTCACAATACAAAAATAATTATGTGTATTAACCCCTTTACTACTGAGCTCTTTCAAATATTATACTTAACAACAGTTTTAAATATAAAATACTGTTCAACGATATAAAAAAAAAAATAACATGTAAATGATTACACAGTTTAAATTTCCCAGCGTCGAAAAAGATTCCCATAGGAAAGCATTGAGTAATGCTTTCCTTTGGGCGGGTTTGAATGCGCGCGCGCCTCATATTTGTATTCCTAACGCTATAGTGTTCCTTTTAATCAATACATAAAATAGACAAATATGTGTATGGTGCTATTTGTAAGGCACTTAATGAGATATTTTTGGAATGCAGTTACAAATTATACCTTCCATAATGTAAACATATACCTATTATACCTTTGTGTGGGTATAATGTCCATTTCAGAAAATACAGTTACGATAAACAACAAGGCAAAGCAGTGCAACCTCTATATTGTATCCTTAAAATGTGTGGTACTACAGATATACAAGGGGACAGAAGGGAGCCCTGACAGAGAAAACAAACAAACAATGTGGGACAAAAGGTGGGACATGGTTGGAGTTTTTGGAAAGTGCCCATGGGAGTGCCTAATAGCTATACACAGTTGCAAGCTAAGTCTAGTATCACACTAGAATAAATTACCTATGCCAGGGAAGATGTTTTTGTATCTGTTACTGAACATACTACACTCCCCAAAAGAAGGATTTTATTTCTCCAAACAACTAACAAAAAAAATAATAAAGTAACATATGTATATTGGTAACTTTGAGTTGGAGATAGATTGTTTCATCAATCCTAGTGTAAGACTAGGTTACCAATTTGCAGTTTTAAAAAGTGTTTTTGTTAACTAGTTGTAGAAAGAAAATCATGTTCAGTAAAATGCAAAAATAAGACAAAAAGGTTTTAATTGTCTAGCTACTGCCACAATGGTGCTCACACAAACTTTGAGTGGTACCTGATAGCCTGTTTCATTCTTAATACAAAACAATAGGGAGGGCCAATGCTCCACTAGAGATCTTGATGCATATTTCCAATGTCTCCTTCCAATGACCTGATATGCAATAGAAAACAATAAGCAACACATGACAGGCTTGACAAAGACCCTGAAGTCGGGTCGAAACATTGCCGGTTTTTACACAGGTGGATTAAATGTCTTTGACATTTATTTTGGTGTTGCGGCTCCTTATTGTTTTTCCCATTCATCCTTGTTGTGAGACTGGTGATTATAGTAAGTTCAGTGTACTAATGCTAGCCACTGCTCTTTAAAACCAACTTGGAAAGCGATGTGGCAGGGATCGAACTGCGTGCAGATGCATGGAGTGAGTGCTCCAATGCCTTAGGGCTGATTAAAGCATTACACAACAGCAAACTGAAATCTACTCAATCCAGACTCTCACAGTACAGCCCTCTAAGCACCAGAAAGACACAGACATGGCTAAACCAAATATGCTAAACCAAATATATCAGCGAGGAAGAAGAAAGTTTGTGTGGAACAAGATGGCGACTATATGACCCTCCATCTACCAGCTTGGACACCCCCTCAAAATCAGAGTTTCCCTTCCCTTTTGTTGGGTAACTAACCTGCATCAGGAAAAGAGGTGCAGGCCATATTACAGAATTTCCAAGTTACATTGCTGGCGGACATCAGGTCGGTCACTGCAGAACCCAGAACTCACTATGCGCTGGTAGACAGAGTGCATACACTGGAGACACAGTGCTACTTTGTAAGGTGGCTGATCTTGAAGACTGCTCAAGGTGGAATAAGTCTGAGAGGGAATCAGTGAGCCTTACAGACCTACCATACAACATGACCTCTTTAAGATGCTCCTCCTGCATGCGGATGACAAGGAATTGCTCCTGATAGAGGACATAGGTTACCAAAATCAAAAGAACTGCCACCAACAGCAACCCAGGATGTCATAGTATGGGTCTCCCACACCCAGGACTCTTTGCTAAAAAGTGCCTGGAATTAAGAGGGCATCCCAGCACCAAAGCAGATCTCTCCTTTCACACACTGGCAAGCAGAAGATAATTTATTACAGTTCCCAAAACAATTCACAACCATAATATACCTTTTCTGTGTATTCAGTCTACAATAGCCTTGTCTGAAGATGACATTCAGCTACTCAGAGATTGGCACATCATTACAGCATTTTCAGGCAGTTCACCTGGAGCTTCCTCTCTGGGAGCCCCATCCTGAGATTAACAGGAGAAATGCTACCATGAAGCGGTGCAATGCAAGAACATCCAAATATCCTGTCTGAGGAGACTTAAGGTTTAATTTGTGCAATAAAGCAAAGATAATTGCATTATATGTAGCATGAGGTCTATTATTAAAAGTTCCTTGTGACAGGCTACTGAATCCTTCATATAACTGGTACTCTCTATAGTGCTCCAACTCTGCCAGTAGCTAACCAGGGCAAAGATACAGTATCCTCCTTGGGGTTGTCTATCTGTTGAATTAGTTGAGATAGATGGAATTACAACAGAGAAGAAAATAGGACTGGCCCGATGGTCCACACCCCATCCCACAGTGCCCTTTATCTAGCACAGATGAAGTAAAACAAAATTAAGATATATGTTTAAATGTGAAGAAGAGTTGGGCACCACTTAAAACCTGTAAGAGTGGTAGACAGGATATACAGCCCTAAGAATCCTACTAAGAATTATTCATGAGAGGTTACCTCACACATATCAAGCTAACCCATGCATTCCCAGACATGGTGCCACAATGCTGGTGCTGTAACTCAGCTACCACCTCCTTTCATCATGATTTTTGGTGTTGCCCAGTTCTGGAGCAGTTTTTGAGGTTGATCTATTACCACATCTTAGGATGTTTTTATTGAACATATTTCCAGGGCAAGTTCCTAGGCACGTTATGTCCCTAATAATAAATATTCTAATGGTGGCATGCGACAGAGTGACAGACCACTGGGAAAAGAAAGAACTGCCACCACTAAAACTAATTCAGGACAAACTCTGTTTAATGCACGATTAAGATGTTCCACAGAATTAAAAGGGAAGGGGATGTTTTCCAAAAGAAATGGTAGGGCTGGCACCAATATCTACAAACATAGGGATTCCTTGCAAAAGATACTTCACCTGACATTTTGAGGGAGAGGGGGGCAGGGGCTAAAGTAGAGAGATAAGAGGTTCAGTTTTGACATACTGTTGCCATACTGTTTTTATAATGATATACCACGGCTTAGACTAAAGCACAGTCAACTATTCATGAAAAGAGCTGATCCTACCCGAATGAGATCAGAGTCTGGCTGGACTAGATTAACCTGTTTACTTTAGTCACTGGCATGAAAGACAATTAGAAATGGTATACCGTGGTTGAATAATTAATCAACACTGATTGTGAGGTCTGGAGACATGAACCCAGGTGAACATTATATAATGCAAGATGTTAAATATTTTCAATTCCCTTTTCTGTACCCCAATTATTTTGTCTTCTGGAACTTTAAAAACCTCAATAAAATATAATTTGGGAAAAACAAAACAATTTAGAATTACCAATGTCTGTACAAAGAAGATCTTTTGGGGGGTAATGTTTTTTTTCAGTAAAAATGCATGGTAGATAACCTGCTTTATTTATCTTAGTGTGAGACAGTTGATTATACTTAGTGCAGTGTACTAATACTATCTACTGACTTCCCATTAATATCAATTTAGAATAACCTCTTACAGTTTGACAGGTTATTTAGTGTTTGTAGAAGTAAAATCCTTTTTTCGGGAGTGTGTTGTTAAGTAAAAAGGAAAAAAGTTCCTCTTGCCTAGCTACTGCCACAGTAGCACTCACACAAACTTTCATAGGTAGACATCCTACTTAGACATGTGTATTCTTTATTGGACGAATTTGATTTCGTCCAAATTTTCTGACTTTTTTGTATTCGTTTTCTAAAACAAACGAAAGTCCTACATACGAATTATATACAAAATGAAAGGGCAAAAGCCAAATGCATTACCTTTTCGTTTCAGTTCTTTTGTTTACTAGAATCTGTGCTTCAGGAGAATTAACCCCCACAACAGGGAGGAGAAACAAAAAACACTGCTTCTCCCTGCAGCCTGCGACGGGTGCGGGGGGGGGGGACTCTGTTCCTTACTATTCCCTGTTTCTTTTGGTAAATAACGTGTTCACATACTTTTTTCCCTGTTTTGTTTTGTAACTGTGATGGAAAGCACCTTGACACAAGGCTCAAGCTACAGATGACCTGATGACCAGTCTGTTTTTATTAAATTCTCTAACTTAGATCATGATATGCTTTGAACTTTACCCTAATTTCAGTGTCTGACAAGTAAGCATAATTTCTTTACTTGTGACATTCTGTGGTTTCTGAGGAGACAATTGCAGCTTTACCCTCAGCACCCCTTTTTATGTCCTAACTAACTTTATAATTTTTATATATAACCGTTGAAATATGCTTAGTTCTTTAAATTCCTTAGTGTCTGATTGCTTCTCCGAGTGCATTTGAACTAACAATTTGTTTTTTCTGAACATTTTCTTGGGTTATTTTAATCCCTATCAATATTGGTGCCGAAACCCGGGAGGTAACAATCCATTTCAACCAGACAAAATACTGGGAAACCGAGGGTTGTAGAGGATGAATCTTAAAAGCTGCAGAGGGTAAGAAAATGTTTACTTTTCTACCTATCTAGATTCACTCTCTATTGAGCTATCTATGTCCTATGTCCAGGTGAGTAGGGATTTAAATAGGTCTCCTCCTAAAGAACTTGTTTTCTGTGGTTAGTTATGTTCAGGTGGAATGTCTTGTGAAAGAAATCTAGGAATCTTGAGATAGTAGAATATGTCTGCGGGGCTCATGTTTGTCTGCCTTGTCATTTGTTTTATAGTTTTATAGTTAGAGTCAGAATCCTCAAAGGCAGATCTCTGATCTGTGTTTAAATAAAGAAGACACAAACTGTGAAAATTCCACTGCAGTGGTCCTAAGTGTTTAAACACTGTCTGTATAGTCTTGTCTTGGATAAGGAATGAATTACACCTTACAGGTGTTAGGGATGGGTAACTCACAAAGGACCCAGGAGGAATTTACAGCTCTGACTATAGTCAAACATCATAAAAGGACAAGGAGCTACTCAGGCAATAAAGAAATCACTTAAGAAAGCTGGTATGCCCTCAGAGGGCACCCTTGACCCATAGATATGGAAGGAATTTATGGAAAATTATAGAGGATGTTTAGAAGATAATGATTTAGTAGAAGTTGCTCAGAAATGGCATGATACTGCAGTTGAATTAACTAAATGTGGTTGTAGAGAAACTACCAGGAAAGGAATACCCTATTACCATAGTTTTGGACCCTTAGGGTCCTGCAACAAAAAGGATCCCAAAAGGGAACCTGAAAATCCACCCCCTTACCCGGGTAAGGAAGGAACCGTGCATAAATCAGTCCCTAAAGAGAACATGAGATCTCAAGTCCCTGCATCCACTGTAAATCCTATTACCCAAAAAGCATATTGGATCTGTCCATGTTGTGAATGGACAAACCCATGGTGGGAAGAAAAATGTAAAAGCTGTGGGTTCCCGTGGACCATTTAATACAGTCTGGACCCGCTGAAGAAGACACAAAGGGAGTTCAGAAATTATTTCCTGTCATCTTCGAGGGTCCTATGGAGACCCCTGAAGAGGACGAAGAGTCATATGAGGAGGGAGGGGGAGAGGAATGAGTAACGGGATGGGATAGTATAACCAGCCGAAGTAAGACACAAAAGAAAAAAGATAAAAAGAAAAAGAGGCGGGAAGCTTTAAATGATAGTACACCACTAGAGGTTCAAGCAGATCCAAAAGGGTGGGAAGAGTATAAGCCATGGACACCAAGTGAACAACTAGCTTTAATTCAACAGTTGACAGATGTGGAAAAAAGCTCTTTTAGCTTTAGTTCAATCCCTGTCCATTATTCAGGCTACTTACCAATGCACTTTGGCAGACCTAAAGCAAATAATTGACTTAAAGGCAGGTCCTGTCCTCCCTCGAATCATTGCCCATTACACAGATGTCCATGAGGGGAATTTGAAGAAAGGTGGACAAGATCAACCGCCAAAAACAGACCAATGGTTTAGATCTAAAGCAGCCTATGAACTGCCCTTAAAGATTGGGCTAAAGTAAAAACCGAGGAACTGGCCCACAAGCTAGGAGACATTATACAGGGGAAAGATGAGTCTGTTGAAAAAGTATTTGTCGGGTTACAGATAGCTTGGGATTCATTATGCTATACTGAAACCGAAGTAACATCCACTAGATTGTTAATTAATTTTCTCATGAATGGTCGCCATGCTCCTAAAAGAACAGGACTCCAGAATGCTAGACCAGAATGGAGAAGCCGTATTTACAATGATTTAGTTAAAGTGGCTATGGGATTAGAAGCCAACTTGAATAATAGGAGTAGAACAACACCCCTTATGGCATTGACTGCCCCCAGATCATGTACAGAAAGGAGACAGATTGAGTGTTGGAATTGTGGGAGAAAGGGACATATTAAGCGCAACTGTAAATGTCCTCCTAAAAATAGGAACCAACAGAACAATTCTGACAACTCTCATGACACTCAGTTTCCACCACCCCCACCCCAATAGGAAATTGGCAACGCAGGGTCCCTGCACGCTTTAACTATTCCTGATGTAATTGGACCCTCTCATACTGTTAATGTTACATTACCAGGTGATAGAATAGTCCCTTTTTTACTAGACACTGGAGCAGTCCGATCTGTGGTGCAGGAAATATACGTCTTTCCTTATGAAAAATCTGAAGATGTATTGTCATGTGTGGGGGTAGATGGCACCCCTAGCCACATCCCCCTCAACCACAAAATGAAGCTGAAACTTCATGATTCAATCTCCCTTGTAACTAGACTGCTTGTCAGTCCTAATTAAGCCCCTGTTAACCTGCTAGACAGTGATGTTTTGTCTGCTATTAATTCCAACATTCAGTTTAGTCTGTCTGGAGAGGTATCACTGACCCTGCCCTTACAGGACAATCACCTGATACCCCTTGCCAATTTACTTGCGACCCTCACTGTGCACAACCCTGTGACAGAACCTACCATTGACTTGACCTCAGTCCCTAACTCCCTATGGGCGACAGGGAAGACAGACACAGGCAGACTCTCTGTGCCCCCAGTCAAAGTAAATCTCCTGCCAGGAGCCACCCCTCCCTGCCAGAAACAGTACCCCCTCAGCCCAGCACAGGAGGATGCCATTTCCCAATCTGTCCAAGAGCTAATGCAGGCAGGAGTAATTGTCCCTACTATATCGACTTTTAATACCCCATTATACCGCATTAAAGAGAAACAGGAGGCAGGAAAACCTGTGGTTTATCTTACGATACATGATTTAAGGGCGATTAATTCCGGGACCGAACTAATTGCCCCCAATGTTCCTAACCCTCATACACTGTTGTCACAGATTATACCTTCTTCTAAGGTTAACTGTAATTGACTTGGCAAATGCATTATTTTCTGTTCCCTTGCACCCAGACAGTCAGTACCTTTTTGCCTTCGCACACAAGCACAAACAATACACCTGGACAGTGTTGCCACAAGCACTGGTGTCTGGTGTGTCTGATTGCTTCTCTGAGTGCGCTTGAACTCACAATTTGGTTTCCCCTGAACATATTCTTGGGTTATTTGTATCCCTATCATAACTGAACAAAACCACAAAGTACCCAGACCACCCATATGCTAATTAACCTCGTTCACCCCTGTTAACACCTCAATAACGATTTACACCTCAGTGTTCGGTGTTCAGTGGTATGAATGAACGCAGGCAGCGGTGTTTGTCATGGAGTGCATCGAACTAAAATCGGACACTCAACCCTGCGAACACCGATGAACTTCCATCCCCGCCTGTGTTTGTTTCTTTACATCCTGGAAGAGCACTGTTTGGTGGAATCGTTCACATGGATTAGATGAACACTATCTGCATACCAGCTAAAGCATAGGTTTGGTATTTAATTTGTTTTCGTACTCCTGAATGAGTCCAACCACCACTACATTTCTCCTGGAACTATTTTAGACAGGCGCCTTGTGTTGGCAGGCCTATTTTTTGTGAATGCGAAGTGTTATTTTTGTCCTAATGGACTAAAACAAATTCTTTTTTTACTGAATTACGTTTGAAAAACAAATGTTTTATGGACAAAATTTGGAACGGACAAACTAAATTTTTATTTAGTCTGAATTCATTTGTATGAAATGAAAATTTCACTGATGCACATGTCTAATCCTACTTCAGTCATCCTAGATATAGTATGAGGTAGAGGCAAAATACCTGCCTGCACTGATTACAAAAATAAGTAACACAAATTTAGCCGTGCAGAAGTGACTCCACACTGTAGTTCCTCCAGTGTATAATAGCCAAGACAGAAAAAATAGCGAGAAAGCACAACTGGTATTTAAAGTGCACACCCAGGTGCTACCACATTTATTTGAAGGACAATGTACAGGATGCAAATGTTTTGGGCAATAGTCCTTTATCAATGCTAATGTCCTTAGTTAAAGCATGGAATCATAAGTGTCGCCATCCACATGCCAATCAAAGTCAAAGTTAGCTGTGTTGCTTGTTCCAGCATCCATCCACTATCCTGGGAGCTCCAGCCACTTCCCGGTTCATCAAAAATGTGCATGATGATGTCAGACGTTGCATCCTAGCGCGTGACGTCATCACATCTGGTTGCTATGAGACGGGTAAACTAAGACACATTCTAATGCATAGTTTTAGTTTACAAGTCACAACTGAAGCTAGATGGTGTATTTTCATAATCAAAATCAGTATATAGCAATATAATAACTCTATCAAACTCATAGATATAAGAAAAGGAGCAGGGGTAGTAGGAGGAAATCTAGCACAGCTGCTGTAGTTATCAAAACATAAAATAAAACATAATTATTTACAATAATAATAGAAAATAAACATAAAAGCAACCTTACTTAGTATGAGGATATACAGCATGCCACATACGATTTGCAAGTATATATTAAGAGAGACTGCTAATCAAGACAATAGCAGATAATAAAGTAAATATAGTACATACCCAGATGGAGGATGCATCCCTTGACGGACACCAGACGGAGACACCTACAAGAACCAGTGCCACTCAAGCTTCTCATTGAGGCCATGAGGGGACACTGTGTCTAGTCGATGCATCAAGCGGGCTTCCTTCTGTAGCACTATCTTCTCTCTATTACCTCCTATTACCACCCTTTCCAGCACTTGATACCGCAACTGAGAAACGTTATGTCTAAAGTGCCATGCGACTGGTGCATCTGAGTTTGTATTTCAGATTGTACTTTTGTGTTGGGAAACACGGTCTTTCAGAGCATGTACAGTCATCCTAGAGTGAGACTAAAGGTTACAGTTGATGCAGTGTCGACTATTAGCCATCATTTTAAAGTTTGACAGTGTTTTTTTATATTTGTTGTTAAGTGTTTGTAGAAAGGAAATCCCTTTTTTTATTTTTTTTCTGAGTGTGTTCACTCCAGTGCATGCTTTGCAAGTGTGCAAGCACTGTGCAGTGACAGAATGATGTGTGCAGCACAAACACCTATTCTTCCTGAATAAAGTTGTCAGTTTACACTATACACAATCAATCATATAGCATGTTTATTGTAATAAGATAAACACAATGACCATCGTCAATAATGCATCCTAATCTCAAGCAGAAATTGAGGAAGGGTAGAAGAAAGTGTCTTGTTTCCCCAATCCACCATCAGCAATAGTGTCATGGACTTTGAGTCTGATTGCCTCTTCCTTGACCATAAGGACTGCTGACATCTCCACCACCACTATTTGTAGTAATCAGCCTCAGGATATTGGGATTAGAGGGCTTCCCACACACCACCTATGACAGGATGTCAGTACGTGGTTTAACTCTACTTTAGTTAAACAGTTTGACTACTTACTCTGGGAGGGCACCATGTCACATCTGGCACCATAAGGTCTGTAGTGGTTATTGTGCCTGTACTGTTCCTTTAAATAATCTACCAGTGCCCCTCCCGAGATAAGGTTCTGCATCCACCCTTGCATGGAAAGGGTGAGTTTGTGATCCGTTGCCATCTGACATGTTCTTTTCCTTTTCGGATAATTCTCCTATTTTCAACATCAAAGGAATCCCTATGTTTATTTAATACAAGATAGCAACATGATAATGCTTACACTCAATAAATATAAAACTAGGTTTTCTTAATTATTATTTTTTTTTTTAAATCCACATATATAATAATATAATTTTGGAAACTCAGACTTGGCATTGCAAAAAATCCCTGATATTGCAGAGACATTTTGCATTATAGACTTTTACATGTCAGCACAGTCATATGCACCTTTTTTTCTTTTTCGACTGCTAAATTATTTTCTGAATTTTTTATGTACCTCAATTCTGCTGAGGTGAACCATAGTATGGACTAAAGTCTGCCTTTTGATACTGTAAACATTGATTTATTTTGGAATGACAAGCCTTTTCATTTATATATCCGTATTGATACTTTGTATATCATGTGTGATTACAGCCTACCACGCAGGGATGTTACCGCAAATATTGCATAACTCTGACTTTACAATTTTCACAGGTGTGTTTTATAAAATAATATATATCTACACACCACTTCATGTTTATAGATGTTCTTTAGTGCACAATTTTACTTAATTAGTCTTTGCATTTTTTTATGACAAAAATGTATTAATAGGTTTCAGTCACAAAGTTGTCTTTTCAATTTTACACCTTCCTTGTTGAACTAAGTGTAAAGTTTAGTGAGTTAGTGACAGCATTAAACAAGGTGGTGATATTTAACCTGTAGTGTGTAAACCAGATGGAACCATTCAACAGCCATTTGCCAGTAGCCAAACAGGCTACAACTTTGAATCATGGAAGTTGTTAGTAAATTCTAATGACAGTGACTGCCATTTTAGTGATTATATACACGACTCTCACCCAGTCACCAATCCTTCAAAAAATCACTAAAATGCACTTTTTCAGGAAGGCATATCAACTAACTGTTAACAGCTTCCCATCCCAATACCTTGCTTCCTCTCCTGCTACTGTATCATCAAACAATTTAGAAACTCATTGAGCAACCTGCTTTTCCCATACATGACATACATTTTATATTTACCGATTGTGTCATTTTACCCATCTCCCCCTAGAATGCAAGCTCATTTGAGCAGGCCCCTCAACATTCTCTGTTCCTGTGCTTACAATTTGTTTGGTTGCAAATACTTGTCTGTTAGTCTACTGATTGTACAGTGTTGCTGAATTCTTTGGTGTTTTATAACTAATAATAATAATTACAAGCCCATAGTATGTCAAGTATAATTGTTTTGTTTGAATATAAACTAATAATCAGCATAATTATTAAACATTGATAAGCAGATAAAAGTAGAGTTCAAAAATATCCTCAAGAAAAAAAAAGACAATACACAAAATATTATAAACAAATATGAGCTTCAAGATATCATGGAGAGGCTTATAACATTTTAGAAAAAATTAGGAGCTATTTGAACTTCAAGGATGATGTCTGTTAAGAAACTGATATGGGGAGGGTTATCAGTGTTCTGCTCTAGAAAGTGGTGCAAAAATGTAAATGGAGAGTAGTTATCAATGGAATGTGCCTGCTGGTTGCACTGGCTTCCATTGTGATTGATCCACTTAGGAATTTAGAACAGATTTTATATTTTATATTTTGATAAATCTCCCCAGTGTATCAAGTTTGGTGCCACATACTTCAATTTCTACATCTTTCTCTCCTGTTCATCCTACGCAAATCATGGTACAAAAGAAAGGAAATGATCTCCACAGAATTTACAATTTAAATAAATAAGTACATCTTAGCACTGTTTTTCATTATTATTAATATTATGCAAAAAGAAGCAGTTTAGATTTCACTGTATTATCTAAAATAGCTATTTGGAGTTGGGAATTACCAAGAAGCAAGGTAAATCGAACTGGATAACAGGGACAAGTAGGAGAACATCAATTGTTAATAATTGTGAGGAGGCCATGCCCCATGGATCAGCAAAGTCACCTAGTGCAATTGTCCACCTCTGTTGAAGTTGCAATAGAGGCTGCTGCAGATACAAAGCAGGGGATGTTATCCAAGTGCCAAAAGGGTGGAGATGAAGGGCCAGTCAAGCAGGCATGGACAGTCCCAAAGTTTGCAAGAATCTAGATGCCTCTGGAGTGGTAAGTACCTTGACCTCAGTGACATCCTTAAAGGATCACTATAGTGTCAGGAAAACATACTCCTTTTCCTGACACTATATGACCCTTAGGACCTCCCCCCCCCCCCCTTGGCGCTGAAGGGGTTAAAAATCCCTCAGCCACTTACCTTTATCCAGCGCTGGGCTCCCTCAGCACTGGTGACCTCTCCTCCCCCGCTGACGTCAGCTCTCAATGCTCTCCTATGAACGTTCTGCACGCTGGATGCGAATTTCGCATCCAGCGTCGCAGAAGCGCCTCTGGCAGCTGTCAGGAAGACAGCCACTAGAGGTTGGATTAACCCTGAAATGTAAACATAGCTGTAACGGATAAATCCGGCACCCCGACTCGGTACCTCCGTTAATGGATGCTCCTAGCGCTTCCTGAGGACTCCAAGCACTCTGGCAGACACCACAATCACCGAATCTGAGAAACCTTTAAATTCTCCCAAGCATCTGAATGCTGTAGACCATTGAATAGGAACCATACGAATAGGCTTGTACTCCTAGCAGTCAACTGGAACAGCATGCAATAAATCCTTCCCCCAATAATGAGACGACACATCACTTTGAGGTTAAAACAGGAACTCTGGACTGGCTCATCCAGCCTGGCTTTTATTACACTTGTACACTTACAGGCCACACCCAGGGGGAGGCATAAAATCACCAATCACACATCTGGTGCAACCCACACATTCCCTCCCCTCAGATAAACAGTTAAACCAATTATTACATACAATAAAAATACAGTTTTCACATACACACTGTAACTTTAAAACCATACATCCAATTTCAATAAAAGTTGCATATTCAGACTCAGCATACATCAAACATAAACACTTCCAAAAATCAGCCAAATCCCTCCAGTGGATCAAAAGTTAGCTGGAAGTCCTTTATGACCGACCGCAAGCACAATTTCCTGCCCAAAACAGTTCCATAGATTTGGGCTGTGCGGTCGGTCAATTTCATGCGAAAAAATGACTAAGTCCCATTTCGAACGGGACTTAGTCTCTGGAGCTGCAAGTTCAGTATGGAAGAAGGTAAGGGTCAGCGGTGTTCGGCAGAATGTGTAGCCGATTTTAGTTCCACAGAATCTTTAACATACACCGCTGACCGCATTCGAATGACCAAAATGGCCGCCGCCACGTGTTCGGATGCCGAATGGCGGCCACCCAGCACTCGGCAATTAACCTGCAGTAACCTCACAGCCTGGGAGGTAAATTGCCTGCACACTTTAACTTCTGGGTGGTCCGCCTGTGTGGTACTTGGTTCAGTAAGCCCTATTTACTGAACCAAGTGGGGGAAAGCCAGGAACAAGTTATTTTACAGGTCTGGGGACATAGTCTTAAAGGGACATTGTTCACCAAAGTTACAAGATGTCCCCAGCCGGTTCTTAAAGGGCCATACACACCAAATAAAAGTCCATACGTTTTCAGGGGCCATAGTCTTAAAGGGTATTGTTACCCAAAGTCTCAATATGTCCCCAGACAGTTCTTAAAGGGCCAGCAGCAGTACAATAAAATACCATTCACTGTGCTTAAAGGGCCAGTAGCCGCCATATAAAGTACAATATGCCCCAAATAACCCAGGGGCCATAGTCAGTAGGTAGGAGGCTAGCAAACAGGCTTCTCCAGGGCCCAGTGGCGAGGTTGGTTTCGCCACAATAGCAGTTTCTCTGAAACTGCTATGTTTAAATCTGAAGTGTTAAAACCTGCGGGACCTGGCACCCTGAACACTTCATTGAGCTGAAGTGGTCTGGGTGACTATAGTGTCCCTTTAATAATGAAAAAAGATTTTGGTGTCCCCCATTATTTAATATTTAATTTCCTTATCCTGCAACTGATTCATTATTTTTATAGTCTTGGGGATTCCCCAAATTGTAACATGTCTCTTATTATTGCTGTCCTGCAAAGCTGTTAACTGGGCATGAAATGTTTCATGGCAGTTGCATGTGGTTGTCAGGTACCCACATGCATAGCCTATTATTCCTGGCTATGTCTGCAGCACTCGGGCTGGACTTATTCTATGGCCATTGCTGTGCTTCACCTGAGAATGATCATTCATCTGCTGGGTATATAAACTGCCCCTCCCTGAGAACATTATCAAGTCTTTGATCCTGGTGTATGTGTTCAGTTCCTGTTTTCTAGTCTCTTGAACTTGTATTCCATATTGACCCCGGTTTCTGACTTTGGCTACACTTTGTTTATCCTGCCCTCTGGCATCCCTTGACTTTGGCTACACTTTGTTTATCCTGATCTCTGGCATCCTTTGACTTTGGCTATCCCTAGACTATCCTGCTGTTTGTGACCTTGTCGTTACTGCTTTGGAACACCTTTCCTGGACAGCCCCCATACACAGATTCACATTCCAGGTGGCTTCTTACCTGGTCACCTTGGACTGCGTCTATCTGCAAGAGTGAGCAAACATATCTGCACTACAGACTCCCACCTCAGGTAAGACCCTGACTCCCACGCCACGACTTCCTCTCTTCTTGTGGAGATGCCAGACTGGTGTATGTCTCCAAGGTGATTTGGCCTGACCTGTTTGGGTTGTGAATCAGCGAGTCTGATATTCTGCTCTTCTAGCAGTGTCATAGTCTCCTCACTGCCCCCAAACTGGCTGGGAAGGGCTTTTCAAATGTGGCTTGGTGAGTGGCTGGAGCCAGCCTTCCAAAGTGTGCATGTGCTTGAATGGCACTCTCTTAAAGGGGCAGGAAAAGAAGGGAGGTGTGTTAGGAGCACATGGATGATATGGAAGGAGTGAGTCCCTTCTCCTATATATAACCAGCTGCCTCCTAACTCAATTCTACATAGTTACATAGTTACATAGTTAGATAGCTGAAAAGAGACTTGCGTCCATCAAGTTCAGCCTTCCTCACACCTGTTTTTTGCTGTTGATCCAAAAGAGAGAAAAAAAAAAAAAACCAGTTTGAAGCACAATTTTGCAACAAGCTAGGACAAAAAATTCCTTATTGACCCCAGAATGGCAGTCAGATTCATCCTTGAATCAAGCAGTTATTACCCTACATTGAAAGATTATATCCTTGAATATTCTGTCTTTGCAAGTATGCATCTAGTAGCTGTTTGAACATCTGTATGGACTCTGATAAAACCACTTCTTCAGGCAGAGAATTCCACATCCTGATTGTTCTTACAGTAAAAAAACCTTTCCTTTGCCTTAGACGAAATCTTCTTTCTTCCAGTCTAAACACATGGCCTCGTGTCCTATGTAAAGTGCTCATTGTTGTGCTCATTGTTGTGTTCACTACAGAATTCATAACCTGCATTGTTGTCTACCTGGTATTTGACCCTATTTATTTACTTATTATTTATTATTGCCATTTATATAGCGCCAACAGATTCCGTAGTGCTTTACAATATTATGAGAGGGGATTTAACTATAAATAGGACAATTACAAATAAACTTACAGGAATAATAGGTTGAAGAGGACCCTGCTCAATCGAGCTTACATTCTATAGGAGGTGGGGTGTAAAACACATTAGGACAGGAATTTGCAATCAAATAAGGTGGGCTGCCCTTTAGGGGAGGGCAAGAGAAAGGTATGTGAGGTAAGGGTTAGTCTTGGAGGCCATAAGCTTTCCTAAAGAGATGGGTTTTAAGGCACTTCTTAAAAGATGCAAGACTAGGGGAGAGTCTGATGGCGGTAGGCAGGCTATTCCATAGGAAGGGAGCCGCCCGCGAGAAGTCCTCTGCCTGTTTTATCATTTATGAACCAGTGCTGCCCAACCTGACCATGTACCTGCATATTCCCTATTTGTACCTAATTTTTGGTAATTTACTATGGCTACCTACTGCATGTATTGGGCTCCTTCCACTAAACCTTACAGTGGTAGGTGTACAGAAGGTCCGTTAAGCCCACACTCCAGAGGTCCTTCTACAAATCTCTGTATGTCAGTTTTGAGTGTCCCAACATATGATGGCAATAATTGTTTAATGTCCCAAACAAAGGCATTGATGTCCTCTTTCATAGAGGTTATAATGTGCTCAATAAGGGATCTCGTATATAAGTCCTATATCAGTCCTCCAAAACTGGTAGGCCATGATTCTAAGTGAATGCCTTCCCCTCAAAGGAATATCCACCATCTGACATGTCCAACCATTTTAAGAGCACCATGGTCTAGGGCTCTTTCCAGAAAATCACCAATATATTTGGGGAAATTGTGCTGCTTTTTCACCAGAACGACAGCCCATAGCCTCCTCTAACTGATTATGTTAAAAGGTAGGCATATGTAGCAGGTAGAATGGTATTGTAACCCATGTATTCAAGCTATAAGCTGAAGCTTCAGAAGCACACCTCATCAGCTCCACAGTTCGGTCCCCCTCCCCCTCAGCACTGTTTAACTTACCTACACATTACCTTTTTAAGGTTTTAAAGGTTGATTTGCTCTTTGTCTGGTTGTCCAAAAGTCATGTCCACTGACCACAAATGAAGCAAGTGTTTTTTGTTACAGGGAACATTCGGAATCCCCATCACTTACAAACGTCCCCACATCTAATAAAGTAAATAAATTTGCTTGCATCTAAACCTTCCCTCTTCATCCTTAACATCCGTAATATCCTCCTTTTCTTCTAATACCTCTTATTATGAGTATAGAAGTAGACAGGGACTTCATTGTACTTTGTCTTTCATATAGCTCTTCTATCTCTTTTCAACACTTGTTCCATGGATCTTTGGACAAGGAAATGTAATTTTACATGATATTAGAAATATGTTAATGAACACAAGACTAATTTTCTGAATCTTACTAACACAAGCCATAAAAAATTGCACTATAAAAATATAGGGAATATTATTTCTGATGTGAACTATGAATCATATTTAGATATTACCTCTCACATTTATAAAAGCGAGTGCAATAATTGTCTCAACAGTGATCCACCCTTTGCATCTAAATTTTCTCTTATGGAATTACCAGTGACCACAGAACCTTTTTAATAACCAGCACAATATGTTGTACCAATTATCTACACTTTGATGAAACTACACAAAACACCTTGTATTAACTTGAAAGACCAATTAATTCTGGTACAGGGTGATAAAGCCAAACAATTGTATAAAATAGAGATTATTTTAATAGAAATTTCTGGGGGGGAAAGGGAATATCTATAGTACATTCATTGGTAAATAAATGGTTTCTCCATATGAAATGCATATAATATTTGTATTATTCCACATTTCAGCTACTACCCTCTATATACGTTTTTTGCCTTAAATAACTAGACATCCCTCTTAACCAAACTCATAGTAAGCACTGGCAAATATTAACATTTGAGCCTGAATTAGCTAAATATATCTGTAATGAAACTTCCTGAACTTACAGACATTTGTAGAATTTGAAAAATACGTTGATAAAAAGTAATATTACTCAATGAAATGGCAGAACATGCTTAGAGGTTCCTAAAAGAGATAATTATAAATGCAGACATTGTGAGTATCGTGCCACTAATGCCAAGGTTATTTTTACTATTGACTCACATTCTGGGAAGAAAATCAAAATCAAAGCTGACATTATTTCTTCTACCACCTATGTGATGGGTACTTTACATTTCCCTTGCTTTAAATTTTACATAGGATGTATTGAGAGACCATATATCCTAGCACAAATAGATTATTACACATCTTGCAGACAATTAGAACTAGATTCTTAGAATTATATTTATTTGCATTTTTATCACGCATGCCTTGGCTTTACGGTTTCACTTCAGTTTGTTTGTTTTTTATTGCAAGATACTACACTGTCTGATACGGGATCATATTCACTTAAATAGAGCATTATGTAGAGAATCTGACTTGATTTTCGAGTTAAGGATACTGGTAAATGTATGATTGAATCTAAAACGTGCATGTATATGGCTAAAGGATCTGTTATTTACTAAATAAAATGAGTTTTACAATTTTTTTTACTTGTACTTAATTTGTACTTAATTTAACAACGTTTCTATTTCCTTTCAAAACTTGATGAAAGGATCCCTGTATTAAAAATAGTTTTTGAGGCGACATATGTCCTTTAAGAAGAGAGACAGGTCACAACTGTAATCAAAGGTAAGAATTATGCATATGAGGGTGACACCACTCACAAAGTTTTAGGCACCTTGAAAAGGGGTGAGGCAACTCCGAAATCAGTTGTTGATTTTTTTTCTAATATAGTGATTGTTGCTATACCTTTTGTGCACTATTTGTCAGGCTTATGGATTTTAATACACCGACATAATAAAGAATGAATATGTATTGCGTCATCATGGTGGAGTGATAACCTAATACTGACCCATATTTTTATTAATCCAGTTGTCTGTGCCTAATTCCAGATGCACATTAGCCTTATTTGTATAGGTTTTTATCTTTGAAAATATTTTTTTTATTTTATTACTAATGAACACACAAAAACAAATGTAACACCAAATGGAAAAATAAAAAAGTATAAAGTGCAGTTTTGCTGATAATTTTCCTGACTGACTTCTCACTTGTTTTCCCACCTTTAGTTTAAAGACATTACATTGTCATGAAGTTGTCATCATATTACATGTGTGATTTAATATGAACTGATAGGAAAAAATGTTGATGGAATTCTTGCAAAAATTAAAGACAAGCAGAAAATAATGTCAAACACCCATATTTAATTAAATTTTTACTCTTTTTTTTTTACAAAAGTTTAAAGGGAATTTTTAGCAGAAAATGAGCACACAAAAAAATTCCTATATTGCAAAATAAATCACCAACACATCAACTACACACTGATTGCATCAAGCATTGTCAATGTAACGTCACTTATGTAAAATATTGTCTTGAAGCTTTCTTGGCATCATACTTGACTCTGGCCTCACCTTTGAGCCTCACATTGATTATGTTGCCAAATCCTGTAGATTCCAACTTAAAAACATAGCCCGCATCCGCCCGTCTCTTACGAAAGATGCTACCAAGGAGCTTGTCCACGCTCTAGTAATTTCCAGCATGGATTATTGTAACCCTCTTCTGATTGATCTTCCCAAAAGCCGTATTGCACCGTTACAGTCTGTAATGAATGCTGCCGCCAGATTGATTTTCCTCTCTAGTCGGTCCTCTTACACCTCACCCCTCTGTCAGTCCTTACATTGGCTTTCTGTATCCTATAGGAGTGAATTCAAAGTGCTAACCCATACATATAAAGCACTGAACAATTTTAGCCCCTCTCATATCTCTTCACAGATCCATAGGTATGCCCCTTCTCGGTCCCTCCGCTCTGCCTGTGACCTTCTCCTGTCCGCTGCTCACACACGTATGGCCAACTCGCACTTGCAGGACTTCTCGCGGTTGGCTCCCTTCCTATGGAAAAGCCTGTCAGCCCCATCAGACTTTCCCTAGTCTTCAATCCTTTATAAAGTGTGTTAAAACCCTTCTCTTTAGGAAAGCTTATGACCCTCCAGAGTAACCTCTACCTTACATACCTGTCTCTTGCTCTCTCCTAAAGGACAGCACTCTACTCTCTCCTACAGCTCTGCTTCACTCCCACCTTATGATTGATATTTCCTGTCCTAATGTGTTTTATACCCCACCTCCTTTAGACTGAAAGCTCATTTGAGCAACCTATTGTTCCTGTAAGATTTCTTGTAGTTGTCCTATTTATAGTTAAATCCCCCCTCTCATAATATTGTAAAGTGATACAGAATCTGTTGGTGCTATATAAATGGAGATAATTACATATATATATATATATATATATTTTTTTTTTTCATAAATATACATGCAGACTTTAAATATATAACTATGAATATACATTTAAATTCTACGTGCATATTTAAGTAATATTTTTACATAATAAAGTAATTTATTGATTGCAGTTTGAGGGACCTGCCTGACAACCCAGGCAGAAAGTAAGAGAATAAAAAAAAAATAGATTCACACACACTGAAAAAGGTGCAATATATAAATATACCACCTATTACAAGTATAAACACTGTGGTTTCATCTGAAAAACAAATGAGATATACATAGTGCTTTCCATAAAATAAAATATAAATAGTTTAAAATATATGAGGAATGAACTCACAAAGATGGAGCCACATAGGCTCTATGTACATCGCCCTTGGGTGCCTGTCCAGGCTCTCGATATGCTTCTATGAAGAACTTAGTATCCACAATGTTAGAATATATAGATACAAATTTATTGAATATTATAATAAAAAAGTATATTAAGGGACAAAGGTAAGGCAGGTATT
This sequence comes from Pelobates fuscus, assembly GCF_036172605.1. Classification (NCBI taxonomy): domain Eukaryota; kingdom Metazoa; phylum Chordata; class Amphibia; order Anura; family Pelobatidae; genus Pelobates; species Pelobates fuscus. The sequence goes on along the minus strand of NC_086319.1, from coordinate 32,411,453 downwards.
AAAGCATAGTATTGCACAGTATTGCACTGCAATTATGGCCAAAAGTAAAAGCAGTGAAAAATACAAAAGCATATAAGCATAAAATACCGCCAACAGGAAAGTCCCAATAAAAATCCAGTGGTAGGCAAACACGTTTCAGCCCTAGATAAGGCCTTCCTCAGTGCTGTATCACTGGAAAATCTTCAGGGTTTAAATACCCCTCTTGATATGTTCAAGTTGTTCCGGCTGTGATTCAGGGATGTTGCCGATCGCATCACTTCCGGTTCGGCAAAAAACACATGACTTCCGGTTTGACGTGGTCACATGATAGTATTGCGTTCCACCATGCGTTCCATACCCAGGCATGGTGGAAATAGTCTCAGTAAAATCCATACCAAAGGAGGGCATTTTCCCATATATGCAAATAAAACATAAGTTAAAAAAAGGAGACCAAATATAAAACAGTAAGTAAGCTGTGAATTAATGAGAGATATATGTTAATATAATATGCATAAAAGATAAAACATATCAAATAAAGCAGAATGGATATTTAGAGGGGAGAGAATGCCCAATAAAGTAAAATTAATTATTAAAATTATATCTATAAACATATGAGATTATAATAAACAAATATATAATAATATAGAAACAATCTCATATCTAAATATTAAAAAAATAGTGTAATCATAAAAAATGAACTAATTCAAAGTCTATATTAAGACCTTTGGGGCACATGGTATCCAAAGTAAAGATCCATTTGCCCTCTAATTTACTAAGTTCTCGGACATTATCCTCTCCTCTCCAGTTAATTCGCTCTTTCCCAATCACCATAAAACTTAAAAGGGAAGTGTCACCATTATGTTTTTAAGGAAATGTGCTGATACACTATGTTTGGTGTATCCCCTCTGTATGTTCCCCATGTGCTCCATAATGCGGGTTTTTAAACTTCTAGTAGTCATACCCATATACTGGAGCCCACAGGGGCACCAGAGGAGATACACCACATTAGTGGAATGGCATGTAACGATATCACGTATCTTAAAACAACTTCCTGTGACTTTAGACTTGAACATAGTCTGTGTATCTTTTTTAAAAAGAGTATTTTTGCACAGTAAACACATTTTACAAGGATAAAAGCCTGGTTTTTGGTTAAAAACATTTTTTTCTCTCTGTTTGCAATTTATAAAACTTTTAACGAAACGATCTTTAATAGTTTTAGCACCTTTGAAAATAATATTCGGCCTATCACTTATAATATCTTGGTAGCCCAGGAATGAGAATTACCCCCTTGATGGTATACCACTTGCAAAATAAGACAACCCAAGGTATTGCAAATAGGGTATGCTCAGTCTTTTTTAGTAACCATTTAGTCACAAACACTGGCCAAATTTAGCGTTCATAATAGTTTTCTGCATTTTTTTTTTAATTCTTTATTTTCTCAGTGTTTGAGTTTAACATTCTGGCTTGCTCTGCTACAACGGCAGACGCCAGCCGCTTTTCATACTTAGCATAACATTTTGCGGACAAGTGAGACAGTGCATATCATACATGTACAAGTTGAAAATGGTTAACTACTGGTGGCATGTTCCGTTATGCATTGTATTTCATGAACACTATTTTTATTTTTTATTATCAGGTTTGTTTATCAATATTGTTAGTCCCACATGCCTGCCCCGGTGTCGGGAGCTTAGTGTTCCGTGATATTCGTCAAGTATATGGTGTTGGGTTGGTGGTTCTATGATGTGTGGTGGTTGTGAGTCGATGAGGGGTATTTCCCTATAGTTGGTTCGGTTCTAGCCTTCATTATTCTGTGTATGGTTGGGGTTGGTGTCATTTTTAACCCGCTTCGTGGGCCATGTTTGGCGAGTGTGCCTTGCGGGCCGTTAGGCGGGTGGTTTAGTGTGTGCTAATGTGGGAAGGTACGAGGCCAGTTCGTGTGTCGGCAACTCAGCTCCTGGGTGTCCTGCAAAGTTTCTCCACAGGAGTGCCTCGAGGTCCGTGGGTGTCAGCGGGCGGTAGGCCTCAACTCGGCAGCGACGCTTTTGTTGCTTTTGCAGCTGGAAAAAAGACATCGGCCGGTTCAGCCCCACTAGCTGGTTCAGGTTCTTTGTGTTTTAGAGTCATATCAACAGTATTTTAGTCGTTATCAGGCGGATTAAGGGTTACTCCAGGAGAGCTCAGGAATATGGCGTCTGTTCAAGTTTGAGTTCCAGTTTTCTGCATTTTTAACACAAACAAGTAAATATAAATGTTAACTTTGGCCAGTGTTTGTGACTAAGTGGCTACTAAAAACACCAGTCATACCCTATATTAAATACCCTGGGTTGTCTACTTAAAAAACAATATGTACATGTGAGGTGTGATTCCGAGATTTATGACAGATAACAAAATTAACACTATTGCTTAATTTTGAAAATATGTATTTTGAAACAGCAATGTCCTACTTGTACTTATAGCCCTATAACTTGCACACAAAAAAAGATAAGAACATGTTAACACTGGGTATTTCTAAACTCAGGACAACATTTTGAAACTATTTGGCATGGGTGTTTTTTGGCGGCTGTAGAAGCGTAACAGATTTTGAGGGTCAAAGTTAGAAAAAGTGTTTTCATTTACATTTTTTCATCATATTTTATAATTTTTTTATAGTAAATTATATGATATGATAAAAATAATGGTATCTTTAGAAAGACCATTTAATGGCGAGAAACTGTATGAAATATAAAGAGTAAGAGGAAAATTATTGCTAAACAAAAACACTGCAGAAATATAAAAACAGCCCTGGTCCTTAATGGTAAGAAAATTGAAAAACTATCTGTTATTTAAATAAGCATCTACAATATAATGTTAGAACATACAGGGCTATTTACTAAAAAAAATAATTATAATTCATTATTTCTTAATGGCATTACTGAGGCAAAAATTGCTATGTTTTGACAATAGCTGAGCTGCAGAATTTTTTGGAATTAATTTGCGAATATTTGGAGTTTAGTGAATAAACCTGCCAGTGTCAAATAACAGCATAAAACACAAATATTCCAAGCCACAAAGAAATATGTCCTCAAGAAGTGTTATCTTAACAATGTACAAAATGATTGGAGACTGTGTATCCCAAACCCTTAAAAGAGATGTCTTGCCGAATCATAGGGGGAGCCAGTATACATTCTCTGTATATTGTGGAGATAGAAAAATTACTGTTTGTATAATCTGCATATCTCAAATTGGGTTTTGGAAACTCATAAAATCATATTTCTACAAGAGTCCCTAACTTCACATGCAAACCAATCATGATCAATAGTGATCCTGATACTAAAAAAAAGGTGACCCACACATAGTTATGTTGAATAGTAATTTTACCACATTACAGGAGGCTTCGTATTTTGCATATCTCTCTTTACTAACTCCATACAGCAGTAAAGAAACACATAGAAAAAAGAACCAATCACAGGAGAGCAGGATGTAAACAAGGCAATATGACCTTATCATTTCCTCTTTCTTTACTGCTCCATCAAGCAGACAGGTCACAGTATTACTCTCCTCCATTACTTTATGTTTCTATTGCCTCTTTGAGGTTGTTTCTGTAATATATATTTTTATATACTTTGCTGTATGTTCTTGCTGTGCTTCTGTACTATGTGCAGCTGTGTTTTTTCTATGTTATTTCATAGATATTATGTAGATTTAATGTTATACTTATTTCATAACCTTTAGTTGTGATTAATATCACTTGTCATTTATCAGTTTTATAGGCATTTCATCCTATGTTTTGATAAGTATTATATGTACTTTATATGTATTTAATAGATGTCATATGTATTTTATAATATGGACTAAAAAAAAAACAGTTTCTGCTCCTCACAGGAAACCCCAGTGTTGGCCTCTCCCATAGGATGCCCATAGCAGCACTCCTCCGCACTGACGGATGGTTGGCGGTATTGGGAGCCAAGATAGTCGGAACCCCAGGCACAAGGCACAAAGTTCTGAAGGGACTTTATTAGACACGCAAGGGTCCCACGGCTTTCATAAGGGCCCAAACCCCTAGGAAGGAGGTGTTATGTGAGTACCTTTACAAGGGATTCTTTGGAACAGAGCCGGTCGTCAACCACTTCGGGACATCTGACCTGAGATCCGCTACCGCTAGCTCTATTACCCATATAGAGTGAGAGTCAACCAATGGTGCTCCAGATAAGCGGACAGAGAACACGGTACACACAGATACCATCAATATACCTCCTACTACATCCACAGGGGATTTCACCACATCTAGGTGAAAGGCACTCAATCCTGGGGAAGACCACTTTCACGTAGTCAACCGACTTGCCTTCAGGACCTAAAGACACGTCAGGACGGTATTCTTGCTTCCCGCTCAACCACCTTACCTAGCTTTCAGGGGACATCCTCTCCTTCCCGATCCAGTAGCTCGGAGCCTGGTGGGCCCTGATAAACAACCAAAAGAAGCAATGAATAAAGGCAGGGTAGACGAGACACTCTCTTCCGGGAAAACCTAATTCAGATCACTCCAGGGAACTGAAAACTCGTCAACACCAACGTTCATCCGAGAACCAGCTGGAACCTCTTGTAGAATACTATTCGCTCAGAGGATTCATAGACTATTCCACAACTTGGAAATATTCGTACGACTCTCTGCGGCACCACCATGACCCTGTACGTTTTATACCTAGACTTCTTGGTCCTATACTTCACAATACATGGATTGTAAAGAAGTACTAAATCGTCTGCACCCTACTGCAGGTAACCACAGATTAGGCGGTCAGGTTTCACATCCACCAGGATGGACCAACTCACGTTTGTCAGACAACATGTAGGCTCTTTCGATCCCCGTCTTCTTCACAGAAGATTAACCTGTCTCCCGGGGGAGACACATCTCATAGGGGCCGACTGATTTGGATATTACCACTCGTCACAGTATAAGTTGAGGCACGATGGTGATCGCGCTCAGTCCGACCTGACCTCCCCGGAGGACTTATGCTTCTCATGCTTACAAGGTCTACAGTCATTCTCGAGCAGGCGAGGATCTTCTCTTGCTACATTCATGGCAAACAATTCCTCACGGAGCCGTAGGGTACTCACATCTTCTATCCCAGAAGGGACGGCTACCTGGGGACCTGGACCCGCTTTGGGGGTTTCTTGGCAGGTCAGCGGATGATCGCAGGCTGCCGGGGACCTCTTAGGAATCTGGGAACCCAGGGATGCGACGACCCTACCCCTACATCTGGACATTCCCAGCCTGTCTGGTTCGATCCTGCACCTTAATCCCTTATGTGAGGATGGAGACGGAACTGCAGCCCGCATCACTACCTGAGGGTGCCCAAGGGATTAGGATCCTCTAGGATACCAACTACCCAATGTCATACATCTCCAGCTTATGAGTTGTCGAGGTCGTTCTCCTTTCACTCTATTGGACTAAACATCCTGCTGACAAATGGTCAGACATGGTCTTGTATATTTTCCCTTTAGACGGTGTATATGTGGGCGCTCAACTGGGAAGACCTCCCCACAACGCCGAATACTGTGTCTCTCGGCACACCGTAGGACTCTTTTTTAGTTCTATACTCTTTTCTCAGCATTAAAAATACAAAATACGAAGCCTCCTGTCATGTGGTAAAATTGAAGATTATGCTAGCTTTAGTGTACTAATAATCTTAATTTTATAATGACAGGAGGCGAGTATTTTCCCCCCCTGCTTCGCTGCCCACCCTTTCTATTCGTTTGCTTTGCAGAAATCAGGTGCTAAGGTAGGTTTGCCTCTCACATTGGTGCTTATATGATATGTTCGTACTTCCATTAATAAGGAATCCTCATTAGAGTTCTCATTACAATTACTCAGTTATCAGGTTATAGTTACTATATTATCCAATGGGATGTTAGTTGGTACTTTAATTGGAGTTACATGTTCGTGACTATGTCTAAACCTGTCACACATTCTCTTTTCATATAATTCGTCTTTGAAGATAATTGGCAGTTCACGTGAAACTATTGGAGAATTTATCCTTCGGATTTGTCTCAACCCTGAACTCTTTTTCGTTGTTCGAATAGAATTCTTTGGAAGTTTGCTCCTTCGCACATGGGAACTTGGAGTTATTATTAGTTTTATTGTTTGCTATATATTTACTTCTGCTTGTTGTCGCTTTATGAAAGAGGAAATGATAAGGTCACATTGCCTTGTGTACATCCTGCTCTCCTGTGATTGGTTCTTTTTTCTATGTGTTTCTTTACTGCTGTATGGAGTTAGTAAAGAGAGATATGCAAAAACTCACCTCCTGTCATTATTGAAATTAAGATTATTAGTACACTAAAGCTAGCATAATCTTCAATTAAAAAAAAGAACTGAGACACAACGAAAAAGTGGATCCACATTAGCTAATGATAATATTCAGAGGGGTAACCTACAATTTAGCACTTCAAGTTACATTTCTAGAATAGAAATATCAAATGAAAATAAATTTGAATTTATAAGTTACAAATTGTTGTATTACCATAGATGCCAATAGATTTATTTGACTATTTTAATTGAGCCCAACATATTAGCATCTAATGATAACGTTATATTGATGTACACATACAATTTTATTTATTCCAAAAAAGGGTTGGGAAAAACAAACCATACACACATCTAAGGACAATGGTGGCAGTGAGATAGGTTTAAATGCTGTGTTCAAGCTGAACTTCAAGTACAGTGAATATCCAAGTAAAATGTCTTCTAAGTAATAAGTCAGTTCCACTCTTTTTTTTTTTGTTCATTAATTTCTTTCATATAATTTTTTTTGTAGGTAACAGTCTTTACTTATTTTGGTTATGTCAACTTGGCAGCTAATCTGTGCTAGAGGTATAGTAAAATAATCAAGCCAATATTGCAAATATTATCATTTAGAATACTACATTTTACACTATTCCATCCTTATATCTACTTTTTTTTTGTTTTTTAATGTACAAAGTATAAAGGATTTGATTCATTCAGTTAAAATATAACAACTGACACTGTCTTGGTTTACACACTAAGCTTTCTTTTTTTTGTGTACAAGAATAGTGCTTATGTTTTTAAATCTATTTGTGAAATTCAATTTTACCATTGCTTCTGTAAGACATATTATTAAATGAAAAACGCTGAAAAGTATCACATGATGGCACTGTTTCCATTTCCACTTTACTATCAAAATATAACATCGATAAACTGCTTTTTTAAAATGTTACCTACATCATGCATTGGAATGTACACTAAATATAAGTGTAGAATACAGCATATATGGGCTGACAGATCGATTAACCCCTTAGGTATTTAATCACACTAAGTATTTAACCTTTTAATTATTAGCCTCTACAAATGCACGTTACACCATCTAGTCACCAAAGAGTTAAATAAAAGCGAACTCATTAAACATATTAATTTTGCTTCCTGGAAATGTGTTGGAATCGAAAAACATAAACAGAGGCATATGTGGTGTAAATAAACGTTGCCGTTTACCAACAGCATAATGTGTTATTTTGTAATATTATTTATCAAACACTAATATTTTTATTTTAAGCACTGGTAGTAAGAAGATTTTAAAATGTGCACGTATTACAACATTATAATAATCACTGCAATTAAAAATATGAAAAGTTCTAAGACAACAGAGATACATAAACTGCCTGATTATATTTTTGATAATAAAACATATTATTTGTGGAAAATGGCTGTAAATATATTTATGTAATACAAATTATACAAAATACATCTTATGATCCCATACAAACATTCGTGAATGGCAATGTTTTCATTTATTGCTTGCTAATTCTTCCATGATGTTGTGACCTATCAAGATGCTTTTCGCTTATTTAGTAATGAGTGAAATCACAATTCTCTCAGAACACTTTATTATTAGATAATCTCACAAAAGGCGATAACTTCATTTAAACTCATTTATGTTGATATGACTGGACACCTTTGTTTTGTAAATTCTTTCATGACTCAGAGTACAAGACATATGCTAATGGGGCCCTTTTGTATATCACAGGGACAAGGTCATAACCCTCACAGTCTCTGCATGGTGGCAAATCATTAACAGTCTTTCTGGTTATAACAATTATTTCTAATTTACACTAATTTATGTATGAAGTATCAGAGAATGCAATCTTATAACAATGGCTATGGTCTTAACTAGTGGATTAGTACCCTTGGTACAACTACGATACATCAGATATTTTGATGTTCTAGATCAAACACTCTGCCAGTTGGTGTGTTTTCATATGGATAAAGTTAAAGGTGTCCTGCACACAAGTAAGTTTACGTGGGAGCTCTGTGGAAGAGGGTCTGCAGCACACTAGGAAAACACAAAATAGAGGTCCACAGGTGTCACAACATAGGGTGAAGGCAAAAATATATTTATAGGAGGCGTTGTATTTTTTTTGTGCTTTTTGATCTCCAATAAATAAATCTTTTTGCCTTCACCCTACGTTGTGACATCTTCTGTTTTCATATGGATTTATATTTTACAATAAATACACAAACCTGCCGTTTCAAATGCTCTGTTTCTGTAAATGTATGTTATCATGATCGTGAATTAAAAGTACAACTAAGAAATCAACAGATTATTTACATCCATCATTGATTACCACTACTGCACAATTCTCAATATAGTGAACAAAACTATGTATATTTTACATAGGCTTCAAGGGTCTCATCAATATTTATAACCAAAACACTGTTTTAAATTGAAAATAATACAATTTACATATTTAATATAAAATATAACAATATATTTTGTCTTACAATCATTCATTCAAGTTCAGAATTGTGAGCGCAGAAATATACATTTTGTAAATAAATAAAAGTTTTAGCAGCAATTATAATAAGATTGCCTTATTTTGTGTTAATAGGCATATGAACGTAATCTATAATATGCTTTTTTTTTGTAAATGCAGAATACCCCCGAAAAAACTAACTGAATATAAAATGACAGAATTATCTCATGTAATAAAATAATTGCATGATAGAAAATGTTTTTGTTTCTTAAATGTATGTCAATATCAAAAGGAATTGCTGTCTTCTAAAATGCCCGATCACTTCCAAATTACCCCTTGCAATACTTGCTGTACTTTGTAGAACACTGTAAATGAAGCCATGTAGGCAACTATAAGGAAAGTACGGTTTGACAAGTTGACTGCTAGATAAGTTTGTTTTCTACAATTAAAGGCATGCACAAGATTGATGCTAATTGGAAATAAAGAATAATAGAATGTTATTTATAGTTCATTTTTCATTTCCAAGCCACATGAAAGAAAAAAGAACAATGTGAACAGAACATGGTTTATTTTGATGTTGAAGGTTTCAAGGGACACTGTAGGCATTATAACCATTTTATCTCATCGAATTGGTTAGAGTGCCTGGGTTTCAGTGGCAGTGTCCCTCTATTGAGTGTTCAACCATTTTTGAGCTGACACTAAATAAAAATCCTTGGACACCCACAGTCCAACCCCCACTGGAGGTGTGGCTAAGGCAGAGATTACATACTTCCTTCTAGTCATACCAATTCATACCAACATTAGTCTGTAGGCAGTCAGCTGACACTATTAGCCAATCACAGCTGCCTGATGCCGTATATGATAATGATTCCTCATTAACCCAAGCAGCACGGATTGGATGGGCTGCTGGAAACTTTTGTTTAGCATTAAAACATTAAAAACAATACTCCAGACACTATAACTACTTTAATGAGATGAATCAGCTAGAGTGTCCCTTTAGTATAGGACTAGCTTGTGGGGTTGTCTTGCAACTATGCAAGCTTAGCTTCTAGTAATAGATAATGTATACTTGCAATTCTTTGAGACCACTAAGCTTCGTTTGTTGCGCAGTATTGCATTGCATTCATCAGAAAAGATAAAACAATGACTGTTAGTATAAATTGTATGGTTATAAGCTTCTTCAGTTCTTTGTTACGAATGCCATACTTTAGTCTGTATTTAGATAGCATGCTATGAAAAAAATAAAAAAAATGTCATTTTAAGCACAATGTCATTTTGTATTATATTGGTTGCAGTATGTAGTGCAAAATTTAGTAAGCAAATATAATATTAATATAACCCCTTAACTAATGAGCACGTTAAAAGCTGTTCTTTCAGAAATAATATAACATTTATTTTATTTGAAACAAAAGATGAATGGCAAATAAGAAAGGACAAGCAGTTTTTTTGTGCTTAGGGAGATCTACAAATAGAACCTTTTGCACATATACAGATTATTTTTAATTTATGAATTAATCCAATGCCATAATAAAGTGTATTTAATAAAATATATAATGTAATGTATTAGAGATAACATTGCATTTGCCTTCATTCTGGTGAATGCAAAATAATAAATTTCAATTTTCTAGTATACAGAAATTGTTATAGTGTAATATGCATACAATTCTGAAATATTATTACGTTTATATCACCTGCAGAACTGATCTCTGCAGTCAACAAAGCTCCACCCCCTTTTGCCCAGCACATATTTCCTTATTAATGCTAAGTTTTACCCAAATCAAAAATCAAATACCAGGTCCCAAGCTTAGAGAAATATTTTTTAAAAAATAAATAAAATCATTATTCATTTAGAGCTGCATTAGTTCAATTAACACTTTTAAGTATTCATTTTTACGAGTCTTATAAAAAGGTGACTTGCTATATAAAGTTAAAACATTTTTCAGACTTGGTCAGTCACTGGATGATACTGGATGATATTTTAACTCGCACCAGCCAGAATTTCATGAGATTTGGAGTCCATCAGAGACAAGAAATATTTTGCATTCGGTTTATAGAATATAAATTGAGTGGCCTGTGTGAGTTCTATTCCTCTGATGTCTGCACCTAGGAAGGGCAGAAGTCAAAACCCAGAACCTATATATATGTGTTTTTATTCTTTATTGGGGAATCAGTGAGTCAAGTCAGGAGCTCTGGCATTCTGTGTGTCATTTACCCAGTCTTGGGCAGCCTTTCCAATGCGTTTACTGTTAGCATGCTGTGTTTGCTGTTTGTGATGACACAAAATGCAAATGTTGTGCACAACTGATATTTCCAGCAAGGGACATAATATTCCAACTGGTTGATTGACAGCCCAGACAGGGAGACTAGGAAAAAAATTATTTACCTCTGGACATTAAAAAAAAAAAAAAAAAATGTAACGGATGCATGTCCATTACATGTTCTTTGTACCATAATTACTTTTATAGGATAAAGTGGTTATGGTGTTTAGCATAGTCCTTTACATTTTAGACAGATTTTCCACAGCCCTGAAAAAAGATGCAGGAAAATATGAACACTCACAAAAATCATGAAAGCTCTCAATTTACTTTACACACACAGTAGCAAAGGTAGTGTAAATCCCAAATGCACAAAGAGTGCATGCTCCGAGCAGGATTGGGGTATATGTGTTTTTTTATGATGATTTCTATATGTGTACATCTGTTAGAAAGTAGAATTGAAGAAACCATTACCTAAATCAGTTACATCCAGGAGGATGAAGTCAGAGCTTTTGTTCACATTAAAAAGATATAAAAAGTATGTTAATAGTTGACGTAGTATAAAATAACCAGGGCAATATTATGTTGTCTTTCCAAATGTTTTCTAATGGCAGCACAAAATATAAATGTTCTTCCAAAACCTTTAGAATGAAGTGTTTCAGAGAAGCTTGATACAATGTATCTTCAAACTATAAGCCCTGCCACCATATATTTTGTTGTTGGGTCTTAACAGTAAATCGGTTCCCTGGACCATTTCTTAACCAATCTAAGCCACTTCTATCCTCTGTAGAAGGTAAGGGGACTGGAACGGGTGTTTTTACAGATGTCTGAGCAGTATTTTCCCATAATGGTGGCCAACAGGATCCCCAATATCCTCTAACATTTATAGGTGTACCCACTAACAAGTACAAACCTTTCCTATCTCTTTTCCAGTGAGTTATGTACAAAACCTTCCATCTCTTCTTTAAGTTATCTATGAAGAGGGTAACACATACATGTCTATTATTACTATTAATATTATTATTTTTCAAGATGTTTGTTAATAGTAACAATACTGGCCACCTTAAATATTTGTTTTTCGGAAATGTTTTTTAAAGCCTAATTTAGACCTTCATTTTATGCCAGACCCCTCCTCTTTAGATTTCTTCATATCCAATCTCTGATACATACTGACTTCTTTTCTCAGGTTCTAATAATTAACTTTAGAATTTAGAATTTATTAGTAATTAAATCAAAGGGAAATTTAGTTTTCATCAATTTTCATTTAGACCTTGGGTTTAGATGTCATTATTGCCCAACTTAATGGTACTGGTTTTATGGACTTTGGAAGGATGAAAAACTGCACTATCCTGAAAATAAAATTGTAACTGATACAGTGCAGGTATTGACCTATGTCGAGCTACTTCTGAGCAGCTACATTTAATCATCATCATCAGTAGCTACATTTAATCACATTATTATAAGAAGTTTAAGTATTCTATGCTTTCTGAAATCACGTCTCACATGAAAAAAATAAATAAACGGACCCATCCTGTGCTGGGGTTGCTTTCATCAGAGTTTATTTTTAAAAAACAATAAACTGTGTTTAATTAAGCCATATAGCAAAACTGCAAAGTTTAGACCATTATAACCGAGGTGAACTGGAAATTGTTTCCAACCTTAAAGTGTTTTATAATCTCTAAGAAATAAATAGCTTGGCTTATTTAGAGTGAGTTGCAGCTAAGATCTTCCCAATTCCAATTGGACGTTTCTCAAAGATGGAGAGAATTTGCTGGGGTATCATAAAAATGCAGTTGCAGGGTAAATTGACTTGTTTGAGAACAACCGCACTTGTGTCCGAAAAAGAAAACCTTGGAATATACATTCTAAAGTGATCCCCAACGTATAATTATTTTTTTCAAGTTAACGTGAAAAGCTTGGACAATGTGTATAATCCATCTAGCTTTGCCTACATGGAGACATTTTAAGCAGCAATGTATCTAAAATACTACATCTGTAATTTGTATGTAGAAGATATCTAAAGATCTATGATAAGTAAATGTATTTGCAAAGTTAAAGAATGTAACCCTATTAAATTGCAAAACTCCCATTCCTTTTTCTAAATATGTTGTAAAGGAAACCATTCTTGTTTTTAATTGTGAAAGAACTATTGGTAGAAAAAAAAAAAGTGAATCGGCTTTATCCACTGAGCACTGAACACTCTTCTACTGCTATGGTGGTCCATTTCCTGTTTCTGATAAAGGTATTTCTGGTCTTAGTTACATGAAACAAGCTCAGGAATGAAAGAGTAATTGACACTATTGAGGTGGACTTACTTCCTCCCACATATACTGTGTATTTTATATAAGTACAATTGTATTACAATTATACAAATATGCATATAAGAAAATATTTTAAACCAATATTACACTATCAAGTTACTTTTTTAGCAAATATATTGGAAAAATGACGCATAGTTTTATTATATAAATATTAGAAGGTCCGCTTGTCTAGGGTCTTTTTCACTATTGTAGTAATAGACATTTTTGTGTCACTATATAGTCACACCTTACACTTTACTCATTTGACCTGTTAGTGTTTAAAATACTTTATTACTTTGCTACTTGTCAGGGCATATCTCCTGCAATTATGAGGCTGGAGAGAAAGAGCCAGAGGTAAGGTATTTAGACAGGTCAGCCCAACAGAACAGAACAATATCGTAGAGCAGAAACAGAATGGGCAGAAACGCAGTGTAATAGTTGCTAGTATATATTGGCTTATTGTGTGTGTGCTTTTAGGGATATTTCTCTGGTGTGACTATTCTGTTGGATGTAAGACTGTTTGAAAGCATACTCATGGTGGCGATCCCTTTAGATTCAACACTAAAGGGTTTAAAGGGCATCCCAACTGTCAGTTATTGTTCTTATTGTCCCATTTAAATATATTTGAAGAAATTGTTCAAGGACAATGCATGCAATTGTTTCCAGAAAGATCTAGAGTTCCATTATGCTTGACATGTGAAGAAACAAAACCCCAATACATCAACTTTGTTTTAGATACTTCTAGAGTGTTTAGGGTGACTCCTGTAAGCTAAGCAGACCATCTTAACCCAGATGTGTCCATGTTGCTAACAGTAGTGGTGGCTAGGTAATGCATAACCAATCTCCACTTAAACACCTACTTACACCACGAGTAGCCATAGCATCCACACCACTGTGATAGAACCTAAAGGCTCAGAGATAGACTGCACCTTAATTACACTTTATGCTTTTAAGACATTCCATTGGAACTTCAGAGACTTTTTAGTCCTATATTCTCATTTTCAGAAACTTAAAGGATTCCTGGCAAACTCGTTTTCCTGACACTATATAACCCTTAGGACCCCCCACCCTCAGGGGCCCCCCTCCCACTGGGCTGAAGGGATTACGTCTCCTCCTACTCCGATGTCAGCTCCCTAGTGGAGCGGAATGCACATGCGTGGCCAGAGCTGCTCGCACATTAAAAATGCCCACAGAAAAGCATTTCTTAATGCTTTCCTATGGACGTTCTGCACGCTGAATGTGATTTTTGCATTCAGTGTCGCAGAAGCGCCTCTAGCGGCTGTCAGGAAGACCGCCACTAGAAGCTGGATTAACCCTGCAATGTAAACATAGCAGTGTCTGTGAAACTGCTATGTTTACATCTGAATATTTAAACCTGGGGGAACTGGCACGTAGACCACTTCATTGTATACAATGTTTTATCTATTTACTGGCAAGAAAACATATGCTCTGGCTTCTAAAATGATATTTTTTGACCTAGCACGATTATTTATATAGTGTATAGACTGCACTCAACAAAATATGCAAAAACAATTATTTATATGCATTTATATAAGAACTGTAAAAGAGCATCAATCCACTGAAGAATCTGTAACATATATTATAATGATAAGTATACATTGTTTTATTGCAGCAGTCAGTTTAGAACACATATTTTAACCAAGCACCACCGTATTTATAAGAACACAATTTATGGTATATGTACATATAATTAATAAAAATACTTATTTGTTAAAGTATATCATAGGAAATGTTCTCCTAAGCTGCAACATTGTGCCAAAGCTGCTGGGTAAAATGATCAAATAATTTGCAACACAAATTATGTCTGGATGTGATGTTTCACCTTCAGGGTCTTTTTTAATGAATTTCAGCTTTTAAAGGAATAGACAGAATATGTGTTATACTTGACTTAATCATTTGAATTCTCAAATGGTTACTGATAACAAGGATAGAATAATGTATAATAAAACTGAAATTTGCAGCAAATGTAAAAAGATGTTTATCAAAACATAAGTGGCAATATGTATGTGAATAGCATTTTATAATTACCAGTACAGATAATACAAACTCAGTTTACGATGAGCTACATATGCAGGTTACAGTTAAATAGGAGGAGATAGATTTTGCAGTTGCAGTGTCAAGTAGGATAGGTCAAGCTGAGATGGGCTCTGTGTGTCTGGCCACATCCAGGGCTTAATAAAGTATAGGCAGTCAACAACATTACATATTCTATTCTAATTTAAAAAATGATGGACAACAAAATGTTAAACCCTAACTGCTAGATTGGGTTATTAACTAAACCTGAAAAATCAGGAAACATTCTTCAGCTTTGCTATAGTCAAAGCGTGGCTTTTTAACTTGAAGGTTGAGATACTGATTTGAGTTCATTGCAATCTGAAGTTTTACATTTTATGCCCTTTTATCTGCCACGATGGTCATCCATTTAAAGACTAAAGGGACTATGGAAGACCATCTTGGGAAAAGTAGCCTATATCATCTATAATGTGTTGCCTACCTCTTCTTTAGATTAATAATGTAGAATGTTTGTATTAGGATTAGAAAATAATACATTGGTGAAATGGATTAATATATTTTTATTTTATTTTTTATGGTATAGCATAGATATTGTGGTAATATATCTCTAGCCTTATTAATATCATGATTGTTTACCATTCCTTTATACATTGAACAAGAGAAGTTTGTCCATTATTTAAAACATCATTTTGGGGATTGTACACAGCATACTAAATCAATTACAACACACGTGTATATACAGTACATGTACACTACATAGAAATAGTCCCCCTTATTTACTGCTGCAACCTAAACTAAAAAAACAATAACAACCTCAATTAACTACAGTGCATTCCTATCTACAATAACTGAATTAGGCTAGCATCCCCCAGTGTATACTTTTTGACACACAGCCAGTTATACAAGAAGAGAGACCCTATAGTCATTAGAAGAATATGAAGCAGAAGATGCTGACCTAAAAGAGTTATACAGTGTAAATTTGAGTGGGTGTATCTCCATATACATGTGTGATTCGTTTCGGTCCGAATTTAAATTCGGACAAATTTTGTCAATTCGGACATTCGGATTCTTCCGAATGTCCGAAGTTGCCAAACCGAACCGAAGTCCCGAATTGCCATAGTGCCTAATTTTGGAAAGTACCAAACTGAACCGAATTGCCTTAGTGCAGAATTTCTGAAAAGTGGCAAAACAGGAGAGGGAGGGAAAATTAAGGGAATGATGACAGGAATCTAACCCTAATCCCTACACCTACCCCCACCCTACCCCTAACCCTTCCCCTAACCTAACCCCAACCCTTTTAGGGTTAGGGGTAGAGTTAGGGGTATGGGTTGGGGTTAGGTTAGGGGTAGCGGTAGGATTAGGGGTAAGGGTAGGGTAGGGTTAGGGAAGTGCCAAATTCCCGAAGTCTCAAATTTCGGAAGTGTCGAACCAAAGTGCAGAAGTCCTGAATTTTGGAAGTGTCGAACCGAACCAAAGTTTATGCCCATGCACATCCCTGTGGTGCTACTCTTCCTATCATACTTTAAAATTTAATTTAAAAAATGTTTTATTTATTTTAAGTCTCTTATTTTTTCAGTCCAATTTTTAGACCAGTTCAGGTTTCAGACTAGTCTACACTGTTGGTAATTTAAAAGGCCAAATGCTTTATTCGAATGAAAGAAAAACATTTGTGCACACCAAAACATTGAGCCATTCTTAAAGGGGTGAAATAAGCCATATGGGTAGGGTCTGTGGGGAACAATATGTTATCAACATTATTAATTAGGGCCCCTACCCTCTGGCTATGGGTGGGTCTGGGGGCAACAATAGGTTCCTCCCCTTTTATTACTTGGGTTCTCCATCCACTGGAAATGGGTAGGGGCAGGTGGGGGGGGGGGACAAAAGGTTCACCCTATTATCAATTAGGGCCCCCACCCACTGGGTGGCACAGGCGGCACAGGATTGTAGACAGGAGTCAAGCAGGAATCAAATATCAGTGAATTAAACAGGACAAGAACTGAAGGTAAAAACGCAGCAGGAGCACAGTTTAACTGAGCAAAGAGGCAAGGGTTAGTGGAGTTTAACTAGGGAGAGTGGGCATATCATCTGTAGCCCCACCTTCATTTAAATCCCCTTCTCTGGTTTCCACCTCCTGTCTCTTTAAGAGGCCTTCCTTCAGCATGCGCACCATAGAATTATCCCAAAGCTCTGCCTTCTGTGTAGCAGCATTCAGGAAGCGGTGTCTGAAGGATTGTAAGCAGAAGCGTGAGGCTGATGTGCAAAGTAGCAGGGGAACGGTGACCTGACAACAAGTGATGATATGGGGGACGTATAAAACCTCTCTTGTACTAAAAGAGAAAAGTGCTAGTGCGCATAAAACATATAGAGACACCTCCAAACTATTAAAGTGACTCTCAATATGCAAACAGTGGTATTGATAAAAAAAAACCAGAACAAGTGTGTGAAACCAAACACTGACACGTGTATACTTATAGCCTGCCAGTAAATGCAGCTGGGTACTATAATGAGGGAGACAAAAAGCAGGGAGGGAGGACAAAAGGAGGCACTCCTAGTGCAATAAAGTTAATAATATAAATACATATACAAATATTTCTGAAGGTAAAAAACTCACAAGTATAGAGTGGTATAAGCCCCACTCACGGCTATCATGCCCAGGGAGGACCAGCCCCTTGGGTACGTGGGATCGAAGAAATGCTCTTAGTGACCACTGTGTTAGACGCAAAAATGTATTCACATAAAACAAGCTCCAAATAGCAAAATATATAAAATAATGGCAAAGTCCACCGCAAGCTCACCACACCATATGGGAATCTGATGTTGTGAAAAACGATAAAACTTTGGTCTTTCTCCCGTTCAGAATGGTGCCTCTTGCCGGTGGATATTTCCCGATCACTTCCGTGTGTGCCGATCACGTGGTCACGTGGTCACGTGGTCATGTGATCGGCACACACGGAAGTGATCAGGAAATATCCACCGGCAAGAGGCACCATTCTGAACGGGAGAAAGACCAAAGTTTTATCGTTTTTCACAACATCAGATTCCCATATGGTGTGGTGAGCTTGCGGTGGACTTTGCCATTATTTTATATATTTTGCTGTTTGGAGCTTGTTTTATGTGAATACATTTTTGCGTCTAACACAGTGGTCACTAAAAGCATTTCTTCGATCCCACGTATCCAAGGGGCTGATCCTCCCTGGGCATGATAGCCGTGAGTGGGGCTTATACCACTCTATACTTGTGAGTTTTTTACCTTCAGAAATATTTGTATATGTATTTATATTATTAACTTTATTGCACTAGGAGTGCCTTCTTTTGTCCTCCCTCCCTGCTTTTTGTCTCCCTCATTATAGTACCCAGCTGCATTTACTGGCAGGCTATAAGCATACACGTGTCAGTGTTTGGTTTCACACACTTGTTCTGGTTTTTTTTTATCAATACCACTGTTTGCATATTGAGAGTCACTTTAATAGTTTGGAGGTGTCTCTATATGTTTTATGCGCACTAGCACTTTTCTCTTTTTGTATTATTGTGTACCATTTTACCAGGGTATATTGCTGGTGCTGCTGTTTATATCCATTGTCTATTTTTAAAGATTTTGCGCCAATTTATCTAACTTGCATACTGTCTCTCTTGTACTAAAGTGTGATTACAGTGACCCCACAGGCAGTGGCAGTTCAGGGAAATTTCCCTGAACATAGATTAGAGGGATTCCCTGCTCTCGTGTTTCCCCGAACATAGACATGCACACCAGAGCAGGGAATCCCCACGATGGCTCTCACTTACGCCTGGTCGTAAGTGCGAGCCGTAGTAAAACAGGTTGGTTGCTAAATGAGGACCACCTGTAGTTTGTTGTACTTCAGGACCTGTGTGTTCCATTACACATATTCTGACAGCCCCCCAATGTTGAAGGAGTTAAAACACCTTTGAATACTTATCTCTTTTCCAGTGCTGAGGTCCTCCGATGCTGACTAAATCTCAGCTTTCTCCAATGTTGGAGATGGGGGGAACCTAATGTACATGCATGTCAAATGCTGCATGGGCATTAGGCCTTCCCCTTAGGAAAGCATTGAATCAATACTTTCCTAAAGGGGATTTGAAGATGCTGGACATCCCAATGTAAAGCGCAAGGACGTCCAGTGTCTTTTCATGGAGTTAGACTAAGTTAAAGCCAAGGAGATGTAGCCAGGTTAATTTATACAACTAATTTTCTATTAAAAAAAAGCGGTCACCCTCTTCACACATAAAGCATTTCAGCAAGCTTAGGTGCTTTAGGGGTCTGGAGTGTCCCTTTAATGTAATTCCTATTTGAACTTGTGTATAAAATAGAGAAATACAATTAAATGCAACTAAAACCCTTTCCAATATTAATATTTTGATGAAATTTATTCGCATTAGAAATCATTGCTTGGCAGCAAAAGAATATTTAAACACTTGCTTCAAATTAAAAAAAAATCTAAAATTTAATTAGGTCAGTCTTTAATTAGAATTAACAGCTATATAGATGTTTATTTTGTTAAAACACCTCGTCATTGAAATATACTCATGTAGAAACTGGCAATTTTTGTATTAAGTAGGTAAAGGTTTATCTTGTACATAAATGAAAAGCCATACCACTCTCAGATTCTATTCAATTCTATAATTTCTTACATTTTACTAGGGATATTTATAGTAAAAGTTCAAAGCATGGCTGAATTTAAATACACAGAAGAAATTCACGTTTTATAAACATCCCTAATTGAAACATCAACATTTTTTCTATTTATCTGGTATTAAAAGGACCCTCTAAGCACCATCACATAATTGCAAAACGGAAAGAGGGGGGACTTAGTGTCCCTTCTGACCCTAAGCTATGTTCATCAGGTTAAGGTTCTAATTAATAAACTGGGGTGACCTTATGTCCCCTCAGCTCTCACCCAAGGGTGGCTGGTGTAGGCTTTAATTTAGATAAATAGGGTGGACATCATTTCCTTCCCAGCCCCTACCGATTGTGGGTAGTGGGTGTGGGCCTATAATAAATATAGAAGAGGGGGTGAAAAAGCCATTGTCCACCCAAGCCCCTAGCTTCATTGCCCTAATAGTGAGAAGGTGGGCCAATGAAGCTAGTACCTGTAAAATATATATATATATATATATATATATATATATATATATATATATATATATATATATATATATATATATAATATTAGATATCTTCTTTACTTCAGCTCCAAAAAAGAAAAAAGAAAAATCCATATTAGCAAATGCCAAATTGGCCAGAACTTATATTTTGCTACAAGTACTACTGGAATATCCAAGTATTAAACAACTTTACATTAAAGTTTTCTATTGGACTTCGAAACTAAAATAATTCAATTCTATTCAATAACAAGCTTTTGTATTTTTAATTTGGAGACATAGACTAAATGACACATAAAAAACAGTTAAACATCACTTTGAGTCAAAGCACATTTAGCTAAATGTGTATCCCTCTATTTGAGACCCTGAGGAGTCAGGCAAGGCCTAGGCAGAACAGGAACATGTGAGTGTAGGGGGAGTTTATAGATAGAATGGCAAGGAGGTCTTTAGAATGGTGGGAGGAGGGTTAAGGGCAAAGAGGTGGGATAGTATATATAGGTGGGTATTTTACAGGCTAAGCAGCCATCTTAATTATCAGTTGGTAACAGCTTTGTAATTGTGTGGTAGTTGCTTCCTTGGTACCTGCTTGCTAAGTGCTGTTTTTGGCCAGGGTCAGAGTATGGACGTCGAGGCTGTTCTTTCTGCCCTTAGGGCTGAGGCCTTACAAGATAGGGGTCTGAGGGGTTGAGCTTGGCAACCTGAACATTTCATCCTTCCTGGGTAGGCTGCGTGTTCTCCTGGGCTTAGAAGCACCAGCCTTGCCTCGCGGATCCGTTGGTCTGCGGCCATGAGGCTTGGGTCACCTCCTCCCTGGGCTCCTGTTACTACACGCAGCCTGTGCTCGTTTCCAGTCTTCCTCTCCAGCCCCTCGCAGCAGGAGCCACAGTCCCACCTCCTGGACTGGCTGGTCAGCGGCTATGCGGGCAGATGCTGCTCCTGCACAGGCTGGATCTCTTACTGGGGCCGCCGAGGGTTTTTCAGTGGCACAATCATCTCATGTGGACCTACCACGTGTGACCCACGACACAGGCAGTGTGTGGATGGGCCTCCAGGCGGGTGAGTAGGCCACAGGGTATTTCCCGGGGGGAAGAGGTTTCCTCTCCCAAGGTGGCAGGGCAGGCTGGGAGTAGTGTGAGACAGCTGTCTCCTTCCTCTTCCTGTATTGGCTCTGCTAGCCCCCTTCCTTCCCTGGTTGTTTTGCCTGGGCCTACTGGGCATCCCCTACATTCCCCGTCCCCCTGGGGTGGGCCTCCCATTCCGGGTCTGGGGGGGACTTATATGGATTTATCTGTTCTCTCTTCACAGGTGGCTCCGGACCATGCTATGTTTCAAGCATCATTGGGTTCTACTCCGGTTTGCTTTCTGCTGGTTGCTGCAGTTCCGACCCAGCCTCCTGTTACCATGCCTCCGCTGCTCCAGTCGACTCCTGCGCTGTCCGGTGAGTCTGGTTCTGTGGTGGAGGGCGATGGTTGGAGGTAGCTCTGGAGGGGCGCTTCAGCCTTATTGAGGTTCTCTGGTGGGTTGTCTATGGGGATTATTGAATCAGTGGGAGCGTAGCTCTGTGGGGTCTCCATGCCACCCTTCTTTGGACTCACAGTTTCTGGTGGGGTGGGACAAGAAACTCCTGTTTCTTCTTCTGGGGGTATGGGGTGTCCATCCCAGGGGGGAACTCTATGACCCCAGCCCCTGTGGTGCCCACATCTCCGTCCTCCACGTCGGGGATCGGTAGTGGGGTTGCATGCGGCTCAGCCAAGTGTTAAGGCTGCGCCGGTTGCCCATGGAGCAGCCTACATGTGTTGGTCGGGCCCTCTTGGGTTGCATTGGTACCTGGAAGTCAGGGGAAAGTTCTGGAAAGGGGAGTTTGTGTAAATATTTTCAATGCTCTTGTTGGAAGACTTGCCCCCTCCTGATAAGGAGTCCAAGGACCCTGACAAGGATAAGGACAATTTCCGCTTTTGGAAGATCCCCAAAACTTTTGGGAATTGGTTCTGGGCCTTCTCGATCCTGGCCAGCATTATTGGGGAGAAGGCGCCGGGTAAGTGCTCGGCCCTATTCTTTTACCAGGATATGGTGTGAAATGCATGTCGGATATATGGGGGTTTGTGCTCGTGGCGGTACGATGAGCAATTCCACCACAAGTTGGTGGTTCGCCCATCCATTGGATGGGATCAGATGGATATTGGCATGTGGTTGGCGAGTATGACTCGCCCAGCCTCGCACCGGGGGTATCTCGTCCTTTCTTGGGGGGGCGGCTCTCCGGTGAGTCTGGTTCTGTGGTGGAGGGCGATGTCTGGTTCTGTGGTGGAAACCCCTTTGCTTCGGCCTTACCTAGGCATGTGGATTACTGTTGGCAATTCAACAAAAGTCATTGCAAGTGGGGGGCCTGATGCAAGTCTATGCATGAATGCTCCAGGTGTGGGGGTTCCCACTTTGCAGCCCACTGCTTCAAGCGAGGTAAGGCCTGTGAGCGGTGGGATATCGTGGTCTCAAAAGGCGAGGACGCCGGTGGATGTTGGCGCATGCTCCTATGGCTAAACTGTTATAGGAATCGCAAGGCAGCGGAATTGCTGCTTGGTGGTTTCCTCAATGGGTTTTGGATTCCCTATCAGACTAGGGATTACCCAAGGATCTGTTAAAACCTCAAGTCAGTTCAAAATCACCCTGACATAGTAAAAGACAAGCTCAACAAGGAACTGTCATTGGGGCGTATGGCGGGCCATTTCTCAGCTCCGCCGATTCCTAACCTTTGGGTCTCCCCTTTGGGTGTGGTGCCCAAGAAAGAGCCTGGCAAGTTTCAGCTGATTCATCAATTATCATACCCATTTGGTGGACTTGTGCCTGCCCATGGGTTGCTCGATCTCCTGTTTCTATTTCGAATGTTTCAGCACGTTCCTGGAGTGAGCTGTACGGGAGGGAGCAGCTTGTGATTCTCTGCTACACTACTTGGATGATTTTCTCTGTGCCAGTCCCGCAGGTTCGCCCGTGTGTTCCCACCTTTTTCGGACTCTGGAGTTGTTCTCGCGGTTTTTCGGGGTTCCTCTGGCACCTGATAAGACAGTGGGTCCTTCCACTTATTTGAGTTTCTTGAGGATTGAAATCGATTCGGTCGCTGGGGAGTGTCGCCTTTCGGAGGATAAGGTTTTGGACTTGCACACCCTAGTTTCGGCCGCTGGGTTTCTCAAGCAGTTTCAATTGCGGCAGCTGTAGTCGCTCTTGGGCAAGCTGCAATTCGCATGCTGGATTATTCCCATGGGAAAGGTGTTTACACATCGCTTGGCGGGGGGAGACCTCCAGGGTGGAGCGCCCTCATCATTATGTGCGAATAACTCACCCCTGCGTAAAAACTTGGTAGTTTGGTCAGTCTTCTTGGAAGGCTTTAATGGGCTTCCTATTGGCAAGATCCTGAGGTGTCCAATGCAAAGCTCCATCTCTTTACTGATGCGGCCGGGGCAGTGGGTTTTGAGGCCATCTTTGGGGCCCATTGGTGTGCGGACTCCTGGCTAGAGTCTTGGCATGCCACGGGTTTAGCATGGAATTTGGCCTTCTTGGAACTTTTCCTGATAGTGGTTGTGATGGAGCTCTGGGGGGATCTCCTACGGGATCAGAGGGTGGTCTTCCATTGTGATAATATGGGGGTGGTGCTGGCCATTAATAATTTGTCGGCATCTTCTCCTCCTGTGGGTTGTCTGCTGGGATGCCTGTTTTTTTGCTGCTTGATTTTGAATGTGTACTGTAGGGATGTGCATGTCTTTAGGGTTGCTAATGTTACAGTGGATGCTCTCTCGTTTTCAGTGGTAGGAGTTCAGGTTGGCAGCGGCGGGGGCAGACAATGTGGGCTTTCCATGCCTGATGGATCTCTGGGTCCTTGGGTTGTATTTTAGGGGTGATGGGGTCCACCTTATGGAGGTTGTACTTGACTTATTTAATTTGGCCTTACAGGATGCATTGGAGGAGGTCATGGCTTTGGTGTTCGGGCGGCCCCGCTGATTTAGGCGGTAAACCAGCGGGCCTTGAGGTGGTATATGGCCCTTGTTAACCGGGGGTTGGACCAGCGGTCTATAGAAAGTGGATGGGTAGGGCTGTATATAGGGTCGATGCCCCAGGGTAGGGACAGAAGGTAGTCCCGGTGAATCACTAAAGATTCTGCTTTGATGGAACAGAACGTGAGGCAGGCCCGGATATATAATGACATTAACCTGGCTACCCCAACACACAATTCCTCCAAACATATGCACAGACAGCACTCTCTCACACACACACACACACACACACAGCACTCACTCACACAGCACTCTCTCTCACATACACAGCACTCTCTCACACACACACAACATCCTCTCATACACACACAGCACTCTATAACACACACAGCACATTCTCTCACACACACAGCACTCTCTCACACACACACAGCATCCTCTCACAAACAGCATCCTCTTACACACACACAGCATCCTTCTCACACACACAGTACTCTCTCACACAAGCACAGCATTCTATCACACCCACACAGCATCCTCTCACACATACACACAGCACCATCTCACAGACACACAGCACCCTCTCACACACACACACAGCATCCTCTCACATGCACACACAAAGCAGCCTCTCACATACTGCACCCTCACATAATGCACCCCTCACTCACACACTGCATCGCTCACTCACACATAGCACCCTCACACACTGCACCCTCACACACACTGCATCCCTCACACACTGCACCCCTCACTCACACTGTACACCTCACATACACACTGCACACCTCGCTCACACACAGCACCCTCACACATTCAAACTGCACCCCTTTCACACACACAGTGCACCCTCACACACACTGCACTCCTCTCTCACACACACACACCCCTAACACTCACACACCCCTAACACTCACACACAGCACCCCTCACAAACACACACAGCACCCTCTGACAAACACACATCACCCTCTCACACACACACAGCATCCTCTCACACACACAGCACCCTCACACAATGCACCTCTCACACACACTGCACCCCTCACTCACTCACACACTGCACCCTGACACACACTGCACCCTGACACACACTGCACTCCTCACTCACACTGTACACCTCACATACACACTGTACACCTCACTCACACACAGCACCCTTACACACACACACACACACACTGCACCCCAACACACACTGCACCCCTTTCACACATGCTGAACCCCTCTCTCACACACACAGCACCCCTAACACTCATGCACAGCAACCCTAACACTCACACACAGCACCCCTCACATTCAAACAAAGTGCACCCCTCTCACACATGGTTCATCCCTCTCACAAATGGTGCACTGCTCACACACACACACTGCACCCTTTACACACACTGCACACCTTACAAATACACACTGCACCCAAACATATATGTATATAGACTACACACGCATACTGCACTCCTAAACACATTACATTCCAGACACACACTAGATACCTTACCCAACTATGGATCATCTACACACATACACACACTAGATCCCTATATACACTCTGAATCCTCTACACACACACTCACTAGATCTCCGATACATACTCTGGGTCCTTCAAAAACACACTAGATCCCCTACACAAATACTGCACCACCTACACACACACTTTATTTCTGACACACTCTGGATCCCCTATGCAAACACTAGATTCCTTGTAAGCAAACACATACTACATTTCCTAAAAACACACTTTCTACAACCCCTACACACACTACATTACCTATACATACCCAACACACACAATACAGCCCGTTTGCACACACTCGCTACATCCGCAATACACACTATGCCCTTTATACACACACACTCTCTACTGCACCTAGATACACGTACATTACATTACACCACAAACACAACATGACTGAAACCAACCTATTAACACAATACCACACCACAATCAGCTCACTTGCTCACACACATGTAATCCCACAAGCAGGCTCCAAACGCATGCACACTACTCTTTCCTGGCCTTTTTGTCTCCTGGAATCCCATTTATGGAGACACCAGAGACAAGTTTCAAGCAAACACAGCGCAAGCATGTTATTGTATTTGCTTGTGCTGAGCAGAACATATACAGGACTTTTTTCCTCATGCTAGAGCTCTTCAGTAGAGCTCTGCGCAATGTCTGCCCTGGATGAGCATTGAACCAACATGTCACTTTGAGATGGGGTGTGCTTGTCATTATTGATGACAAAACACACACTATCCGGCCCCGTCCCTTCTCAGTGGGCTGCTGTCATTAAAAATGCCCGGTCCAAATTTTTTCCCCAGTCCAGCCCTGACGTGATGTATATTTTTTTCCTTTCACAAAGTGGTCAGATATGATTTTTTTTTAAAACATTGTTGCTAATTGTTCTAACATAGTTTCATCTATTTTATTTGTTAGTATTATAATTTGTAGGCATTTTCTAACTTCTATAAATTAAGCTAACCCGAGGCATTATGATTTTTTAAGGTGGCTATTCCTGCAGACTGAAAACACCATCAACAATGCAGCTCATTTAAAAGTCCATCTAGGACCGCTTTATTGAAACCTGTCTAGCACATTAGACTTTTATATCTACTTGTTGCTAGGGGTGTATTGTCTGAATGTTCTACTATTTGTAAACTCCCTTTTACCAGTTTGTTTATCTTTTGTACTTGAATTTAGGAGAAAGCTTGTTTCAATAAAGGCTACATATATGTGTAGATACAATTTCAGTATCCATTACACTTGACTGTATTTTTCACAATTAGCGGGGTACACTTTTAGCTAGATATGCTTTCATTCAAGGTGATGTTTAATGTTTGTATGTGTCATTTAGTCTGTGTCTCCCAATTAAATATACAAAGGCTTGTCATTGAATATGAATAAAGACATTAATGTATTTGAATACTAACAGAACTCAATAATTTTAGATTGGGAGTCCAATTGTTAATATACATTTGCTTAATACTTGAATATTACAGTAGTACTTGTAGCACAATATATATTTCTGGACTATTTTTCGTATTAGGATTAAACTCTTTTTGCTACAAGTCCTTATAAGAGTACAGATCAGCTATCAATTTGGCAAATAAACTACCTTCCTTTTTATCTTTCTCTTGATAGTGTTGCAATTTTGAAAATGAAAAATATTTTAAAATTGGTTTGGTAAAACCAAGATGGAAAAAATAAGAAAACATGACCCAATAAAAAGGTTTTTCTCAAGTTTGGCTAACAAGCCAACCAATTCGAGCTCTCTGACTGATATTGCATAGTGAGGGAAAAAGTTTATAAGGGATTTTCCAACATTGAAAGCTCATTCTGAGCTGAACCCCTTCAGGGCTCACATTCATTATCTAAATTGCATGGTGTTTTTATTTCTTTCCAAAGATTTTTTTTTTGCAATCTAGGGTTATTATTTTTTTTAGTGATTATCCCTCACACAGTCGAGGTAACTGATGCAGCCGAATTTTCATTATCCCAATTTTCAGCCATACTGACCTGACACATTGCCAAACATCAGTGGTCCAAAACAAAATTTGCAATTAAAAAGAATTTCTGCACAAGAAAAAAAAAGTGAAATGCTTAAGTCTTATTATCAATACAAATTAGACTTGTGTATGGTGGAAACATTTGACTGAATATAATTTTTAGTTCGGGTAGCCCAATATTTATCCATGTGGTGGTTTGGCCTGAAAATATTATCCAAATATTGTCCATGTAAAATATTTAAGGAAAGGTCTAGTACCAATCACAACCTACATTTGCTTGTCTTAACTGGGAATTAGTGATGTCGCGAAAATGAAATTTTCGGTTCGCGAATGGCAAACGCGAACTTCCGCAAATGTTCACGAACGGCCGAACCCGGCGAACCGCCATAGACTTCAATAGGCAGGCGAATTTTAAAACCCACAGGGACTCTTTTTGGCCACAATAGTGATGGAAAAGTTGTTTCAAGGGGACTAACACCTGGACTGTGGCATGCCGGAGGGGGATCCATGGCAAAACTCCCATGGAAAATTACATAGTTGTTGCAGAGTCTGGTTTTAATCCATAAAGGGCATAAATCACCTAACATTCCTAAATTGTTTGGAATAACGTGCTTTAAACCATCAGGTATGATGTTGTATCGATCAGGTAGTGTAAGGTTTACGCCCGCTTCACAGTGACAGACCAAACTCCCCGTTTAACGCACCGCAAACAACCGCAAACAGTCCATTTGCACAACCACAAACTCCCCATTTGCACAAGGTTGGATACCAAGATAGCCATGTCCCATTCCTTGTCCTCACTGATGTCATTGAAGGTCTCTTCCTCCACCCAGCCACGTGCAACACCAAGGGTCCCCGAAAGGTGACAACAAGCCCCCTGTATTTTTTTTTAAATGTACACTACTGTTACACCAGATAATGTATAATAAACACAGGTTACTGGCTATGGGAGGGATAATGTATAATAAACACAGGTTACTGGCTATGGGAGGATAATGTATAATAAGCACAGGTTACTGGCTATGGGGGGATAATGTATAATAAACACAGGTTACTGGCTATGGGAGGATAATGTATAATAAACACAGGTTACTGGCTATGGGGGGAAATGTATAATAAACACAGGTTACTGGCTATGGGGGGATAATGTAGAATAAACACAGGTTACTGGTTATGGGGGGGTAATGTATAATAAACACAGGTTACTGGCTATGGGAGGATAATGTATAATAAAAACAGGTTACTGGCTATGGGGGGATAATGTATAATAAACACAGGTTACTGGCTATGGAGGATAATCTATAATAAACACACAAAAAAAAAAATAATACAAAAAAAAGAATGCAGCTTCAGAATTAATCTAAATTGTATGCTGTCTAGGAGGTGGGAGGGTCTGGGAGGGAGGGTCTGCTGCTGATTGGCTGGAATGTGTCTGCTGACTGTGAAGTACAGGGTCAAAGTTTACTCAATGATGATGAATAGGGGTCGGACCGAACATCGCATATGTTCGCCAACCGTGGCGAACGCGAACATGCGATGTTCGCCAGGAACTATTCGCCAGCGAACCGTTCGGGACATCACTACTGGGAATGAAATATATATTATAGCCTGGTCTAATATTAGACCCCATTCCTCTTGTCACACAAAAACAAAACATTAAGAATATACAATGCTGTTGCACAGCGACTCTTTAGCTTCCCTTTACAGCTCACATTTCTACACAACCTTCCAGCCATGTATCCATTGAAACGGGTTGTTACATGAAGTTAGACACAAGTAAACCTGATCCCACCTGTAATCATTATATATTCAAGCCTATGTACATATAGAAAATCAAAATACCACGACTGCAATTTATTGTCATTTCTGTTGTTGCATATGGTGATTCAACCATTTGAGAAAAAAATAATCATATGTACTTGTGTGATTACAAATAAGGAGCAAAGCAAAAACATATGTGAGAAAGGCTGAAAATGATGGACACGTCTCTTTTCTGCCTATGTAACTATGTAACGTTTGCAGTCTGTATAAACTAATGATGAGAACAGAATAGTCATACTGACAGTATTTGAAAGATTAGATAATAAATAAGAGAACAACTTCATAGTATGTCTACTTGATGGATACTACTCTTGAGTGGATACAGGAGACAACCATGAGAGCCAATATAAGTCACACATATTCTGTTTGTCACATCTGGAAGAATACATC
This sequence comes from Pelobates fuscus, assembly GCF_036172605.1. Lineage (NCBI taxonomy): Eukaryota > Metazoa > Chordata > Amphibia > Anura > Pelobatidae > Pelobates > Pelobates fuscus. Next base: position 32,381,330 of record NC_086319.1, on the reverse strand, counting down.
CTTGACATTAATAGCCTATTTGACAGACATATCCAATTCTTGACACTACATTGGTAGAGTTACCATGTTGTCGGGCATGCAGTAGGAGTCCCTGTCTATCCTGCATTGACAAATGCACAAAATACTGTAAGTTAATGTTTTGCCATGAAAGCAAAGTAAATAATGTTTTAGGTAGCTTGACCCATTAAAAAATACAATTCTATCGCTGCCAGAGGGTCAGTAAGAAAAATAAAAAATAAAAAAGGTTTTGACCTAATTATTTTTGAGACATTGAAGTTGTGATAATGAAAAAATCTAGTAAAGCTTATTAGCTTATCAGCATTAGGTAATGGTTAAAGGACCACTATAGTGCCAGGAAAACATACTAGTTTTCCTGGCTCTATAGAGTCCTTGGGTCCTCCTCACCCCCAGGGCCCCCCTCCTGCCGGGCTCTGGGTTGAGGAAGGGGTTAATGCCTTACCTTTTTACCAGCGCCGGGCTTCCTCAGCGCTGGGGACTCTCCTCCTCCTTTCCCTGTCATCGTCTGAATGCGCATGCGCGGCAAGAGCCGCGCATGCGCATTCAGCCAGTCTCATAGGAAAGCATTCTCAATGCTTTCCTATGGACACTGGCGTCTTCTCTCTGTGAAAATCACAGTGAGAAGCGCGGAAGGCCCTCTAGCGGCTGTCAATGAGACAGCCACTAGAGGCTGGATTAACCCATTTGTAAACATAGCAGTTTCTCATTAGTCCCTGGCCTTATCTTATAGTTAGTGTGACAAAATGGCTTTTGTCACTGGGTCTGCATGTGACAAACTGCCCTGCCCCCCTATCTCTTGGAGGAGCCGGATTGCTAGCCTCTTACCCTGGGATGCTGGCCTATTAAGTCATGGGGTCTTAAGGCACTTGGGACAGAGCCCTCTGTCTCTGGATCACATCATTCGCCTTACTTGCTTAGATTGTACATTTCCCCTGTTACACTCGTATGTGGGTTCGTGCAGTTAAACTTCCATTACAGCTGGTGAACTTAAACTTTACTCGACGTTATTGAGAACTGTGTTCGTGGGATCTGAGCGCTATTCGCCTGTAATATGCGCTCAGATCCAAGCTATCTGGGGGTGTGTGGAACATGGGGACTTCGTTCAGCGAAACATGAGTTATTGATTTTAATACAGTTTTGTTAAAAGGTAAAAAGCACATGTTTCTCTCTGCCCGGAGATAATTAGGTTCTCTGCAACCACTTAAGTTAATTATCTCCAGGATAGAGAGGAGGGGTAAGTTAATTATCTCCAGGATACAGAGGAGGGATTACACTCTTCCTGTGGGTGTGTATAAGAATTGTACTGTATACTGATTGGTTCTGCATATTTTGTTACAGTCTTCCACAAGGTCCCATGTGGGAGTTCCCTTGCTGGGAGACCATCATAAAAGGGCTGATTTTGGCCATCAATAAACACATTCATTTTACCCCTTCATGAAGTCTCGACTCATGTTTGGGGAATTGGGAGCTATAATCACTACTTCACTCTTTTCAGCTTGGATTTCGGGAGACGCTACAAGGATCAGTGCTGCACGGATAGCAGGATCCTTTACAGTTAGGATAGCCTTATGCCATTCCCTCAAATGCTTAAACTCCTTTACTGTGTTAACCTCTACCACTTCAGCTGTAAGGATTTTCCATGCATCCATTATTATAATTTATTATTTGAATGAAGAACATTTCGGATTGATAATAGATGCATCTGGGAACCAAGAAAACATAAATAAATGGCTAACTCAAACAATCCCTTTGTGATTCCCAAGTTAAGGACTGTACACCCTGCCAAATGTAAAATTTTGCTCTATAGTGATGTTGCGAACATAAAATTTTCGGTTCGCGAACGGCGAACGCGAACTTCCGCAAATGTTCACGAACGGGCGAACCGCCATAGATTTCAATGGGCAGGCGAATTTTAAAACCCACAGGGACTCTTTCTGACCACAATAGTGATGGAAACGTTGTTTCAAGGGGACTAACACCTGGACTGTGGCATGCCGGAGGGGGATCCATGGCAAAACTCCCATGGAAAATTATATAGTTGATGCAGAGTCTGGTTTTAATCCATAAAGAGCATAAATCACCTAACATTCCTAAATTGTTTGGAATAATGTGCTTTAAAACATCAGGTATGATGTTGTATCGATCAGGTAGTGTAAGGCTTACACCCGCTTCACAGTGACAGACCAAACTCCCCGTTTAACGCACCGCAAACAACCGCAAACAGTCCATTTGCACAACCGCAAACTCCCCATTTGCACAAGGTTGGATACCAAGCTAGCCATGTCCCGTTCCTTGTCCTCACTGATGTCATTTAAGGTCTCTCTTCCTCCACCCAGGAAGCGGGAGATGGAAAAAGATGCTGGGTCGGTCCTCCTACTTCAAATTTGGGGCACTGCGCGTGCAATTGAATGTTCCACCAGATAGGAGTGGTGTGTTAAGTAGTCCCCCTCATCAGGCCTTTTTTAGTCGAATGTATCACCCACTGTCAGTCCCTTCGGGATCCATCCCTCATTCATCTTAATAAAGGTGAGGTAATCTAGACTTTTTTGACCTAGGCGACTTCTCTTCTCAGTGACAATACCTCCTGCTGCACTGAAGGTCCTTTCTGACAGGACACTTGAAGCGGGGCAGGCCTGAAGTTCTATCGCAAATTGGGATAGCTCAGGCCAGAGGTCAAGCCTGCACACCCAGTAGTCAAGGGGTTCATCGCTCCTCAGAGTGTCGATATCTGCAGTTAAGGCGAGGTAGTCTGCTACCTGTCGGTCGAGTCGTTCTCTGAGGGTGGACCCCGAAGGGCTGTGGCGATGCGTAGGACTTAAAAAGCTCTGCATGTCCTCCATCAACAACACATCTGTAAAGCATCCTGTCCTTGCCGGCATGGTCGTGGGAGGAGGAGGATTACTTTCACCTCTTCCCCTGTTAGATTCCCGTTGTGCTGTGACATCACCCTTATACGATGTGTAAAGCATACTTTTTAATTGATTTAGGAACTGCTGCATCCTTTCCGACTTGCCGTAATTCGGTAACATTTCAGGCACTTTCTGCTTATACCGGGGGTCTAGTAGCGTGGACACCCAGTACAGGTCGTTCTCCTTCAGCCTTTTTATACGAGGGTCCCTCAACAGGCACGACAGCATGAAAGACATCATTTGAACAAGGTTGGATGCCGAGCTACTCATGTCCTGTTCCTCGTCCTCAGTGATCTCTCTGAAGGTATGTTCTTCCCCCCAGCCTCGTACAACACCACGGGTACCAGATAGGTGACAACGAGCATCCTGGGATGCCTGTTGTGGTTTGTCTTCCTCCTCCTCCTCAAAGCCACATTCCTCCTCTGACTCCTCTACCTCACAATCCTCTTCCAGCGTTGCCGCAGGTCCAGCAAGCGATGCTGATAAGGCTGTTTCTGATGGTGATGGTGACCACAACTCTTCCTCTTCACGCTCATCTACGGCCTGATCCAGCACTCTTCGCAGGGCACGCTCCAGGAAGAAAACAAATGGTATGATGTCGCTGATGGTGCGGTGCGACTGACTAAGTTTGTCACCTCCTCAAAACCACGCATGAGCCTACAGGCATTGCGCATCAGTGTCCAGTAACGTGGCAAAAAAAATCCCAGCTCCGCAGAGGCTGTCCTAGCACCCCGGTCATACAAATACTCGTTAACGTCTTTTTCTTGTTGGAGCAGGCGGTCGAACATTAGGAGTGTTGAATTTCAAGGTGTCGGGCTGTCGCAAATCAAGCGCCTCACTGGCATGTTGTTTCGCCACTGGATATCGGAAAAGTGCGCCATGGCCGTGTAGGAACGCCTGAAATGGCCACACACCTTCCTGGCCTGCTTAAGGACGTCCTGTAAGCCTGTGTACTTATGCACAAAGCGTTGTACGATCAGATTACACACATGTGCCATGCATGGCACATGTGTCAACTTGCCCAACTGCAATGCCGCCAACAAATTTCTTCCGTGACACTGATGTGGAACAGTACCTGGGATGTGGAACAGTACCTGGGAGCTGGTACCGTACGTGTGTAATGCTGCCTGACTGAGACATATCCCTGTTATCTACATCCTCTGGCAATAATGGTTGCGCATCCCTCATTTCTTCCAACTGATGTGTAAATAACTCCTCTGACATACCAAGTGAAGCGGCTGTGGTGCTAGTGTTGGTGGTGGCGGCAGGCAGGTGAGTGGTAACTTGAGAGGTGCCCGAAGCTAAGCTGGAGGAGGATGGTGAGTGGAGGTTCTGAGCGGAAGCTGTAGAAGATTGGGTGTCCTGTGTTAGCCAGTCAACTATGTCCTCAGAACTTTTCAAGTTCAGAGTACGTGGCCTCTGAACACTGGGCATTATTCTAGGGCCAAAGGGAATCACAGCACCACGACCACGACGGCCCTGCAGGGTGGCCTGCCTCTGCCTGTCATTTTTTTTTTCGATTAGTGGTACTATGCGTGCAAGCTATTGTGACAACAGATATGAGTGGCACTGGTGTGACACTGTGCCCTGGCAGGCCCTGAAATGCACACTCGTGAAGGAAACTGACTGCTATTATATTACAGTCCAAAAAGTTTTGTTTTGTTAAATGCAAGCTATTGTGACACCAGTGAGTGAGTGGTGGCACTGGGCAGGCCCTGAAACGCACACTAGTGAAGGAAACTGACTGCTATTATATTACAGTCAAAAAAGCTTTTTGTTTTTTTTTAAATGCAAGCTATTGTGACACCAGTGAGTGAGTGGTGGCACTGGGTAAGTGGGCACAGTATATGCTGTGAGCCTGACACACAGGCTGGCAGGCATGCAACTGCAATTACATTACACAGAAAAAAAAAGCAGACTGATGTTCTAGCCCTAAAAAGGGCTTTTTGGGGTGCTGTCCTTACAAAAGAGATCAGATGAGTCCTTCAGGACTGTAGTCGACACTGAATACACTAGCCTAGCTATCAATTTCCCTATCAAATCAGCAGCAGCTACACTTTCCCTACTCTCACTAAGAATGCAGCTTCGCAATGAATGTAAAATGGATGCTGTCCAGTAGGTGGGAGGGTCTGGGCGGGAGGGTCTGCTGCTGATTGGCTGGAATGTGTCTGCTAACTGTGAGGTACAGGGTCAAAGTTTACTTAATGGTGATGAATAGGGGGCGGACCGAACAGCGCATGTGTTCGCCATCCGTGGCGATCGCGAACAAGCGATGTTCACCGGGAACTATTCGCCAGCGAACAGTTCGGGACATCACTATTGCTCTAACAATAAAACATTGTTTTAAGAAAACTCTGTTTTTGGTCAGAATAACCCTTTCTATTTTGGTCCAACCCAAAAAAAAAAGTAAAGACCAATAACGCACCCTAAATTCCAGTACTGAGTACTGAGTTCTTCTTCATCCCGATCCTCCTTGAGGGGGACAGATGTTAGGGAAGTCGTGCAGAGGGGGGCATGGGTGACATCTATTGCCAGCATGCTGTGTGTGCTGATAACAGTCATCAAACATGCACAGAACTAACGTTATCCGGCCCAGAACTTTTGTTCTCAGTTATGATGCCCCAATGACGCTGCTGGAGGTAGCTTTACAACACCAGCAACAGAGGAGTTAAACTCTGTAAGGGTTACTCACTTAAGTGAAAATTTAAAGTGAATTCAAAGATAATTTCAAATTTAGGGCAAGACTAGCCAAATTGATAACTTTTCCAGATCTATTACTTTGACCTTAAATTTAAAGTCCTTTATGATTTCACTTTAAATTTTCAATTTCAGCAATAACCCTGTGTACGTGAAGAGTACACTTGGAAATTTGCAGATACAGATTCCAAGCACCATGACCACTTCAAATCAGTGGTCATGGTGCTTGGTGTAACCCTGTTATATGTAAACGATTATTGTAGTGACTAAACACTATCCAACACTCTGATTAATTTCTCATTTACTTCACTTAGCTCCTAATGGAATAGAGGTGGGCAAGCTGTACATAGGGAATGCCATAAAGACACAGCAGTGACAGGTATTACTCAATGTTGCATCTTTAACAGTTCTTTCTTGTGGACATGGGTTATTTGTTGCCTAAATTAGGGCACAGGAAATTTTCCCTAGCACATAGACTACATAGTCATTTGTTTTGTTTGCTGGAAGAACTTTAAACGGGACTTAAATTCAAGGGATCAACTGGAATTACAGAAAGCATGAATTCTAAACAGAATAAAAATAATTTAACAAACAGAGGAATACACAGTCAGACAGTTAGACAGTCAGACAGTCACAAAAGCATGCAGATTACTGGAACAATTCTCTTCAATTATATATGTTACATACAATTGTTACAACTCCCAAAGATGTTGGATTCAGATTATTTTGAAAGATCAACTTTCGGAAACAGTTTTACTGGAGCTAAATCTCTATTTGCAACAGTTTAATTCCCAATTTTGTGGTAGTGAAGATATTTCACTAAAATGTTCATAGGAATTAATGTACTGACACGTAAAGGAGCACTCTGCCCCTGCCGCCCCCTCCCCCCGGGCAATATAATGGTTAAAGAACCCTTTACACATTTACCCGATTCCAGCACCGTTGTCCCTTGATGCTGGGTCAGGATCCTCCTCCGCTGATGTCAGCCGATCGTTAGACAGCCACTAGAGGCAGTCTTAACACTACAATGTTTCTCTAATAGTTTTTCTATAGTGTCCCCTATATTTTCTCAATATCAGAGGGTTCCTATAGTGTTAGGAATACCTAGTTTGATGCTACAATTCCTACATTGTTATGGTTCCTATAGTGTTAGGAATACATTGTGTTATTCCTAACACTATAGTGCACTTTTTAGTGTCAGTACATTGATTCCTATGAACATTTTAGTGAAATATTTTCACTACCACAAACTTTGGAATTAAACTGGTGCAAATAAAGATTGAGGTAATTAAAAATGTAGCCATGTTTCAGTGACATCAGTGAATTTTTATATCAAAATAAAGAATGTATTGGTAAGTGCCGTTTGTGTGTGAAAAATGCAAAAAAAACTTCACTTTCACTCATGATTTGTGTTCACACTAATATTTGTGTTCAACGAAACCTCCCGAGTAAAACAGTACCCCCCATGTTCAGGTTTTTCTGGTGTCTTGGAAAGTTACAGGGTTAAATATAGTGCTAGCAAATAAAATTTTCTGGACTTTCTGCCTGGGTTATCAGGCAGCTCCTGCATATTGTAATTAATAAAATGACTTAATTATGTAAAAATATTATATAAATATATATAATAAAAAAAAAAAAAAATATATATATATATATATATATATATATAGTGATATATACATATATATTTTTGTATATATTCTTAATATATTTATATATTTATTTATTTTATATTATATGTATACACACATATATATATATATATTTAATTAATACCATTCTACGTGTATTTTGATATTTATATATATAATTATATATATATATATATATATATATATATATATTAATATTAAAATACACTTAGACAGTGTATGTGTATGCATGTGTAAGTGTATATATATATATATATATATATATATATATATATATATGATCTAAGTATATATTATTTTACTTTACACTGTGTTTGAACTTTATTAAACTTTATTACAGGCAGCAGGGGCACTACCTGTCATTCCAGGCACTCCCCCTGCTGGCAATGCTATGGACGGCTATTCCGTCCATGTGATCGTGAGGTCCTCGCAAGACTTCCTGGGATGCCACAGGACATGCTATGCCGCCCACCAGCATTTAGAGCCAGGTCCCCAAGGACAGCATAGCACACCCACTGTCCTTAAGGGGTTAAACAATTTTATTTTTTATTTGTTTATCCAGTTTTGAAATTTTTGTGTAAGGAAACACTTTAAACATTATACAGAAAAACTAAAATAAGTCAAATAGACTGCTTGTGGTTAATTGTAAGAATGTCAACAGAATGTAAAAATTCGGAATTTGAGCAAAATACCCATATTCAGTAAATACAGCTAAATAACATATTTCTAAAATAAAAGTGTTTAAGTTTTATTGCACTCTTTACCAATCCCTGAAATTCTAATATTATTTTGAATAATGTGTAAACTCGTATGCTGACAATATTATTGATTTCATATTTTAAACAATGTATTTAATGAGCACCAGAAACTCATTATACTAGTAGTTACCTACACAGTGAGCAAGACATTTTTAGCCCTTTGAGTGCTAGAAAGTAGCCCACACATTACTTTGTAATATGTTTTTATAACATGTTTTCAGAACATTTTAACATTTTTCATCACTTCAAGTTATGTGGAATAAAATTCCACGGTGGCGCCCAGTGCCTCAAGATTATAAAACTGTACCAGCAACCACTTAACTAACTTGGCTCATCCACACTTCACTATAATGCAGAATGTGGGACAATGTTTAAATTCCTCACTACCAATTGTATTCTCAAGTAATATACCAGAATGGGCATTTTTTTGTTTTTACCATCATACATCTTTATGTAGTAAAATGATTGTACAATTAATATGAGGATTTCCATTTTGACTCAAAGAAATGAGATTTCCCCTACATTTCATGAAAGGTAAAAATAATAAGAATAATACCTATTTTTAATTATCTGCCTACAGAAGCTGTTTTATAAAACTCAGGTGATAAATTTACTAAATATCTGATTTTTTTAAATTTAACTTGTAGATTATGCAGGGCTAAAATATTTGATATGCACACTATATTAACAATTTGTTGAAGAACTCTTAATGCTTCCTTAACATTTATAAATTAAATTTTAAAAGATTGACACATTTGAAAGTTACTCAAACTGGGATTTTCATCTTACTTTTGATCAAAAATAGAAATGGAGGTGTGCGTAGAGTTGAACTTAATAACTCTTTTCCACCTTTATTACTATGTAAATACGCAACATTCATAAAATATGTGTTGTTTAAGAGAATGCTGTGAAGAAGAACAGGTTTCCATTCATTCATTATCTACTTATAAGTATGACAGAATTTCTATCTTAAAGAGGAGTTTGAAGTGAAGAACCTCGGTGCTTAACTCTACTAAATCATCAAACGATGTGCCTTCCTAATATCCTTGCATTCCCTTAGAATGAGTGGGGTCATGTAATGAGATCTTTCCCTTTTAACGACATTAACAGAGGACAAATAATAGTATTTCATTTATCATTGTCTTAAAATGTCCTATATGTACATTGTGCTTTTACATTAGATATGTGACATTTCTTTCATTTAAATGTGTGCCAAAATTCAGAAAATGTGCAGTTTCCGATTGGACAAACCCTTTGTAATCAATGCCATGTCCAAGTGAGTTTTATCAGACTCTATAGTGGCTAAATGTACTGAAGATGTCTAATTTTCTAAAAGTTTGCATTTAACTAGGCAACTTTCTCTAAACATGGATACTGCAGGGAATTGATGGCTTTAATATAGACATGCCGTCTTGCTCCCACTGTAACAAACAGGGCAGACAGTGATTAAGATGAAGAACCTGGCAGGGGTCATCTATTTACACAGGAAGAGGTGACAGAGCACTGGCTTCTGTAACCCTGAGCTCAGTGGTTATCACAAGAACCTAGCATTTTAAGGCAGTTTATTTTATTTGGGGTTTTATTTAGTTAAAAGTGATCATATCAGTATAGAGAGTGTATGGAGAATAGAGAAAATATACCTAGAATAAATGTATTTATACACATACACACACATACACACACACACACAAACACACACACAGTAATTATCTCAGCTTTTTGTTAGACTTTGGACTGCAAAGTTTGAAATTTTGATATTTTTTAAAGACATTTCAGGCATAAAGTCAGATGTTTTTTCTCACTCCTGAGTGTTTTCCAAAGAGGCTTTTCTGGCATCTTTTTAATCTATTTAGATGGGCAAAAACTTATAAAATTATTTTCTATCAATTTAGAGAACGTTTTCTAAATTTCAGAAGATAGTAATAATAGACACACGTAAAAACAAATGACTTGCAGGATACATAAGAGGTAATGATATTGATCACAATTTTTAAATTCAAAAGCTTAAGTAGCTCTATTTTACTATTGCTACTATTTTATTTAATTTTATTTTGGCTGATAGCTTCCCTTTAAAATATTTTACAGACTTAAAAAAAAAAAATTATAGTTTGTTCCCTTTGTTATATAGACTTGGTTGTTTTGCCCCAAGATGGTAATGGTCCCAGAATTCTTTTAATGCAATAGATGGCCAGATCATCATGGGAGTTGTAGTTCAGCATCGTCAGGCAAAATTTGATATCAAAGACTTAAAAGCTTAATTCAATCTATAAATAAATACATTTATAAATTAACTCAAGTGAGCACAAATGTGTAGACATGTGTATCACATGTAATTATTATACAAAATTGCTAATGGTCAATTTACCTAAAGAAATTACTGGCTAGTCATAATTGGGGGAATTATATATATATATATATATATATATATATATATATATATACATACATACATATATATACATTTGTAGATGTGTAGCTCTGCAGCCCTGTAGGATGCATCTTTAATATGCACCCCTAATTAAAGGGTCGGGATGGTCATCTTAGACATAATACATCAGGGGCTGTGAGTTATTCACCATGTCTCATTGGCAAGGCTTTCTTTCAACCCTTGTTAATTCAATTAAGCAGGTTTGGTGCTGTCAGGTGTTCTTTTAATAATTGCATCAACATGCAGATACATAATAAGAATAAAAGCGTTTCTATGGCTGCAGTTAATTTAGATCCAAAAGAATCTGTTATTCCATTACATTTTATATAGATTATTCTTCTATAATATTTCAGTAATGGGTTGCACAAAGGCTGGCTTTTAATTTTTTGCTTTCTCAAATGTCTTTATGTATAATGGTTTAAAACAGAAGGTGTTCAAGAGAGAGTGACCTTTTTCCATTACTGTAGTTCCTGTCATTAAAGCATTATAATTTTCTTTAGAAGTCTAGGGAAATAAATACGTAGATGTGCAGTCTGTAGCAAGCATAAATCAATGCGTGCTAGTTAGACTGAGGGGTTGTCTGCACTATTTGTTGTTGTTGTTTTCTATTCTTTTTTTATACCATTTATTATTAGAGTTATTAAAAAAAAATACAGTTTGGGTGACAATACAAATTATAAAAATATAACCGCACAAACTTTTGTTAGACACAAAACAAATGTCAAACAGTGATGTGTGTGAAAGAAATTAATTTTTTATCCCATTAAATCAGATTAAATATTTTCATAGTTAAATACGTTTGATTTTTTTTTTACTTGTTTGCAAGTCATAAAAAAATGTCATTAATTTGGTTGCTCCATTTTTTTTTTCTTTTAAGCTTTATGTGACACAGCTAGGTTATATATGCCCTTTGAAGAATATATGCAAAGATTGCTTGTTAGAAGTCATATTTACTGAATGAAAAAAGCCTAACGTACTTTTTTTTTTCAGTAGAATACATCAGTATGTTTGTAAATATTAACAAAAATGAATCGTTTGCCTAGAAATGTAAGCAGGATATATCCTTTATCTAGAATTAAAACAGCCTGTGTACTGGTAAATAGATAATCACACTGAAGTAATTGGGGTTTTAAAACCCCAATCTATTCTGCCAGCATGAGCTCGTTTGCATGTTAATCAGAAGAATGATATCTTCCTTCACAAAAAAAAAAAAAGCTCACACTCTTTCATAACCATTTTTAATTGCATTGAAAGTGTTGCAGGGTTGGAACATTAGAAATGTAAGTGTATCTGTGTCAAATTAATAAAAATTACTGAATTACTATAAACTATAACGATTACCATATTTAATAACTTCTTTGCTTTGATTAAGACACTTCAATTTATTTAAAATATGCAGGTATATAAAATTAAGTAAGAATTTAATTATTTTTAATATGTACCAAATAATTGTATTCATATCAGATTTATTTGAAGTTGTCCTCGTTATGCATGCCTATTTCTCTATAATGGTGACAATTTCAAAATGTTATTATGTTTTTTTCTTCCTATGTATATAGTGTATGTGTATATTTTATTTATCTCATATTAATAGCTGTACCTAACACTTTGGAGGTTGCTTTATAAAAAAGAAAACGCTCTTAGGAAAACTAGCAAGTAATATTTATCACAATGTTAAATTAAGAGTAACTACACTTAAGTAATTAAGTTTCTTTGAACAGATAACAATTATTAAAAAAAAATTCCTGTCAATTAAGCAATTTCAATTTTAATCTAATGGAACAGATTGGTAGTGTAAAACCACAGCAATGTTTTCACTGAGACCTTACGATGTGCTATGAATATTATCATTACAATGGGTAGGTATTTTGCAATTTTCCAGGGTCACCTGCTTGTTTAATATACATTTCAGAACAAAAACCCAAGACCATGTGGTGAATAGCCGATGTTTGTTCTTCAGACTAATAAAGGATTTTATAAAAATAATGCTTTTAAAACTAACTTTTAAAAACCAAGGACCAATGACAACTATGTATGATAATAATAATAATAATAATAAAAGACAATGAACTGTGCAGCAATAAAACTGGAGGCCATTCATCTTTTTTCTTTCAGCGCGTAATGTTCAGCCATTCCTCATGGCACATCAGTATTCCAGGGTTTTGTCATTTTCCAAATCTGTGTATCAAATCTGAGGATGCTGGCAAACCTTAAAATTATTGATTGCATGCAAATGAGCAAACTAAGTGCAATTTCTAATGACTTATTTACCTCTTTATATAAGTTCTCCTTGGCTGATTATATTGGATAACTGATGGTGTTTGGTCTCTAGGTTTAATAAGCATGGCCAATATCAATGACGTAAAGCCCATACGGGTGTAAAGGGACGGTCAGGCCTGCAGAGGGTCACCATGATTGGTCCTTCCCATATATGCCAGGAGCAGCAGCCAGCAGCTCCTTGCATAGCCACAGATTTCAGAGTGGGGAGTCTGCAAAAATTATTCAATGGATCTGGTAAGGAGATGATCTTACCTGCCCACAGAGACCAGCTGCTTCACAGTGCAGTCAAACAGGAAGGCAGCTATAGAGGAAGTGAGAAGGGAAATTATGTTTTAAGCCCCTCCCTCAGTAGTGCTTCCCCATACGTCACACTGCATGGGAGCTGCTCTATGATGCTAGAGATGCAGCTGGGAGGATACAAGGTATAGAAGCTGTATCCTTCCAGAGGGAGATGGAGCTGGGAGGGAATGAGGTAGATTAAGCTGGTGGTAATAAGTGAAATAAAGCTTTGAGGGGAGAGAAAACTGAAGCTGGAGAGAGGGAGCTATGTGTGAGAGGGTGATGGTGAGGTGAGGAGGTAAGACGGAAGTGGAGCTTGCTAAGATGCATAGGGCTGGCAGTGAAAGGGAGCGAGAAAGAAGAAGATGGATCTGGAGATGAGAAAGGGAGCTTAGAGTGAGAGAGATGGAGCTGGAGAGGATAGAGAGAGATGGTGGGGGAAGGGAAAGGGAGATGGAGATGAAGCTGGAGGGAAAGGGAGGTAGAGCTGGGGGAGTGAGGGAGATGGCGTTTAATAGAAAAAATTAAATACATTTTATAAATAAATACCTATAGATGCTGGAAATGCAAAATAGATAAAGGAGGATTGACCCATATTTATTTATTGTATTTATTAGATATATTTTACCAGGATGGATACATCTCGTTTTCAAGTATGTCCTGGGTCCACAAAACATTGCATTGTTACAATAGGATACAATGTTACAAAAATACAATATACAAACTATATATATATTACCTGTTATGTATTAAATTTATATATGTGTGTATGTGTATATATACATTTAATACATAACAGGTAATAAATATATTCAACCATGACAGGTGCATTCTGTGCTGAGGTAAATTGCATAGATCTCTTAAAAGATTTTAGATTGAATGAAGATTTGACTGTGTCCCTGAGGTTATTCCATAATTGCGGTGCTCTGTAGGAAATGGAGGATCGAGCCACTTTCTTTTTGCATTGCGGTATGCTAAATATCGTGCTAGTACTGGATCGGAGGTTATAGGAGGTGGGAAAAGCCGGGGAGAGCATTCTACCCAGGTAGGGTGGTAACTTCCCAGAAATGCTCTTATGCACGGGGGTGGAAAGGTGAAGAGTGCGTTGGGATTCCAGCGACAGCCAGTTTAGTCACGGTGGTGGGTAAAGTAATTACATTCTAGTACAAAGTGGCAGAAGACATTGTCTAATAAAGTTAATTAAGGTGGGTTTGCGGTGCGGGTGCATACACTACATCCCTATAATCAATTACTGACATTAGCATTTGTTGCACTATTTGTTTCCTTATTGTAGGGCTTAAGTAGGATTTTTTTCTGTACAGAGCACCTCGTTTTGGGTAAAGTTTTGAAGAGTTTTTTTTCAATGTAAAATCCAAAGAATAGATTGGGGTCTAGCAACATAGCTAGATATTTAAGGGAGCAGACTGCTGTCAGTATGCTGTTTGAATTTGTTCTGATACACAGTTGTTGATTTTGTAGTTTACGTAATTTAGGTACAGTTCAAAAGATCATTGTAACAGTTTTGTCAGTGTTTAGGAAGAGTTTGTTATGCGCTATCCACTTTACTACCTCTGTAAATTGGTTTTGAAGCACAGCCTCAAGCTGCGGTAGCTTGGGTTTACTAGTTTACTAGCGTAGATTACAGTGTCGTCTGCATATATGTGTACAGTTGAGGATTTGGTGGGAATGTCAACCAATTCAGGTGTTTTGGCATATGATTTATGAAAAACACAAAAAACTGCTTAATAGGCCATTTATATTTGAAGCCAAGTTATTCCTACTTTTATGAAAACTGCAATAATTACACTTGCAGGGTTAAGGGTAGTGGGAGTTGGCACCCAGACCACTCCAATGGGCAGAAGTGGTCTGAGTGCCTGGAGTGTCCCTTTAATATTTTCATGTGCATATATAAGTATAATGGTGTATATGAAGTACTAGTGTAATATATTACACTTGCATTACTATACACGGACACTACCGCTCTACACACTACAGCCCCTGTACACACTCCTATACACTCGTACATCCCCTATACTTACACTCAGTACATGCCAGCAGGAGTGACAGGGAAGGAACTAACCACAGCTCAAAGTGCTTGCATAATGGTTGTGGGATGGGGGCAGACTTAGGGGGGAGGGGAGTATTAAGAGGTAACAGGGCTTCAGCTAGGTAAGGGGCACACACATTTCTACCCTGACTTGAACCCCATCTCTGGTGGGATGCACCATGCAGCATGCAAACCCAAGAATATTACTGAACTAAAGGCCATTGCTCGTAGCAATGGGATAAGATTCCCTGGGAAAGCAGCCAGGAGTTATTTTCTAGCTATGCATCTCATTTTCAGCAGGTCATAACAACAAAAGGGTGCTCTGTTGTGTGCTAAAGATGCCTGCCATTAAGGGGTTGAATGATTTTGAGACTGGATAAATCATTATAAGTTGCATTTTCAATTGAATTTGGGGAAACCACTTGAAGCATTTGCTGTGTTTAACTATTGCAGTTGTTTTTGTTTGATTTGTTCATTGCAAATACCTGAAAGTATTTAAATTTTAATGTATTTAAAAAAAAAAACTGGCCAACACCAACCCATCACCCATGGGTGTTGGGTGAGTAGCTAATAATAACCCCTGGATAATCATTGTCCACCATCCCCATCAAAAATGTCTTACAGTTACCCCTTCTTTGTGGTGGTAAATTGTCCCCAAGGAAATTGCCATCCCTCCATTAAAAAAAAATCTATCTACCCCCTCACCTTAATAATAGTGAAAGGAGCCTAATAAATCTAATAAAAAATATCATACTTACCTTCAGATGTTTTTTTCCTCTACATTCTTTTCTTCAACCTTAAAAAGGCTAAATAAAAATCCATAATAATCAACCCTACTCATAAAAGTAAAATAATTAACTAATCTGCACAATTACAGCATAAAAGAAAAAAAAAAAACATGTGAGTCTGATGTCTCTGTCCAGAATGATCTTCAAAGACAGGAAAAACCTTTATAAAGGCCTTCCCATGCTTTAAAATCTCAGTCAGAGCACGCTGATTGGTTAGTTGGTTTACAAGCCAACGAGCACTCTTACCATAAAGTCATGAGACTTGCATGGAAATATTTCCATGTATTGTGAGGGATGAGATGTGTGTGACAGAGAACTCTGGTTGGTTGACTTGCAAGACAACAAATCAGAGTGCTCTGATTGACATTTCAAAGTGTAAGAAAGCTTCCACATAATTAAAATTTGGACTGCTAGCTGCTAGTGCTTCCAGAGGGCAAACAGTTGAGATTGTTAAACTCTGAATCATGATAAAAATGAAATGTTCATCCATTGCTGTTTCGTATGTATCGTAATACATCTATTGGCCATTCCGGAGTTCTAGAATTGGACGAATCCCCAATCGTTTAAAATTCAGATAAATCACGTTTCATCCAAAACCAAATGCACTAATCTAATGTTTTATCAAGACATTTAAAATATTAGGATTACAAATAGTTTAAAAGTATGAAAGCAAACATGTCAAGTTTGAAAAATGGATCAAATTTACAGCAAGAAGCTCAACTTCATACCCAAAAACCCACTTTGAACATATCTTTTTTTATTTTTTTTCTAAACAAATTTGAGCCAATAATAATTTTAGTTCTACCATTGGAAGTTCTGCATTGACTGATAAGACACTAACACTAAAATACAACACTGCCTTTATGCTTAAACGTAGTATCCACTAAACTATGTTTGATTGCATTTTGGAATTTCCTGCACACTATATCAGTAGTAGACATTCTCTATAAGGGAATACATTTGTAAAGTATATAAAAATATCCTGCTGTCAATGCCAAATCCATACCTGTGGCATGGTCTTTCTGGTTCTGTTTATAGTTGCTCCTGAAGTGTGCACCTGACATCCTTTAAAGTTATTTCAGTGTGTGTCAGACAGTGCATGCATACCAAACATTAAAAGGTATAAACTATGGACAAGAGGCACTTCCAAATAGGTGACTAAACCATAATGTAGAAAGGGAAGGGTCCACTTTAAAAGGGAGCATGCCAGTCACCTGTGTCACAAGTGAGTCCAATCTTTCATTGGTGGAACACTTACTTTGCGCTTGTGTGCTTTGGACAAGTGATATTAATTGGTTATTTATGGTTTGGAATCCTTAAATCTCACTTTAGCTATGACCTTTGTTATCAGTTACCTCCCACCTACTTCCTGTATACTTACACAATCACTGTACTCGTCTCTTGGTCAGTCAAGCACTACATTTTATTTATTCTTCTGAGTCTATCTAAATAATTATAGAAAAAGTGCATTTGCAACAAAATATGGAGAGTGTTTGTTGCCTAATATGAGGAGAGCAAGGAGCAACATTTGGCACATTTAGCAAAAGCATCTGTAATAAACTGACATGTCAATCTATTATAGCATATACTATGGAGACAATTGTGGTATGGTCGATGGAGAAACACATGATTTATTATATTCTAAATATGAAAGCTTACCTAAAAAATATCATGTAGCTTCAAATATGATTGCAAATTTTATTACATAGTTAAGGATATCATTTGTAGTAAAGGAGACAAAAAAAAATGTTTTTTTTTTCTCATCGGCTTTTCATTTTTAGCAAATTTCAGATATTTTTATACTTACCTATAAAACATTATTGTTATTAAGTTATATTTGCATCTGTATTTGTAACTGGTTTAAAACCAGTTGGTAGACACTTTAATGAATGTGCAATTTCTATTAAAAATGAATATGACAGATGTGCATTGAAATTGCTGACAAATGTGACTGTCAGATTCACTAGTGATTTGGTAATCAATAACTCCCTTTATCTTTTTTAACAAATGTGGCAAGCCTAATGATGTCTAGTACAAATTAAACAAAATCCAGAGTTTATGAATAGGATATTGTTTTATGTGAATATGCATATGTCGCTAGTCATTGTATTATGGCATTAAAGCAATATAGGTTTATATTTGTGTTACTAAATACAAAATATAATTAAAATTATAATGGTTGATTTATTTATCTACTTTTCAAAAGCTTGCAAAACTTTTTTTTTGTAAATATAATTTTTATTTTGGTTTTTTGTTCAGGATTTTGAGACTCGCAGGTCTCTAATTAAAGTAGAACATGCAAACAGATTTACTTTACGATGAAAGAAGTCATCAGGTACGCAGGCCTTCACGGGTGAGTTGTCAGGCATATGCAGTTTCTTAGGTGCTTGTGCGAGAGCATAATGTGCGCTATGCCTTTTGTTAGGGACAGTAATTTGCGTGCTTAGTTGGGCTCACAGGCCCACTTTAATGTCGGACTCGCAGGTCCCGTGTAATATATGGGTATGTATCATTGTATATATCCTATTCGATGCGAGTGGGTTGGTTGCGTCCCTACTGTGTGTTTGTGTCTCGCGGTGGCTTTCGCCTCCTGGGGAGGAGTTCTGCAGTACCTGGTCGTGGGTCTCACTCCCGTTCGGGCTCTGTTGGCTATGTGTGCCGCATCTAGACGTTGTGCTCGTCCGCTGCGATAAATGCGTTAACCTGTGTCTAGAAGTATAATGTGGTGAGTATGTGCGGTATAAAGGAGCAGCGTAAAGTAATCGTTCCTTTGTAGTGGTAGAGTGGAGGTGCGCAGTCTCGTGTCGCGTTCGTTCTAGGCAGTATTAGGGGGGGAGGGTCGGGGTTCGGTCATGTCCCTGTCCTTGAGCTTCTCTAGGAAGGTGTCTTTGGCGGTTTCGAGGAGCCACAATGTCCAGGTCTCCGCGTAAGTCTGGGGTTTGTCTGTGGCTGTCATGATCAGGTTTTCTATTGCCCTAAGTTCTTCCATCTGGGCGAACCATACCTTCAACGGAGGTGCAGTCTTTTGTTTCCAATATAGGGGGAGTATCTGTTTAGCTACGTTTAGTATCCTAACCATCATGGATTTCTTGTATCTGGATCTAGGTACTGTGGTGTGGTGGAGGAGCATTGCTGCCGGTTCCAGGGGGGGGGGGGGCGCGTCCGAGAACATCTTTAAGATGTCGTGTATGCCCTCCCAGTATGGTCTAATTACTTCGCATTCCCACCATATATGAAGTGCAGTTCCTGTTTCCCTCTCGCACCTCCAGCAGAGGCTAGTGTGTTCTGGGTCTATGTTGTGGAGGAGGTGTGGGGTGCGGTACCAGTTCGTCAGGAGTTTAAATGCCGTCTCTTGGGTCTTGCTGTGTGTCGAGCAGTGGTGAGTGAGGTAGCATATCTGCTCCCACTCTGCGTCTGTGAACGTTGTGTTCAGTGCCGCTTCCCATCTCCCTATGAATAGAGGTTTAGCAGTGGGTGTCTCTGTCTGTAGCAGCGCGTATATGAGGGAGACTCCGTGCGGTAGTGGGTCTGGGCTATTGCACAGTGTCTCGAATGTTGTCCGGTTTCTGGTGAGTGCGGTTCCCTGCGGTAGAGTGCGTATGAAGGTGGAAAGTTGTGCGTGTTTGAAGCTTTGTGTGAAAGTGGGTGTCCCGCCCCCTAGCATGTCTGCTAGTGGTGTGCATTTGCCGTTGGTGGTGATGTGGTGTAGTCTCGGTATCGGGGTCTGGAGGATGTTCTGAAATGCTTTCGGGTCGAGGCCCGGTTTAAAGTCTGCGTTGTGTACCAGAGGTGTCAGGGGGAGGGGTAGGGCGCCAAGTTATGTGTTTTCGCCGCTTTGCGCCAGATGTCCAGGGTGGATCTAATGTATGGGGACATGACTCGGGTGTCTGGGTCCTTCCTGCCCCAGGGTATGACTGCTAGTGGCATGTTCGCCTCCGATTCCTCCGCCACTTTCCACATTTTATGGACTCCGCTCTTCGTCCATTCCATCACCCTCAGGAGATGTGTGGCCGTGTGGTATGAGCGGAAGTCCGGCAGGGCTAGGCCCCCCATGTCCTTTGGTTTCATTAGAGTGGTGGTTTTTTCATCCTGGGACGTCTGCCATCCCAGATGTACGTGATCATGGCTGTTTTTAGTGTGGCGAAAAATGCCCCGGGGAGTTTAATGGGGATGGTTTGGAATAAGTATAGTAGGCGTGGGAGGAAATTCATCTTAATGACTTGGACCCTCCCGAGCCACGATATGTGCGGGTGCGCCCATTCTTTCATGTCTTTTTGGAAGGTAGTGAGTGTGGTGGCGAAATTGGCTTGGAAGAGGTCTTTGCTGTCCTTGGTCAGCCAGGTTCCCAGGTACCTAATCTTTTGGTCTGCCCATTGGAATGGGAAGCTCTGGCATATGGGATTTAGCATAATTTATTTTTAGATTAGAGATCTCTCCGAATTCCTTAAAGACCTGTTGGATGTTGGGCAGGGTGATTTCTGGGTTGGTGATGAAGAATAGCAGGTCGTCTGCGAAGGCGGCCACTTTATGGTGGACGTCGCCTGTCGTGATGCCTGTGATGTCAGTGTTGCGCCTGATGTGTGTCAAGAACGGTTCTAGGGCTAGGACGAACAACAAGGGGGATAGGGGGCAGCCCTGTCTGGTGCCATTGTGTATTGTGAGTTCGGGGGTCAGCGCGCCGTTGACAAGGATGTGTGCCGTCGGCTCGTGATACAGGGCAGTGATCCATCGCATCATGTGTGTTCCCAGGCCCGCATGTGTCAGAGTGTCGAAAAGATATGTCCAACCGACTCTGTCGAAGGCCTTCTCTGCGTCTGTGGACAGCAGGAGAAGGCCCCCGGCTCCCGCCCCCCTGCCGTGCATGAGGGTGAGTGTTCGGGTGGTGTTGTCCCTGGCTTCGCGACCTCCCACAAACCCTACCTGGTCTGGGTGGACCAATCTGGGGATGTGCGACTGCAGCCGCGTCGCCAGGATCTTTGCAAGGAGTTTAACATCGCAATTGATGAGGGAGATTGGTCTGTAACTCCCGCAGTGTTCCCCATCTTTGCCCTCCTTGGGGATTATGGTGATGTGGGCTGTCAGGGCTTGCTTGGGGATGGGTTGGCCCTCTCTCTCCGCATTAAAGGAGTCCACTAGTGGCGGGTATAAGCTATCCGCGAAGGTCTTGTAATATTTTAGCGGGAGGCCATCAGGGCCCGGGCTCTTGCCCGGTTTAGTTTGTTTGATCGCCCGTGTCAGCTCTGCTTGTGTTATTGGTTCGTCCAGCAGCGATGCCGTATTGTCGTCTATAGTCGGGGATGCGTGTGCGTTGAGGTATGTGCGTATTTTATCCCGTAGTCGTGTTTTCGCCGTCTCTGTGTGCGGTTGCGGTAGGGAATATAGGTCGGCGTAGTACGTCCGTATTGCGGTTAGTATATCGGTCGGGAGGCGGTGGAGTTTGCCACTTTTGTCTCTGATTCTGTCAATGTATATGAGCTGTCTCTTTTTGGCAAGCATGTTGGCTAGAAGTTTTCCGCTCTTGTTCCCGTGTATGGAGAAGAATAATGCTTTGTGTCTTATCGCGTCCCTATGGAACTTGGAGTGGAGCAGCGAGGTTAACTCGCGCCTTAGCTGTAGGAGTCTCGTTTGGTGTGTGGTGCGTGGTGTGTGTTTGTTGAGGTCTTCCTCGTGTTGGATGTCTGTCAGGATCTAGGTCAGGCGGGCCTCAGAGTGTTTCTTGAGTAGGGCTCCCTGTTGTATAAAGTGTCCCCGTATCGCTCATTTGTGGGCTTCCCATCTAATCGTCGGGGACGTCAATGCTGGGGGGTTGTCCAGGAAATAGTCTCTGATTTTTTCCCCGATGTGGTTCGTGAGGTCTGTTCTGGTCAGGAGATACTCGTTGAGTCTCCATTTAGTAATGGTGGGTCGGTAGAGCGGGGATTTTAAGCGTAGGGTAACAGGTGCGTGGTCCGACCACGTCGCCACACCAATCGTTGCTTCTTCTACTAGGGGGAGTGCGTGTTGTGTGGTGTAGAAGTGATCTATTCTGGTGTATGTTTGGTGTGGGTGGGAAAAGTACGTGAAGTCTTTCTCGTCAGGATGATGAGCTCTCCAGCAGTCTATCAGCCGGTATTTCCTAAGGAGTGTCTTGAGGGAGTGCAGCTGTGTCAGCGGGGTGCGGGACGTGCCGGAGGAGCAGTCCCAGGCTGGGTCTAGTGTGATGTTAAAGTCCCCCCCTAGCACCAGCGTCCCCTCGGCGAACGTGTGGAGTTTGCGTAGTGTCTGGAGAAGGAAGCGGCATTGTCTTCTGTTGGGGGCGTATATGGTAGCAAATGTGTAGGGTTGCCCAGCTATCTTGCCCTTGAGGAAGAGGTATCTACCTTCTTCGTCGGTGAGGCACCCCCCCTCCTGGAACGGCACTCGTTTGTTTATTAGGATGGCGGTCCCTCTAGATTTGCCCCCATGGAAGTCGCTAAAGTATCCGTAGGGGTAGTGGTGGTTCGTCAGTTTCAGTCTGTCGCCTTTCCTGAAGTGTGTCTCTTGGATCATGACCACCGAGGCCCTGTGGGCGTGGAAGTCCCTCAGGGCCCCAGTCCGTTTTTCGGGCTTGTTGAGTCCCCTGGCATTAATGGTCATGATGGTGAGTTGGGCGGGGGTCAGTGCCATGTCTGACCTGGTGGGGCCCCTCTGTCGGTAGTGGAGGAGCGTAGGATGGGGGGGAGGAGTGGAGGAGTGGGGTGAAGAGGGGCGTAACGGGGGTGGGGGAGATATGTAGGTCTCGTCACCGTGAGGTGGCGTCTGGGTGTGGGCGTCGGGGAGTCGCGGCGCACGGTTCCACCTGTGACCCGTGCGGGCTGCTCACCTTGGGTTGACGCCCCGTCCCGTGGGGTAGTGAAAGGAGGTCTAGGCTCACCTAGCGGGCAACGTCTGTGTCCGGTCCGTAACCGTCGGATCTCTCCTTAGTCACCTGTTGCCGTCACAGACCCGTGTCGGTCCCCTGCGGCTCCAATGCGCGTCTCGTATGTAGTTGGTGTCGTAATCCTCGCCTGAGGTAGTGTGGCCTCGTGGCCTGTATGGGAGTAAAGCCATTGGTATTTAGCAATAACATCGGAAACATCAGTAAAACAGTAACATTATGTACATTAGACAACGAGTCTATCAAATCATTAACAGTGGTTTGGTTAACTAGCTGTGGCTGTTGTGAAGCTAGCCTGTGTAGGCCTATTACCTTGTGCATTATCCCGGATCCCTCCCGCGCCTCCCCCGCCCGCACGTCCCCCCCTGTTCTGTGTAGGCCCCTTTCTCGGCCTCTGCGTCAGCGGGTAGTGTGTGTTGTGTGTTCTCTGTCCGTCAATGGGCTGGTCGCTCAGTCTGGGCTCCGGGGCGTGCATAGTGTGTGATCTTGAGGTCTCCCCTGTTATCGTCACCCCTCTGTGTGTGTTGGTATTGCTGAGTCCTTTCCCTCTCTTTATCGGTGTTGTGTCGTGTCTGCGCTCTGGCTACCCCTAGTTTCCAGTAGCTCCGGGTCTCCCCGGATCCCCCTCCCCAGGTGTGGCCCGCCAGCTCCAACCCCCCTGGCCCGCTCGCCGAGGGTCATTACTGGCCGGGTAGGTGGCGGCGGCGGGCCCCAGCCAGGGAGCTAGGTCTCCTCCACCCCCCTCCCCCTCCCTTTCGACCCTGGTGTACTTGCGAGCAAGAGCTCTCGTCAGTCCGGTATGCCGGCTCCGGCATTATTAGTCCCAGTCCACCCCAGTACTCGGGGGTTCCGTTGATGTGGTGGCGCGGCCCGTCAGGAGGGTCACGTTAAATTGTAATTCCACAGCGCTTCATTGGTTCCGTACGGTGATCTTTTCGGGTAGTGTCTCTGGGGAGCACGCGGCCGGGAGTGCGCAGGAGGGCCGTGCAGTGTTAGGCCAAGTCTTTCACAATGTCCAGCCTCAGGTAACAGCCGTTTGGGGCTATTAGCGTGTTGCGCCCGACGGCCTCGTGGCTTGTTGTTGGGATCTCCTCACTCGTTGCTGTTGAATTGGAGCTGAAGGGTTCGGCCCCTGTGGAAAGGAGTAAAAGTTCAGTGGATCGGGCCAGGTCATTTGAATCGGCGTGAGGTGTAGTTCCTTTAGAAGGTCTTCCATGTCCCCCTCACTTTTCACAGTGAAAGGTCCGTTCTGAGTGGTTGCTTGTAGCCCCGTGGGGAAGTTCCATCTGTATCTGACTTTGTTAGCCTGCAGTGCTCGTGTGAGAGGGCGCATCGCTCTCCTGTAAGCAAGTGTCGCTGGCGACAAGTCTGGGTACAGTTGTACCTCTACCCCATTAGAGATCACCTGTTTGGTGTCCCTGGCTCTGTGCAGGATGTCTTCTTTTGTCTGGAAGTGGGCAAGGCAGCAAATGATGTCTCTAGGGGGGGCATCTGGGGGTCCTTTCGGCCTGAGGGCTCTATGTGCCCTAATAAATTCTATGTGGGTGGTTGGCGGCCGGCCGAGGAGGTTGTTGAATAATTCTGACAGTGTGTCCCTGATAGGGGTAGTTTGATCAAGTTCCTCTGGCATACCTCTGATCCGTATGTTTTGCCTCCGCCCACGGTTATCGAGGTCCTCTATGTGCTGCGCCATTTGTCGGAGTTGGGCTCCCTGTTGTTGGAGTGTGCAGGTATTTGCGGATTGCGCCGCTGCCATGTGGTCGCAGTCGGCTTCCAATTGGGCTACCTTCTGTTGGGTGCCCTGGATGTCTTCCCGCATGGTGCGCAGTTCCTCTGAGAGGGACTTATGGAGGGCGGCATTAGCCTCCTTCAGGTCGGCTTTGGTGGGCAGGTTTCGGATCATCTCGATCCATTCTGGCTGGGGGTGGTGGGTGTTGCTTCCCCCTAGTTGGTCGACATGTGGTGATGGCGGGCGGGAGAGGCCCGAGGCCTCGGAGTCATTGGAGGCCTGGGTTGTCAGTTCGGCCGGCGGCACGAGAAATTGCCTCATGGCAGAATGTTGTGCCCCCTTCGGGGTGCTGGAGGGATGGTTGGCCTGTGATGTCCGGTGAGTCTTTCCCATTTCGGCGGTCTGGAGTGCTTATCGGGCGAGGATATGTGCTGAGCCTGTGGGGAGCTCCCGGTTTACGCCGCCATTAGCCTCGGCATCCAAGCCACGCCCCCAGCTTGCAAAACTTAAAGACGAAAATGTGTCAAGCTCACACCCCTTGGTGTTTTACTGAATTTTATTAACTTTATTCACTTATTTACATGTCAAATAAAATACCAACATTTTTAAAAGGGTTTTAAAATGAAAGGAACACTATGGGGTCAGGAACACAAAGGTGCATTCCTGACCCTATAGTGTTAAAACAAACCTGCTAGTCCCACTGCCCCCCTCCCCCTTAATCACTTAAAAATAGTCAAAAGGTAAATTTTTACAGCTCTGCTTGGAGCTCCTTGCATCTGGCCATGCCACTGATCCGCCTCTATGAGCGACATCATCATCAGCACTGAGTCAGGAAGTACCTCTAGTGGCCAACTGAGGAGTGGCCGCTGGAGGTGTCCGAAGGCACTAATGTAAACACTGCCTTTTCTATGAAAAGACAGTGTTTACACCAAAATGCCTGCAGGGACCTACAATTGTCACCAGAACAACTATATTAAGCTAAAGTTGTTCTGGTGACTATAGTGTCCCTTTAATATTCACACAGACCCTGAAGAATCCCAGACTATGGACAAAATGTGCATCTGCTTGATGTGTGGCTTTTTGAAGGGATGCATGGGCTTTTAAAGGGGCATCAGTTTGATACAATTGTATCAATCAAAAGCTTTAGCTTTAAAAGAGATTGTTGACTCCTACTGCCTGCAATAAAACTGGTAACCTTTTCTTCTCAATATCTACTTGCTTCTTCTAACTAATCAGTGTCCTATCCATAGGGACATCCAATGAGAAAGTCTGAGATATAAAAATATTGCAAGGGAACAGCACACATGAAAGAAATACAGTTTTAAATATTACAAGGCTACTTCAAATCACCTATCTAGTTAACAAATATAGGGATTCGGATATACCTACACTCATTTTTACATGGGAGATAAACATGCCAACTGTAATACTGTCTGCTTAAACTGCTTCCAGAGACTCTCCTCAAATTCATGCTTTCCTGTTGTAACCTCCAAAAGGCACTGTTACAAATCGCTATTTGTAACTGGCCCTTTAAATGGAAAATTGCCCTGCTTCCCTGGATTGTGGAGAAGCCTATTTGCCAGCCTCCTTCCTCATGACTATGGTCCCTGGAAGATTGTGCCCCTGAAAACGTATTAACTTTTATTGGGTGTGTATGGCCCTTTCAGAACCGTCTGGGACATATTGTGACTTTGCTGAACAAAACCCCTTTAAGATTATGTCCCCAGACCTGTAAAATAACTTGTTCCTGGCTTTCTCCCACTTGGTTCAGTAAATAGGGCTTACTGAACCAAGTACCACACAGGCGGACCACCCAGAAGTTAAAGTATGCAGGCAATTTACCTCCCAGGCTGTGAGGTTACTGCAGGTTAATTGCCGACCGCTGGGTGGCCGCAGTTCATGCAAAGGAACACGTGGCGGCGGCCATCTTTGTTCATTCGAATGCGGTCAGCAGTGTATGCTAAAGATTCTGTCGTTTTTCGGCATGAAATTGACCGACCGCACAGCCCAAATCTATGGAACTGTTTTGGACAGGAAATTGTGCTTGCGGTCGGTCATAAAGGGACCTCCAGCTAACTTTTGATCCACTGGAGGGATTTGGCTCAAATATGTAATTTTTATGGAGATTGAATGTATAGTTTTAAAGTTACAGTGTATGTGTGAAAACTGTATTTTTACTGTATGCTATAATTATGTTATATGTTTATCTGAGGGGAGGAGATGTGGGGGTGGTACCATGTATGTGATTGGTTAATTTCAACCTCCCCCTGGGAGTGTCCTGTGTGTACCTTTTTGTAATAAAAAGCAGGCTGGGTGTCCCAGTCCTCAGTTCTTCTTGACCCTTCAAAACGTAGCCTCGTCTCGTTCTTGGAAGGGGATTATTTGGGAATATTACTCTGCTCTGTTTCAGCTGAACCTGACTCTCACTCTGGATATCGTGGATGGGATTACGCCAGCTTTACTTCTCTACAGCAGCTTGCAGGGAAAAGGACGTCTCCAACGGCAGATACCCTCTCTCTACCTGGGTAGCCGTTACAGGCACCTATAGTGGAGGAGTGTGGTACGCAACCAAAAAGGAATCTGGTCTAGATTCCAGCTGATCTGAACTCATCAGAGAACACAGAGAGAAGCTGTAGTGCACATGGCACTCCAAGCTCCCTGTAGTGTAGAACACAGCAGCGGTGTTTAAAGCATTTCCTATAGTTTTACATAAGCATAATTTGTATTTTCAAATAAAGCGTACCCATTGATTTTATGCATGCAATGTCTGTGATTCTGCAAATGTCTTTAGCGCCCAAGGCAGTTTTCAGGTGTAAAGAACCTGGTGCTATACCAGATTATGGGAAGAACGTTCATGTGGATTACAACTGATGGAGTTTCTGATTTGATTTCAACTAGGGAATTTAAGGTGGACAATATCTATTTATTTTTTTCAACTTGAAGTTTATTGTAATTTCAAGAACATTTCAAGATTAGGGTGGGTTGCAGAAATGAAAAAGGGTGGGAAGGGGAGGAGGTGCAAGGTACATTTGAAGCTTCACAAAATTCCATATATGTTTACAGTGGTAACATTATAATGCTTCACAGATGTGTTATACTTAGTGCAAGCATATCAGCGTCCCTGCCTGCCTGTACCCTTTATGGAGGCTGGGGCCCTGTGGAGTGGAGAAGTTAAAAAAATAAATTGAAGTTCTATTCAAATGCCATTGGCCCAGTACGTGGTGCTATACATATACCATTTACCGTTCAACTTTCTTGCCTGATTTACCCCGTTCTGGTGAGATAGCTCAGTGGGCTAATGCATCATCAGTAGAATCTGTTCAACACTTGTTGCAGGTTCACATTTTGGCAGGGTTGACCCAGCTATTCATCTTTCTGAGGTAGATAAAACGAGTACCATTAAATTGAGTAATAGTAACAACCCCTGGATGTTGGGCTATGGTAACATCCCCAGGGTGTACTTGAAAACCAGAGTAATCTGAATGTACCTTTCCTGGTTAAATACTTTGTTATTATTATTCTCTATAATATGGGAATTCGGCTGGTCTCTGCTCCCTGTTACTTGTTTGGGTCTATAGCCTCTATTTTAAGGGTGGCAAGAGTGCTTCAAGTAGTGTAGAGACTCTTATACCGGATTGTTTGTGGGGTGCTATGCTCCACGTTTCCCCTGGGGGGATTGCTTGTACCTGGGGTGGGGAGATAAACTTGGGTCAGATGGGCCATCCCCTTCATCGTTCCCATTATTGTTTGGAGCTGCAAACTCCTTGTGTGATATGTGGTATGCTGTAGGGGGTGGGTGGTGGTTTAATAGGGGTAGGGTATAAATTTAGTATTTGCAGCAGGCACTACCAAAGGGCTCCTGTATGTGTTGAGAGCCATGGGGTCTTACCCTCGTTCTAAGAGTGCATTGCTTGTTGCTATCTCACTGTGTCTCATTAGCCTGCTTATAGGCCTCCCATAATTGGTGGGCAGTGTAGCTCAGCTTCCCATTTTTAGTATGGCGCCACATCATTATCTCGTATTCTAGGGTGGTTTCACCATTGTTTGGATTTTTTTAACGGTAGGAAGGGTGGTGAATTTCCAGTTTTTCGCAATCAATATAAAGGTTGATGTGAGTACCAGATATTTTATCTTCTGAATAGTCCTGAGTATGTACCCGGGAAGCAATTTTAGGAGGAATCTCTATATGGTGCAGTCTACTTTGGAACCTGTTGTGTTATCAATGCTGCAACATTTTTCTCTAGGTTTGCTACCTCTGGGCATGTCCACCATATGTGGAGCATTGTCCCTAAAGCAGTAGGCGAGTGGCATCTCTAGCATTAGTTGCTGACATTAGGATATATTTTAGTCAGTTTGGCCAGAACCATGTAACAGCGGTACAAGATTTTCCTAGATGCCTCTATATGCGTGGTGCATGTGGTAAGGTCCTTCTGTACTGCAAAAATTTGGTTCCATTCTGCCTTGGTTAGCTCATGGCCTAAGTCTACATGCCAGTCTCTAAGGAGCCCCCTCTGTGTTGTGCGTCATCATGTGTTTGTAGCATATTGATATGGTTTTCGTAGGTGGGATCTTATTCATACACATTTTGTATGTGGCATGGAATTGATTTGGGTAGTTAATTAGCCCCAGGGTTGGCATTGTGTTGGTTTTGAAGTGCATTTCTTGGAGACAAATAATGTCAGCTTGGGCTTGCATAAGCTCTTTGAGGAGAGTTGAAAGTTTTTGTGGGGAGTTCATTCCCCTTACGTTATTACACATTATACATTGTGTTACATATGATAGAGGTTAATTTTGTCTTTGAGCCTACCAGGGTTAGACCCTGTTGGTTGTCTGTGGGGTAGGGCATCGACATAGTGTCTGTAACATAGTGAATTCTGTGATCTTTGTCATGGTCCTTTTAGGGTCATGCTATCTCTTAACCTCGTACTCTGGGATGTGCTGTGGCCTTAAGGTAAGTGTGCTCTCATGGGTGTTGGCATGCAATGGTTGAGTCATGGCAGTACCTGATGTGGTGTGGATCATCTATAAAACATAACATTTTAAACATATACCATGCGTGCAAACAATGTAGCCTGTACACTGTAAATAAGTGTAAATCCCTTCTGGGTGGGGGAGTGGTGGGCAGGTCAAGTTTTAATCTGGGACGACGGTCTGCCTCAGGGTGGGCTCCAGGTAGTTGTAGCACTTTGGTTGATTAGTGTGGCTGGTACTTATCATTACCGGGTACTTGTCTGTGGGGAGTCAGTGGGCTTGAGTGTCCTAGGTCTGTAGGTGTCAGGATCGGGACAGGGATCACACGCAGAATACAAACAGGAGCTAGGTACGTATACCGGACCTTAGAATGGCCGGACTAACGTAAGGAGAAAGCAAAGAATGGTCAGAGACAAGCCGAGGTCGAGGGAACGAGAGAACAGGTAAGCGAGAGACGAGCCGAGGTCAAAGGACACGAGAGGTAAGCAGGAACGAGAATATAAGCCGAGTCAGAACCAAAAAGACAAACAGTAATAAGAGCACTGAGTGACCAGACAAGCTAGAACCACGACAGGGCAATGAACCATTACACACATCCCTATTTTATACCTTGGCTCTTTAATTGATGACTCCGCCCCTGCCGAGCCCTGATTTGTTGTTCGGAACCAGATTGACAGGTCGGGGCGTGATTGCCGTCATGACGTCGGCTCCTGAGCGCCACGTCATAAAAGGAGGCGGGGCTATCGCGGACGGCGTGTAAACGGCTATGAGAGCTGTGAGGATTGGGTGAGTCAGCCCCCCTGAGAGGACGGCCGTCTGAAAGTCTAACCTCCTCCGAGGTAGAGACTTCAGGTACCCTGACAGTACCCCCCCTCTCAGAAACGACCACCGGGCGGAAGGAACCGGGGCGAGACGGAAAACGAGCATGAAATGCCCTGAGGAGACGAGGGGCATGCACATCTTCCCGGACCACCCAAGACCTCTCCTCAGGACCATAACCTTTCCAGTCAACAAGATATTGCACCCTCCCCCGAGAAACCCGAGAATCGATAATGGACTTGACTTCATACTCCTCCTGACCCTCAACCTGGACAGAACGAGGGGAGGACACAGCGGAGGAAAACCTGTTACAAACCAAAGGTTTCAATAAGGAAACATGAAAGGAGTTCGGGATGCGCAGGGCAGGCGGAAGAGCCAGACGATACACAACCGGGTTTATACGAGACAGAACCCTGTAAGGACCTATGTAACGAGGAGCAAATTTCATGGAAGGAACCTTCAAGCGGATGTTTCTGGTACTCAGCCATACCCTATCACCCGGGGAAAAAAACGGAGCCACCCGTCTGCGTTTGTCAGCGTGTCGTTTGGACACCGTGGAATTATGAAGAAGAATTCGTCGAGTCTGATCCCACAACTTCCTCAGATTGGCAACATGAACTTCAACTGACGGTATCCCTTGGGAAGGGGAAACCGACGGAAGAACGGAAGGATGAAAGCCATAATTCATGAAAAAGGGGCTAGAACGAGTAGAATCGCAAACGAGATTGTTGTGCGCAAACTCCGCCCAAGGAATCAGACCGACCCAATCGTCCTGGTGTTCAGAAACAAAACAACGCAAAAATTGTCCAACCTTTTGGTTGGTGCGTTCGGCAGCTCCGTTGGACTGGGGATGATAGGCAGAAGAAAAATTCAATTTGATGCCAAATTGAGAACAGAAGGACCTCCAAAACCGGGAAACAAATTGGGGCCCTCTATCAGAAACAATTTCAGAAGGAATACCATGTAAACGAAAAATCGCCCTCGCGAAAATCTCAGCCAATTCGGCAGAAGAGGGCAATTTAGGCAGGGGTACAAAATGAGCCATTTTAGTAAACCTGTCAATCACCGTGAGGATAACAGTATGTTTTTTAGAAACAGGCAAATCGACAATGAAGTCCATAGCCAAACAAGACCATGGTTTCTCGGGAATTTCTAGGGGGTGCAAAAGCCCACATGGAAGCGTATGAGGTTGTTTAGTCCTCATACAGACATCACATGCCCTGACGAAGTCCTTAACATCCTTACGTAACGAAGGCCACCAGAAATCTTTAGAAATCAAAGAACATGACTTGCGTATGCCAGGGTGTCCGGCAAATTTACTGTTATGAAAACACTGCATCAGTTCCAGTTGGAGTTCAGGAGGAACGAAGTACCGATCCCCAGGAACAAGTCTGGGAGCCAGATGCTGTACTTTCTTGATCTCAGCAAGCAACGGGGAGTGAATCTTGATGCTTGTGTTGGCAACAATATTACACTTGGGAACTACAGAAGAAAAAAACATATCAGACATAGTAGAAGGTTCATGTTGGCGGGACAATGCATCAGCCTTAGAGTTCTTAGAACCAGGTCTATACGTGAGCACGTAGTTGAAATGAGTAAGGAACAAAGACCAACGAGCCTGCCTGGCGGACAAGCGCTTGGCTTCCCCTATATAGGACAAATTCTTGTGATCCGTTAAAATAGTAACCGGGTGTAAAGTCCCTTCCAACAAATGTCTCCACTCCTTTAAAGCCATAATGACCGCTAATAGTTCCCTGTCACCAATATCATATCTGCTTTCAGGCCCAGACAATTTCTTGGAAAAAAAAACCACATGGGTGCAGCGGTTTATTCAAACCTAGCCTTTGGGACAAGATAGCGCCTATACCTGTCTCTGAGGCGTCTACCTCGAGTAAAAAAGGCAAAGAGGTGTCAGGATGAACTAATATCGGTGCTGAGGCAAACTGTTCCTTGAGTGTTCTGAAAGCAACAAGCGCCTCAGGGGACCAGGTCTTGGTATCAGCACCCTGTCTAGTCATATTGGTAATAGGAGCAATAATAGAAGAGTACCCCTTAATGAAGCGCCTATAATAATTGGAGAATCCGATAAACCTCTGAACGGCCTTGAGTCCCTTGGGCAATGGCCAATCTAAAATTGATTGGAGTTTAACCAGGTCCATCCTAAACCCGTCTCCAGAAATAACGTAACCAAGAAAGTTTATTTGAGATTGGTCAAAACTGCACTTCTCCAATTTGCAATACAACCCATGTTGTAGAAGCTTGCGCAATACCCTTCTGACTTGTTTGTGGTGAGTCTCAGGCTCTCTAGAGTGTATTAGTATATCATCCAAATAAACTATAACACATTCATGTTGAAATTCCCTAAGAACCTCATTAATTAGGTCCTGGAATACAGCAGCAGCATTGCAAAGCCCGAAGGGCATTACCGTATACTCATAGTGGCCATACCGGGTATTGAAAGCAGTTTTCCATTCGTCTCCCTGCTGAATTCTCACCAAGTTATAAGCTCCCCTCAGATCTAACTTGGTAAAAATCTTGGAGCCTTTCAGACGATCAAATAGCTCAGTAATCAAGGGAATAGGATAAGCATTTCTGATCGTTATCTTATTCAAGCCCCGATAATCAATGCAAGGCCGTAGAGTGCCGTCTTTCTTATCTACAAAAAAGAAACCGGCCCCGGCTGGAGAAGAGGATCTCCTAATAAATCCCTTGTCTAGGTTCTCCCGTATGTACTCCTCTAAAACTAAGTTCTCTTTAGTGGATAGAGGATATACTGTACCCCTCGGAGGCATAGTACCAGGCAGGAGTCTAATCTTACAGTCAAAGGACCTGTGTGGGGGTAAAGTATCAACCCTCTTTTTATCAAAGACTGCCTTTAAATCCAGGTACTGAGATGGTATCCGTAAATCTGTGGACTGGTTAGAGTTACTTGGTGCGTCAACTACGCAAACCGGTGAGATTTTCTGTAAACAACCTCTCTGGCAACCCTGACCCCAGAAGACTATCTCACCTTGTTCCCAATCAATAGTAGGGTTATGCTTCTTAAGCCAGGGGTACCACAAGACTATTGGAACTGAAGGAGATGAGATAAGCATGAGGGATATTCCCTCCTCGTGTAAAATACCAATGGTTAACTTAACTGGTATAGTCTCACGAGAAATAACAGGGTCTGATAATGGTCTACCATCTATGGCCTCAACGGCCAAGGGTGTATCCCTTAGCTGAGATGGGATAGAGTGGTTCGTGACAAAGGCTTGGTCAATAAAGCTTTCAGCTGCTCCGGAATCTATCAATGCCATAGCATTAAGTACTCCCTTTTCCCAAGCTAAAGAAACAGGTAACAGAAGCCTATGATCCTTGTAATCATATATAGAGGACAAGATAGAAACACCCAAGGCCTGTCCTCTTGAGAGACTTAGGTGCGAGCGTTTCCCGGACGGTTAGGGCAATTTAGGCGTAGGTGACCTCTTACTCCACAATACATACACAGACCCTCCCTTCTCCTATATTGTCTTTCACTTTCTGAGAGACAAGTGTTGCCTATTTGCATAGGTTCTGGGAGAGCTAGAGTTGTAGATTCAGAATTCTGAAATGCGGGAGCTAGTCTTAAGGAAGGTCTATGAGTTCTATCTCGAGTGTCTATCTGCCTCTGTCTCATGCGTTCATCTTTTCGAGAAATAAATGAAATTAATTCTTCCAAATTTTCAGGAAGATCTCTTGTGGCAACCTCGTCTAGGATCTCATCTGATAAGCCGTTCAGAAATACGTCCATATAGGCCTGTTCATTCCACTTGACCTTTGCATCCAAGGATCTGAACTCTAACGCATAATCCACAAGGGTTTGGCTATGCTGTCTAAGACGTAATAGTAGTCTAGCTGCATTGGCCTTTCTTCCTGGAGGGTCAAAAGTCCTCCTAAAAGCAGCGACAAATGCATTATAATTATAGACTAGCGGATTATCATTTTCCCACAGAGGGTTAGCCCATCTAAGAGCTTTGTCAATGAGTAACGAGATTATGAATCCAACCTTCGCCCTGTCTGTAGGGTAGGCATGGGGTTGTAATTCAAAATGAATCCCTATCTGGTTTAGGAAACCTCGACAGGTATCCGGAGCACCGCCATAGCGTAAAGGGGAAGTAACACGGGAAGAGACTCCCACTTTGGCTACCTCTAGGCCTGTATTAACAAGAGAGATGGGTGGTGTACGCATCTCCTCTGATTGATTTCTAGGATGGGATAGCAATGCTTGCAGCGCCAGAGCCATCTGGTCCATTCTATGGTCCATGGCTTCAAATCTCGAGTCAGGAGAACCAATCTGAGCGTTTGTACCTGCAGGATCCATTGGCCCTGTTGTAATGTCAGGATCGGGACAGGGATCCAACACGCAGAATACAAACAGGAGCTAGGTACGTATACCGGACCTTAGAATGGCCGGACTAACGTAAGGAGAAAGCAAAGAATGGTCAGAGACAAGCCGAGGTCGAGGGAACGAGAGAACAGGTAAGCGAGAGACGAGCCGAGGTCAAAGGACACGAGAGGTAAGCAGGAACGAGAATACAAGCCGAGTCAGAACCAAAAAGACAAACAGTAATAAGAGCACTGAGTGACCAGACAAGCTAGAACCACGACAGGGCAATGAACCATTACACACATCCCTATTTTATACCTTGGCTCTTTAATTGATGACTCCGCCCCTGCCGAGCCCTGATTCGTTGTTCGGAACCAGATTGACAGGTCGGGACGTGATTGCCGTCATGACGTCGGCTCCTGAGCGCCGCGTCATAATAGGAGGCGGGGCTATCGCGGCCGGCGTGTAAACGGCTATGAGAGCTGTGAGGATTGGGTGAGTCAGCCCCCCTGAGAGGACGGCCGTCTGAAAGTCTAACCTCCTCCGAGGTAGAGACTTCAGGTACCCTGACAGTAGGTTTATGGCCAGGGCGTCAGGTTGCGGTGGCATCATCTCAGTCCATGTGTATGAGAAGAGGAGTGTTGTCCCTTTTGTAGATGGATTGGAACCCAGGAATCAGTCTCCCACAACACCACCCGTTGTGGGAGTTACAGGGTGTTGTGGACATGAAATATTACTCTAATTTTTCTAATCAGTAAAATGTCTATTTACTTTATATAGTTCTTAATCAGCATTTATAACTTCATAATGTGATTTACTTAGTTTACCTAAAATGGCCGCTAGGGCCAGGAAGTTTCCCTTAGTCATCGAATAACATCCTCACTAACAAGATGGCGCTGGAATCTGGGGGAGACCCGCAAGATGCCAGTGACATCACACCCGGTAGGACGAGCAATGAATCAACCACTTTACCCCTAACCAATTATTGATGTATAAATCAATGTTATCTCTGACAATGCTTATGATGTAATTTTGCTTTATAAGGGGCATGCCACCCCTCTAATAAACATTCCTCAAGTTTTTCATTAACCTGAAACTTGTGTCTGGTGTGAATTACTTCAGGGAGCGTGCTCGCACTGTTTCTTTAATTTGGCCAGGGACAGATACACAAAATAATCAATTTATTGATTGATTTCCACTTCACAGGGTGTCATAGGGACTGTTAGGGGTTGTGGTCTATAGGGGAGTGTTTAAGGTCACAGCAGCGGGGGTTTCCTTGCTACCTTGTTTCATGTATAGAGTAATCAATGCGTTACAGGTAACTTTTCCCAATGTGTATCTAGTCCACAATTCCCTCGGTGCATGTCCCGATGAGTACCCTTGAAGCAGTCGCGGGAAAATATATATAGTAAGCATAGGTATACACTTGAGAAACAGACAGGGGTACATTAACAGGTATTTAACACAAGAACACATTCACAGTCCTAGCATGTCCTCCGTATACCCTCCCGCCTTTGTGGCGTTCCGCTCTTGGATGCATTTATACTTAGGGACTGATCTAATGTCTCCTGTCAGGAGAACTCCCCGATATTCTAGGGCCCATTTGCGTGAGAGATTGTGCTCCTTGGGGGGGGGATCGGTAGTCGAATCCGGGGGGATTTTTGTGTGTCCTAGTTTCAAGTACTGAGTAAACCATGCCTTTTCATATTGTCACGATTCGGGAACCTAACACGCTAACAGGTCACAGAAAGTAAAGGGTGCAATACCGGTCCTTAGAATGGCCGGGTTAAGCACACTAAGAATAGTCAGGAGACAAGCCAAGTAAAGGGAGCCAGAAAACAGGAGAACGAGAAACAAGCTGAGGTCAAAGGTATGGAGAATACGGGAAAATCGGAATAACAAGCTAAATAATCGGTAACCAGAGAGAGACACACGAACAAACTGCAATACAGGTATCACAAGACCACAACAGGGCACTGAGAGACAGGAAAGGTAAGTATATAAATCCTATGGTTAATTCTGATTGGATAACTTCCAATCAGAATTAACAATCACACATGGGAGATATTTACACCTCCCTCTGTGATTATTGTACTGTGACTTTAACGCCGGGTCACGTGATCGACCCTGGCGTTCGTAAAAGCGTGCGGGCTCCCAGCGTGCAACGTTATACATTCGGCCGCTGGGAGGCAAGGAGGGGGACGCGAGCGGCGCCTGGAGCTGAGAGGACGCCGCTCGCTGACAGGTAGGGGAAGGGGAGACCACGCGGGACTGAGGGTGAGTGCTGGAAGTGGATTGCAGCCTCCCCTTACAACTGCCCGCGATGCCCTGACACATATACATCTAACTTGCATTGACTTAACCCATAATGCAGTCAGATGACCATAAACATAGGAAACAATGGTATACACCTGAGCAACAGGTATGAGTACCTTAATCTATAACTAATATAACATCACATTAACATTCACATTATTTCCCCTGTGTACCTTCCCGTCTCTGTGATCTCTGAGTGCCCCTTATAATGTACCAGCTAATCCTGGGCTGCCCCTTTGGGAGCACTGTCCTCGTTGTCACTCAACTGAAGTGGGGTGACGGTCTGCTCCCCTTAAGTATGTAAAGTATGGTTGTATCTCTCGTCTGCGGGTAAGGTATGTTACATGACCAGTGTCTGCTCAGGGGTTAATGTATGGAGGTGTTGGGTCCCTTGTTCTATATATAAGTTGTGGGCCCATTTGTTTGAACCAGGGAGAGTTAGGGCTATTGGAAGCCTCTTTGTCAACCTGGCATGTAGTCCAGCTCACATATATGTGGGTGGACAGTGGTATCAGTAAGAGGTGTAGGGTGTGCAACGGTACTTATAAATGCTGTTGTATACTACTCATCTCATGGGGTAGGCCTCCTTTTTCTTGGAGTCTTCCATTTAGTTCTATTACTTAGCCGATTACTGTGGTTTGAGCTGCTTGCAGTTGTTGTCGGGGTAGGCCCCATGTGCATAATAGGTCAGTCCCTTCATCTTTAGATAGGATTGGGATAAGTTTGCCTCCTTTTGAGATTAACAATTTTGCCGGATATTCCCAGCAATATGGAATTTTATTTTTCCCGAAGTGTTTCGGTGGTTTCTCTGAACAGTCACCTTATTCTGAGTGTTTTAGCTGATAAGTATCTTCTTTAACTTTGCAGGTGTATTTGCATTTTCTCAGGGCAATCTCAATATTAAAAAATTTACCCTGGTCAGGACATCTCTTGGCGTAGATGGTGGAAGGTGTTTGGTTTTGGCTGTTTGATGGATGTGGTCCAGGAGCAGCATATGCACAGGTAGGTCCGGTACCGGGGAGCAGAAGAACTCTATGGCGTAGGGCTGCAGGTCCGCAGGGCCTATGTCCTCCGGCACACCATGCAGGTGGAGGTTATTTCTGTGAGACTTGTCCTCCATATTATTTTTAATTGTATTTAATTTTTCAAGATTATTTAGGTTTCAGGTATTGTACCAGAGGATTGGAGGAAGGCAGCTGTTGTTCCTATATTTAAAAAGGGTTTAAAATCCTTGCCTGGAAATTATAGACCAGTAAGCTTAACTTCTGTGACTGGGAAAATATTTGAAGAGCTATTAAGAGATCATAAATTCATTGGGAAGATCTTTGTTATTAGCAATAATCAACATGGTTTTATGAAACATAGGTCATGTCAAACTAACCCAATTGCATTCTACGAAGAAATAAGTAGAAGTATAGATCAGGGTGTTGCAGTGGATGTGATCTATTTGGATTTTGCCAAGGCATTTGATTCGGTTCCTCACAATAGGTTACTTTCCAAACTAAAAGAAATTGGTCTAGATGAATATTCTTGTTATTGGGTAGAACATTGGCTTAAAGATAGAGTACAACGAGCTGTCATTAATGGTACATTTTCAGACTGGACAAAAGTGGTAAATGGTGTCCCTCACCATTCTGCTTTGGGATCACTTCTATTTAACATATTTCTAAATGAGCTTAAAATAGGCATTGTAAGCCACGTTTCAGTGTTTGCAGATGACACAAAACTTTATAAAGTAATAAAGCAGGATATTGCTTTGCTGCAGAGGGATTTGGATAGATTGGGGGACTGGACACTAAAATGGCAGATGATATTTAATGTAGAGAATTGCAAAGTTATGCACTTCGGGGTCAAGAATGCACAAGCAACTTAAACCCTAAATGGTAGTGAATTAGGGATAACCACACACGAGAAGGATTTGGGAATTGTTATAGACAACAAATTAGGCAGCAATATGCAATGTCAATCTACAGTTGCTAAGGCCAGTAAGGTTTTGTCATGTATAAATTCTCGGGATGAAAATTTAATTTTGCCTCTTTATAAATCGCTGGTAAGACCACACCTTGAATATGCTGTGCAATTTTGGGCACCTGTTCTAAAGAAGGATATCATGGCACTAGAAAAAGTGCAGAGACGAGCTACAAAATTGATAAAAGGAATGCAGCATTCTAGTTACGAAAAAAGGTTAAAAGATTCCCTCAGAGGTGATATGATAACATTATACAAATATATACCGTACAAACCATTATCTGGAAATCTATTCATGAACAGGGATATACATAAAACACAAGGTCACACATTTAGGCTGGAAGAAAGGATGTTTCATCTAAGGCAAAGAAAAGTTTTTTTACAGTAAGAGCAATAAGGATATGGAATTATCTGCCTTAAGAGGTGGTTTTATCAGAGTCAATACAGATGTTTAAACTGTAATTGGATAAATACTTGCAAAAACATAACATACAGGGATATAATTTCTAATTAGTGGGGTAGTAGCTGCTTGATCCAAGGAGACATCTGACTCCTATTTTGGGGTCAAGAAGGAATTTTTTCCTAGTTTGTTGCAAAATTAGAAGTGCTTCAGACTACGTTTTTTGCCTTCTTTTTGTCTTCAATAGCAATAACATATGTGAACTTGATGGACGCAAGTCTCTTTTCAGCTATGTTACTATGTAATATCCATGAGTTTTGATTCCCATGCTAGTAATCTGTCCTCCAGCCCCTCCATTTTCCCTGCTATGGTGTTGTGCGTCAAGGCATAGTCCTCCATTCTTCCCTCAATTTGGGAGGTGTGGTTTCCTAATCCCGGTCTTTTTTTAGGTCTGCAATTGCTGAGTATATTGTTACTTGCAATTTGTTTGACAGGGTGTCCAGCATTTCTTGCAGCACTCCTGTAGTAACTAGCTGTGCAGTGGCGGCTTGCTGGCTGCCTGTGGGGTCTCCCTCTGTATCTGAGCCGGCGCCATCTTGGGCCTTTAAGTCCGTCGGCCTTGCTTGTGAAGTGCGGGCTGCAAAGAAGGTCACCTGTTCTTTTACCTCAGCTGATTTTTTTGTTGCGGTGTTGAGCCATCATGCTGCATATATTTGGGGCAGTTTGTGCTTATTTTAAATGCTTTTAAATTCACGTTTAGGAGCCCTTCATGGCAGAGCTCTTTCAGTCTGCGTCCATCTATTGATTAAATATTTCCTTTAAGGGACACTACAGTTACCAGAACAACTACAGCTTATTGTAGTATTTCTTGTGCGTACAGTCAGTCCCTGTAGGCTTTTTGAAGTAAATACTGTATTTTCAGAGAAAAGGCAGTGTTTATATTACAGCCTAAGGATACCTCCAGAGGCCACTTCTCAGATGGCTACTAGAGGTGCTTCCTGGGACAGTGATGCACACTGTGCAGCACTAACATTAAGTGTTTCCACCCTCTGCATGGAGACACTGAACTTTTCTCATAGAGATGCATTGATTCAATGCATCTCTTTAACCCCTGAAGGACACATGACATGTGTGACATGTCATGATTCCCTTTTATTCCAGAAGTTTGGTCCTTAAGGGGTTAAGGAGATGCTGATTGGCCAGGATGGCATTTGTATTCACCTCTGGCCCACCTCCCTGGCTGAGATAATCAGAATTGACAAACTCTCAGCCAATTGATTGCTGTCCTATGGGAAAGCATTGTGATATGCTGCGATCATCACTTCTAACTATCTTGAGATACTGCGAAGTGGGTTTTGTCCTATCATTTTCTAAGAGATTTTTTTCATTTAATTAACTGTGATTATAGCTATTCTTGGTAGTGCAGTTTATCTTTTTACACATTTATTTGTCTAAGTCTTTATGCCAGTTTGATAGGTAGTGGGTATCCTGTCTAGTGAACAGTAGCTTTTTATTTATACTTGCACTGCATTTTGGTGAGCTCTATTAAACTTATTTGTATTTCACATAAAAAGTACTTTAGAGCAAGAACAATGTATCAGACTAAATTCGAAAAACATTTATTGTAGTTTAAGGACACATTACTCTTGTGAGTATAATTGCTGTGGCACTCTGGTTCGCCAACAACTTGGAGCTCAGTGAAATTTAGGACATTAGGATAGAAACAAAGTAAGCTCTGGTAGAACTTGGAAAGTTAATGTCTGTGTTGTGTGCCCATTGCTTTGGATGCTGCTGAGCTTATACTCACAGTCTGGATTGCAGTACTTTGGCTTCACCTGACTCTGCGCTAGGAGCTGCACAGGTTATTAAGAGCTGATTTACTAAATAAATTTGCAAATAATGCCAAATCTGTAGAGATTATCTCTAAAACTCCGTGAGCAGCATTCTCTAATCAGAGTAAGCATTCACTCTGCTAACTCAATAGCAGTTCCTCCAATTTTATTATTACTACTGCTACTACTACTACTACTACTACTACTAATAATAATAATAATAATAATAATAATAATAATAATAATGGGAAAATTGGTATTCACTAAGCAGAGAAAATCCAGATAAGAGAATCCAGCCAATATAGGAAGTGAACTAGTTTATAAATTGTAGTGTATAACTTTACAAAGTACAGAGGGCAAAATGCCACTTTCAACACATGTCAAAATTCTTACCACTAGTGAATGATGTCCACAATCTATTGTTTATAGAGAAAATATTATCCCACTTTAGAAACACAATACAGCATGTTGCAAATATATGTGACCACAAATATTTGAAATTCTGATTTATCTATCTATCTATCTATCTATCTATCTATCTACTTGTCTGTCTGTCTGTCTTGCGGCAGTTAACCTAATTTTAACACATGCATATAGAATCTATTTGGGTTTTTTTAGGCTACATAACTACATTCTAAGCAAAATAGAAGTTAAAAATAATATTTGTAAAGAAACCAAAAAGACAAACAATTATTTGCCCATAAAGCCAAGCATTTTAGAAATGCATATACACACATTAATAATACAGTATATATGTGCGTGTGCGTGTGTGTATTTTGAGTGTATTTATAACCGTAAAATGCTCGGTTTCAAAATGGGAATATTTGCTTTCATCAGCAGTTGTTCTCTATAATATAAATTACCAATATGATGTTTTCATAACATACCTTGTGGAACTCTAGAGATTAAACCTACCAAAACAGTGGTATTCAATTTTTCATAGGTAGGGTCTATCTGGGATAATAAGCCAATATTTCTTGTCCCATATTCCAGATGTTTTATGTAATTCTGCATCTTTCTAAACCTAAATCTTAGTTTTTCTAGAAAAGATGTACTATGGAGACTGAGATGAAAGACAAGAACTGTTGAAATGTTAATTTTACCATCTGCTGTTGAGGTCTGCTACCTTTTTGTATTTTTTTTTTCCTAACTCCCAGTAGCTCAGCTCTGTTTTATGAATGTTGTGGTATTTCACTTGTTTGAAGTTTTGAAACTTGGTGCATGACTTAGACTTAGCAAAACACATTGCCACATGGAGTGACATGCAGATGCACTGCCTTTGATCCAATTCAGATTAACCCCATGAAACGTATTTTTAATTGCATTGATGACTGTTCTATCACAATGACATCAGTGGCAACAATTTTACTACTGGTTTGCTCTCAGGATTTTTTTATCTATTTTTCTTCAGATGCTATTGATTTAAAAGTATAATAATTTATAAAAGATGTAAACAATTAATTAACTTGAATATTTTAATCACTAATTAAAATGTTGCAGAAATAAGCAGCCAGTTGAAGTAAACTTTACTCGCCAGTTGGAATAAAGTTGGAATTAATAATAAAATGAATAACTAAAAATAATAACTTAAAAACCGAGTGTAAAGTCAGGAGTCCACACTCCTTTTTTTCGGCAATTCAAATGAATAAACAATACATATACATTTGAAATAGGCTAGTAAATGTTGTTACCAAAACTAGTCATTGATTAAATGGAAAGTAAACTAAATTAACACAGGGAAACAGGCATAGACATGTGATACAGTTACCACTCCATTGATCATCTGCTGAGAGTAAGATAAGAGAGAGTTTGTGGTATTCACATGACTTTTATCAGGAGAGCTCTGGATAGCCCTTCCTTCTTTTGGACACACCTCCCAAAGCCAATCCCTTAGCATCTAACAGAACCAGAGTGACTCCTGGGGGAAATGGATTGCACTGAATGGGAATGGAGGAGGAATTTATCAACAACCTAATTGGTTTTACCTGGTGAAAGGCCATGTGCTCACAGAGGGCTCCATTATTGCCTAAGGGTAGAATCCCTGTATAGAACACTATAACACTTCATTGGCATACAGCTTGGCTGTTAATCAGTCCCCCCACTTATTACACCAGTGTTCTAAGTTTACATATATATCCCCAACATAAAGATACATATGCCATATACACACACAATAATATATATGATTATAACATTAAAACCGTGATTGTAATATTAAAATCACTGACAGATTAGGTTAATAACATTTTTATAGTGTTACAATGGCACCTGTCAAGGGGTGGGATATATTAGGCAGCAAGTGAACAGTCAGTTCTTGAATTTCATGTGTAGGAAGCAGAATAAATGGGCAAGCAAAATGATCTGAGTAACTTTGACAAGGGCCAAACAGTGATGGCTAAACAACAGGGTCAGAGCATCTTCAAAATGGAAAATCTTGTTGGGTGTTCCCTGTATGCAGTGATCAGCACCTTCCAAAAGTGGTGCAAGGAAGGACCACCAGTGAACAGGCATTTGGATCATGCGCATCCAATGCTCATTGATGGACGTAAGGAACGAAAGCTTGCTAGTCTAGTCTGATCACACAAAACAGCTACTGTAGCTCTAATTGCTGAAAAACCAAATTCTGGTTACAATAGAAACGTGTCAGAAAACACAGTGCATAGCATTTACCTGTGTATGGGGTTGCATAGACACAGACCAGTCAGAGTGCCAATAATGACCCCTGTTCACTGCCAAAAGCATCAAAATTGGACCATGGAGTCATGGAAGAAGGTTGCCAGGTCTGATGAATTATATGTTCTTTTAGATCAGGTGGATGGCCAGGTGCATGTACCTCATTTACCAGGGGAAGAGATGGCAGCAGGAAGCATTATGGGAAGAAGACAGGCCAGCAAAGGCAGTGTTATGCTTTGGGCAATGTTCTGCTGGGCATTCCAATTGAGCATTTATGGAATGTGCTGAAACA
Source organism: Pelobates fuscus (assembly GCF_036172605.1). NCBI lineage: Eukaryota > Metazoa > Chordata > Amphibia > Anura > Pelobatidae > Pelobates > Pelobates fuscus. The sequence goes on along the minus strand of NC_086319.1, from coordinate 32,337,231 downwards.
GCAAATCTGATTCATGGAGGTCCCACCCCACAAATTGCCGGACTTAAAGGATCAGCAGTTAATGCATTGGTGCCAGATAACACCGGATATATTCAGAGGTCTTGATGCCGCACCAGAGTTGTTTTGAGAGCTTGAGGGGAACCTTCACGATAATGGGCAGATGGTTTTAATGTTATGGCTTGTCAGTCTATTTCTTTCTTTCTTTCTCTCTCTCTCTCTCTCCATCTGTCTCCCTCTCTTGCGTAATATATATATATATATATATATATATACACTAAATTTTGGTATAATATGGACATAATATAGAGCTCAATTTAAAATTCTGGTTCTCGCTTTCAAATCTCGACATAATGCTGCTCCCACCTATCTATCCTCCCTTATACACAAGTATGTCCCGTCTAGGCCCTTACGATCTGCTGAAGACTTACGTCTATCTTCTGTCCGTACTCCCACCTCTGATGCTCGCCTTCAAGATTTCTCGAGGGCTGCACTGTTCCTGTGGAACTCGCTTCCCTCCTCCGTTAGATGCTCACCCAGTCTCCACTCCTTCAAAAAATCGTTAAAAACCCACTTCTTCATAAAAGCGTATCAATTAAACTGTTAATAGCTCCCAACTGATTCCTCTTCTGCAACTGTCACTAGTCTAATACTATCCTTACCTTTTTGTGTCATTTTACCCCACTCCCTCTAGCATGTAAGCTCATTGAGCAGGGCCCTCTACCCTTCTGTTCCTGTGTGTCCAACTTGTCTGGTTACAATTACATGTCTGTTCGTCCACCCATTGTTAAGTGCTGCGGAATTAGACGGCGCTCTATAAATATCATAATTATAATAATAATAATAATAATCCATTCTTAAAGACATTTTGTCTGATGATCTGCAGAGCTCTATGGACACCACCAATGATGCATTAAGTTGGGTAAAAATAAATATTATCAGAAGACTGGTTAACCTTTACTTGTAAAAAAACAAACAAACAAAAAAACTGCATGCTCATAAAGTTTAGCAAAATGTAAACACTGTATAAGAGGGAAGACAAATCCAAAAACACAGTTGAAAGCTTGTAATTGTCAAAAGAAGCATGTTGTTAGAGATTTCTTATATAATTTGAGTTTCTTTAAGAAAGTTGATGGTGCGAGGGCGTATATTAATAATGGAAAAGCCGTAGAAATGCTAGAAAAGATAGATGGATCTCAGCAAAGACTGTTTGGAGCAGTGGTGGGCTGGAAAGTGGCTCCCAGGCCACTAGCATAGACAGATCTTAGTTGTTGCTCTACCGTGCAGGACTAAATATATTATGTAACTATATTATTTTGCTATTATTTCAGTTATTGTGGTATTAGTTTTAATCATATAACATAAACAAAGCAAGGAGGTGGAGTGTGATGACAGTGTACTGTTTGTACTCATAATCACATGATCTTTATTTTGTAGTTGTCCTACAGAATATATAGTAACTGAGATTCACAGGCTGAGCAAGGTAACTAAGACTGGATGTATTTGTAGATTAATGAGACTAGGTAGATAATGCTGAGTTGAGCTCAGATATTTTGTAGTTCAAGGATATCCAATTGAATCCTTCGTGGTTGAGAAAGTCATTATAAGGATTGACAGATGGGGCATGTGCAAAATGAAAGGTGAGTAAAGAAAGCAATCTTGAGGGGGAATTTAGAGTAGCACCTTAGTGCTTAGATGCCTTGACATGCAGTGACATAAATTGGAATAAAAAGGGAGAAGATAGATAGTAAAGAAGTGCAGTTACACTTTCTGGAGCTAAAGTTTAGCTCCAAAGTATGTGCTTGATAAAGCATTATATTGTGGTGAAATACATTAGTGTAGATTATATTTAGCCCTTTTTATGGTTTCACGGCTTTATTTTGTTTTTAAAAGTTCACAATAAAATACTGGATTATTGTTTATTCTTTATTTCCTCCCCTTTTTGCTTTTTTTTTTTCATATTCTCCACTACATCCGGGATAATATTTACTTGGTGGGGAAGATCCCATCTAAGAGTATCATTGATGTGCTTCCTGTTACCATCACATTCCTAGGTGGGGATTATACCACCCATGCTATCTATACTAGAGCAAGTTCTGCTCTGGTAAATGTAAGTACATTACTTTGTTTTTTCATCTAAATATTTACCAGTACTTACTTCACCTTTGGAGTATCTATTTTCTTTATTTACTCCCATATATGTCCTGCATACTGCACTTTATTTGAGGCACCTGTGACGTCCATATCATTATATATCCTCAGACGGGGATTGTTCCATCCATGCACAATACAGTTGAGCTCTGAGTTAGCTCAATGAAATGTGAGTGAAAACCACACAAGATTATTCACTACTTATTCACTGTATATACTATACTGCACTATTATTATTTTGTGTTTTTTCTTTGAGGTCAACTGTGTATACAACCCTGAAGACCTGTGTACGAATAAATTTCTGTATATATTTTTTGGGGGTGGTTTCCACTACCCTTTCCATATTTCCACTATCTATAAGGCTTGGGAATCCTTGAAACGGTTACTGCAACCATATCCACCATTGTGTTAAACACTATAACAAGCGCCTATTCTCACCCTTTTTTTAGGTTTCGATCTATAATCACTTATTCATTGCTACAATATATATAATAATATTTTATATGTATGTGGTTTTTTTCTACATCTGTAAGAAGAACACCACAGATACAGGAATACATTTTCTGGAGTGGAGATTATATCACTTTACACTGATTACAAGGAGACAAGTTTGGGCTCATTCACTTGTGAGAGCACATTTCTATATACATACTCACTTATTATTCTAAAATGCTACACCATATTTTTCAATTTTTTTGGTCTGTGACATATGCTGTGGAGTAATTCATAAGAAGTAAAAAGTACATTTGCATCCATAAGTTGGATGATACCACTTAAGCGCATACGTTGGAGCTAGACCTTAAATCCAGAACGTATAAGTGCACTTCTTTACTTGTTACCTTCCACTTACATGAATATACCTCACTGTCATCTCCTTTTTCTTCCAATCTGTGTCATTCCATATCGTTGCATTTTAACCCCTTAAGGACACATGACGTGTGTGACACGTCATGATTCCCTTTTATTCCAGAAGCTTGGTCCTTAAGGTTGTTAAAGGCGCCACTCCTACTTCGACCTCAAGTCTTTAATTAATAGAGAAGAGAAACTCCCACTGCCTACTTACTCTAACAGTGTTCTTCTCAGCGCTTGACTATCTGTATTGCATACAAAAAAAAAATCCTGGTTGCCTTGTTACTAATGGATGAGGATGGTATAATTTGTTTATGTTTAAAACTCATAAAGAGGGAGTTCCAGTCTTGAGTTAGAAAGGCATGCAACCATGCTATATTTTTGTGGTGGAAGCAGAGGGTTTTGGAGTTTGGCTTGATGAGGCAAGAAGAAGGCAGAGTCAAATATGATGCCAAGGTAGCAGAACTAATGGGTAAAGCTGATGATAGCACAATTAATCTGCAGAAAATAGCCAGTGTTTGAAGGAGTAAAGAGAAAAAGATTGATTTTTAAAACCAAGCAGATATCTAGTTAGATATTGGAAGAGTCAAAGGGAGAGATCGTAAGAAGAGCGTCTTAGTGAAACGTAAGCACTTTACAATTTCCTTTAACATAAATCTTGTGACATTGTAACTTACTCCTCTACTCCTCTAACTTTGTCAATCATTCAAGTGTAAAGATTCTACAAATAATCCTATTAAATTATTACAGCATTTTATAAGATATATTGACCTCCCTGTCGCCTGTTTTTATGAGCAGTATATAGTTCTCATGCAAGTGTGTGTTTTACTGAGACAATTGGGAGATGCAAGCAGATCAAATTTATTTTATTATTACTGACATTTATAAAGTGCCAACATGCTCCACAGTGCTATACAGTTGGGAAAGGCAACACAATAAGGACAGACTGATACAACAGGTAGAGGGTCCTGCTCGTGAGCTTACAATCTAAAGGTTAAACTGGGGAGATGAGACAAGAGGTAGCATAGGAATTTGTATGTGATGGCAGAGAGAGTTAATAGTATAACTGCAGCAACTGATAGCATGTGAAGGGATTAACGAGGTAATTGACTGTGGTTCCAAACAGCTGGAAGAGCATGCTATATAGTTAAACGGAACCAGGGTGGGCGGGAGGAGGGAAGGGTGGGTGTAATAGTCTTCTTTGGTTTTTGCTTTTTACTTTCATACTTTTCATCCCCCAAAATGGCCAAATAAAAAACATGATCTCACAACGCACCTCTTGAAAATAAATACAAAACCATATCAGAAAAAAAAAAACAGTTAAACAAAGTAAAAACTAGACACAACGAAAATAAATCAATCTACGAACCATGAGGGCTCCACACAGGATATATACAGTGAGGGAAAAGAGTATTTGATCCCCTGCTGATTTTGATCATTTGCCCACTGACAAAGAAATGATCAGTCTATAATTTTAATGGTAGGTGTATTTTAACAGTGAGAGACAGAATAACAAAAACAAATCCAGAAAAATGCATGTCAAAAAAGTTATAAATTGATTTGCATGTCAATGAGTGAACTAAGTATGTAATCCCCTATCGATCAGCAAGAGTTCTGTCTCCCAGGTGTCTTTTATACAGGTAATGTATAAATCTCAGCTTGTTACCTGTATAAAAGACACCTGTCCACAGAACCAATCAATCAGATTCCAAACTCTCCACCATGGTCAAGACCAAAGAGCTATCAAAGGATGTCAGGGACAAGATTGTAGACCTACACAAGGCTGGAATTGGCTACAAGACCATTGCCAAGCAGCTTAGTGAGAAGGTGACAACAGTTGGTGCGATTATTCGCAAATGGAAGAAACACAAAATAACTGTCAGTCTCCCTCGATCCTGTGCTCCATGCAAGATCTCACCTCGTGGAGTCTCAATGATCATGAGAATGGTGAGAAATAAGACCAGAACTACACAGGAGGATCTTGTTAATGATCTCAAGGCAGCTGGGACCATAGTCACCCAGAAAACATTTGGGAGCACACTACGCCGTGAAGGACTGAAATCCTGCAGTGCCAGAAAGGTCCCCCTGCTCAAGAAAGCACATGTACAGGCCCATCTGAAGTTTGCCAATGAATATATGAATGATTCAGAGGAGAACTGGGTGAAAATGTTGTGGTCAGATGAGACCAAAATTGAACTCTTTGGCATCAACTCAACTCGCCGTGTTTGGAGGAGGAGGAACGCTACCTTTGACCCCAAGAACACCATCTCCACCGTCAAACATGGAGGTGGAAACATTATGCTTTGGGGATATTTTTCTGCTAAGGGGACATGACAACTGCACCACATCAAAGGGATGATAGACGGGGCCATGTACCATCAAATCTTAGGTAAGAACCTCCTTCCCTCAGCCAGGGCATTGAAAATGGGTCGTGAATGGGTGTTCCAGCATGATAATGAACCAAAACAAACAGCCAAGACAACAAAGAAGAAGCACATCAATGTCCTGGAGTGACCTAGCCAGTCTCCAGACCTTAATCCTATAGAAAATCTGTGGAGGGAGCTGAAAGTTCGAGTTGCCAAACGTCAGCAACGAAACAATGACTTGGAGAGGATCTGCAAAGTGGAGTGGGACAAAATCCCTCCTGAGATGTGTGCAAACCTGGTGGCCAAATACAAGAAACCACTGACCTCTGTGATTGCCAACAGGGGTTTTGTCCCCAAGTACTAAGTTGAAGTGGTCAAATACTTATTTCTCTCATTGACCTGCAAATTAATTTGTAACTTTTTGACTTGCGTTTTTCTGGATTTTTTTTATTTTTGTTATTCTGTCTCTCACTGTTACCATTACCATTTAAATTATAGACCAGTGATGGCGAACCTATGGCACGCGTGCCACAGGTGGCACGCCGAGCCCTCTCTGTGGGCACGCGGCCACAGGTCCGCCATCACTGCAGAATAGGCGCCTGCCTGCCCGAAACGGCAGGCATCTATTCTGCTTCCGGGTCGGGAGGCAGGGGGAGGGATCTGTGTAGCAGCTCCCCCTGTCCTCCCGCGCGATGCTGTGTGGAGCGTTGCCGAGCGTTACCATGGCAACGCTCCACACAGCATCGCGCGGGAGGACAGGGGAAGCTGCTACACAGATCCCTCCCCCTGCAGTACTTACCACCACCGGACCACCAGGGATGGCTGTGCCCCCCCCCCACACTTCATTGAAGGTAAGAAGGAGGGGGTGGGATACTAACACACCACCCCTACCCCCCCAGAAGTACCCTTACTCCCCCAGCACCACCCCTACCCACCACAGCACCCTACCCACCACAGCACCACCACTACCCCCCCAGAAGTACCCTTACCCCCCCTGCAGCACCCCACCCCCCAGCACCACCCCTACCCACCACAGCACCCTACCCACCACAGCACCACCCCTACAGCACCACCCCTACCCCCCAGCAGCACCACCCCACCCCCCAGCAGCACCCTACCCCCCCAGCAGCACCCTACCCCCCCAGCACCACCCCTACCCACCACAGCCTCACCCCTACCCCCCACAGCACCACCCCTACCCATCACAGCACCCTACCCACCCCCCCAGCAGCACCCTACCCCCCCAGCACCCTACCCACCACAGCACCACCCCTACAGCACCACCCCTACCCCCCAGCAGCACCACCCCACCCCCCAGCAGCACCCTACCCCCCCAGCACCACCCCTACCCACCACAGCCTCACCCCTACCCACCACAGCACCACCCCTACCCACCACAGCACCCTACCCCCCAGCACCCTACCCACCACAGCACCACCCTACCCCCCCAGCACCACCCCTACCCCCCACAGCAGCACCCTACCCACCACAGCACCACCCCAACCCCCCACAGCACCACCCTACCCCCCCAGCACCACCCCTACCCCCCCAGCAGCACCCCTACCCACCACAGCACCACCCACCCCACCCCCCCAGCAGCACCCCACCCCCCAGCAGCACCCCTACCCCCCCAGAAGTACCCCTACCCCCCAGCAGTACCCCTACTCCCCCACAACAGTACCCCTACTCCCCCACACACAGTACCCCTACCCCCCCACACAGTACCCCTTACCCCCCACAGCACAGCACCCCTCTCACACACATACAGCACACCCCCCACACACACACACACAGCACCCCCCCCCAAACACACACACAGCACCCCCCAAACACACAGCATCCCCCCAAACACACAGCACCCCCCCAAACACCCAGCACCCCCCAAACACCCAGCACTCCCCCAAACACCCAGCACTCCCCCCACACACACCCAGCACTCCCCCACACACAGCACCCCCACACACACAGCACCCCCCCACACACACAGCACCCCCCCACACACACAGCACCCCCCCACACACACACACAGCACCCCACACACACACAGCACCCCCCCACACACAGCACCCCACACACACACACACAGCACCCCCCCCCACACACACACAGCACCCCCCCCACACACACACAGCACCCCCCCACACACACACACACAGCACCCCCCCACACACACACAGCACCCCTCATACACACACACAGCACCCCTCATACACACACACAGCACCCCTCATTTACACATACAACACGCACCCTCCCCCACACACACGCACCCCCCCCCCCCACACACACACGCAATTGCCGTGTTGGCACTTTAAGGAAAAAAAAGTTGGCATGTATTGCGGTTTGGGCACTCAGGCTCAAAAAGGTTCGCCATCACTGTTATAGACTGATCATTTCTTTGTTCATGGGCAAACATTCAAAATCAGCAGGTGATCAAATACTTTTTCCTTACTGTAAAGACTTCCCCATACTTTGAATTCTTATGAGAGTGGTTTGATTGGTTGACTTGTAAGCCAACCAATCAGAACACTCTCGCAAATTTTAAATCTAGTCTCAAATTTGAAGCATCCACAGAAACATAGAAACATAGAATGTGACGGTAGATAAGAACCATTTGGCCCATCTAGTCTGCCCAATTTTCTAAATCCTTCCTTCACTCCCTGACCTTATCTTATAGCTAGGATAGCCTATGCATATCCAGAGTCAGATGTAAAGCATTTGGGTCCGGATTTGTTGCAGCTGAAATCCGAACCAAATTCAAGACCATTCGTGTCTGAACTGCAAAATCTGGTATATATAGTGTGAACAGTTATATAGTGTGAACAATGTACAGATTTTGGAGTCTGAAGTGCCCCATATATAGCTGAATGATGTTTCCCCTTTGGTATAGGGGATTTGGACCTTAGCACATAAGCCTGTATATTTATTTATTTATTTATTTATGTATGTGTTTTGAATTACTGGGAATTCTTGTATTTCCTGTATGCATTTCTCGTATTAGCAATTCTTGAAAAAAATATTTTTAGTTATATTTGTCAGATCCGCAATTGGTTTTTGAATGCTGGATCAGGAAACATCTTTGCATCACCTCCGAACATGCTTGACTGAGTAAATTGATGTGGTTGTGTTTGTTCATGGTTCGGGCAAAAGATTTGGAACAAGTTAAAGTCACCACTGTTTGTTGCCACTAAGTTTTTTCCATTAGAATAAACAGTCACCATTCAGTAAAAATTCTCTGAAAACCACAAATATTTGTTTCAATGTTTTATATTTCCCTGCAAAAATGGTTTCATTCTAAAAAGAAAAGCTGTAAATCACAGACTCTTTTTTTTTCTCTGATGCCCACTTTTTTATGCATGTCTTCACCATATAAATAAAGCATTTAGTAAATTGTAAAATTTTTGCATGTTTCTCATGATTGTATGGCTTTTGCTTCTTAACCCCTTAAGGACCAAACTTCTGGAATAAAAGGGAATCATGACATGTCATGTGTCCTTAAGGGGTTAAAGGGACACTATAGTCACCAGGACCACTACGACTTATTGTATTTGTTCTGGTGAGTATAATCATTCCATTCAGGCATTTTTCAGTAAACACTGTCTTTTCAGAGAAATGGCAGTGTTTGCATTGTTGCCTAGTTACACCTTTAGGTGCAGTCACTCAGACGGCCACTAGAGGTGCTTCCTTGTTCAGTGCTCCACAGTGTGCATCCACTACATTCAGTGTCTCCAGGCACTGCATTCTGAATGCTCCCTGCTGAGATGCACTGATTAAATGTCCTTATTTGAGGAGATGCAGATTGGCGCAGTGCAGCGTTTTTTGCTGCTCGTGTGCATTAGCCTCCCAATGCTTTCCTATGGGAGGTAGAACGAGAAGAAGACAGCCGCAGCAAGACTGCTGCACTGTGGGAAAACAAGTGAGTGAAATCACATTTTCAGAGCAATCTAAGTGGGCCTGTCACCCAAACAGTCACTCCCTGTTTATAGTATTAAGAATATGTGTTTGTAAAGCGGAATCCTTATGCCAAGTCAGCCCGTTTCATGCAGCACAAGTTGCATGACACACTCCATATACTGAGGTTTATGTAGAGTGAGTGACTCCTAGCTTTTGTCTTCTGATTTTAGGTTCTGTATTTTATACACTTTATACATTTGTTTCTTGGGGAACCATTGTTATTTTAACTCCCATACTCAACAGAAACCATGCTAAAATCATTGATTTTGATTAACTACTGTGCTTTCCAATATTGCCAATGTTATACCTTGCTTTGTACTATAAACCACAATGTTGATTGTCTGTATTAAGGAAATTGAATGCATTCACAATCACTCAATGTAGGCTTTCAACACTCTTAAGTGATTGATATTGCACCGACAGCAGATCACAGTCACATAGAGCACAACACACATAACAGAGAGGCAGACATTTAAAACACAGTAAAATAAATGTGCCATACTATCTATGCATTAAGAGGTCCATCAAAAACAAAGAGATTAATTCCTCCCTTTCTACTTGTATTTTTACAACCCTGTTTTTGTTGTTGTTTGTTCTTGTTTTTTTAAGAAATGTTTTCTTAAAAAATAAACAAACGTTTGTAAACAAAATGTTTTCACTATAGAATTAGACTCATTGAATTTTGACATAACAAAATATCTTAGAGTGTAATTCACAATTCAGATACATATTTAAATAAAAAGGATTAAATAAAATAATAAAATATTACGTAACAGCATGGTAAACACATCATTAATCAGTTAGAACCTCGTTGGCTTGGCTTCCTGTTTTGTTGATTTATTCCAAATTTTGTTTAACACAGAGAACATTTAAAGAAGATGTGTGCCAAAACTTTAACAACATGCCGAAATGCTGTTCTATTACACACTATGGATTTTGCTAAAACTCTAGAATCCTTAAAAATCTATTAGACTTAAGTCACATTTTGAAAAAAAACAACTACTCATGGTCTTCTTACTTAGATCCCTAGACATAGCCTGGACATTAAAAATCCTACATCTGCTTTGCATGTAATCAAGCACTCAAAGCACTATAAGCAGTACTGTGCGCTATTGTGGCGTTAACTTGTTTACTAACAGTTTTACTTCTTACCTGGAGTTTGCCGGCACGGTCACTGCCACTATGGAGACCCAGATGTCAACGGGTATTAACGGGTCAATTTTGGCGATGTCAATGGGTATTATCACTTTTCCATTTCTACCTTGTAACATGATTCCTCTTTTAGTACATGTTGTAAGCTTCACATATTCTTCTGAAATGAAGAGTTTCCTCTTGTGTGTGTAGATCCCATCTCTGGAAACTAATCTTATTGCCGACTCAGGGCATAAGCTATGCTTGTTTGTGACTTCATATTTATTCTTGTTTTATTTCTTTCAGACGTATGAATTTACTTCTGTTATTCATATCTTCTCCTGTTGTCGTTCCTGTAGAGGTCTGTTATTTATTACAGGTTTTGTTTATATTTCTATCTGTTAGACATCTGTGTAATTGTTGTCAAATTAATTGTTTCACATAATAGATTCATCTGTGTATCTCAGTTGAGCATTTTATCTCATTTAATATTTTTATGATTTTAATGATAATAATATTTGTTTATTTTATATTTCTTTGTGGTTGTTTTTTTGTTCTATTAGAATATTTACTAGTGTAATAGATTGCAGGTGTTGTTGTTTGGAAAACATTTAATTATATTTATCACAAATGCTCAGTTGTAAAGTGTTATAAGATTGCTAAAATCAGTTATGCATGGAAGTCAGTTTGAAGATCTATGATATTTACCTGATGTGACGGAGCTCCTGTACTCTGACCGAGTACCTCCACAAAGTCTGCTTCCTCACTGCTATCAAGGACCCTGGAGCGTTTCAGACTCAGTCCCTCGAAGCTTGACTTGGGTCTCTTACATCCTGGACCAGGCTGCATACCACTCCTTCCAGGCAGGTATCGTCCCATTTTCCTCTTTAATTCCTCTCCTGAACAGGTATCAACATCTCTACTTATGGTAATTCCAACTCCATTAGCTACTGCCTTTATAAAGGCACTTGTGGCTCACAGGGCAAGCTCTTTTTATATTGTCCCGTGCTATAGGGACCATGCAGCCAGCCAACAGGTCTGAATATTCTGTTACTGGGATCCACACAGGACACACAGTTCCAAAAGGAAGTAGCACACAAAGATTTATTGAAAACAGCACATCTATTTATACCCCACAGCCTCATTTACATACAAGAGGGTTACAGTGGTACACAAAGTTCCTCTCCAGGTCCTCCACTGTAACCCCTCCCAAACAGCACAATGAGAATATTTGTTTGTAAAGCGGAATCCTTATGCCAAGTCAGCCCGTTTCATACAGCAATAGTAGTAAGAACTTGGAATTATAACCAATTATAATACATAACTTAATTACATTAGTGTGAATGCAGTACTGTTTTTACAAGGAAGGGTGGGGACACACAATAACATGGGCTGAGGACCACATGGGAGATTTAAGGGAGTGGCATGGCAGCTACTCCGAACTGGTCTGGATGTGTCCCTGAAACAATGGGACAATGCCCTGCTGGTAAAACATTAAGACAACACAAGGGGGGGAGAAAATAACTCACACAAATACATTATATAAACTCTGCACCTGTAATGGGCACAGGGTGACTAAAACATAAGGGTAATCTGATGACCTACATAAAGTAATCTTTCGTTCCAGTGATAGCGTCACATTAGACATTAGACATGTGCATGTGTATTCTTAAGAATGACTTCGGCTGAATTCTTACTTACGTTATCTATAGATTGGGGTGGACTATTTACAGTGGAACTGCAGGACATACAAAGGTTATGGATGTCCTTCATATCAGGTCAGTTTTCATTTGTATTTATTTAAAGTCCACACTCAACGCCCATCGGTGGAGACTGGGTAGGAAATGTCCATCCCACTATAAATAATAAATCCCCCATACACCACTAAATGGTGAGTTCTGAGGGGTACTAGACCCCCTTATCAATCTTGAAACCCCCACCTGATACCCACAGGTAAGGACATGGAGGAGTATGTTATTTGTATTAAAGTGAGCAGCCACTGGCTTTGTATGCTTTCTGTTTAGCCAACATGTCTCCACATGTGGCATGGTGAGCAATGGTATGGAGTGGCATCTAACTTTTATAATCCCCCATACCCTCAAGTGGGGTCATGTCTGCTAAACAGTGAACAAACACAGTCAGTGCCTGCTTGCTGTAATGGATGAAAAAAACTAATGATATTCAGTCAGTGAGTTGTCAGTTATACGGACAAAGGTGCGTTGTATTTGTTTTTCTACTAAATGAGCAAAAAACTAAATGTTTGGTCATTTTGCAGACATCTATAATGTAATACATGCTTGTGTCTATTAGACTCCAGCATACAATCAGATGAACACCTTACATTAAAAAAGTCAACCATCTCTCTATGAAAAAATCTATTAAAAAAATAAATAACACTCCTGATGGCTCCTGATGGGGCAGGGAGCTGGAGGGGAGCTTTGAGCCCATGCCACTATGTGGATCTAACAAGCGGCCTTACAAAAAATATGACATAAATATAAGTGACCTCACCACTAGTTTTTGGAGAGGCCGGCTTTCCAGCCTCTTACCCTGGGACTATGGGCCCTGTGATAACCCATGTTCAAAAGTACTGTTTCTGCCCCTTGGACTTTTAACTGGAACAGATTCAAACATGTGGCGGCGGCCATCTTAAATTGTCCAGCAGTGTTTTGTCGTCGAGAGTATGGAACCTTTTGTCGTCGAGGGCATGGGACCATGTGCATGGTGGGACAGAAATAAGACCTCCAAGAAATTCCTGAACCCCTGAACCAATCTGGGTGATTTTTGGATATGTTGTTCGCCCAGACCGGGGCTATTAGATATGACTTTTGTGGGGATATGTTGTATTTTGGGGTGCTTTTTGGGGTTTGTAAAAATGTATGTTTTTGGTGCTTAGAGTTAATTGAGTTAGTCCATTGTCTTCATTAATTGTATCACAGGCAGAGGAGAGGGATTGTGTACACTGTATGGCAGTAACTGAATGTAAAACTATGTTTTTATTGCTTTATGTTCCTTTTGTCCCTGTTTTCCATCAGGTCCAGAGGGTGTGCCTCTGGCCTGAAAAACTGTTTATATTCCAGGCTGTGGCAATAAACCTTCAGTTCTACTTGACTACCTGCTTGTTCCTGCTTCACTCTCTGGGGAAAGAGGGGTTCACCCACTGGAACCTGGAGCCTTGTTGTACCAGGGTGGGTAGGAGATGGCGAGACCCCAACCAAGCTATGGCAGTGCTTATGGTGTCTGGTGCAGTGCTGATGGTCTTTGGTAAGCACTAGGAGCATCAATTGACAGAGGGTCCGTTACAAATATATATGTAGTTAAAAAAAAATATATATTCATATATATATATATATATATATATATATATATAGTGATATACATATATATTTATGTCAATAGATATATATATATATTATTTTGTTCTAAGTGTCAAAATATAGTTAGAACAAGATATCAAAATATAGTTAGAACGAAATAACATATATATATATATATTTTCATTTTTAACGTATATTTTATATATTTTTTATTTTATATTATATATTATATTTATATTAATATTAATATATATATATATATATACATATATATATATATATATATATATATTTATATATAAATATTAAAATACACTTAGTGTATGTATGTGTAAGTGTATATATATATATATATATACTTAGATCATATATATATATATATATATATATATACACTTACACATACATATATGATCTAAGTATATATTGTTTTATTTTACACTGTTTTAACTTTATTTCATTTTATTACAGGCATTCCAGGCACTCACCCTGCTGGCACTGCTATGGTTGGCTATTCCGTCCATGTGATTGTGAGGTCCTCGCAAGGACCTTGTGATCACATGGCCCAGGAGGGCCGGATCTGCAGCAGGGGGACTCCCTGGGATGTCAGGTAAGTCCCCCCATTGCAATCGCCAGAGTGGGATGGCCGTCAGGCAGGTAAGTGGGAAGGACGGCGTGGCCGCCGGCGTTTAGATCAACATGTCCAAGGACCAGTGGTGTATCCTGGTTTTGTGCTGCCCGAGGCAGGACAAAACTCATGCAACGCCCCCTCCTGCGCCACCCCCACCCAACCCTTCCCCCGCCCCGCCTTCTAAATACACACACACATTCACTGACAGACACGCACACACTCACTAACAGACACACACTCACTCACTAACAGACACACACACACTCACTAACAGACAGACACACACACACACTAACAGACACACACTCACTCACTAACAGACACACACAGACACTAACATACACACACTCACTCACTAACAGACACACACACACACTAACAGACACACACACTCGCTAACAGACACACACAGACACACACTAACAGACACACACTCACTCACATTAACACACTCACTTTTTTTTTAAATGTAACCCCCCAGCCTCCTTACCTTTGAGAATGCTGGGGGGGAGGGGGGTTCTCCCTCTCCCTGGGGTCTAGTGGAGCTGCTGGGCGGTTGGTCAAGCGGCGCTGGAAAGGGAGCACTTTCCCCTGAGCACTCTGCTCAGCTCCCTCACGCGCCGCAAAGTGCTACCGGGAGCCGGAATATGAGATCATATTCTGGCTCCCGGTATCACTCTTCGGCACACGAGGGAGCTGAGCAGAGCGCTCAGGAGAAAGTGCTCCCTCGCCAGCGCCGCCCGCACACCCAGCACCCCGCCCGCCAGCCCGTCCGGATTGTCAGTTAGCCGCTAGGCTAACAAGACATTTACCCTGGGCATTTGGGGGTGGCTTTTTTTTTGCCGCCCCCTGGAAAGTGCCGCCCAAGGCAAATGCCTTGTTTGCCTCATGGCTAATACGTCTCTGCCAAGGACGGCATAGAAAGCCCGCCATCCTTAAGGGGTTAAGATGTTGAAAATGGTTATGGGGCTTAATTCATCCAAAAATAGATAGATAGATGAATGATAGATAGATAGATAGATAGATAGAAAGATAGATAGATAGATAGATAGATAGATAGATAGATAGTTTTTAAAAAGTTAGATTTTTTGTTTGCAAAAAAACTGAATATTCTAGGATATAATTCATATGTGTGTGGACATCTTTTTAATTGAAAGAGAAGTCTGATTGCCATTATGGAGTCAAGAAGGAATATTTTTTCCCTTTTTTGGCAACGTGGAAATCTCCCAAATTGTGAGGTGTTTCCTACTTTTGGATCAAAAGCATAAAGCAATAGGTTTGGCTGAACTTGATGGACTTGAGTATATTTTTTTTCAAACTTGTTAACTATGTAGCTTGAAGCTTTAGCAAGTGTAATATACATTGGCCCCATGGCTATTGGAACCAGGGGATTTGACCTCTCCTGGTCTAGATACAGCTGTTCAAGGGAGCTCAGTGACCCTATCTTCACAATGTTTTATTTTTTATCCCACAAAGGGGCCGTGAAAGGGGTAGAGGTCATTCACTGATCTTTTCCTTATATATACAAATATCCAACTGCATGCAAGCAAAATGCAGCACATTTTTGGACCAACAGATATTTTAAATTTAAAGTTATGCCATTGTTTTCAATAGCTTAAATTCATGTATAAAATCAATTAGTAAAAACACTTGTTGTAATTCAAAACATATGGCACTAAATAGAACGACATGACATGTAACTATAGAAACCATTTGACTTATTTTGCAGTTTAAAAAAGATCTGTTGTTCCAAAATGAACACCGATTTCCATATCTTTTTAGAGGACTCTATTATAAAACACTTTAAAACTTTTAAAATATATTTCTTGTGATTAGAAATTTAAATAAATGCCTACAACAGGTTTTACTGATAAACTTAATATTGTATACAGTTTGAAATGAAATTGCTTTCAGCATTCCCAATATCTTGTCCTCGGCTGAATTCTTACTCACGTTACCTATAGATTGGGGTGGACTATTTACAGTGGAACTGCAAATAGTCACATTGCACCGCATTGCACCCCAGAAAAAAAACCAATTAGAGCTCCTTGTTTATGTATGCTGGCTATTTTTTGAAATCTAAGGACCTTTGTGAATAGATCTTCTAGTGTGCAAAAACTTGCACAGTGTTACAGCATGGGAGCTTTGACATATTTGCTTGAGAACTGTAGGAAAAATTAATTAAGAAAATGAGCATTATGGTAGGCATTTTGGATTGTGGTACTTACGCCGTTACAGTCCATAATGAATGCAGCAGCGAGGCTCATCTTCCTGTCCACCCGCACCACCCACACCTCACCCTTCTGTCAGTCCCTACATTGGCTTCCTGTATGATATAGGGCTCAATTTAAAATTCTGGTTCTTGCTTTCAAATCTCTACATAATGCTGCTCCCACCTATCTATCCTCTCTGATACACAAGTATATCCCGTCTAGACCCTTATGTTCTCCTGAAGACCTATGTCTATCTTCTCTCCGTACTCCCACCTCTGATGCTCGCCTTCAAGACTTAATAAAGGGCTGCACCGTTCATGTGGAACTCACTTCCCTCCTCCGTTAGATTCTCACCCAGTCTCCACTCTTTCAAAAAAAATCATTAAAAACCCACTTCTTCATTAAAGTGTATCAATTAAGCTGTTAATAGCTCCCGACTGATTCCTCTCTTGCAACTGTCATTAGTCTAATACTATCCTTAACTTGTGTAAGGATAGTATTTAGAATTTAAAATGGGAATTTAGAATGGGAGGAACAGCATGTTATTAGAGAGGTGGATTAGGTGTTGTTATTGTAGATTCATTCATTGTGAGAACAAAGTAAATCTGGAACACGCTGGAATCAAGCCATAAAATTCTATATGTGGGGTAAAACATAATATGCCGGGCAGGTTTGCAAACTGTCCAGACAGCATCACTCTAACAAAGGTTGGTATTTTATTTTTGTGAGACCATGATATCGACCCCAACCAAGGTCTATATCAGGAAAGAATAAAGGTATAGATGTAGTTGTAGCTATATAGCCTTCAGAAACACTGAACACGCCTATTTGCTATTTTACTACTTTGTATTGCTTTTATTATTGTATGTACAAGTGTATTAAATAAAGCAGCTATTTGTTAACCTTTGACCTTCCTTGGAGCTTGGGACCACATATTTCTCTGGTGGAAAAAAAAAACACCTGAGAGCTGAGGATTGAGGAAAAATATTTTTTTGCTCTCTATTTGTGAGCACATTTAGATAGAGCTACATTTGCTCTACAAACTGTAAGTTCAATTCTATTTGTTATATTCTTACTTTATGCAAGATATACTACACTATGTTCTGCCGTGTGGGAAAAGGCTGCATCGAACCCTGGGGATTGCTATATCACTATACTCCCCTGGGATTATAATCACTAACTCTTTTAAGAACTGTTCCTGTTATGCTCTCTTGGAGGAGAGGTTCACCCACTGGAAGCTGGATCCTGGTCTTGGGTCCAGGGTGGCTGGAGGATGGTGAGTTGTAATGCTGGACGTGGGGACTGCGGTGCGGATGGTGTCTGGTGGAGTGCTTGGAAGCCTCGGTGAGCACTAGGAGCATCCGGTGGAGGTACCCAACTGGGGTACAGGAAGCTCCGTTACAGTGAAGTTAAATGAACCAGGGGGTGGTCGGTGTTGGTAGATCAATCTAACAAACATAGGGAAAAATAACTGAGACAAAGTACAGGTTTTTGTTACATATATATTTAATAAATATAGATGTTATTACTGGGTTCTGCTTTCCCTTCCCTAGATTTTTTTTTCTCACTTGATCTGTGAAGCAAATGGTAGGAAAATGCTCCTATTGGTGTATGTATACATACTATTATATCATGCTTATATTAGCCCATTTACGTGCTCTTTTGGTTTGCCTGATTCAGTTCCTGAACCAGGTTTTCCATACAGAAAGTCTGCAGAGTCGAACCGCCATCTGAGTGTCCATAAATGTCTCTGTTTTCAGAAATATGGTATGAGCAAGCTGAATTTTCTCACCATACACAATTTATAATATTTTACAATGCATTCAACTGATGCATAACAAGTAAATATTGTAGAAATGTATTCAAATGCCTGTGAAATTGTTAGCAATGTCTGTAAATTAGTTATGCATTTAAGTGGCATGTATTCAAGAGTACAAACGTCCCTTTTTCGCTCAGGGTTCTAATTGTAGGAGACACCATTGTTTTTATCAAAGTTCTCACTATAATTGTGGGCATGTTCACATGTCATGTATATTGTAGTTCCTGTAGGTAGAGAGCAGATCATATAATGCATCAGAAAAATAAAGATTGAAACAGCAGTCACCATAAAACCCACATAGCAGCATGTGGATCGAAGAATATAAAGACACAGCTGTTATATGTGATGAATAATGGGATGGGTAGAGCAGGGCTCTGGGAAAGTACAGCAAAGTAAAAACTTTCTTCATTATAAGCAGCAGAATAGTTAACATTCTAAATTGAAATGAAACACTGTCAATTTAACAATATATAATGGTAACACTGGAAACAGGGTTCCTTTGTCAGCTGAAGGCCTTGTACCTGTATGCTTTGCCATCAGCCACAAATTAAACAGAAATTTAAACCTTTTGCTTTTTTCTTCATTTAATGACACCTGCTTAACGATATGGTACCTGTAGATTGTTGTTTTCAGCAAATTTTGCATCACTGACCTGTAGATATAACAACCACCGCTTGCTGTAGTGGTTATGGTGCTAAAAGTAACTTGGCAAGAAGAGGTCAAACCATTAAAAACTATTTGATAACCTGATTGCCAGGCACTCCTTGCACCATAACCACAACAGCGATGGTGAGTTGTATTGTTGGAAAAATAACAGAATTGAAAGAGTTCTGGATATATCATAATAAACCATGAGACCAAAGGTTGAGTGGTTTATGAATATCTTCCTCAAGATGTCATTATGGTCCATGACAAATACAAATTCCATTATTATGAATCTTCTCTTTCTCTCTCTAGAGTAAGTGATATTTTTATGAGTTCATATTGTACAGAAATACATGCCTGAGACCAGTGAAAGTCACACTTATTGGTGACTGCTGCTAATTGCAGTTAATTAATTAATTCAGTTTGAAATAAAGCAAAATTAAAACTTCAACTACATATAGCAAAGTATATGTGAGTGTTTCGTGCCCATCGACTTGAGGGTAATTATACCAATTACTAAGCTTGTGATAAGTGGCGCCCTATTTCTGTATTTTAACTTAGTTACTATACGGTTTCTTCTGTGCACTAAAAATAAATATATATAGTAAAAGATATAAAGGTCCTACACGTTCTGTACAAAAAGAAGAACTTCCACAGGGACCAAAATGTAAAAACAAAGCAAAGTAAAATATCAATGCTACTCAGCTCTGATACAACTGCAAATGGCAGCTGCCACCAATGAGTGTAACGGTCACTAATCTCAGGCATGTATGTATGTACAAGTGGTGTCCCAAAATTAAATGAAGTCTCCAAGAGAGAAAGAGAAGATGCATAATAATGGATTACGTATTATGGATCACAATGCCATTTTAAAGAAGATTTTTAGAAACCATTCACTCAATCTATGGTCTTGTGATTTATCATGATATCGCCAGAACCCCTCAATGGTGTTAATCTACAACAATACACAACTCACCATGTTGTATCACTACAGTAACCACAATAGTAATAGTAAACTATGAACCTGGAAATATTCAACAATTCATAGTAACTTTAAATCTATCTAGACCCACCATTCTCAGCTGGTAGAATAAATAAAATATATTATAGAGGTCATCAGCATAATTTGCTGCAGCTATAAGACATTCCCTCATTCGGAGTTCATGCTTAGCCCTTCCTACTCAAGAACACACTTAAGGTGGGAACACACTGAAGAAGATCCCAGAATCTGTAAAAGCTTCCATCCAAGTTTTCGAGATTTCCATTCATAAATTAATGGGCATCGATACTAGTAACCTGATAATAGGACTCTTACCAGTTAGGTGTTTTGTTTTTTAAACCCTTCATGAAGAAAAGATTGAGGAAAATTATGAGACAGAGGAGCGACAACTAATTTTGAATAATGCAGAGTCTGCAGCACATCTATTAAAAAGATTGCATATTATTGAAAATGAACAGGCCAAATAACACACTACATTAACTTGCAGTTAGGAAAAAAAATCATAATTTATTTTAAGTTTCCAAGAGAGAAAGAGAAGATGCATAATAATGGATTACGTATTATGGATCATAATGCCATTTTAAAGAAGATTTTTAGAAACCATTCACTCAATCTATGGTCTTGTGATTTATCATGATATCGCCAGAACCCCTCAATGGTGTTAATCTACAACAATACACAACTCACCATGTTGTATCACTACAGTAACCACAATAGTAATAGTAAACTATGAACCTGGAAATATTCAACAATTCATAGTAACTTTAAATCTATCTAGACCCACCATTCTCAGCTGGTAGAATAAATAAAATATATTATAGAGGTCATCAGCATAATTTGCTGCAGCTATAAGACATTCCCTCATTCGGAGTTCATGCTTAGCCCTTCCTACTCAAGAACACACTTAAGGTGGGAACACACTGAAGAAGATCCCAGAATCTGTAAAAGCTTCCATCCAAGTTTTCGAGATTTCCATTCATAAATTAATGGGCATCGATACTAGTAACCTGATAATAGGACTCTTACCAGTTAGGTGTTTTGTTTTTTAAACCCTTCATGAAGAAAAGATTGAGGAAAATTATGAGACAGAGGAGCGACAACTAATTTTGAATAATGCAGAGTCTGCAGCACATCTATTAAAAAGATTGCATATTATTGAAAATGAACAGGCCAAATAACACACTACATTAACTTGCAGTTAGGAAAAAAAATCATAATTTATTTTAAGTTTACTTTAAGCCTTCCATCTTAAGGATTAGATGTTCTCATGGGAGCATGGATTTAATATGTTATTTCATTAATAAAATATTTATTTTATAGGGTGAGTTTACGTTAGACCCCCTCTCCCCCCTTTTTCCACATAATTTTAGGGAGGGTAGTTCCATAATTTTAAATTTCTAATATCGTAGCATAGAGGGCAAGTTAAGTTACACAATGGACTGGACTCCTGGACTGGACTTCGAGAAACATAGGGAGCATAGTTACCCCTTAATGGATAGTTTCCTAATGAGACAAGAAATAGGGGCACATTCAGAGAAACATCTGGTCTACACACCATTACTTAACCATGCCATGCAGCTAAATCAAGGGGAACCTACTGTTTGCTAAGTGACCAAAAAAATTTCTATTGAATTTTTTTGGGACAGATTTTTTGTAACACAAATGTTTGTTAGAGTTGTCTTTAGTGAATATCTCAATTACTATTTCTATATTTTACAGCTAAGAGTCATTTTTGATTCTCAGTACCGTTTCTCGAATGTACCTAGCACACGCAGACCATTCTCTGCAGTTAATAATCCTGATTGCCAGATGGAAATATATACTCTATCACACGTAATAGCTTTTAGTTATATAAAAACACTGTTCATTTGTGTTTCTACTCAAACTCTAGGCATGAAAAAACAGTAACGAAAACATATTTAATTATTTTTACTTTAGCGTTTGTTCTGTTGAAATGCATGGTTTTGTTTAACGCCTTTTATAAACAAAACAAACAGTGCAGCAATTGGATAAATCTCAGCTCCAAAATTTTTTTCAAGATGCAAAAGGCTGGTGACAGCTTATTTTTTTATTATTTAAGAAAGCATATTCAATATGTGGTATTAGGCAAGTGGAGTTATTTACTATTTTCCTCTGCCAAGTTGCAATTGTTTAGTCTGCGAAAACTTGGACTTTTGCTTTTTTAGGCAGTGGTTTACAGTTGTTGTAAAGCAAATAATTTAGGAAGACATTCCTTATTTCCTGCTCGGGCTTAAAGAACTTGATATGTTAGTTTTCAATGTTCCTTTGGTAGCTTTTGTGTTAAAATATATCCTTTTTATATGATCTCATTGTACTGCTGCTGCTGCCTTTCATTAATAGCTGAGTATTTTTTTGCTCGGGGAGTGAAATATTTTTCATATGACATTAGTCAATATGAGTGTGCAACGCCAGCTGCATAAACCGCAATCCATCTGATTTTGTGGTTATTGAGAGTGTGAAAAGTTCAATTATTTATAGTTAACAATTAAATATGTTTATTTTTACCATATGGAAAATGACTCATACAATTTTCTATATAGAAAAAAAAAAAAAGATATTTTATACAGACTAATGTAAAAATAATGGCGTGTTGATAAAGTCACAGTGAAAACAAAGAACAAAAGTGAGCTGAAGGCCATATGACAATACAAACCTTTGCATTGCATTATATATAAAGCTCAGCGAATGGAGGAACAATCAAAATAACTGGGGGAAGAAATGTATGTTGTAAAACGCATATATATTCCGACAACAATTTAAATGGTAAGAAAACATACACATCCATTTAGTCCTCTAGTCAAAAAGACATTGTTCCTTCAATTAGATATTTTACCATTCAAAAAATAATATTCATTAATTGATCTGCTTAAATTTGGTTACAAAAGTAAAACATTACCATAGTATTGTAATGCAAGTTAATTATTTTTTACAAAAACAAGAGTTTGAAACATTATTCTGCTTTTCGTAATGTCATAGGGTATATATGTTGTCATTGTCTAACTCAAGGGCATTCATGTTCTGAAAAACTAAATGTATAGCCCTCCGGAAATAAAACATACAACACTTAGGTTTAAGTAGGTACTACAGTGTGCACGTTAGGCAAGTGATCTATCTTATGTATTGTGTTCTTCAGTATATTATACTTACATTTATTATGATATGATTTTCACATACAAAAAAGGGAACAAAGGCTACTCCGGACATGCACACGAATTGCTTTGGTTAAAAATCACTATTTGTCTGCAATTTCTCCACCCCCCCCCCCCCAACCACCCCCCCACGCCCCCTCCCCTACACCTCCCAAGTGCTTATAAAAATCAATTTAACACCCACACCTTTTCTAATATGAAAGCTTCTACCACCAGGAAAATGTAGAAATCGTGAATCCTAGGTTACCCCAACTAAAATTAGATGAAAAACCTACAAAACAATTTATCAAAAAGTCTATGAAACCATAGTACTATATATAAGTCTTTTCAGTAATGTGAGTCTTATACCATACAAAAGCGTAACCTAATAAAGAATCATTTATTATGAATAAAAAATAGTCACCATGCATAAAAATGAATATACATTACAAATTACACCAAACAGGCAAATTAAAAGGGATAAAACGTACACAAACACACTAATACTCACGGCACTAGTAAAATATCAGCATTTCTGTCCTAAGAGAGCTTTTGGTAAAAAGAAAAAGAAAAATCCACAGCAAATTTGATGTTCTCAAAATGACTTACCGCATGTACTAGGTTTAATCAAAATCCCAGTTTTATGAGGGTCAATTAATATATTGGAAACCTGCTTGAAAATGTGCAATGAAATATATTTGTTTACAAATACTCCTGAGTTCTTTGTAACAAGGTCAAATCATCTCTGTGAATCCATCCAGACAATTAATTTGAGATCACACATGATATATACTCCATACATAATGCCCCATAAATAAAATTGTATCTGAGATCACTCCGTGCACTTTAAGTGAATGACTCTTCATTGAACTTACAATATACATTGCAAGTGTTATGTTGTTTTTCAAGCTATTTTGAACAGCTGGGGTCATATCTGATTATGCCCCAGTAATAAAAAGCACCCAGTATTTAAACCAGATACATGTTATAAGGTTCTTCAATTTATTTTGTTTATAAACAGCAAAATAAAAATGCCTTAGTTGCTGTCTATTTCAGGGGAGAGGACACCAACAAGATTTAACCCATCACTTCCCAGACACAGTTCACCAAATGAGTTTATCATGACACATGTATTTCTCAATCTGTGAGTAAAACTCTTAATTACAGTTTGAGACCAAAGTTTACTGGTATTGCATAACGTGATCACTCTCAAACAATAACTGCATGCTTCAAATTCAGACTGGTGCAAACAGCATTAGTATGGGTCTACTCTCCAGCTTCCTTGTTCACTATCAGTGATCATGAATGGACAGGGAGACTTGGATTGCAGTGCAAAGTAATTACTATTCCACCTTAAATGCCATTTCCCATTTAAAAAAAAAAATAACTAACCTCTTAGTCACTGTATAACGCAATGACTAAAGAGTGAATTAATTTTTAAGTGTTCACAGAATAAGAGGGAGACTTGGAGCTAAATGTAGTAGTATCATGCAATGATGACTAGTTCCCAAGTATATCCGTCATAGAAAGTCATAGAAAGCCCACCACTTTAAAAATAATCTCTTAGTCAATGAGCTATTCACTGGCCAAAGTTGACTCTGTGTTTCCTCCTCACTCAGTGTGATTGTGAGTGAGAAGAAGGCTTATTCCCCAGAAATAGGCCTATATGTCATGGAGTTACATCATCAATCACATTGTAAAAACAGTGACTTAACATCATATATTTTTCAATCATTCATGTGTGGGCCTTTAAACAACACATCCAAAGTAGACTTGTGCAAGGCAGAAAAATAGGATTTGGCATAACCATTTTTCCCAAAATTAATATTTTTTTTATTTGCATAATGTGTTTTCTATGTGGTATTATTCCACATCCGGGAGGCCAAGCCCCCCCCCCCCCCCCCCCCTCATCTTCTGGTCGTTTAAGAAGTGAAAAGGATAATCAGGGTTTCTTATTGGCCCATATGTAGGTGGTGAATAACTTGTGGAGGGTATTGAAAAAGTGTTTGGGCAGGTAGATGGGTAGGACTTGGAGTAAATAAAGGATAGCACATTAATCCAAGTAAATGGATAATCCTGTCGTAGTTGTTCTGCAGTTTGTGAGGGAATTGTGATCGGGAGGATTTCCCATTTGCTTAAGTTTTCCTGAAAGTTTGAAAGTTTACTGTATAATGTCATTTCCCTCATGATATGTGGTAAAGAAATGGAGGGATGTGTGATTGTGAAGAGCATATCATCTGCAAATGCAGCTATCTTGTGGATTGTGTTTCCTACTTGGATCCAAAGTATGTGCGGATTCTCTCTGATGCACTGTAAGAATGGTTCCAGGACCAGTACAAATAGCAAAGGCGACAGAGGGCACCCTTGTCTTGTGCCATTGGAGATTCGCACCGGGTCTGATAATTGGCCATTGATGTGGATGTGTGCTGTGGGTGTGGAATAAACAGCTTCCAGCCACTTCATCCAATTGGGACCAAAGCCCATATGTTGAAGTGTGAGCCTCATCAGGGTCCAGTCTACCCTGTCGAACGCTTTCTCTGCGTCAATCGACAGGTGTAGGCTGGTGTCTCCCGAGCGCTTTGCATGGCGTATGAGGTTTAGGATCTTGGTTGTGTTATGCTTAGCCTCCCTCCCTGAAACAAATTCGACTGGTCTGGGTGGATCAAATACTGGAGGATTGGGCATAAGCGATTGGATAGAATTTTGGTGAATTATTTGAGGTCAATGTTAATTAGGGATATTGGTCTATAACTTCCGCATTGTGTGAGATCTTTGCCTGGTTTGGGCAAGAGTGTGGTGGTGGCATTTAGTGCTTGTGGTGGGAGAGTGGAGCATTGCAGTAGGGAGTTAAATGAAAATGAAATTTAGTTCAGGACCTTCGACACTTTTTCATTTGACAGTTCGGCTCATCCGAATATTGTCTATGAATCATTTTTAGGAAATTGATTTTTAATAAACAAAAAAAAGGCACAACATTTGTCCAATAGGTATGCTGCAAAATATATACATAATATGAATATTATGTAAATTGACAGACATCCCAGCACATTCCAATGTAATATAATGGTGGTTCATTCAGCCATCAAACATGTATTGCCAATATTTCAATTCACTAGGTGTCTTCCTCAAGCCATAACTGGAGAAACGTTGTTGAAAGCTGAATAACCCACCAGTATAAACATTGTTGAAAGTTGAAACCATCAGTATACTGCATTTGCTGGGCTGTCTGTCATTTTACTATAATATTGGCCGTTGAACAACGTCCGGCCCTGCGGCACAGACACCAGAGATTAGAAATTCAGTTGAGTGCTACGCACTAACTGTATTGCCCTATAATATTATGTATATATTTTGTAGTACACTAGTGATGTCGCGAACATAACATTTTCCGAACGGCCATAGACTTCAATAGGCAGGCGAATTTTAAAACCCACAGGGACTCTTTCTGGCCACAATAGTGATGGAAAAGTTGTTTCAAGGGGACTAACACCTGGACTGTGGCATGCCGGAGGGGGATCCATGGCAAAACTCCCATGGAAAATTACATAGTTGATGCAGAGTTTTAATCCATAAAGGGCATAAATCACCTAACATTCCTAAATTGTTTGGAATAACGTGCTTTAAAGCGGCACTGTCATGCCGAACTTACCTTTACCTACTGTCCTCCCCCCGGCCCCCACCCCTGAGCAGTGGGTGGGGGCCCTAGATAAGAATGGTGGGGGGACCTACTGTCCTCCCCCCGGCCCCCACCCCTGAGCAGTGGGTGGGGGCCCTAGATAAGAATGGTGGGGGGACCTACCATCCTCCCCCCGGCCCCCACCCTTGAGCGGTGGGTGGGGGCCCTAAAAAAACAATAAGGGAGGGGACCTACTGTCCCCCCCAGCCCCGACCCCTGAGCATTGGGTGGGGGCCCTAAAAAAACAATAAGGGGGGGGACCTACTGTCCTCCCTCCCTGGCCCCCACTCCTGAGCAGTGGGTGGGGGCCCTAAATAAAGAGGGGGGGACCTACTGTCCTCCCCCCGGCCCCCACCCCTGAGCAGTGGGTGGGGGCCCTAGAAAAGAATGGTGGGGGGGACCTACCGTCCTCCCCCTGGCCCCCACCCCTGAGCGGTGTGTGGGGGTCCTAATAAAACAATAAGGGTGGGGACCTACTGTCCTTCCCCCTGGCCCCCACCCCTGAGCAGTGGGTGGGGGCCCTAAATAAAGAGGGGGGACCTACTGTCCTCCCTCCAGCCCCCACACCTGAGCAGTGGGTGGGGGCCCTAGATAAGAATGGTGGGGGGGCCTACCGTCCTCCCCCCAGCCCCCACCCCTGAGCGGTGGGTGGGGGCCCTAAAAAAACAATAAGGGGGATCTACTGTCCTCCCCCCTGGTCCCCACCCCTGAGCAGTGGGTGGGGGCCCTGAATAAAGAGAGGGGGGACCTACTGTCCCCCCCGGCCCCCACCCCTGAGCGTTGGGTGGGGGCCCTAAAAAAACAATAAGAGGGGGGACCTACTGTCCTCCCTCCTTGGCCCCCACTCCTGAGCAGTGGGTGGGGGCCCTAAATAAAGAGGGGGGACCTACTGTCCTCCCCCCAGCCCCCACCCCTGAGCAGTGGGTGGGGGCCCTAGATAAGAATGGTGGGGGGACCTACCGTCCTCCCCCCAGCCCCCACCCCTGAGCGGTGTGTGGGGGTCCTAATAAAACAATAAGGGTGGGGACCTACTGTCCTCCCCCCTGGCCCCCACCCCTGAGCGGTGGGCGGGGGCCCTAAATAAAGGGTGGGGGACCTACTGTCCTCCCTCCGGCCCCCACACATGAGCAGTGGGTGGGGGCCCTAGATAAGAATGGTGGGGGGGACCTACCGTCCTCCCCCCAGCCCCCACCCCTGAGCGGTGGGTGGGGGCCCTAAAAAAACAATAAGGGGGATCTACTGTCCTCCCCCCTGGTCCCCACCCCTGAGCGGTGGGTGGGGGCCCTGAATAAAGAGAGGGGGACCTACTGTCCCCCCCGGCCCCCACCCCTGAGCATTGGGTGGGGGCCCTAAAAAAACAATAAGAAGGGGGACCTACTGTTCTCCCTCCCTGGCCCCCACTCCTGAGCGGTGGGTGGGGGCCCTAAATAAAGAGAGGGGGGACCTACTGTCCTCCCCCGGCCCCCACCCCTGAGCAGTGGGTGGGGGCCCTAGATAATAATGGTGGGGGGACCTACCATCCTCCCCCCCGGCCCCTACCCCTGAGCGATGGGTAGGGGCCCTAAATAAAGAGACAGGGGGCCTACTGTCCTCCCTCCAGCACCCACCCCTGAGCAGTGGGTGGGGGCCCTAGATAAGAATGGTGGGGGGGACCTACCATCCTCCCCCCGGCACCCACCCCTGAGCGGTGGGTGGGGGCCCTAAAAAAACAATAAGATGGGGGACCTACTGTCCTCCCCCCCTGGCCACCACACCTTATCGGTGGGTGGGGGCCCTAAATAAAGAGGGGGGACCTACTGTCCTCCCCCCGGCCCATACCCCTGAGCAGTGGGTGGGGGCCCTAGATAAGAATGGTGGGGGGGGCTACCATCCTCCCCCCGGCCCCCACCCCTGAGCGGTGGGTGGGGGCCCTAAAAAAACATTAAGGGGGGGAACCTACTGTCCTCCCCCCCTGGCCAGGGGCGTATTAGCCGCGAGGCAAACAAGGCATTTGCCTTGGGCGGCATTTTCCAGGGGGCGGCAAAAAAAGCCGCCCCCCAAATGCCCAAGGCAAATGTCTTGTTAGCCTTGCGGCTAACAGACATGCCGGATGGGCTGCTGGTCGATCGGGCGGCACTGCCTGCCTGGCTGGCGGGCGGGCGGGCGGCCGGCCGGCGAGGGAGCACTTCCCCTGAGCTGTCTGCTCAGCTCCCTTGCCAGCCGCAGAGTGAGGCTGGTAGGCGGAGCCGGAATATGACGTCATATTCCGGCTCCCAGCCTCACTCTGAGGCGCACGAGGGAGCTGAGCAGACAGCTCAGGGGAAGTGCTCCCTCGCCAGCCAGGCAGTGCCGCCCGATCGCCCAGCAGCCACTGGACCACCAGAGAGGAAGAGCATTCTTCCCCAGCATTCCCTCCCCATTCCCTCCCCAGCATTCCCAAAGGTAAGGAGGCTTGGGGGCGGGGGGGGGGGGTGTTAAATAAAAAAAAAATGTGTTACAAATAAATGTAAAAAAAATGTGTTAAAAATAAATAAAAAAAAATGTGTTAAAAATAAATGTAAAAAAAATGTGTTAAAAATAAATAAAAAAATGTGTTAAAAATAAATTTTAAAAAAAAGTGTTAAAAATAAATAAAAAAAATGTGTTAAAAATAAATTTAAAAAAATGTGTTATAAATAAAAAAAAGTGTTAAAAATAAATTTTAAAAAATGTGTTAAAAATAAATTAAAAAAATGTGTTAAAAATAAATTTTAAAAAATGTGTTAAAAAAATAAAAAAAATGTGTTAATGTGGGTGAGTGTGTGTCTGTTAGTGTGTCGGTGTCTGTTAGTGTGTGTGTGTCAGTGTGTGTGTCTGTTAGTGTTTGTGTCTGTTAGTGTTTGTGTCTGTTAGTGTGTGTGCCAGTGTGTGTGTCTGTTAGTGTTTGTGTCTGTTAGTGTTTGTTAGTGTGTGTGTGTCTGTTAGTGTGTGTTTGCCTGTGAGTGTGTGTGTATGTTAGTGAGTGTGTGTGTCTGTTAGTGAGTGTGTTTGTCTGTTAGTGAGTGTGTTTGTCTGTGAGTGTGTGTGTATGTTAGTGAGTGTGTGTGTCTGTTAGTGAGTGTGTTTGTCTGTTACTGAGTGTGAGTGAGTCTGTTAGTGTGTGTGTGTTTCTGTTAGCTAGTGTATGCGTATCTGTCAGTGAATGTGTGTGTATTTAGAATGCGGGGTGGGGGGAAAGGTTGGGTGGGGGTGGCGCGGGGGGAGGGGAGGCGCCTGAGTTTTGTCCTGCCTAGGGCAGCACAAAACCAGGATACACCACTGCCCCTGGCCCCCACCCCTGAGCGGTGGGTGGGGGCCCTAAATAAAGAGAGTGTGGGGGACCTACTGTCCTCCCCCCGGCCCCCACCCCTGAGCAGTGGGTGGGGGCCCTAGATAAGAATGGTGGGGGGTTCCTACCGTCCTCCCCCCCGGCCCCCACCCCTGAGTGGCAGGTGGGGGCCCTAAATAAACCCCCCCTCAATCAAGGTGACTAGGGGTCCTAAGCCTATAGTCACCCCCCCCACACCCAAATCAAACTATTCCCTACCTACCCCCCTCACCCTAAAAATAGTGAGGGGGGAATAAAATAACTAACCTGTAAACAAAAATTTAACTTACCATTTGACGTCTCCTTTTTTCTAAAATCTTCATTTTTCAGCCACAAAAAAGGCCAAATAAAAAGCCATCATACCCGACGAACTTAAAATAAAATAAAAAACCCGAGCGCAAAAAAAAAACAGAAGAAAAAGAAAAAAACAGAGCGCAAAAAAATAATCCATCTTAACCCATGGAGGGCTCCGCGCAGACTGAGCTAGGCATTATAAGCCTTCTCCCGCCCTGCAATTAGACTAAGAACACTCTGATTGGTGGGTTTAAGCCAATCAGAGTGCTCTTTGTCATTTTACACAGCATGGGAAAGTTCTTTGGAATTTTCCAACGCTGTGTAAAATGACACAGAGCACTGTGATTGGATGGCTTGAAAACCATCCAATCACAGTGCTCTGTGTCATTTTACACAGCGTGGGAAAGTTCTTTGGAATTTTCCCACGCTGTGTAAAATGACATAGAGCACTGTGATTGGATGGATTTCAAGCCATCCAATCACAGTACTCTGTGTCATTTTATACAGCGTGGGAACGTTCTTTGGAATTTTCCCACGCTGTGTAAAATGACACAGAGCACTGTGATTGGATGGATTTCAAGCCATCCAATCACAGTGCTCTGTGTCATTTTACACAGCGTGGGGAAGTTCTTTGGAATTTTCCCACGCTGTGTAAAATGACAAAGAGCACTCTGATTGACTTAAACCAGCCAATCAGAGTGTTCTTAGCCTAATTGAAGGGCGTGGCAAGTTTTTTGTTTTTTTTTAATCTATATTTTAGAAGTGCGGGTTTATACATCATTGCAGGCAGTGCCACAACAGCAGCTGTGTTGCACAACATAACATATTATAACATTAGAGTGGCATACTGTAGCATACATTGGCACAATTTTATTGTTATTTTGTGATATCGTTATCAGCAGGTTAATCCACTATGGTGTTCAGGAATGAGAGTGCTCTAGCTGGGATGTTCAATGGATATCAAAATCCTATGTGTGGTCGTGTGTGTTTGTGGATGAGGGTTTAATATAATGAAACATTTTGGTAAGGAGTCAGAGAGTAGTGGAGACTGAACTCGCGATCCCTGTGGAATGTATGGTGAGGTATGGTCAGTAGCTAGGGGGTATCGCGGGTCTCGATCCTCTTGCAGTGTATGAAAGTATATTTGTGTGTCTGTTGAGTGGCAAGAGGTTGGCACTCACTTCAATTATATATTAGTGCTGCTAGACAGAAGTAGGTGAGTGGGGGAGTGATAGAGGGAGTGTACTCCCTATGTCAGCATGCATCTGAAGGTAAGAGGATGCGTCCCTAGGGGTATGGTATTTGCGTCAGTGTGTAAGGTAAACATCAAAAAGCATAAAGCAAAAAGAGAGAAAGCAGTGTAAGCCATATAGCAGGCAACAACATATATAAGTATAAGGTATAGTCACTGGTTTCAGTCCGTGGCTGTTCAGGGCACAGCAGTTGTGGCAGGATCATCCCGCAGAGCAGCAGGAACGAACGGGCGGACCCTCTCGGAAGATGGATTATTATTTTTTTGCGCTCGTTTTTTTTTTTAATTGCGTCGGTTATTATGTTTTTTATTTGCCCTTTTTTGGGGCTGAAAAAAGAAGATTTTAGAAGAAAGAAAACATCGAATGGTAAGTTGTTTTGATCTAATTTTTTTTACAGGTTTTTAGTTAAAGGTCCCCCCCTCATTATTTTTATGGGATAATATTTTTTGGGGGGGAGAGGGGGTGACTAGGGTCCCCCCATTTGTATTTAGGGCCCCCACCCGCCGCTCAGGGGTGGGGGCCAGGGGGGAGGACATTAGGTCCCCCCTTATTAGTATTTAGGGCCCCCACCCACCGCTCAGGGGTGGTGGCCGGGGGGACAGTAGGTTCCCCCCTTATTTTTATTTTTAGGGCCCCCACCCACTGCTCAGGGGTGGGGGCCGGGGGGGTACAGTAGGTCCCCCCTTATTGTTCTTTTTAGGGCCCCCTCCCACCGCTCAGGGGTTGGGGCCAGGTGGGGACAGGAGGTCCCCCCTTATTGTTTTTTTTAGGGCCCCCACCCACCGCTCAGGGGTGGAGACCGGTGGGGGGACAGTAGGTCCCCCTTTATTTTTTTTTAGAGCCCCCACCCACCGCTCAGGTGTGATGCCGGGGGGGACAGTAGGTCCCCCCGTTATTGTTTTTTTTTTAGGGCCCCCACCCACCACTCAGGGGTGGGGGCCATGGGGCAGGACAATAGGTCCCCCCTATTGGTATTTAGGGCCCCCACCTGCCGCTCAGGGGTGGGGGCTGGGGGGAGGACAATAGGTCCTCCCTATTGGTATTTAGGGCCCCCACCTGCCGCTCAGGGGTGGGAGCTGGGGGGGATGACAATAGGTCCCCCCATTCATTTTTAGGGCCCCCACCCGCCGCTCAGGGGTGGGGGCCAGGGGGGAGGACAATAGGTACCCCCTATTGGTATTTAGGGCCCCCACCCGCCGCTCAGGGGTGGGGGCCGGGGGGGAGGACAATAGGTCCTCCCCCCTTTTTTACTTTAGGGCCCCCACCCGCTCAGGGAGGGAGGACCCTTTTTTTTAACACAGGCTGCTCACTGTTTAATAGACATGCCCCTACTTGCGGTATTGCGAGTAGTGGCACAATTTACTAATACTAAGTCATTTTTACTTAGTATTAGTAAATTTGGCTGAAAGACCCCCCCCCAAAAAATAGGGGGCGGACCGAACATCGCATATTTTCGCCGTCCGTGGTGAACGCGAACACGCTCTGTTCGCCAGGAACTATTCGCCAGGAACCGTTCGGGACATCACTAATTACTGTACTAGAATAAATCTGTTTTTTTTTGGTTTATGGTATTGCAAAACTGTAGTATTGATTCTGTATATGTTAAAATTATTACCTAAATTGTTTGGCAGGGACTGGAAATAATATGGCTGCATTAATAGCATCTCGAAGGACCCATAATTAAATACTTAAGGGTTTCTCTTCACTTTAAAAATATGTTTAGACATTTCGAGTTATATGGATTATGTATTAACCATAAATACCCGACATGCAAAACTTTCCAAAGCTGCAAAACTTACTAATTTTGGTATATGCCCTGTATTCATGATAACTGGAAAAACTGAAAGATCTACGTAATAGTGTTCTAAAAAAGAATAAAAATGGTGCAAGATATTTTAGTTAATAACTTATAAAGTGCACATAACAACACCCAAATGAAGTGTTAACTTATAGACACATGCAGCAACCTATATTGAACCCTAATATAAAAATTCCCAACAACAAGTAAATATAATATATAGGTGCGCATCAGAAATTTAAACTTCTCTGCCTTTGAGTCTAGGGGTGATCACAAGGTGCACTGGATCCAAATGATGAAAATCTGTGGACTCGCCACCAGCTGAACAATAAAGCGATACTTTATTCCAAATGAATTAAAAGCATGGAAGTTAACAAGTACTATAAGATAATGTGACATACTTTTCTTTAGCTCTATTAGTCATCTAAAAATTATAATAAGCAAAACTGTGAATAATATCTTTTTTTTTTCTTTGCTTTTTGTCCATACTAAATAAGGAGTTAGATATTTATGGAAGGTATAAAAAGGAAATCCTATCTATCCTTTATAAACAGTGTTCTAAGCCTCTCATTGCGCCAACAACAATGCTTTATGTGTCTGTACCAGTGAATGTTCGTCATAGTATGTTTCATGTTGAGTAATTTTCACATCCTCAACAGAAGTAAAGAGTAAAACATTTAAATATTTTTAAAAAAAATGTTTCTTTCCTCTAAACACACCCCATCTTTTTTCTCACTCTCTCTCTCTCTCTCTCTCTCTCTCTCTCTCTCTCTCTCTCTCTCTCTCTCTCTCTCTCTCTCTATGCTCATTCTACTTATAGCGGAACTTTTATACTTTTTATTCTATTATTTTCTATTGTGTGTAAGAGCCAAGTTTTTCTCTGTTTGTTTTACGTTTAGCTTATTTTCCTTATACATATTCGATGTACGCATTGGTTAGCTTCCTTCTACTTTTATTTTTTTACAAATTATTTTTTTTTTTGCCACATTTTATTCTGTCGTTCTAGAATATAGAAGAAAAATGATACATGAAGAATGGGGTCAGGGACAATGGTTTTACTACTAAAGCATTAAAATTACAAAATGTGATTGAGTGCTTTTGTTTAAATGATTTTGTTCTGATACTTTAATTTGCACATTCTGTTTGCCTATTATGAAATATTCGTGTATCCATCTCTCTCTCCTAATAAAAAATATATTTAAAACAAGTAAGAGTAAAATTAAATCAAGAAAAATGTCATATTACCATTACAATGTTATTGGTGACAAAAGGGTCAATGGGGATCCAGCAACACAAAATAGTACCAATGATTTGCATGGCGAAATCATCCTATACTTCAGTGTTTAGAAACAGGTGATCTGATTCTTTGAGAACAATTGAAAGGTTATTGAAGTACCAACTTGTCCTTATTATGACATCCAAAGCTGAGAGCTGGACTTTGAGTACCAGGGAATTTGCTTTTAAAAAAATTGACAAAAATAACAATAATATATTGTTATTGTTATGGTGCTTGGAGTGTCCCTTTAACTGCAGTTTTAATAGTGACATTGGCTGCTTCAATAACATCTGCATATTTATTCTAAAAAATAGCAAACAGAAAAAAAGGCATTAAAAGTAGACATGTGCAGGGCTAAATGTTAGAAACAAAACAAAACTTGTGTTACTTGCGTACTAAGAATTCACAATTTTACATTGTTTAGACAATGTGTCCATTGACAACAAAATATATATCAGATGACGCAGAGTTTGGCAATATGGTTTACTTAACCCCTTAAGGACAGCGGGTGTTCTATGCTGTCCCTACGGGGTGGCTCTTAACAGAGGAGGGTGGCATAGAATGCCCCTGCCTTCCCAAATACTTACCGGGTACCTGCCGATCCCCTGCCGGCGGTCGAGATCCTGGAGACTGCCTGGGAGCTCAGGCAGTCCCCCTCCATCCGATCAGGCCCTCCCGGGCCATGTGATTGCGAGATCCTCACCATCCCATGGCCAGAATAGCTAGCTTGTGCAATTCTTAGGGGTAAACTTATTTATTTTCTTATCTAACTTCAAAATATTATGAGTCAAAACGTGTTTTATTTCTGCTCAGTACAATCTCTAGTTTCAAACACGCGCAGTAGATATTTCACTTTTTTCCAGAATGGAATTCAGAAATTTATTTGAAACTCAAATCATAGATATACAATGATATACATAACTGTCTCTCATGTCTATCTTCTTGCTTCCTATCTACTTAAATACTGAAAACTCCAGGAAATTGAATGGTGTTTTCTTTCTGTTGTGCGCATGGTGTTCATAAATTCTGACCGATTTGTACATTTCACTAAATAGTATTATCTACAGGTGTAACAAAATAAGGCATAGATAGAGTAATACAGAATAAAAACTGTCATTAAGGGGTTTAATAGTTAATGCCAGTTTTTATTCTGTATTACTTATTTTTTACTTATTTTTTATTCTGTATGTCTTATTTTTTACACCTGTAGATAATACTATGTTGTGAAGATTTATTTACAAGAACATTGAGGAGTTCTAAAATATCTACCCTTTTAAGGGTAATACCTTTAATTCATTGTATGACTTTTAATGTACACTGTCGGTTTGTGGTGTGTGTGTGTGTTTTCTGTTTTGACAATTTGTATATTTGTAATTGGTGCTAATATTAATCAGTATGAAAACATGTAAGGTCCTTAAGGTTACAACAAATCTATATATTTTATTATGTAGTGGTTGAATTTGTGGATAGTAAAAACAAGAACGACGTAACATAAAATGGAATACTATATGACCATTTCTAAGAAAGAAAATATGTTCCCAAGAAGGTTATTACAACAATTACAGAAATTAAATAAAAAATAAATGTATACTTTGTTACAATAGGTTACACACAGTTACTACAACATGCAAAACATAGAAGGATGTGCTTAATTCCCTAGTTGAGTCCTCCTTAGTCTGCTCTCTTACTAGTAGACATGTGCAAGAATTAATTTGAAGCGATTCCTCTGAACAAAATTCCTGTTATGAACAAATTGATTCTAAATCATTTTATATCTAGTTTTACCTGTTGATCGTATAGGTGAGCTTGATTTGGAATAGATTCCTTCTGGTTTCAAGTATCATGAATTTTATTCTGATTCATTACTTAAAACAAATGAATTAGGGTTGAAGAAAGCTGGCTTTGTTGCTACTGTTCATCTTAATTAATAGCAAAAGTCCAACCTTACCCTCCTGCTCCTTTTATAATAAGTGGATTGATGAGTTTTTTACCCTGTTAGGAAGCATGGGACAGTACTTGACTTTTGAGAGGCAACCGATGCTTCTTTTTACGCAACAGGTATTGCATGCTTCACCTAAAGAAACCTGCTTTCTTAATTAAAAGTAATGTTTTTTTAAACTTGGTTGTGCTTTTAGCCATTTTTTAATTGCAATCGGGCCAACGACAATTACACACTGCTCATATTGGTTACCCAAAACCAGTATATCATAATGTATAGAGAATGTATCTAATTCATGTTTTTGATATGACATAGATGTATTTTTAATTAACCTAGCTCACACCACTGTACGAATTAATGAAAAACTTAAAATTGTAAAAAAAAAAAACAGAAAAAAATACATTCTACTATATAAAAATTTGTACATCAACCTGATTTAAACCTTCAGTAATATACTACATTGATGGAGAATATACGTTTAAGCTTTTGGCAGCAAGAGAGCTGATTGTTGTTTCCCAGTCACAGACCAAGAAAAAAATGACAAATCACAAATGCAGACAACTGAATATTGTCTGATACTTGGTCAGATGAATAAAAATGCATCAGTATAATGGGTTTTTTCCCCGATATGCGCAATACAAAAGAGCTAAATATATGAGATAAATAGAGGAAGACTGGCTTATAAATAAGAAGTTCAACAATATATGTTGCAGTTATTCAACAATAACCCCATCGAATGTGGCATTGAGTAATAATTCTAAAGAATGTATTTATGAGATAAAGTGGATTAGCACCATTGTCTTTGACAAGTGCTGTCAGAACACTATATCAGGGTACTGAGGGTCAGTTGAAGCAAACTGCAATTATGTTGAAGATTAATCATGGGAACAGCCAAATTATAATTCTTTTAGTTTAGGAAAATGTAATGAAAAGTTATGCACTTACAGTTTTCTGGACCTTTTTATTTTATTTTTTTTAGGATTAAAGAACCTTTTTAGAATACTTCAACATACCTTTTTACTAAGAACAACAAGAAGTTAACCGTTAGTACTATATAGCACACAGTACCTAAGGTTTATAAGTGTCCCTTATAAACACTCAAAAAACAACTGTGACAAGAAAAAGGAGAGAAAACCAAAGGTACAAAATAATGTGAAGGATACGAAAATGATGTGAATCACCAAAGTGATAATATGTAAATAAATATAATACCAGCTGAAGATATGTAGAAATATAAAAACTCTAAATGGTATCTGCAAAAAATATTTGAACAGTACATAGGGTAATATTGTTAAAGACCACTGAGCAGTATGGGTGGTAGAAAACTCACAAAAGTAAGATGAATTCAGGCATGTCTCCCTCTGTATTAGGGAACTGGATAATATGAGAGACCTCCAGCGATGAAACTCAGTGGAGGATGGTGACAAATCTTCTAATGCACTCCAAACAGAGAAGAGAAAATGGATAGTGCAGATTGTATAAAAAATAAAAAATTTATTGCATATATTGCACTTACAGTGTATCAAAGTAAAAACATCATGTCTCCACACTGGGTGGTATTGGTAAGCAGCAACTGGACCAATCAGGGTACAGGATACAAGATCAGGAACAGCAGTAGCAGCACCAAACAAAATACAAACAAAAGTTCGGTTTAAAAACGAAACTAAAACAATTCCAACGCGTTTCGTCCTTCTCTGGACTTCCTCAGGGATGTGTAGCTGTAATAGGAGTGGGAGTCTTCTTAAATATCCGTCTGATAATTCTCCAAATGACCGCCGGTGTTGGCGTGCGTTCCACTGTGGGACGCATGTTACTTCCGCATGACGTCACTTCCGGTTTGACGAATACAGCGAAAAGACACAGTTTCTTTTGAAAATGACAGCTCGGATAACAGCAATAGTGTTGACATAGAGACATAGAACCAATACAGGTCATATTTATCTGTCAAAAGACCTTATATATAAAAGAATTGTAAAATAGACAGAATAAATTGGACATTGGGCATATTTGAAATGATGTATATCTGTGTATTAAGTACAATATATAATATAATACAATATAGTACTGTCTGTGAGTGGATTCAAATGAATCCTTATAAAAGATAGATAAATAGAAATTTGGATATAAAGCTATGGCAGAAAGAATGTATCTTTGGAAATATAATTGATATTTAAAGGTATATGTACTGCATATTACGAGTATGAAAACCCCATCTGGTTTATTAAAAGATGGGGATTTTTGAATAGGAAGAAAAATTTGAGTATGAAGAAAATTTAAGTATGAAGTAGAATTTGAGTATGAAAGGGAATTTATTTGATATTTAACCCCTTAAGGACACATGACATGTGTGGCATGTCATAATTCCCTTTTATTCCAGAAGTTTGGTCCTTAAGGGGTTAAAGGTATACACAAATGATGCAGATCGCTTCAAAAATGCTCAAAATCTTACAAATTTAAACCATATGTTGTATAGCCTCATCCAGTAAATAGGAGATATTTCTGTAATGAGAAACCACAATTTTATAACAGGACAGGAGGCTTCATATTTTGCATAATCTTTCTTTACTAAAACTCCAGCAGCACAGGTTTAACAATAAAGTTTAGTGAAAAAAAACATTGCCATAGGGTATAAAAGGCCCTTCCTCTTGCTTCATTTCCTCTTTCTTTGCTGCTCCAGTCAGACAGGTCAGAGTATTTTATTCTCTGCTATTGAATTTACATTTACTCTGTCAGGGTGTCCTTTCTCTGCTCATACTTACTATTGAATTTACATTTACTCTGTCAGAGTGTCCTTTCTCTGCTCATACTTACTATGGAATTTACATTTACTCTGTCAGAGCTTCTTTTCTCTGCTCATTCTTACTACTGAATTTACATTTACTCTGTCAGAGCTTCCTTTCTCTGCTCATACTTACTATGGAATTTACATTTACTCTGTCAGAGCTTCCTTTCTCTGCTCATACTTACTATGGAATTTACATTTACTCTGTCAGAGCTTCCTTTCTCTGCTCATTCTTACTACTGAATTTACATTTACTCTGTCAGAGCTTCCTTTCTCTGCTCATACTTACTATGGAATTTACATTTACTCTGTCAGAGCTTCCTTTCTCTGCTCATACTTACTATGGAATTTACATTTACACTGTCAGAGTTTCCTTTCTCTGCTCATACATACTACTGAATTTACATTTACACTGTCAGAGCTTCCTTTCTCTGCTCATTCTTAATATGGAATTTACATTTACACTGTCAGAGCTTCCTTTCTCTGCTCATTCTTACTATGGAATTTACATTTACTCTGTCAGAGCTTCCTTTCTCTGCTCATACTTACTGTTGAATTTACATTTACTCTGTCAGAGCTTCCTTTCTCTGCCAATTCTTACTATGGTTTTACATTCACACTGGGTTTGCTGGATTGTCTCTATATTTGATTATCACTATTTATTTTCTTAAATGTTTCCCTTTCTCCCCTATATCCCCACCTGTACTACCTTTGCTTCCCTCTCACTATCTCCCTGTCATTCATTTCGCGATCGCGGCAAGTTACCACGATCGCGCTTATCAAACCAGGGACTGGGGCATTGGTTAGGGTCAGCGGGAGGGGGAGTGTGGGAATCCGCGTTACCGGCATTAAGATTTGCACGCGAACGGCGGCCATTTTGGGTATCGCAGACCGCGAGATCCAGGGCGGCCAGCCACCTTCCCAGACCGTGATTCACACGGTCTGGAATGCTCTCATTTCTCCTACAGGGTTTTTCAATGCCTGTCAGGAGCTGTGATATACATAGCACCATGTGTATATGTGTGTGTATATATATATATATATATATATATATGTATGTATATATATATATATGTATGTATATGTATATGTATATGTGTGTGTATATGTGTATATGTATGTGTGTGTATATATATATGTGTATGTATGTGTGTATATATAGATGTTTCACAATGTATTTCATGCCTTAGGTTAGCTCAATGGGCTAATACACTAGCAGTACACTGGCCATATCTTATGGTTCACAGGTTCTATCCCCACTGAAGTAGATAAAATAGGAATCACCTATTTGGGTAAATAGAGAATGTGTTCACAATTTTATATCTTGTGATCTATTAATTTCTGTGTATTTTTCGTATCCACGCTGGCGGGCCGCAACTGCTAGCCGCGCTGTCGTTTTGGCGCGAACCGCGGCCATCTTAGATCTCGCACCTGCGAGACCCACGACTGCCATTTGCGCCCCTAGCGGTTATGACTCACACCTTCGATATGTATAGTTAAGTATTTCCATTAAACAATAATTTACTGTGGAAAATT
The DNA here is from genome assembly GCF_036172605.1 of Pelobates fuscus. Classification (NCBI taxonomy): domain Eukaryota; kingdom Metazoa; phylum Chordata; class Amphibia; order Anura; family Pelobatidae; genus Pelobates; species Pelobates fuscus. The sequence goes on along the minus strand of NC_086319.1, from coordinate 32,296,130 downwards.
GCTGATAACAAACTGCACTGTACATTAACCATTACACTGCTGCAGAGTGTCTATACAGAGGTGACCCCTCTCAGTTGGGGGTGAACCCCACTCACGCTCCTGCCAATACCATAACAGGAGTGACCCCCTATGCTGGGTGACCCCCAAGCAGAGCCATACAGCAGTCGGTGCAGGATTTATTCAGGGGTGACCCCCCTTTCAGATGGGGTGACCCCCCACAGGCTCAAAGAGACACAGTGCACGCAGGTTCAACATCCTGCCATACACTAACAAGATGACTCTATGCAGTGAATATCGGACACCCACACTACGACTGGGGTGATCCACGCACCTCCTTACCAAGGAGTGAGGAAATTGCAAATGTACAGGCTCCACAATTCATATATTGTTGGGTGAACCCCAAACCAAACAGGCCCTCCACCCTTGACGGGTACGGCCCACTTATACGACCGCTCATCCTGGTCGCACAGAGGGTGACCCCCTCTTCAGGCCACTCGACCCCTTGCGACCTGAGGGTCTCGGGTCAGATAACACTGGGTGACCCCCACTCATTAGTGGAAGCCGACTGTACTACTACTCACGTACTTCAGTACCTGACATTCTCCTGTCTTTCACAGAGAGGAATACTCCACTACTTCATGTTGAGTGACTCACCACAATCACCACCATCTGACTTCCAGTCAATGATAAATTCGGCGGTGGCTGCCTCAGTGGAGAAGGCTATTGCCACTGGTGCAGATCCCGAAGACAGACAGACACCGCAACGGCCACTGAAACGGAAGACACTGACTTCCTTAGAGAAGTCCCCAGAATAAAACTATCCAAACGTTATTTTCTATGCACTTTATTATTGGGGTGACCCCCCCTTACTACTGGGGTGACGCCCACACTCAAAGATGTGCATTCACCAATGGATTACTGTTCACTTTTTTATTGGGGTGACCCCTTTATAGGAGGCGACCCCCACAGGCTCAAGTGTCACAGTGCAAGCAGGCTCATGCCCTGCTATACAATTAAGAGTCACAGTACAAGCAGGCTCATCCCCTGCTACATCATTAAGAGTCACAGTGCAAGCAGGCTCATCCCCTGCTACATCATTAAGAGTCACAGTACAAGCAGGCTCATCCCCTGCTATATCATTAAGAGTCGCAGTGCACGGAGGCTCACCCCCTGCTATATCATATGTATATATGACTCTATGCATGGTACCCACAATACGACTAGGGTGATCCACATACTCCTCACTGAGGAAGGGGAAAAATTTTGCAGTAATCAGGCTCCAACACTCGTCTGCGGACTTCTGTGCACTTTATTATTGGGATGAACCCCTTTACTACTGGGGTTATTCCCCCACTCGCAGATGCGCATTCCACATGGAACTATGGCCGGAGGTGCTCTAGGTGTCCTAACACATTTACACATGTACCTAGTCCATATATATAGATATATATACTCAACAGACGGAAAGGTCAACAGACGACCTCTCACTCAAGACTTTCGGGTCTTGACGGATTTGACCGCTGCACGGTCAGTCAACACACAGAGATCGACGAAATGGGGGTTGCCAGGCCTTCATCCACGATCCATACAATTGTAGCCACAAAACCGAGGACAAGGAGACTGTGTGTTCAACTCCGGGTCGCACGCCCTCACTCACTTCACCCCAACAACGGAATATTATTGAGAAACAGCTATACTCTTACATTTCTCCGGTTTCAACGCTCTCATGGTGTAACCATGGGCAGCGGTCTACCTTGTTATGAAATAAGGAAGCTACCTCTACTCGAGTAGGGAGGCTAGATTACTCCGGATGGCCGAAGGATAGGACATAGGATTCCTCTATACTCCTGAGCTGAACAACCCAGTAGGGTAACTTAGCTCCATGAACTAATGCTTAATCTGGATACCTGGTCGACCATTGGCGGTCGAAGTCCACATCTTCCAGTACCACCCCTCTATGAGTACTGGAGGACCACAAATCTCACATATGAGGAAACGTACTTATTTCCAAGAAGCGCTGGGCATTCGCTCCAGACGTCACTGATTAACTCGGCGATAATTTTATGCTCACAGTAGTCGGGAGACTACCATTCTGACACCATCCTACAGCTTCCCCACACCTAGGTGGGTTCAATCATTAGGATTGGACGGACACATACTCGTCCAGGATAGTCACACCAGGGACCCATTTGTCCATTTTGTTTTTTCATCGACAGGACCAAACAAATCAATTCACATGTCTATCATTAAGGTACGACCCATGGTACCCAAGAAACTTTTATAACCGGTCATGGCGCCCTTTGCCACAAGGGAATCCACTACCTCACCTATCTAGACTACAAGACGTTACTTACTACACACGTAATCGACAATCAGTCTCTAGGGCTGGAAGGCTCGCTGCACATACCCCTACCAGAGAACCATGATCTGGAGAAGAGACGGCCGGCGTTGAGATTACCGACAACCTACAGCTAGCCTGGGACAGATCCGATAGTTGTATTCTCCTACATTTGGACAATATCTCGGCAACCGACTACACAAAACACCTGGACAGAGTCTGGTATCGGACTCTATTAATATCGGAGGACATTTTCCATTTCAAAATTACACACAAGGTTACCCTACGACCAGGATTCCCTCAGAAGATTACCTATATCATGAACTGGGTTTCGTGACAACAACTGACAACGGGACTCCTTGGTCACCATCGCATCACGGAGATCTGGGTGACACGCACCTCGCCACTACAGCAGAATTGAAGGGGCTCCCGATCCTATTGACTCCATTCTGGGCTATCCACTGCCCTTCCACTGTCTCCCATTTTACGGACAACCCACAAGATACCATCGGAGACTTTGGCGGCTCATGTTCCACGACAGGACTTTTCGTATGTTGCGAGGCGTCATACGCTCCAGAACCAGTATCTGAATACACTCTGTTATGGGTCTTAGTTGTGGTTCTCTCTATTCCTACGGGTTTGTCCTACGGATTTGGATACTCACTCCAACTATCCCTCGCGGAATATCACAATTGAGACAGCCTCTCTCTCTCCCTTTGTATACTATACCTTTCACACCAGTTATGGCCACACATCCTGTGTTGTTCCATAGAGTTAAAAATGCAAAATATGAAATCCTCCTGTCCTGTTATAAAATTGTAGATTATGCTAGCGCACTGTACCTATAATCTTAATTTTATTAAGGACAGGAAGCGAGTATTTTCCCACCCTGCTTTTTCCCTCCCTAATTATCATTCCTTAGTTTGTACTTCAATAAAAGATTTGAATTCAGGGGGTGTGGTTATCTCTTTATTACGTGGTTTATTTCATATCACATCTTGAAATTACGACTGCTATCTGTTATGATTTCCTAATACATACAATTTGACTATATTAATGTCTCTATCATAGCTACCTATTTCGGTTAAAATATTCTTGTCTCATCTGATAAATTACTTTTACGTAAAGTACTACGGAATAAACTGCCGTTTTATAAACAGTAATATTGATAATGCTAATAATAATAATAATAATGAGGACAAACAGTTCATTTCCAAATCGATTTCACGTCTTTTGTTTCTTTTCAGTTTGATTCTTCTTCATGGATCAATACATGGGATCGTCTTCACACACTACGACAATCTTCCAGTCGGGATTTGGATCATTTACAGTCTGATTCTTTGTCGTTATCATTATTTATTGTAATAGCAGGATATGTTTATGATTATCTCGCACCAAAGAAAGAGGAAATGATGCAAGAGGAAGGGCCTTTTATACCCTATGGCAATGTTTTTTTTCACTAAACTTTATTGTTAAACCTGTGCTGCTGGAGTTTTAGTAAAGAAAGATTATGCAAAATACTCGCCTCCTGTCCTTAATAAAATTAAGATTACAGGTACACTGCGCTAGCATAATCTACAATTAATCATCAAATATAGACAATATACACATGTGAAGAACGAGGGTGATAAGGATAAGTAAGAAAGAGATATTTTAAAACTGTAGAGAATATATTTTAAACTGTAGATAATATATTTTTTCTTAAATTAATCCTGCTAGATCTATTTCTTGGTTTAAACCAAATTTTAAAGTTTTCTACCTTTTTACTAAGCCTTGCCTTTTTTATCTATTTTTTTTCTGGTGTATTGAACATACTACACTATATTGGTTCTTTCTGTTTATGTTCTATATCATCTGGAGCTTCCCCATTGGATGAAGATACAAGGTATATCCACAGGCAGGGATTGTACCACCCAGGCACATACATTTGGAGATAATTATCAGCTCCAAAAAACTGTGGGTGCATTACTTTTTATTGAATTCTCCTGAACTTTAACATACTACATTATATTTTGCATGTTATCCTCCTTTCTATTGGCATATCTGACACCCATAAGGCACTGCTTCCCTCTCCCTCTTTTCTTTGGAAAAAAAAAAGTTACTCCATTGAGAATTTACCCCTGCCTACTGAAACCACCTATCTCTGTGAGAAGCTTTTAACTGGAGATTTGTCATAAATGCTTCTTCGTGTAAAGTATTTGATTGGACAAAGCTCATTGATATCTGGGAAGTAAGTGCTCCAGAGGCAAGTCCTGCAGATAATGAAAGGCACAATTTTAAGTCTTAGGAAACAGTTATAATTAAAGGGACTCTATAGTCAACATATAAAAGCAAGAAAGACAGGTCCCCCAGCCTTCCTGCTTGATTTTATATGAACTTTCATTGATTAAAAATGATTTTCAAGGTTTTTTATATTAAAAACTTACCTCCGTTCCAGCGCCGAGCTCCCAGCCATGCCGCGCCCCCTTTTTCGTCAAAATGACGAAATCGCGGGGCCCAATAGGATACTTCTCAGAGAGGCAGGCTTCGCGCTGCACCAATCGCGTTCTTCATAGAGCGGCATTGACAGCCGCCCTATGAAGAACCTGAGCGCTTTACCGCGCATGTGCGCGGAATGCGCGTTCTCGAGCTGAGCTGTCTGACTGACAGCTCAGCTCGCTTTCTAAAACTAACAATAAGGGGGGGGACCTACTGTCCCCCCCTGGCCCCCACCCCGTGCGGCAGGTGGGGGCCCTAAAATTCACAATAAGGGGGGGACCTACTGTCCCCCCCCGGCCCCCACCCCTGAGCGGCGGGTGGGGGCCCTAAAATTCACAATGGGGGGTACTTACTGTCCCCCCCCGGACCCCACCCCTGTGCGGCGGGTGGGGGCCCTAAAATTCACAATAAGGGGGGGACTTATTGTCCCCCCCGGCCCCCACCCCTGAGCGGTGGGTGGGGGCCCTAAAATTCACAATGGGGGGGACCTACTGTCCCCCCCGGCCCCCACCCCTGTGTGGCGGGTGGGGGCCCTAAAATTCACAAAAAGGGGGGGACTTATTGTCCCCCCTGACCCCCGCCCCTGAGCGGTGGGTGGGGGCCCTAAAATTCACAATAAGGGGGGGGGCCTACTGTGGCCCCCACCCCTGAGCGGCGGGTGGGGGCCCTAAAATTCACAATGGGGGGTACTTACTGTCCCCCCCCGGACCCCACCCCTGTGTGGCGGGTGGGGGCCCTAAAATTCACAATAAGGGGGGGACTTATTGTCCCCCCCGGCCCCCACCCCTTAGCGGTGGGTGGGGGCCCTAAAATTCACAATGGGGGGGACCTACTGTCCCCCCCCCGGCCCCCACCCCTGTGCGGCGGGTGGGGGCCCTAAAATTCACAATAAGGGGGGGACTTATTGTCCCCCCCGGCCCCCACCCCTGAGCGGTGGGTGGGGGCCCTAAATACAAAGGGGGGGGCCCTAGTTAACCCTTCCCCCACCAAAAAAAAAAAAATTATCTCCCTACCTACCCCCCTCACCCTAAAAATAATGAGGGGGGGACCTTTAACTAAAAACCTGTAAAAAAAAATATGAGATAAAAACAACTTACCATTCGATGTTTTCTTTCTTCTAAAATCTTCTTTCTTCAGCCCCAAAAAAGGCCAAATAAAAAGCCATAATAACCGACGCAATTAAAAAAAAAAAAAAAAACCAGAGCGCAAAAAAAATAATCCATCTTCACCCATGGAGGGCTCCGTGCAGACTGAGCTCCGCAGGGCGGGGGAAGGCTTATAAAGCCTTGCCCCGCCCTGCAATTAGACTAAGAACACTCTGATTGGCTGGTTTAAGCCAATCAGAGTGCTGTGTGTCATTTTACACAGCGTGGGAAAATTCCAAAGAATTTTCCCACGCTGTGTAAAATGACACAGAGCACTGTGATTGGATGGCTTGAAATCCATCCAATCACAGTGCTCTGTGTCATTTTACAAGCGTGGGAAAATTCCAAAGAACTTTCCCACGCTTGTAAAATGACAAAGAGCACTCTGATTGGCTCAAACCCACCAATCAGAGTGTTCTTAGCCTAATTGCAGGGCGGGGCAAGGCTTTATAAGCCTTCCCCCGCCCTGCGGAGCTCAGTCTGCGCGGAGCCCTCCATGGGTGAAGATGGATTATTTTTTTTGCGCTCTGTTTTTTTTTTTTTTTTAATTGCGTCGGTTATTATGGCTTTTTATTTGGCCTTTTTTGGGGCTGAAGAAAGAAGATTTTAGAAGAAAGAAAACATCGAATGGTAAGTTGTTTGTATCTCTTTTTTTTTTTTTTTTTTACAGGTTTTTAGTTAAAGGTCCCCCCCTCATTATTTTTAGGGTGAGGGGGGTAGGTAGGAAGATATTTTTTTTTTGGGGGGGAAGGGTTAACTAGGGTCCCCCCCCTTTGTATTTAGGGCCCCCACCCACCGCTCAGGGGTGGGGGCCGGGGGGGACAATAAGTCCCCCCCTATTGTGAATTTTAGGGCCCCCACCCGCCGCTCAGGGGTGGGGGCCAGGGGGACAGTAGGTCCCCCCATATTGTGAATTTTAGGGCCCCCACCCACTGCTCAGGGGTGGGGGCCGGGGGGGACAGTAGGTCCCCCCCTTATTGAGAATGTTAGGGCCCCCACCCGCTGCTCAGGGGTGGGGGCCGGGGGGGACAGTAGGTCCCCCCCTATTGTGAATTTTAGGGCCCCCACCCACCGCTCAGGGGTGGGGGCCGGGGGGGGACAGTAGGTCCCCCCCCTATTGTGAATTTTAGGGCCCCCACCCACTGCTCAGGGGTGGGGGCCGGGGGGGGACAGTAGGTCCCCCCCTTATTGAGAATGTTAGGGCCCCCACCCGCTGCTCAGGGGTGGGGGCCGGGGGGGACAGTAGGTCCCCCCCCTATTGTGAATTTTAGGGCCCCCACCCGCCGCACAGGGGTGGGGGCCGGGGGGGGGCAGTAGGTCCTCCCTTTATTTTTAATTTTAGGACCCCCACCCGCCGCACAGGGGTGGGGGCCGGGGGGGAGGAGAGTAAGTCTCCCCCCCCCCTTCAACCACTATTGTGGCCAGACAGCATCCCTGTGGGTTGCACACAGGCTATCAGCACACAAAGCGCGTTCACAGTGCTTTGTGTGCTGATAGCCCGTCTGATGTATACACCCAGAATGCATCGGACGAGAGGCCTTTTTAGGGCCTCTGAACTCGGAAGTCCCTCTGGTGGCCGTCTGATTACTGCAACAAGAGGTGTTCCAAGCTTCCAATGTAAACACTGCGTTTTCTCAGAAAATACAGTGCTTACAAGAAAAAGGCTCCGGGTAGCTGTAGCACTCACCTAAACAACCTCATTAAGCTGAAGTTGTTCAGGTGACTATAGTGTCCCTTTAATATATAATTAATTATATGCATTATTTGAATTATAGGAAATAATAAGATTTTGAGAATGTGCACTTGCTCACTAGAGAACTGTTTCTATCCGAAAGACCTTTGAATTATGTCGCTCTTATGAATACTAAAAATTTTTTGTAACATGGGTTTATATACAATTGTAGCAGAAGGAAACAGCTGAATACAAAGCCAAATTGATACAGTCATGACAATTGACATTGTCTTAGTTAAATAATTATTTTTTGTTATTCACATTGCTGGAAAATGCTCTTCAAAGATTTATATTTTATAATTGGGTAAGTTTTTTCAAATTGTAAAAAAAATTTATATATATACATATAAAAAATATTATCTTATTATGTCTAGCAATCAATAGACAGAGATCAACAGTCATCCATGTTTTTATCCTAGTATGTTAACAACCAATAATATTGTGCATGAGTTGAACTAAGATAACCATTGTTTGTTTTTCTTTTAGATTTTCAGTGTTTTAGTGTTGCTACATATAAGCTCACTTGACCCCTACTGGGATAGCTCAGCACTAGAATTTTAATTACAACGAGTCATACCTATTACTCCTGTTTTATTTTACATTCTAGATCTTGCCTTTGAGCTACTCCAGATACCTGAGTTAATGTTCTAAACACTGGAAATTTCAACATAACAATACATAGCTCACTTTTCACTGGAGAAATGTAAAAAAATTTAACAAATCTCTAGAAACAGAAGAAGTAATAGAAAATAACATGTCCAAACTATATATATATATATATATATATATATATATATATATAATGAGTTGGAACCAACTGAGCAAAAGCCTGAAGCAGTCACATTACCATTGAGAACACGCTCCACTTCCCGCCCAAAACAGTGCTCCATTGCTTTCCAGCACTGAGCACAGAATATTTTACAATAGATTTCTTATCTCCCACCATTACAATGTCATCTAGACATGAAAACCTGAATTACAACTGAAAAAAATGTAAATCTAGTCATGGTACTCTGAATATGTCACCAGAACAAAATCCTTTGCAATAAGTTGTCAACAGTTAAAACCAACTCTTGTTGATATGATTCAAAATACTATCAGTTCCGTACTCTAGACAAGAAATCTGATTAATCCAATTATCTTTATATCTACATAAATAAGGGATACAGAGCATGCTTAAACTCTTAATTCAAAGTTATTTAGCAAAGTACAAAGCATATATATAAAAAAAATGTATATATAACGCTTCGGTTTCAGGAGCCTTAGCTATACCGGAATTTTTTATAGATATATTTACATTTGTGTATTTTTGCATGTGTGTGTCTATGCAAGCACAGGAAATTGTCTGCAAATTGAAGATAATGCTAGCTTTAGTGTACTAATAATCTTAATTTTAATAATCACAGGAGGCAAGCATTTTGCATTAACTTCCTTTACTACTCCAGTAGCAGCAAAGAATATAGAAAAATAAATGACCAATAAGAGATAAGCATAATATATAATAAGCCCCTCCCACTGAGGCACTTCTTCTTAAAATAGCGACATCACAAGTTAAATCGAATCATAACTTCGAACCAGGAAACGTCCAAAAAGTTCTAACAAATTAGGATTCTCCTGTTAAAATCCAAACAACGGCCGGAATGTAGAAATCTCTTCTCATGAATACTTCCAAATGCAGTGTTGCATTGCATTAAGCTGAAACGAGACCGAGAACATTTTAGTGGTATAGCCAAAACCTTGAAAAACATGAGCAACCACAGTCTGGCTAACTTTTTTGTAAAAAAATTTTTGTTAAATGTACTGATATCCAATATAGTCTAAGTGACTAATACATTGACAGCATACTACAAGATAATAATAATAGACATACACCAGAAATGCATAGCATATATGTTAATACATTTGGCAGTGGAAGTCAACTAAACAATTTAGCAAGGAAAAAGCAAATGAGCCATATATAAAACCTAAATCCCAGGAAGGGAAGAGAAAGACATGGGGGGAAATACTCACCTCTTGTCATTATTAAAATTAAGATTATAAGTGCACTAAAGCTAGCATAATCTTCAAGTTTATCACATGACAGGAGGCTTCATATTTTGGAATTTTAAAGCTACTATAACAGAGAGAGCGCGGCAATTGGAGGAGGACGAAAGTAAAAGGTCCAAAATGTGGACTCCCGCAACCAATCTGCTGCTGCTAGAATGTCCGACAAGGAGGCACCCGCCGGATGACGCTGCTGCACCCCGAACTGAATGTGTGTCAAACTAAGTGTCAGTACCAGACAAAGATAAAAGCCACCTCACCCATCTCGACAAGGTGGTAACTGAAACCAGACCATGTGGCTTAACATAAGAGATTAACAGTTAATGAGAGGATCTAGGCCGTATCATGGCTGCAGCCTCTAAATAAGCACGAAGAGTTTGTACCACACAGAACTGGGGTGCCAATGGAAATAAGGGGGTAGAAAACCGACTTTGAGTCTGATTTTGTATGTCTCAAAACCTGGAATCTGGCGTTCTCTGGAAAAAAGGAAAAGGTGTCCGCATCAGACGGAAAGGAGATTAAACAGAGGAGGAGAGTCAATTTGGCCGACAGGTGTCTCAGACACAGCTTCTCGTTAGAAAGCCATTATTTTAAGAATCGTAGGACTTGGGCTACATCCCAAAGGGTGGAGTATTTCGGGGCCGGTGGTCTTCGCAGCCGTCTGCCCCAAAGTAGGCAACAAATCAGAGGATCCTGCCCTATAGCTTTCCCTTGGACTGGAGTATGAGTCGCTGATATCGCTGAGCGAACCACATTAATACATAAGATTTACCTTCCAAAAACAATGATGCCAGGAAATTCAACATGGAGAAGACAGGGGCCGTAAAGAGATCGATATTCCATCCCACACACCAATTAGACCACGAGAGCCAGGCCGAGAGGTAACATCTCCAAGTTCCAGGAGCCCACGACTCCCAGAGGATGTCTCTAGCCTCTGCCGATAACTCCTCGATGCACCATGAACTCCCTGAAAGAGTCCAGGCTACCAAAGACAGGCATCCATCTTGGAGCATCAGATGTGGGTTTCCTATGGGGTCTCTGAGCATCCTCCATTCATCTGGCAGGAGGAGAGGGTCCTTGAATGACAGTGTGAAAAGGTCCAGGACCCATGGTTGACTCGGTAATAGAGGTGTCAACAGGAGAACCGTCACTACTTGGATCCTGATGTGGTGCAGTACTCTTGTGATCATAGCAGAGGGCGGGAAGGCGTATGCCCCTTTGGCCGGCCAATTCTGTAGGAAAGCATCCACCGCGGAACTCCCTGTGTCCAGTAACCAGCTGTAGAATGTTTGCAGCTGGCGGTAGGTGCGAGATGCAAAGAGGTCAACCCTGAATGGACCCCTCCATTTATTCAGCTCCGCAAATATGCGTGGATCCAATCACCAGTCGCTGCTGTCCCGCCAGTCTCCAGTTAAGTTGGTATCCCACGGTAGATGTTCCGCCATCATTGTTATGTTTCATGGAAGACAGTACTTGAAGATTTTCTTTGTGAGGTCTGCCAGTGTTTGGGAGTGGGTGCCTCCTAGATGGTTGATATATCGAACTGCCGAGACGTTGTCCATGAGCAGTAGGATGCAGCAATCGGTTTTGTCTTTCTTTAGACTCCGAATTGCGAAGGTGCCTGCCAACAGTTCCAGGAAGTTGATATGGAGAGCGAGTTTGTTCGTTGTCCACACTCCACCTGTAGCTAATTGTCCATCGGTGGCGCCCCAACTCCATCCGCTGGTGTCCGATTCCAGTACAAAAATCCTGATGTGTGCCGAAGATGTCCGGTCCATGCAATCAAGCCACCATCAAAGTTCCTGTCAGATTTCTTCTCTCACAGTGATGGGTTGATTGTAGGTGGGATTTTATCTGAGGAAACGTGTTTTCAGGCGTTGCATGGCACGATAATACAGCGGGCCTTGGAAAATTGCCTGAATGGAGGAGGATAGGAGGCCCACAATCCATGCCAACATATGGCGTGGTAATCGATTCCCAATGCAGGATCCTGAGAATCTCCTTTCAGATTTCCGAGACCTTTGTTGCTGGAAATCGTAGTGTACAAGACCTTGAGTCGATGTCAAAGCCCAGGAATTGTACACATTGAGCTGGAGTCATTGAGGACTTTGTGCAGTTTATAATAAAACCCAGGGATTCAAACACCTTCACCAAGCAGCTTGGTGAGAAGGTGACAACAGTTGGTGCGATTATTCGCAAATGGAAGAAACACAAAATAGCTGTCAGTCTTCCTCGGTCTGGTGCTCCATGCAAGATCTCACCTTGTGAAGTTTCAATGATCATGAGAACGGTGAGGAATCAGCCCAGAACTACAGAGGAGGATCTTGTAAATGACCTCAAGGCAGCTGGGACCATAGTCACCAAGAAAACAATTGGTAACACACTAAGCCGTGAAGGACTGAAATCCTGCAGCGCCCGCAAGTTCCCCCTGCTCAGGAAAGCAAATGCACAGGCCCATCTGAAGTTTGCCAATGAACTTCTGAATGATTCAGAGTAGAACTGGGTGAAAGTGTTGTGGTCAGATGAGACCAAAATCAAACTCTTTGGCATCCACTCCACTCGTCGTGTTTGGAGGAGGAGAAATGTTGCCTATGACCCCAAGATCGCCATCCCCAAACATGGAGGTGGAAACATTATGCTTTGGGGGTGTTTTTCTGCTTAGAGGACATGACAACTGCACTGCATCAAAGGGATGATGGATGGGGCCATGTACCATCAAATCTTGGGTTAGAACCTCCTTCCCTCAACCAGGGCATTGAAAATGGGCCGTGGATTGGTATTCCAGCATGACAATGACCCAAAACACACCCTCCAAGGCAACACAGGAGTGGCCTAGCCAGTCTCCAGACCTTAAACCCATAGAAAATCTGTGGAGGGAGCTGCAGGTTTGAGTTGCCAAACGTCAGCCTCGAAACCTTTATGACTTGGAGAGGATCTGCAAATAGGAGTGGGACAAAATCCCTCCTGGGATGTGTGCAAACCTGGTGGTCAACTACAAGATATGTCTGACCTCTGTGATTGCCAACAAGGGTTTTGCCACCAAGTACTAAGTCGAAGGGGTCAAATACTTATTTTTGTCATTGACATGCAAACTATTTATAACTTTTTTGACATGCGTTTTTCTGGATTTTTTTTGTTGTGTTAATCTGTCTCACTGTTAAAATACAACTACCATTAAAATTATAGACTGATCATTTCTTTGTCAGTGGGAAAATGTTCAAAATCAAATACTTTTTTCACTCACTGTATAGGCCATTTCTCATGAGCAATGGGCTAAGATTCCTCAGTAATGCTGCCAGAAGCTGGTTTCTGGCGATGAATCTCATTTGCTGCAGGTCATGACAGCAAAATAGTGCTCTACTAAGTACTAAAGATGCTTGCCATGAAAGGGTTGCATAATTTTGAGACTGGAGAAGTAATTATAAGTTGCATTTTCAGCTGAATTTGGGGAAACCACTGAAAACATTTGGTGTGTTGAACTATTTCAATAGCTCTTTTTTCTTGATTTGTTCATTGCAAACAGCTGAAAGTCTATAAAATTTGACAAACCTGATTTTTAATGGGGGTTGAATAATTTTTGTTACATCTGTATTTAATTTTGAGTGCGAAGACATCACAATGTGTAAGTTGAAGCGGTGAATCACTTGGAAGGTGGATAATTAAATTTTACCACCAATCAGAAGGGTAAAAAAGGCAAATGCTCAAAAGGGTGAACATATCTCTTAAGAAAGTCCAGTGTTTGGAGAAAATGAGTCTACCAAATTCAAAGTGAACTTTCAAGTTAATTTTCAGGCGAACGATCTCCAAGTGGACTTTGGGGCAAACTCTTAGCGAATTCCAGTGGGTCCAGGTCAATCACTTTATCCAAATTGCTTCTATATGCACTTTTAATAAAGACTATCTTCTGCATATACAAACTAAAGACTTCCTGGACCTGCAGTCCATACTATTCTTGAGATAAGTAACAAGGGGTCAGATGATTTACTATATGGATGGATCCTTGGATTAATCACAATATCTGCAGGGTATGAGATTCTACACTGGAGATGCCTGAATGTCGACTCCCGATGTAAACTACCTGACTTCAGCCATATTGCCTCTGCCTCTTGATGAGGTAATTTTTTTGTACCCACAGAATAATAATTAAGCCTCATTTTTATTATATTTAGAATGGGACAAGCACCACCTTCTAAACAAGCCCAAACATGATTGGAATAACCATATGGGAAGGGATTGGGATGTCCACTATATTGGGTCACAAGTAAGAAGTGTGACATATCTATGGATTGAAAAAATGGTAAAAATTCATAGATGCAATAATTATTTCTGTGGCAAGTACATAAGAGGAGATATAACCAGATGTTTCCATTTGGATTGATGTTGGTCTGGAAAAAAAGGGGGTGATCACTTATAGTTACTATAGGTATGCCGTATCGCCACTTCTGGGCGAGACTTGGTAATCCACAGGGTATATATTCAATGATACTCAGATGTGTATTTGTACTTGCTTGGGGGCCAGAATCTAGTTCTAAGTGAGTCACCACCTTTCTACCAGAGACCCTCTGGGCAGAAGTTTACTTTGAAAACCTGAGTAAGTGATTACGACTTCTGTTATTTTATCCCTTTTGTTTTTATCTGTTGTTGGTGTAAATAATTTGTTTATCATCTATTTTTTGTTTGCACTGTGACTATTTTTTGCTCATAATAAATATTACTTTATTAAGTTCTGCCTTTGCCTGGTAAAAAATCACATTACCTGAAGAGATTAATTAGTGTTTTGCAATTGCTTACATATTGGGCTAAGTTATATTGGGTGTTTTTTTCTTATTCAGTTACCTGGGGATCATGGCACCCCATTTATAAATTGTCTTGGTGGTGGCAGCTTTAAAATAGTAATATTTATGCTTAAGTGTGGGTGGTGTTAAGGGGCATTTTATCATTATTTCCGGTGTAGTGCGGACAAATAGTGAACTTTAACCCTTTTACCACCACAACTATGTCATGCACACTCTTGAAGTAGGGTGCGTTCGTGACAATCAGTCTTGATGATTTCAGCCAATTTCATTTAGTCCCATAAGAAAGCTTTAGGAGGCCAGTGCGCTTATGTGGCAAACTTTCATGCAACGCCAATTAAATGGTCTCAATGAGCCCATCTGATTGAAATAGCCAAACTTAACTCGGATATCTTGATAGAAGCATCTCCAGTGGCTTTCATTATGACACCCACTAGAGACATGTTAACCCTGCAATGTAAACATTGCCTTTTCTTAGAATGGCAATGTTTTCATTTGCACAGTTAAACCAACAGTGGCATGGCACCCAAAACACTTCACTGAGATGAAGTTATCTGGGTGCATGAGGTTTTTATCCCCTCCTGCAGTCTTTCCTCTGAGCGGTACCTTGCACTCTGTTGTCAGTGTTCCAAACAGACAGGCCAATTGGTGGTTGTAGAATACTTGTGAACCAAAGTAACCCTGGGTGGAGAAGAATTAACTAGTACTAACCCTTACATTTCTATGTGGCTATGAGACTTTATAATTTTGCAACATATCATATATTAATATATTTCTCCTTTCAAGTCACATGTTTAACCCCTTAAGGACACATGACATGTGTGACATGTCATGATTCCCTTTTATTCCAGAAGTTTGGTCCTTAAGGGGTTAAAGTAATTTT
This sequence comes from Pelobates fuscus, assembly GCF_036172605.1. Classification (NCBI taxonomy): domain Eukaryota; kingdom Metazoa; phylum Chordata; class Amphibia; order Anura; family Pelobatidae; genus Pelobates; species Pelobates fuscus. The sequence goes on along the minus strand of NC_086319.1, from coordinate 32,280,718 downwards.
TTTCATGATATTTCCCATTATTTTCTGATTTTATAATTTATGAGCCAATGCCAGGAAACACATTATATTTAATAGATTGCTATATATATATATCTCCATTCTCCTCTATGTTTGTAAGCACAGATTCATTTTAACACAGCACATTTAGTAATCAAGATGTTGATATGGGATTTATATAATATTGTGTCCTATTTTGACTTAAGCCATCTCAGGATTGACATGCTTGAAAATGCAGCCTCCTTTCAAAGGAATCCTACATTTATTATAGATTTGAATCAATTACATAATTACAAATTTAGAAATGGTCTTCATACAATTATTTCTATGATTTCATTGTTCTTCTCTGCAAAAGTGAAGACTCGTTGATCTACTCCAGTTAAGTATATTGCAAAATAATTCACACAAATTCACAAATAAACGGGATGCAGTATGGACTACAGCATCTAATTTGTTTTGATGGCTATTTAGACTATCATCATCGGGGATATTTATAGTCCTCTTAATTAGCATTGGGAAAGTATGGTTAGATACATGTCATCCTTGTACCTTAGTCACATATTGCTCCTTTGTTCATTAAAATTATAAAAAATATGTAACAATCACACTTATTCACACGTCTTTTTGACATATTTTCTCACGTCCTTGGAAATCTTGGGGATCTGTTGATGTTTAGAGCTAGAGTAATTGAAAGCTAATTGGATAGTCACCTACAGTTAGGTAAATATTGCCATTATAATTAGGACGTTGGTAGAAAAACAGAGCATTGTATGTGACATGATTTGCAGATTGTGGTAGCATATCTGCACCATTTGTTGTTATTTTATATGATAGGCCAAAAATTAAATAATTTTCATTTTCCTGTAGACTTAAGCCAAGACCATCAACTCAACATTGGAGTATTTGTCTATGACACATATATGCTCATTAATATAATATAATACATATTCATATTTTCCTCAGCATCATTGTAGCTTTGCTAATAGTACATTCAGACACTGCATGCCATGCTCAGATCACCATACCAACATATATGGGAGAAGAATCTCAGATACAAAGAATGTGTTAAAATCAACAATTATCACACTAAATAGCTTGCTTATCAACATTTATGAGTGTGTTAAAAAAAATGGAAAACACTTGATCATGCCTTTATGTAACAACACATATTTGTATACAAGGAATATTAATTCTATTGAATACAGTTTTAAAAAAATAGAGATTGTAAAATAGTAAAAACCTGGTAATCCATTTAACTTTAACACTAACAACTTTTGCGCTCCATGGCAGTTTCCACCATGCTGCATGTCAGCATGTATCAGCTGCTTACATAACTTAGTATTAAACTAAATTAAAAAAGAATTAAAACTGCAGCCATTGTAGATTTGAATTGCACATTTCTAAATTTGTGGTGTCAGATCAGAAGCTCCCCCCCTCCCCAACCCAGTCTGCCTCCCCAACCCAGTTACCGACCCTTCGTACCATTATGTCATCACCAGGAATGGAGATTTTAATCATATCAGGAAAGCTTTCTTTATACTTTCTTTATACTCTCACATCTAGACAAACAAGATCAAGCCAATTCACTTGCCACAGTGACAGTCCTGGTTTTGTAAGTATCCTGCACTGTTGCCTGACAATGAGGACTGGTTTGATGACCAGAAGTCTTGATTCTCTTCCTGGACTTTAAATGTCTGAATCTAGAATCTTAACCTCTCCTTCCAGGATACAGTAACCTACACCATGATCGTATAGCCAACCTTTAAAAAACTGCTAGCCCACATTAGGCTGTTTCTCAAATGCCCATTTTTCATTTATTGACATTAAAATCAAGAATTTCAGAAAATATGTGATTTTTGGGTAAGGCTGTTTGCTTGGCATTACGCTTTCTGGGGTCTGACATGGTTTTGCTGATGATACAGATTAAGGAACAGTATACACACACACACATATATTTTTAATTTTACAAGGCTACTTAAAATCTTGGCAAAAAATATGGTGATTCAGTTACATCGTGTTAAGCCCACCACTACGTCACTGTGCCAAATGGTGTAACTAAAGGCCAATATTTGTTCGCTGAAATGGACAATTTTAAGTAGCCTTGTAAGATTTAAAACCATATTTTTTTTTGTGTGTGCTGTTCCTTAATCTGTGTTGTGGATATATTTGCTGGTCTTTATTGCTGCACCACAAACTGACAAATGCATGTTCTGGGTGTGCTGCTAATTCCTCTTTTTTATGAATTTGCTGGTGTCCAATAATCCCATCCTGGCATCTACCTACAATCTAAATATGGTGGTCCTATTGCTATACATTCCAATTATGCTATTTATAATAATAACTGCTATTTATTAATTATTTCACATACATTTGAATATTATAAAAACAAATATTTTCAAAATGTTTTTTTTATGATTTTTCAGTAATAACACAATAATTAAAAAATGAACTAATAATAACAGGGGAATAAGTGTAACTAGCATTATTCAAAACTATAAAATAAACATATATACATACACACGCACGTACATATATACACATATAAGACTTAATTCTTTAGTTCCTGCTTTTAGTTTATAAAATCATAACTCTGAAGCATTTATTATTGTTTGGCAGGAAAATTTCAACCAAGCATTGTTACATTCAATAAATGTTATATTAACTTTGAACAATTGATTCATTTATTATCCTGAAAAGAACAACACAATATATTATCAAAATATAATTTTTTTTTTATGAACAAACTGATAAAGTAAAAAAAAATGTTTATTTTAAGTGAGTGTGGGTATGTGTGTGTTTGTGAGTGTCTCTGTGTGTGCGCGTTAATACTTTAAAACAACAAGCACAAATATATATCATCAATAAGTTTATTTTCTCTAGTGGCTTAATGTTCACGTAATAACCAATATATTAGCTCTTAAGACTTTTATTAAAGTCGGCTGAATGTTGACAGAACCGTATCCTGAGATCAGTTTAAATCCTTTAACATAAATACCACCTGAGTTGAACATTGGAAAAATAAGGAAAATCTCTGATGCAATCTGTACCAGTGCATTTGACTGAAAATACATCTTTTGCCTTTTTAAACATGTTTGCCATCAGTGAACACTGACATTTTAGAAGCAGAATATCAAGGAGTTGCTTAATTCTATGACTCTGCCAAACATAGATCAGTGATTTTGATGTCAAAGAATTTATCATTGGTTTCTCTTAATCACGAAGCACAGCCAAGTTTAAGACAACCGTATTGTATTTGAATTTTTATCTCTAGAAGCAAAGGGATGCATTTGAAATAATATTAACGTGATTCTGTTGCAGATTACTTATTCTGTCTATGGAAATGTGTTCAATTGTTTTAGCAAATCTATGTTCATAATTATTATTATATAAATCCGGATCAAGTGCACTTGATCCCGATTTATATATTAAGACACTGAGTTGCACGAGGCGAGATCGAGATGGGAGAGTGAGTGCTGGGCCCCATGTTGTATATATTATTATTATTATTATTAATAAAAGTGTCAACTTGTTCTGCCACATTTTACCATTTTACACTGGAAATATGTAACAGTAACTGACAAATATAAATAATAGTAATAATACTAGGAACATAAAATAAATATTGACAGATAAGAGTTAATGAATTATATGGGTTTTAATTATATGGGACTTTTTTGCACGTGCATTAGGTGAGACACATGAATCATTTAAATTTGGGTATTATTAAACATTTTAGAGGTTTATGTAATATGCCTACAAACTGATCATTCATACAGAAACAACATATTCCTAAGAGCTTTACAACAATGTAGTGGGAATGTATAACAGCAAGTAATTGACAGACAAAATAATGTAGTCACATACAGGAGATGAAGGGGGGCATGCTCAAACAAATTTACAATCTAGGAATATTTTCTTTATTATTCATAAATTGTAATAATTGTATCATTTAATAATTAAGTATGTATGAATAATGTATCCAGGTTATTTTTTTTATTATTATGTATATTACATAGTATGTTTTTGAAAACACCTGACTTAAGGTAAAATAATAAAGGTTGACTTTGTGTTTCTGAGCATACATCAGTGTACTCTATTTTGTTGAGTTCTATTCCATCCTGTACTATGCCGTAATAAGGCCATGTATTGATGCATCTGAGACAAGGTGAATAAAACACCACATTGTGATCAATACCATCATAATACACTATATAGAACAGAAAGACTGCATTTGTTGAACATGCATACTTTGCAAAGGTTCTGCTGAGAACCTGTTATGAAACACTGGACACAAATCATCCAAACTAGATCTAAATACCCAACTTTAAATTAAGGGAGTAATCAAGATTTGATTACACATTGTATATGCCTGCCACATCATCAGTGTACTTCATTATTTGATAGGTCTAGTCTTTTTTTTTTCTCTTGTCTTTTCTTTACATTACATAGAAGTGCTTCAAGTGCCCTATGTAAACCTTGCAATGCAGAGAGTCACAAAAGGAGATACCCCATGGTGTTGGATAGTCTCATTTGAGCAGCCCACTATATTTATGACCTATCGTTGCCACCCAAGGTCAGAAGGCTTTGTTCGAACAGATCTCCAGTTCTTCTTTGACAGGAAATTAAGGGTCTGCACTCAATGTCTCATAGCACCAAAATCTACAATGTGTTGTAATAGTTATGGTGCCTAGGGTATTCTTTTAAAATAAAGGTGACTGGCAATCATCTCTATGTGTGACCAGTGACCACCCATCAAAAAATGTTAGTTGACAATTTTCTCCAAATGTATATTAGGTGAAGGAGGCTATTGCTTGGTATGTCCACTTGTTTGTTTCCAGAATGTAGACTTTACCTCTTGACTTACAAACCCACAATTGCATTGTCTGATCTTTCTTACCTGTTCTACTACAACAATAAAAGATTATATAAAAAAGAAAAAAAAAACTATATTAAGGGCTTATTAATTCAATCACCTAAATGAATCCTTTCCAACATGTGGAATTCAGGTGTACAATTAATTAGCACCAATTAGTATACAGAAACCTTTCAAATGTGCTGCTTGGAAAAATACTTTCTGCGAGGACAGGAAAAAACTAAACATATGTTTTATGTAGAAATTATTGTTTAAAAAAAAAAACAATTATTGAAATAAAAAACAATAAAAATAAGCAAATCAATTAATCTGAACAGCAAACTAACAAAAAGCTGGGTAAAACTAGTAAATTAGCAGTGACAAACTAATCACAAACAGCATTTCACATTTTGCAAATATTACTCGTTTTAGTTCCAAATTTTATAATAGAAAAGCAAAGGAATAGAAAAACCAACAGAAATGTGCCCGTTCAAGATGTACTATGGATGTACAGAAAATGAAACATTTCCCATAATGTAAGGATGACCTATTATAAAATAGCAATGACTATAAATGGACTGCAAAAAGAAATTTGAGAGACTGCATGTGCTAGTTAAATATTATAAATACCGTATATACTCGAGTATAAGCCGAGTTTTTCAGCACATTTTTTGTGCTGAAAAACCCCAACTCGGCTTATACTCGAGTCAGAGTCTGTATTATGGCAATTTGCATTGCCATAATACAGACAGGGGGGAGAGGGGGGCTGTCAGAGCTGTAACTTACCTTCACAGCAGCTCCTGTCAGCTCCCTTCTCCTCCGCGCCGTCCGTTCAGCACCTCGGTCAGCTCCCAGTGTAAGTCTCGCGAGAGCCGCGGCTCTCGCGAGACTTACACTGTGAGCTGACAGAAGAGCTGAATGGACGGCGCAGAGGAGAAGGGAGCTGACAGGAGCTGCTGTGAAGGTAAGTTACAGCTCTGACAGCCCCCCTCTCCCCCCACTGAACTACCAATGACACTGGACCACCAGGGAAGGAGCCCCCCTCCCTGCCATGTATCAAGCAGGGAGGGGGGACGAAAAAAAATAATAATAATAAATAATAATAATAAAATAAAAAATGATATTCTAAAAATAATATTTTAAATATATTTTAAAAATAATAATAATAATAAATTATAATAAATAATAATAAAATAAATAAAAATAATAAAAAATTGAATCTAACAAAAAAAAATATTACCATTATAATAATTAAAAAAAATAATAAAAATGCCCACCCCCCACCAAGGCTCTGCAACACACTGCACTCATACACACACACTGCACTCATAAACACTGCACTCACACACACTGCACTCACACACACTCACTGCATTCATACACACACACTGCACTCACACACACACACACACACACACACTGCACTCACACACACACACACACACACACACACTGCACGCACTCACACACACTGCACTCATACACTGCACTCACACACACACACTGCACTCATACACACACACTGCACTCATACACACACACTGCACTCATACACACACACTGCACTCATACACACACACTGCACTCATACACACACTGCACTCATACACACTGCACTCACACACACACACACTGCACTCATACACACTGCACTCATACACACACACTGCACTCATACACACACACTGCACTCATACACACACTGCACTCACACACACACACTGCATTCATTATATACACACACTGTAAATAAATATTCAATTAATATATTTTTTTTAGGATCTAATTTTATTTAGAAATTTACCAGTAGCTGCTGCATTTCCCACCCTAGTCTTATACTCGAGTCAATAAGTTTTCCCAGTTTTTGGGGGTAAAATTAGGGGCCTCGGCTTATATTCGGGTCGGCTTATACTCGAGTATATACGGTACATTAAAACAAAATCTGTTGGTTTGATGCAGTAAAAACAGAATTGTCTCTGTGTGTACTGTGTCAGTGCAAGCTGGGCCAGCGCGTCCATAAGGCACCATAGGTGGCTGCCATAAGGTGCACCAGATAAGGTGCAAGATTCTAGTGACCGGATGGAGGGAAGCACTCCCTCCTACAAGGCCACGTTATGGAACCCCGGTGCGGGATGTGCCTGTGGTAGAATCAGAGCTGGCGCCATTTGCTGATGCCATGGTAGCTGGAATATGATGTCATATTCCGTCTCCCGGCATCAGTAGACAGGTCGTGAGATGAGACAGAGCATCAAAGCAGTTCTACTGGTAGGGAGGCTGGGTGGAAATGTTTTAATTATAAAAATATTAAAAATTAGTGTGTGTGTGTGTGTGAGTGTGTCTATGAGTGTATGTATGTGTGTGTCTGTGAGTGAGTGTATGAGTGTGTGTGCATCTGAGTGTATGAGTGTGTGTGCATGAGAGTGTATGAGTGTGTGTGCATGAGAGTGTATGAGTGTGTGTGCATGTGAGTGTATGTGTGCATTTGTGTGCATGTGAGTGTGTGTGTGTGTGCATGTGTGCATGTGTGCAAGTAAGTGCATGTGAGTACATGGGTGTGCATGTGAGTGTATGTGTGTGTGTGAGTGTTTGAGTGTATGCTAGTGTATGTGTGTGCATGTGAGTGTATGAGTGTGTCTGTTGGTGTATGAGTGTGTCTGTCAGTGTGTGTGTGTGTCTGTCAGTTTGTGAGTGTCTGTCAGATCAATGAAAGTATGTTCTTCATTGAGTCTTTGTGTGACTATTAGTGTGTCTATCAATGTCAGTGACAGACATGTCAGTGTGCATGTGTGTGTCTGTCAATACATGAGTGTGTGTCAGATCAGTGAGTCTGTGTCTGTCAGTGACGTCTGTGTGTTTGTCATTGAGTGTGCGTGTGTGTGACTGTCAGTGTGTATCTGCCAGTGTGTGTCAAATCAGTGAATCTGTGTCTGTCAGTGAAGTCTGTGTGCTTTGTCATTGGGTGTGTGTGACTGTCAGTGTGTATACACCACTGAGTGTAGCGTGGCGGAGCAGAGCGCAGTACAGGAGCCTCTGTTTCCTATACCCAGCCGGACTGACAGGAGGTGCAGACTGAGAGACATATCAGTTTTCCAGGCACTGCAGGTTCCTGCAGTGCGCCTCCACCCCCTCTCTGGATTCAGAAACTTACCTGAATCCAGCGCCAATGTCCCTCGGCGCTGGGTCCGGCTGGCGGGGGAGACCCGTCAGCTGGCGGGGGAGACCTAATGCGCATGCACGGCAATGGCTGCGCGCACATTAGACCTCCCCATAGGAAAGCATTATTCAATGCCTTCCGGTGGGGATTTCGGTGATGCTGGAGGTCCTCATGCATAGCGTGAGGACGTTCAGCATCATTTAAAACACTTTTCGTGTTCTAAGAAGAGGACTTAATCCTGCAAGGTAATTATTGCAGTTTATAAAAACTGCAAGAATTACACTTGCAGGGTTAAGGGTGGTGGGAGTTGGCACCAAGGCCACTTCAATAGGCAGAAGTGGTCTGGGTGCTTGGAGTGTCCCTTTAAGGCATAGAAAACAGTTTAGGCATAGAATAGGTTTAGGGGATGAATTGCTGATAGGAATAGAATTAGTATTAAGGTTAATACCAAGATTCGGGTTAGGGAATAATGTTAGAATCAAGATTAGGATTAGGATTAGAATTAGATTTAAAATTATGATTAGTTAGTATTAGGGACAAAATTAGAATTATGGATAAAATTAGGATTTGGTTAGAATTACAGTAGGATTAAGGTTACCATCAAGATGAGGGTAAGAAGAAGAGCTGTTTTAATATTTTGATATATTGAAATAGTTCGGATATATGATATATTTGATATTTTAAAGTTTTAAAAAGTAATTTTCAAACATTATACAAGAATGTTAAATAATTTGAAATTGTTTGTAAAAAAAAAATATTAAATATTAAATCGACACCACAAATAACTTGAGTGTTTATATAAGGATAACAATATTATGGTTATGGTAGGAATCTGATTTGTTTACTGAAATACATAATTTACAGGATAGTGTCAGATAGTTTTCGTGTGGATAACATTAAAAAGTAAATTATGTAGGATGTCACATGGGAAGGAAGTTAATTAAAGTTTAGATCAATGTTACATAAAATTCACATTCTAATCTAATCTTTTTATATGCAGAATTGTTTTTCAGATGAGGTAGAAAGTCGTCTTTCTTGTTTGAGTCATTACAAAAGTGCAATATGTAAGAGATGAAAAAAATAATGTAAAAATATAACAGTATTCGTAAAAGGCTCGAAATCTCCTGTGTTCTTCTGAAAATTGCATGACATGATGTGGTCATTTTTTCAGATGATGTGACAGAATCTGTCAAAATTCTAAGTCTGAAATCTGATGAAATACCAACAAACATCAGTCAAAATTGTAACTTTCACGTGGGTATCTTGAGGCTCCTCAGAGTACTCATAAACAGTTTAGCAGGAAAATGAGGGATGGGTATGCTGAATATGCTTGCACCATAATCACCACAGTAGGCTATAGTGGTTACGATGCTTACAGACCACATTAACAATTATTATTTTAAATTGACCCATGACAAATATGGTGCTTCATGTAAAGAATATGCAACATATGATAAAAAAAATAACAAAACAAAGGCAAGTACTTTCTGTTTAAGACTCTAGTTTGTTTTAACTATGATAGGCACACATTGGATTCTTTTTGCAATGGTATATTGGTGTAATTTATTCTGTAGGTGTCCTCTAAATAAAAGGAGTGAGAATCTTGTGAATGACAAATATTCGTTGCTTCCACCATTCAGACCTGTGGATGTCATGCTAACCTTTCTTTGTTATTGATTTTAGACTTTATAACTAATTTGTACTGCTCCTGCTCTCCTTAACACAATCTGTAATGCAAGCCTTTTAAACAAAGTTTAACCTCCAGTGTGGGGATCAGATACATGGATTATTAGTGGGAATACAACACTACATGCTAGTTTGCCTTTAACTTAATTAATGGGGGGAGGGGGTAAAAAGTCTGTCTCTTCTACTAGCCGAAGCTTGTACATAAATATTAGATTCTATCAAGAACAGAATATTGATGATTATGAGATTTTAGCCTAAAACAAGTAGCTGTTAGAGTATTCCGTTGTACTATACATGCTGGCAGTATACCATTGCAAAAATTATCTCAAAGATGGAATAAAGGTTACAAGTTAGACTGTTACTTGCCTTGGTGTATAAATGTGACCACTCAATCAATCCATTGTCTTCAATACAGCTTTGATACAGCTGTTTTTCTGACTGTCACTAGAGGTGCTTTACAAAGAAATAGCTATTTCTATCAGATGGTATGATACATACCAGCCATGTACAGCGAAACATGGAATGGAAAAAAAGGTAAGTAAACTACCTGATTATACAGTCAAGGGATGGGGGTAAACTAAGCGGCTAGAGGACACCATAGCATTAGGAATACACATTTGTATTGCTAACGGTATAGTGTTAATTTAAAGTGAATTTCAGATTAAGGGTTAAAACAGCGAACCATAAAAGTTTTCCAATCCCGCTATGCTTTCTGGCTTTAAATGGTAAAACATATCTGCTAATGCCCAATCTCAACTGTGGCTTGTGGTAATATTCGACTTTGTATTTAAATGTCTAATGAAATCTAGCCATCAGTCATTGCAAGTTATCCACATGAACAGGGCCAGATTAAGAGACCATTGGGCCTGGTGCTGACAATTATGATGGGCCTAATTACAGAGTTTTATCGACAGAAAACACTAAACCAGTTATACCTCCCAAGCGTCATGTATCTGGTGGAGATGGTGCTGGGGGGAAACTCAGAGGATATAGCTATAAGAAAGCACATAGCCTATGCTAATCTCTCACTTTCATCTTTCAAGTAAATCCATACCCCTTAACAGCAGTGTCTGGTGAAGCAGGATTTCGATGGGCGGGGGTAAAAGGGTGGGCCACTGATGTGAATCATGTAACCAGAACAAATATACCCAAAAATAGGGCGTGTCTTTTCAAAGAATTAGATGTTTAGCCTGGTATGAATGCAGGAAGACCAACCGAGGCCATACTGTGCAGACAGCACCCTGAGCTTGTTGTTAAATGCGTCTAATGATGCGCTAGCGCTACGCTTTCTAAGCACTCGCTGGTCCACTCCTCTCCTACCCTTTTTACTAACTTTAAAAAAAAAAAAATTAATCAATGGGCCTTTTCCATAATAAGTAGGTTACCATGGTTAGTCCATTTGGATTTTTGACTTTATGTGACATTTTTAAACCAATCTGTACCATGTTTAGTAGTAATGTTTATTTTTTATGCACATTGCATTGAAGCAAGGATTATTTTTATATAGTTTTGCACCTTTTGAGGTTTATTTAGCAATACATAATTCAGAAATAAAAAACAGAAAATGGTAGATACTGATATACCTTATGGCTATTTTTGAACAGCAATTTATACAAATATTTTTTGTCCTGAATGCATCCCAAGCAATTAATTTTAACAATTCGGCTGTGAAAGGTGTACTGAACAAACACATTACAACACAAAATCACATTTTACAAAAATATGATATTATGGTGAATCTGGGATGGTGTATTCATTTCTCTCCTACTTAAAGGCATTCTCCAGCGCCAGGAAAACATATTCGTTTTCCTGGCACTGCAGGACCCTCTAGTGCCCCTCTACCTCCCACCCCCCATCCCAAGTTTCTGAAGGGGTTAAAACCCCTTCTGTGACTTACCGGAGTACAGCACCGATGTCCCTTTGTGCTGGTAAAGGCTCCGCCTACTCTCCTACCCCGCCGGCGGGGGAGACCTAATGCGCATGCGCGGCTGTCGGTGGGGGAGACCTAATGCGCATGGTGGCAATGTCCGTGCATGCGCATTAGACCTCCCCATAGAAAAGCATTATACAATGCTTTCCTATGGGGATTTCGGCAACGCTGGAGGTCCTCACATAGCATGAGGATGTCCAGTGTCGTTTTAAAAAAAACTATATGTGTTCTCTGAACACGGAAGTCTCCTCTAGTGGCGGTCTAGTAGACAGCCACTAGAGGAGGACTTAACCCTGCAAGGTTATTAATGCAGTTTATGAAAACTGCTATAATTACACTTGCAGGCTTAAGAGTAATGGGAATTGGCACCCAAACCACTCCAATGGGCAGAAGTGGTCTAGGTGCCTGCAGTTTCCCTTTAATATCTGAGATTACAAAAAAAGACATAACAGCAAACGGATATGACTACATTTTAGTACCTAAATATTTTTAATAATAGACTAATTCATTACATCTTTTCGAACAAAGGGGATTTAGAGGTTCCCATACCTTGAAAATCTCCTAATCTGCATAGAGCACACATGGATGAATTAGTGAATGAGTCAGTGTTACAGATGCACCTGTGCTGATTAAGTCTACCGTGTTCATGTGAAGATTAACTATTCTTAGAACTGTTACAATTGTTTAGACATAATGTTAATTTATTGTTAGATCTCCAGTTTATATTGTCACCAGAATTAGTTTCTGTTAATGACTAGGTAGAGGCATCTACCTTTTGTACTCTAGTGTTGTTAGATACAGTAAGGGAAATTACATTTTGAACACAGAGAAGTTATGGAATTTGGAATGCTAACTGTTTTACAATTCATTTCCGCTTTGCAGCCACATGAAAAACGTAGTCATGGGAACAAAAGTCTAAAAAATATGGACAGTCAAAAGTCACTCTTGATTGTACTATATTTCTGAATACTCTCTAAAAATTAAAGACAATCATTTTTATATAACTAGAAGTCATATTTTTTTATAGTTTAAAAGCACACTATAGTCACTAAAACCCTTTAGCTAATTAATCAGTTTTGGTGTTAAGATTATACCCCTGCAGTCCCACTGCTCAATTGATTTTTATGCTTCCCTATGAGAAGCATTTGATTGGACACATGCCTACCTCACCCTGAATACTCCTACATGAGGTGCATAGAATCGCAGTTGAAGTAACCCCTCCAGGATTATGTCATGGGAGGAGAAAGCACCAGGTCTTGGCGCTTGAAAAAAGAAGAAAACAAAATGTAAGTAAACCCTTCCTCCTCTTTTTGTGAAACCTTCCACACTAGGATTTTCTGCAAATTTTAATCAAAGGGTAATAGGAGCTAAATATATATTTAAAGCTTTTCCCTTTCTTGAAAATAACACAACGTCATAGGCGTAATTCGGATCCCAATACTTGTCTTGTAAAAGTAGGGGCAAATGTTTTCTTCTAAAAGGGGCTTTAGAGTTATATTGGGTGTTAAAATAGAGTTTGAAAGGTTTTCTACCATTAACAGTTCCTACACTATTACTCTTCTTTTTATCCTGTAGCAGTTTGTCTTTCCTTCCTTAACCCCTTAAGGACCGAGGACGGTTCAGGACCGTCATCGGCATTTTTGCGTTGCCGACCGGTGACGGTCCTGAACCGTCCTAACGGTCCAATGTACTTACATGATCGTCGTCGTTCCCCCGGCGGCGATCGGCCGTTGTGGGGAGACTGCCTGCAGCCCAGACAGTCTCCCCATGGCGGATTAGAACCCCTGTGGCCATGTGATCGCCCAACAGGGCGACCACATGGTCACAATAGGTGTCCATGTGTCTGCCTGCAGGGGGACTGTCTGTGCTGACAGGCAGTCTCCCTGCAACTGTAAAATCCTAAAAAAAATTAAAGTTAAAGTTAATAAATAAAAATAATAATTATATATGTGTATATATATATATATATATATATGATATATAGACGTATATTATATATATATATAATATACGTCTATATATCATATATATAATGTCACATATATTAATATAAAAAATACACGTATAATTAAATTACACACGTATATATATATATATATATATTATATATGATAACTATATATATTGTATATATATATTATTATAAAATACAAATAATATTTAATTAAAATTAAATAAAAAATGTAAAAATAATAATACAAATTTTCAAAAATATATTTTTCTATATGAAATTTTATTCTAACTGTATTTTGATATTAATATATATATATATATATATATATATATCAAAATACACTTAGAATGAAATTGTATATATATCTATGTATATATAAATAAATAAATAAAAAGAATACGAAATATACATATGTCCATATACAAAATTACATAAATAATTATATAAATATACACGTAGACTTCAAATATATAAATATGCATATATATTTAAATTCTACATGTGTATTTATGTAATATTTTACATAATTAAGTAATTTTATTGATTGCAATTTAAGGGACCTGCCTGCCAACCCAGGTCGAAAGTCCAGAGAATTTAATTTGTTAGCACTGTATTTTACCCTGTAACATTCTACGACACCCTAAAACCTGTACATGGGGGGTACTGTTTTACTCGGGAGACTTCGCTGAACACAAATATTAGTGATTCAAAACAGTAAATCATATCACAGCGATGATATTGTCAGTGAAAGTGACTTTAATTTTTCACACACAAACAGCACTTTTACTGATGATATAATTGTTGTGATACATTTTCAAGTTTTGAAACACTAATATTTGTGTTCAGCAAAGTCTCCTGAGTATAACAGTACCCCCCATGTACAGGTTTTATAGCGTTTTTGAAAGTTACAGGGTCAAATATATGGGTCAAATATTTTTACATTGAAAATGGCCAGGTTGGTTACGTTGCCTTTGAGAGCTTATGGTAGCCGAGGAATGAGAATTACCCCCATGATGGCATACCATTTGCAAAAGAAGACAACCCAATGTATTGCAAATGGTGTATGTCCAGTCTTTTTTAGTAGCCACTTAGTCACAAACACTGGCCAAAATTAGCATTCAATTTAGTTTTTTACTTTTTTCACACACAAACAAATATGAACGCTAACTTTGGCCAGTGTTTGCGACTAAGTGGCTACTAAAAAAGTCTGGACATACCCCATACTGAATACCTTGGGATGTCTACTTTAAAAAAAATATGTACATGTGGGGTAGTATTCAGAGATTTATGACAGATAATAGTGTTACAATGTCACTATTGATACATTTTAAAAATTTATGTTTTGAAACCTCAATATCCTACTTGTACTTATAGCCCTATAATATGCAAAAAAATAGCAAAAAGCATGTAAACACTGGGTATTTTTAAACTCAGGACAACATTTTGAATCTATTTAGCAGTTTTTTTCATTCGCTTTTGTAGATGAGTAAAAGATTTTTCACATAAAAATCAAAAAACATGTATTTTTTTCAATTTTTCATCATATTTTTTCATTTTTTTTAAAATTAAATTACATGAGATTATATAAATAATTGTATGTAAAGAAAGCCCCTTTTGTCCTGAAAAAAAAATATATAATTTGTATGGGAACAGTAAATGAGAGAGCGGAAAACTACAGCTAAACACAAACACCACAAAAGTGTCAAAAAGATGCCTGGTCGCAAATGTACAACATCGCAAAAACAGTCCGGTTCTTAAGGGGTTAAAGGAACACTATAGTCAACATTACAACTACAGCTTATTGAATTTGTTCTGGTGAGTAGAATCATTTCATTCAGGCCTTTTGCTGTAAACACTGTCTTTTCAGAGAAAATGCAGTGTTTACATTACAGCCTAGTGATAACTTCACTGGCCACTCCTCAGATGGCTGCTAGAAGTGCTTCCTGGTGATGCATTGATTCAATTAATCTCTATGAGAGGATGCTGATTGGCCAGGGATGTGTTTGACTTGTGCTGGATCTGCCCTTGATCTGCCTCCTTGACAGGCTCAGACAATCTTATGGGGAAGAATTGTGATTGGCTCAGACCATGTTACGCTACTAGGGGTGATTTGGGTTGGAACTCAACTGCAGCTTGTAAACTCCCTAATTACAATAGTAAAGAAATTGAGAATCCTTAAGTGTCAATACTGTAGCTTTAAGAAAAGAGAGAATCACTGGTAACTTGATTCAACCGAAGTTTTAATAAGAGTTAAACTTAAATGAATTGCATTTAGGCAATAATCCAATAATAAGAATTGCAAGTAATTCAACAACACAAAGTTCAGTATTAAGTATTTCTTCAGAGATGCATTAAATAACTTTAGTTCATAGAGATGCATTAAGTAACATTAGTTCATGAGAATAATCTTCAATAGGAACAATAATCAATTAGCTGAGAATAGTTGCAAAGCAAGAACAGTTCATAGTGAATAAGCATGATGGGAGTTGTCCTTCATGAGATTAGTAACTTGTAGCAATGAATATATTTGCAGAGCAAGAAACAGTTCATAGTGAATAAGCATGATGGGAGTTGTCCTTCATGAGATTAGTAACTTGTAGCAATGAATATATTTGCAGAGCAAGAAACAGTTCATAGTGAATAAGCATGATGGGAGTTGTCCTTCATGACATTAGTAACTTGTAGCAATGAATATATTTGCAGGGCAAGGAACAGTTCATAGTGAATAAGCATGATGGGAGTTGTCCTTCATGAGATTAGTAACTTGTAGCAATGGAAGTATTTGCAATGCAAGAAATAGTTCATAGAATAAATGATTTTGTAATCAATTAGCTGAAAGATATACTTAAGGTTTATATGGGTAGTCCTCCAATAGTCCAGACATATTGTCCACTTGTAAAGTAGCAAAGTTTCCTTTCTCCAGTAATCCTTTAGGGCTTGCAGCAATCCTTGCATTTGCTCAAAGGCTGGAAGGGTTTGTCTGGTGCAAGTTTCCCAGTAGCTGAACCTATGGAGCTTCCAGGAGGGAGCTCACACGTTAGCTCAAACAATCATTCACCAAGCACCCTCCCTCTGGCCCAGTCTCCCTAAATACTGTCAGAGCTGTGTCAGATGGGGGTGGAGTCAGGCTCCTCACTGCTGAGAACTTAACCCTGAAGTGTTACTCCATGACAGACCACCACTTCTGATGATGTCAGAGGTCAGAGGCAGTTCAGAGACAGAGCTAGCAGCTCAAGACTGGAATACAAGTAAGATTTTACTACATTTAGGGAGGCAAGAGGGGGCCAGGGGGGCTTGATGGTAGTTTTAACAGTATGGGGTCAGGAATACATGTTTCTCTATACAAATTGCTCTATATAGTTTCTCCATTTATGATATATTGGCTTAGAGGAACTCCGCCTAGCCACGTGGGATTGTGTCCACTTTTTGGGACAATAAAACAATAAGCGTCTGTAGGTTGGAAATAGGTCTTTGTTTTGATCTCCAGATCTTGTAAAAAAAAGTGGTACTAAATTTATACTATGTTGCCCAATCGTGGGTGTAAAAAATTATCATTAATGTAATTAATAAAAATGTATACACGCTCCTCTGTCCCTTTCCAAATAATTACAATATTGTCTATATAATGTTGCCAGAGCACCAAGTTTGCATCAAAGGGATTATTGTTCCATATGCTTGATCTTTCCCAGCTATCCATGAAGAATTTGGCATAGCTGGGTGGTGATAGGCAATGGTTTTATAATTCCCACCTGGGATATGTAGAAAGCAGGAAACCAGAAAACCAATGGATGGGCAAAGCTGAGATGTTTTCAATATAAGATAAATAAGTATACTTTATTTAAATCAAATAAAATAAAAAAAAAGGCAGTGGGTTTTATGGGTCAGATAGTAGGTACCCACAGTTAATATAAGTAGAGCATCCGCCTGCTGCTCATAGAGGGAGACAGTGGGCCACCCTGGTTATTATAATTAGAGCCTTCACCCCCTCTCAGCAGAGGCATGAGGTCCACTGGTTTTTACAATTAGACCCCCACCCACAGCCCTTGGGTGGGGGCTGGAGGGGAATGATAGACCCATCCATTTATATTAATTATAGCCATTACTTGCAGACTACAGGTGGAGGATATTGGGTGTCCCTGACAATTATATTATTATAGGTGGGGCAGGTGGGACAGCAGATCCTCAATGTTCACATTTATCAAGCCATTATAGACACTAAGCCCCTCCTAGTCCCCACCCCTGCATTATTATTTAATTAGAGACCCACTGTGGAGACATGGGAGGGACATTATGACCCCACACATCATTTTCTTAATTAATAGTCCCACCATGGGGACACTCCATTCAATGCTCATTGGTGGGGGCCCAAGGATTCCTGTACCGGGCCCCCCTGTATGTTACTAGTGACTGTGCAGCAACAGATGTGCAGTCGCTAGTCTTTTAACAGGTATGTCTTTTTAACGCTTGCTGTTTAACAGGTATGTCCCCACTCATAACATGGCTAGTGAGGGTATGGGGGAGTTTTTCAATCTGCTTTGTACTAATATGTGGGTCATAGTGATCCCCATAGGCTTTTATTTAATTTCTTTCTTAATGACTAACAGAGTTATTCATTAAAAAGGCAGATAAAAGCGCATTTATCAGATGAATTTTTTTTCAAGTTGTCAACCCATTTATCGGCTTCAGCTATTAGAATTTCAGCTGGCATTAAATCTAGTTGAAATTCAATAAAAATATCATCTGAATCCAGTAAATAATTATTAAATTGCTTTTGCAAATAGAATGGAATTGTAGTTAGTGCTTCAGTTATGAGGCACACTCCTGGAATCACATTTGCATTCTCCAAGCACTCTTTGGAGTGCTGGTTTCAAAAAAGTTACAACTGTGATTTCTGTTCATCATCAGTCACCAATGTTATACCGCTTGTTTATTTCAAGCAGGACTCGGGAGTGCCAGCAATGCAGCAAAAGGGGTGGGACAGGAAAGACAACTGACTTAGTACTTTAAATTTTGTGGCCGTAGTCAGTTGGCTTTATTACTGAGGCCTCACAATCTTGGTTCCTCGGCAATATGACCTGCTACGGCCTAGAGACATATTGACCATTGCAACAAACTTCCCTCAGTTGTGGTAATGGGATAGTTCTTTCGGCCTATAAAGGTTTCACTGAGGTATACCTCACCTGTATGTTTAAAAATGAATTATAGCTGTTAAATATTCTATAAGAAAGTTGCATACTCACACTTTGAAATATTCTTATATTTTTTTTTTCAGCAACCATATCATTTATGCCCAGAAATCATTGAAAACAAGTTTCGGACCATAACATTGCTTAAAGAGAAACTGCCATTGCTTATCTGGCCCTCCGCTCCCCTTTTGCGATCTCATTAAAAAGGTGGGTGTTACACTTCTGTAACACCTATCTCTGCTCCACCCGTGCTCCTCCTCTGTTCTTCGACGATTTGCCCGGTTTGTGAATACTCCCCAAAGCAAGACAAACTTCCTTCGTGACGCTGAAATGTTGGCTTCATTGCCAGCTTGCCGAGGTCTGAACGAAGTGATGTCAAGTCACTTTGTTCCTATAATCCCTAGCAGGTAGCTATGGGTAAAGAGCAGAGGTACTTCCTATAGGATGCCTCGTCTGCTCCCCCTGTTTCTCAATTTATCATCAATCAGAATCATCCAAGGAATTGAGAGAGAAATTAGAGAAAAAAATAAACTATATTTGAATATGTTTTTCTAAAAATCTATATATTTGCAAACATAATGTGCATATGTAACATTTTAAGCTTTTTTAAAAGAACTAAAGTTGTTTTTTGGATGACAACTTCCCTGTTAAAACAACTTTCTAATTCAAGTTGTCTTGGAGGTCAGATACAATATATGAAGTATTCCACATCTAAGATACTGTAACATAAGATCCATGTTCTGCAGACCATTACCCAATATAGCACCTGTATAGACAAGAAAGTTAATATTTAATCACTTATGTTTAGCCTATATATTTGTTAGTGTTTTGTTGTACGTTCATGTGCAATGTCATGTCGTGAAGCGGACACTCTAGACACCAGTACCACTACAGCTTTATGTAGTGGTTCTGGGTAAAAGACAATCTTTCTGCAGGCTCAGCATCGTAAACACTGCTACCTAACACCTCATCAAGTGGCTGTCACTCAGACAGCTACCAAAGGGGCTTTCTGGTTGCTGATGGAGACACCAAAGCCAGCCAGAGGAGGAGTGGTAGCAGTGGTGTGACTGGAGCACAAAGAGCAATATTTGAGTAAAAACTATTTATTTTAACTTATTTAAGAGGGGCTCTAAATCTAAATAGTTAGAATATCACTCTAGCTTTAAGAATACATGTTTTAATTCTACATGTTAGATTGTTCCTTTACATTATGACAGGCAATAATGTATATGAGTCAAATTATGGAGTCATAATAATAATCAATAGCATCAAAGAAATCCCATCCTGTATGATATTGTTGCTTCATTAGTACAAATAAAACATACATAAGTTAAAAAAAAATGTAAATACATTTTCACAGACACCTATAAAATGGGAAATAGAGAAGGGTAGAATATGTCCTTAGAACTCAGCCAATCACACGTACAAATAAAAGGAAGATTAGTAATGGGTATGGAACCTATAATGTAAGTTGGCAAATGTTTATGACAGCAAACATGTGTGTATGGAAAAAGTGTGTCATGCTTCTGTTTATGGTTATGGTATGCTCTATTCCAAACTAATCAACTAAACCTCAAACTCATCACTCATGTCTTCGTTTTTCATTAGCCTTTACTCCTAAGCCTAGAATATTTAAACACAGGCAAGGTGTAACTATTAGAAATATGTCCCTACACTTTCTTTTGTCTTTCAGTTAGTGACATGTTTAATTTGATGGACAACATTTGAATTTGTATTTTGTTTATCCTTGCCTCCTTGCATATAACATATTTTGGTATATTTATGTTTGGTCTTCATTTTTCAAGATTTGCACCATAATGTTAAAGTGAGCCTTTAGTGTCAGAGGCGAAATCCCCTGCAAATACATTGAATACACCATATATCACAAAGATACATGATATATTTAATTGTAGAATTTGAAGATATCACTCACCATACCTTCATTCCAAAACTGCCTTTACTCACTTTCGTGGGAGTTACTCCCCATGTAATATCCACCACTGCTCCATCTACTCACTTTTTTTCATTTGCCTTGCTTGATGACACTTCTTCAAGTGGAGAAAGCCTCCAGTGTAACGCCGATAAGTTTGATGCCGGTGTACGAACGCTAGGGAGTTTCAATTGCTATGCTTGGGCAAGCAGAAGGACTTCCTATGGTCCACCCTCCCTTGCAAGAAGTAAACAAAATAAAATACATGAACACATGATCTAAAGCATGAAAAGACAGTACTAGTTTGAACAGCAAAATATAAATCTGCCCAAAGATTATATATGTATATCGAATTTCTAGCAATATGATTAACAAGCAACAGTGGCAGAACTACCGTCAGTTAGTCAGTGCAACTGCACCAGGGCCCCCAGGCTCAGTGGAAGTCCATCAGGTGGCTCATGCACTTAAGGCCACTAAATGGCCATCTTTGAATAGGGGCCCAGTCAGGCACCAAGGGCCTCTGCTCCATGAGTATTATTATTATTTTTGTAGCGCCAACAAGTTCTGCAGGAGTGTGAGTAATTTCCTCCCAGCTTATCAACAAGCCGTGTGGGAGAGGGAGAGAGGGAAGGACCACAGAGAGGAGGGAAAGCCAGACCCAGAGAGAATCGAGAGCCTGGACCAGACCCCCATTTAACTCAGCCAGATACTCCTGAACCACAACCTCCTGCACCAAAACAGGTGTGTGAGCAGGGTGGTTACTACAAATATATGATCCTTGTGGCTATATATCTGTGTATTTATATGTGTGTGCATTTGTGTGTGTATATGTGTGTATGTGTTATCGCTGTGTGTGTGTGTGTGTGTGTGTGTGTGTGTGTGTGTGTGTATGTATGTGTGTATGTGCTATCTGTGTGTATGTGCCAGTGTGTGTGTGTGTTTTCTAGTTTTTCTTTTTGTTAATATAATCACAAAGCAAGAAACTACACCAAAACCACATACTATGAACCATTAAATAAAAGCCTTTTTAAATGTATAATATTCATTCAAAGTATCTCTTGTCTTTATGTCTATATTGTTATATTTTATTATATTTGTATTAATATAGAAAAAGAGATTTTTTTCTCCATTTGTTACAAACAAGCTGACATACTGCAAATCATTAAATACATAAAAGAAAATGAGGATCTTGCATAAAAGAGTTTAAGGGTGCATACCGCACAAGCAAGACATAAGGTTAATAGGATATCAGTGTAATTTTGTTTTATGATGATTAGTATGTGTCACTAACAAGTGACTGACTTTTTTTTTTTATTAGATGGGTTTTCAAGGATACCTGAGTCTGTGCAGAGTGAGAGAGAGTCAAAAGGAGAAAGAAATATAATGTAATTTAGAAAGAGAGACATGGTTTGGTAGGGAACACAATAAGGGACAATATAAGCATCAAATCTGCTATAATTATTATTATTATTATTATTATTATTATTATTATTATTATTATTATTATCATTATTTTTATTAATATTTATTATTATTCTTTATTTATTAGGCAGCAACACATTCCTTTTTCCATGGATTTAATTGGTACAAGTAAAAAGAAAATAGAAACATTTTACAATAAATAGATAGGAGAAGTGGGAAATAAAAAGTGGAGACTGCAAAGGTGAGAATGATGATAATATAGATTTATTGGTTTAGTCGGATGCATTAATTACAAAGTTTAGTAGGAGAGTTTTGTTTTTTTAAAATAATGTGTTTAGGGAGCATTTAAAGAAAGACATGCTAGAGGAAAACCTGATAGAGTAAGAAAGTGCATTCCAGAGGTTTGGGGCCGCCTTGTTAAGAGGTGAAAGTTGAAGATACAAGGACCAGGTCATGGTTAGAGGATGGACTGGAATACATTTGTTCATTAGTAAGGAGAGGTAGTGGATCAGAGTTAGAGCTTTGTAGGGATAGGAATAGCATACACAGATGCACACCCTGACGCTACATACTGACACAAATATGCATACATATTAACACACAGATACACATATATACACACAGATATATACAAACACAGGCACAAAGATACACACACTGACATATGCACACCTTGAGACACAGACACAGGCACACACACTATGACACAGACACACACACAGTCACATGAATAAACACATAAATAGAATAGATAAAGCGAAAAACGACAGGATACAACTGAATATCTAAAATATATAAAGCAAACAAAAGAGAGTGCTACACTGTATAATAAAGCGTGTAGGTTTACAACATACCTGATCCCTGTTCCTGTTTATGAAAAGGAGTATCCACAGGAGATCCAGATCCTGAATAGGACCTATTGGATATTTTGTGAAGTGCCTGAAATTTCACCGAAGTCTGTGAGTGCAATCAAAGCAATTACCAATTTGCACATTATTATACGGTATTGCACTTTGTTTTGTTTACTTTATATATTTTAGATATTCAGCCACATAAGATTTTATTTACTTTATATATTTTACTTTATATATTTTAGATATTCAAGACATAAGGTTAATAGGATATCAGTGTAATTTTGTTTTATGATGATTAGTATGTGTCACTAACAAGTGACTGATTTTTTTTTTTTAATAGATGGGTTTTCAAGGATACCTGAGTCTGTGCAGAGTGAGAGAGAGTCAAAAGGAGAAAGAAATATAATGTCATTTAGAAAGAGAGACATGGTTTGGTAGGGAACACAATAAGGGACACTTATTTTCACTTTATCTATTCTGCCTACACAAGATCACTATACAGGGAAGTGATCGTGGGAAGCTGTGTATGAAAGTTACGTTGATTTGTTTTCACTTCTAGTTTAATGTAGGGGTGTTTTTTTGCACAATCAATAAACACATAAATGTGTAATGTTTATGTTTGCAGCCAGTCACCTGTTTAACATACAATTCATTTTTAGGAGGGTGGCTTTCTTGCTGCTGCTGGCTGAGGGAAAGAGTGTTGCAGCTTCTGTTTCTCTCCCGCACGCTGTGCCCCGCTGTCTGTGTCTCCTTGGCCACCTTCTTCCTGAGTGGCTGTCACTTCCCCCCAGCTGGCTGATATTACAGGGGCCTAGTCAGGCTCTTAAAGGGCTCTGGCACTTGACTGGGCACCTGTTCAATGCTAAAACAACACTACCAAGTCCATGTGCCATCTGGTGGGTCACCCATATTGTGAGGGCTCCAGTACCGGTTGCACTGGCAGTAGTTCCGCCACTGCATCCCACAACACAAGAGGTTCCTCTTACATCATTATAGTTCCTTCTCTTTCTTCAGTGATCGTATGAAGTGGTCACATGATCACATGCCAGTATCTTAATTAAAATTACCTTCCCGTTCCATACTTATCTATGCTATAGCCATCAGGTAAACCACTCTCTCACTTCCTATCTAATGCCCAAGAAAACCTTTTCTTTATTTTGCAACACTCTTCTGAACATTTTGGTGGATCCTAAAGTTGCAATGAGTAGTAAACATAGGTCCTGATTGATTTATAAAGATATTAAATTATATTTTCATTATAAAAGTCAATACTTTACTACAATTTGACTGGCACTGGACATGGTTGCTAAGCCTGTTGTCTACTATTATTCCCAAATCATTTTATTTAATGATTCTCCAAATGTAATCACCTTAAAAGCACCAGTCACAGGTGTATTTGCGCTCACAAACATCATTTAAATTACCTGCAGATAGAGAGATGTTTTACTGGTACAAAGGCATTTACAAAAATCATTAAAAACACAAGTTGGGGGTCATGGGAAGCGAAGTGTTGGAAGAGTACCAAATGGGATAGACACAAGTGTTGAAGAGATATAGGAGTGACATATAAGGAAACAGGAGTAAATGATTGGAGTGATATTGGGAGTTTGTGGGGGAACCTGGAAGATCTGTACATCACATTACAAAATATACACATGCACATGATGCACGACCCAGGGCATACTTGAAAATAAGAGAAATCTCAATGTATCCATCCTAGTAAAATATGTTCTAAACAAATGCATACATAAATAATACACACAATAACAATGCACAATCACATTCTTGCATTCACACACACAGACTCCAAACAAATACACCAAAGCATTTACTGACTTTGAAACATCACTCAAATGCCAGTCACCCTCAGGGGAGAACTTGAAAGAATGAAGGAGGGCACTTGCCCCTGAGCCAATAGTATAGAGAGGACTGTAAGATGCCTCTCAGTGCAATACAAAACTATATTATGTAAATGTATCCTTTTTATTTAAATAAAAAAAATAACATTAACAAAGGAAGTGAAGTTTGGTCTCAAACCAGGCTATTTATTTGCAGTTGCCTGCCCCCCCCCCCCCACCCCACCCCCCCACCCAGTCAAAAATAGCTATCCCTCCCCTGCCCTGCATTCATAAACTTGTTGACACGCCATTCAAACACCCCCTTGCTCTTACCAAATGATACTCCACCCAAATACAGCTCTTCATTCACACTCTCAGACTTCTACTCAAATTCCCATATGCTGTGCAGGATGGGATATGCTTGGTACTCTCATTGAAAATAATAGGATGACTTTAATAAAGGACCGATGTTAGTTACGTACCAGAGATTTCTGTAGGAAGCTAGAATTGTTGGGGTCTTGTCAACAGTTAAATATGTTTTTATTATAATTTATTTGCTTACACATTTTTAATACTACATTGAAAAACATTACGCTTAACTTGGGAGCCATTTTAAGAGTAGGATGATGGGTTAAACAAGGCAGGGCATGATCTTAATAAATGATTAAAAATATATACACATTCATGTATATACATACTGTATCTTAACTATTGATGTGTGCATGTGTGTGCCGGTCCATGGAGAAATGTTCAAGGACAAACTAATTTGTAATTCTCTCTGGTTTGTGAAATAATGGCTGTATGAGTTTCATTGTGTAAAATGTTAAATTAAAAATGACTTATTTTAGGACAATTCATATCCTTAAAAACCATTTAGACTGCTTTGGTCTCACAATATCCCTTAATTATGAGTTTCAGTTGCTTCAAGCTATTCTTTTACGAATAAACTAAAGTATCTTAAAATGTAAAAACTTCAGAAACAGAGCATGACAAATTAGGCTGACAGTTTTTAAAATATTATTCAAAGAAGTTACTAGAACCTTACTTAATTATGCTTTGTCTGGTGTCTACGCTCTAAAATATATCCTTTGTACCCAGGGAATTTTGCTATTCTGCTAAACAGTTTAAGCTGGATATTCATTTTCTTGCCTAAATTATAAGTTTTTACCTTAGAAATAGAAAGTAAGAAGTCAATTATCACGTTCCTAGATAGTCGTTTCAGAGTTCTAATATGGTTCCTATAAATATTATATTGTTCTTGAGCAGAGCCAATGAATTGACATTAGAAAACATATCTTTACACTAAATGCAGATAGTCTTTAAAGCTAATTGTTCAGCCAACCATGGCCAAATCTACGGGTATCATTATTCTTTAGATTATTCAGAAAGACGAGAGTAAGTGAAGCTTATAACTTTATTAAATTAATCAAAAATCATTTTTCATTCGATGTGAACTTTAGTCTTCATCTCTCGCATCATGTATCATTTGTAGCCTTATTTAAAACACACAAAAAAAGGTTCGGGGGGAAGTTTTGAAATAAGTAGAAGGGCAGGTCCTTGTGTAGAAAAAAAGAAGATGAATGTTTGTCATTGAACCTTGTTGAAATTAAACAAAGAAAAATTACCTAATAGCTTCGCAATGTATTTGAAGTGCTGCACAGTCTGATGTTTGTTTGGGATGTGCATAGACTGTGTAGGTTTTAGCTCTTCAGAAGCAGTTATACTTTTGCAATGAATAGTCATAGCTTGCACCTTTCTGCTTCTTAATTTTATTTTAACAGATAGAAATAATAGATTGTTTACTTTAGTTCCAATGTTAGGTTTGTTTATTCAAATAATCTGCTCACATTTATTTCTTGTCAATACATTACAATTGTGTATTTTGGAATTTCTTGACTATACATTTAGAATGTTCTGGTTTTTGTTTTGTTTTTTGCTTTTTTTGTATTTAGTTTTTTTTATGATTGGTTGTATTACTAGAAGCAGTCATAATATATTATTAAGAATGTGAGATTTCCGACATGTAAGCTCTGCCTTGTGCACTTCGAGCATTTAACAAAAAAACAAGAATTTCTTCGATATGACTACATACATTTTCATGAACAGCTAAAGGTGAACATTAATGCTGCTTGGAGGATTTTATGTAATGTTTTCAAAGAAGAATCTCAGCATGTTGTCAGGTTTTAGATAGTAGCTCACTATTAAATCTATTGCAAAGGTCAATAGGAGATGGAGAATATTTTCAAATAAGCAAAGGACAATTCAGTCAGCTCTGCTTTATATATATTTTTTTATTTCATTTACACTATTAAATATTAGTCCTTCAAATTCTTTGAACTACAATGTAATGCTTGATTTTGAACACAAAAGGGCCTATAACACTGTGTTTTGTGTGACAGACAGTTTCAGATAGGATTGAAAGAGGAGGCAATGTGACAATTGTTCCTTAGTCATTTTTGAATTCAAGAATTCGGACAATCGATATCTTCTATTTGTTTATTTTTTTATTGTTTATTTTTTATCTATCATTTTTTATCTGACCGAAGGGGACATAACATTATTACAAAATTCTTAGCTTTTTTTTTTTTTTATATCTTTCAAGCCCAAATATTGTGCTGTTGTCCATTATAAAATCATCATTTTTGACAGAAGCTATTGAGACCCCTATCTATAAATCTATATACATTATGCACTGAGCGAGCAAGTTCCAACCTGGTCTACTAATTATCATTTAATGGTAAATCCAGAAGGCATAGAGAAAGTAAAATATATAAAATGTATTAAATAGAATCAGTAAGCAAAGAATTATGATTTTACATGAGTGTCTCAGAAAACAAAGAAACGAGAACCTAACAGATAAAGATACTTATATCAGTTTTCTGCATCAGTTATTGGATTTGAAATAGAATAGACATAAGCTGAGTTTTTACCTGGTTGGCAAACACCAATGGACACTTTACATTAAGTCCAAACTAAATTTGGCATACCTAAATCAAGGCTGATATTTTATAGTGGAAAGTTTTCATAGTATTGTTGTGACACTTCAAATAACCTACAGCAGGCTATACATTACCATGATGCTGGTGTAAATAAATGGTGATCCTATTTGAATGGTGACTGTGTGTAGGAACAGAGCTAGGTCTTTAAACTTATTTGACAAGGGTATATTTTTTTTGTGCATTGCATTAATTTGTTCACCCATTCTTCATTCATAAAGTCGAGAACTATTCCTTAATTACAATATACCTTAGCAAATCAAAAAACTTGTTTTCTCCTTACAGTTTTTAATTCCTTTTCTCCTTATATTTAAAGAATATGTCAAAAGTAAAATCAACTATATTAAAATGAAACTAAAATACAAATAGTTATGAAGACTTAGCCATATCACTGCAAAAGCTAAAAAAAAAATCAATGGGGGAGGGAGGTTTATCAAAGTGTTCTGTTCTAAAAGGAGTTGAAAACATGTGAAAGAGGAGGAGTCAATCAATGGAATGTAACTGTTGGTTCTATGGTTTTCCATGGAGATTTCCCCATTTTAGGTCTATTTTGAACAAAACATTTTGATAAATATCCCCATAGATATAGCCTCCTATAGCATACTTCAATAATATATTATATTTAAAAATCAGACAGACTCCAGGCTTGAGAAAATATGAATTATATCATTAAAACCCCAAAAATTACATTAAAGTCAAATCAAGCAGTGCTCCTATGTTTAATGCAAGACTGGTTGGGAGTCGCTCCTTGCGGTCAGATGCAATATGACGAATCGGAGTATACCTCCTCAGTGCTCTACTCCACAGGGTGTCCTCTCTTAATTCATTTAGCCCAGGACGCTGGGGAGTCTTTAGAGGTTCTTAATTTGGCAACTTGTCAGCTGCAGAGTTTCAAGAGGAATCGGGTGGACATATTGTTGAACATTATAGATACTGGCATAGACAACCCACATACTAATAATCAAAAGTCTTGGTGATTCTATTTTTAATATTGTTTTAATGTAATTTAGTTAGCACTGCATTTTTGTACTTGTGTTGCCTAAATTATTTTGTTGATTTAATTTACTATAAAAAATATAATAAATAATATTCTTTTGTATTAAATAAAAAAAAAAAAATATATATATATATATATAAACATAAGAAAAGAGTGCACTCCAGAGGACTTCTTTGAAAAAAATATTTCTTTTATTCACATCTGTGTGAAGATACAGTCAAGTCGACGTTTCAGTCCCAGAAGGACTTTTTTCAAGACAATGAAAAGCGGGAAAAGTGTAGATTTAAATAAAGTGAAGCTAAGCTCTGATTGGAGAGTAAGATTGTAGTGATGTCATAAGTGAGAATGTCAAAGTTCAGAGAGCATCATCCCTGAAAGAATTTAACCCCATAGAGTATAAATCTAAATAGAGAAAGTGAAAACAGTATAGATAACCGAGTTGGAGATGATCCACAACCCGAAAAAAATAAATAAATTAAAAACAAGGATATGCATAATAAAGGATCAGGACGTCACCCACTATACAATCTGCTAAATATCTACTGTAGAGTACAAAAAACATATATAATGAAACTAGAGCTGGGGACATTGGACCCTATGGAGGAATTGCCAGAGCAGGTCCAGTCTACTGGATACATCTAATACAAAGTATTCAACGGAAAATGGACAGTATCAAATTCTAATAATACATAGTTAAACTATAAGTAGCAAAATTTCCAAAATACAGACTATGTATTAGAGATATACTTAGAACAAACATACACATAAGAATAAATCTGTGATCTATCACTATCTTTTCGGAATAAAGCAATTCAGAGGATTTATCTCGTTCAATCCTCCTGGATAAACTGTTCCCAGTGTAAAGATCCAGAAGGCCTCTCTTTGGAGAAGCAAATTGTCTCTGTCACCACCCCGCAGAGGAATCGGAACATGTTCAATGCCCATAAATTTGAAGGTTGGCAATGTGTGTCCCTTTTCAAGGAAGTGTCTCGCTATTGGGGTCGATGCAATACCACTGGAGAGTGCCACTCTGATGGTCGATCTGTGTCCCCTCATTCGTTGTCTTAAGTCATTCGATGTTTTGCCAATGTACATAAGGCCACAGGGGCATAAAATGCGATAAACCACATGTGTTGTGGTACATGTAATACGTTGCCGTATTTTATATTCCTTCCCTGAATGTGGGTGAAAAAATGATTTTCCAGTGGTCATATTATTACAAGCTGTACATTTCAAACACCGGAAACAGCCAGGGTTCTGATGTAAAGAGCGACTTGACGTTTGTATATCCGTGTGGACCAGGTAGTCCCTCAGGTTTTTGTTTCTCCTGTAACTAATCATGGGGTTCTGTTGGAAATATCGTTGGTAGTGTCTTATCTTTTTTAAGTATCTCCCAATCATCCCGTACTATTTGAGACAAGTCACAAGATTGTGAATGGAAAGTTTGAGGAAAAATCAATCTAGCTGGTTTCTTCTTAACCGTGGGATCATCGGTGTCTAGCTGTAGTGCCTTCGAGTATGCTCTATCCAGTGTACACTTCGAGTATCCTCTCTGGGTAAATTTCTCAAACATCTCTTGTACCTGTATGGCAGCCTTGTTAGAATCCGAGTTGTTTCTCAGTACTCTTGCAAATTGTGATACCGGTAAGGATTTCATCAAGCTGGGAGGATGGTGGCTGGTAGCGTGTAACAACGTGTTACGATCAGTTTTTTTCTCAAACAATGTATAACCCAGTTTGTTGTTTTCAACAAAAATGCGGAGATCCAAAAAGTCCATTTGTTTATTGTTGATCTGATACGTAAGTCTAACCGGTGAATCAAGCTGGTTAAGTGACTGTAAAATATTGAGTAATGTTTGTTCTTCCCCAGACCAAATGATAAAGACATCATCGATATATCTGAAATATTTTAAGATATACTGACTATATTCTTGCAAAATGTATTTCTGTTCGTATACATGCATGTATGCATTCGCATACATTGGTGCCATAGGAGCACCCATAGATGTCCCCGAAATTTGAATATAGAACGATCTCTCAAACCTAAAATAATTAAGTGTCAGACATAATTCCAATAGCTCCAATATATATTCAATGGGAGGCTCACTTCTCTCTTGATATTGTGATAAAACCTGTCGCATCGCTAGGATTCCTTCCTCATGAGGGATAATCGTGTAAAGGCTATTAACATCAATAGCCGCCAAGTAAACCCCCTGTGGAGGTAACTCAATAAGATTAAGTGCGGCTATAACTTGAGCTGAATCTTTCACATAGGAAGGTAATGACATAACAGGTTTTTTAAATTTAGTGTCTAGCCATTTTCCAATTGGTTCTAAGAGACCACCAATCGCGGACACAATTGGCCGGCCTGGAGGAGATTTCAGATTTTTATGGACTTTAGGCAGTGTATATATGATAGGACACCTCGGGTGGGTTTCGAGCAAGTATTCAAATTCAGCTGTAGTGAGGAAGCCCGCCTCCAAGCCTCTCTGTAAAGACTGTTGTATAACTTTACTAAACTCGCTAACTGGATCGATTTCAGTATATTCATATACCCTGGTGTCTGATAGTTGCTTCAAAATTTCTGCTCTGTAGTCCTCATATTGTAAGATGACAATAGCACCACCCTTATCCGCAGGGCGTATAATGATTGACATATCGTTGGCTAAACTGTGGAGAGCCTCTCTTTCAGACTTAGCGATATTCGATCTACAGTTACTTTTTGTATTAATTATATCCATGGTGTCAGTTTTAAGGATTTGTGAGAATGATTTCAACATAGTGTTAGATGTGCTCGGATCAAAGGAACTAAGTAGTCTGCAGCATTCTGTATCTTTCTCCTTGGTTTGATATTGTTGATGCACGTTTTTAAAGTGGTCTGCTAAACGAAGTTTTCTGTTAAATTTAAACTGATCAATTTCCCATTGAAATCTATTGATTCTAGACGTAGGGACAAATGATAGACCCCTCTTTAATAACATAGTCTCTGTAGTAGTGAGGGTCCTGGACGATAGGTTAATATTGGGATCCTCTACCGTCTCCGTGGTGGTCGTCCCCTGTGTCCAGTGCCTCTTCCCTTTCTGCCCCCTCCTAGTGTAGTGATGGTGTTTGGAGGGTGCTCTGAGCCCAAATGGCCCCCACTGGTTGATTCTCGGACTAGACCTAGTCCTGGTTCTAAAAAAGCTGAGTCAATATGTTCTGAGTCTTTTGGGTATATTCTCTCCCTCTGTGAGCTCCTTTGGTCAGAATCGGACGCTGATTCACCCGATGTGAAATCTACTGTGGGGGCAATAGGCTTTCTGATACGGGGCTTGTATGTTCTATATGTGGGTCTGGTATTTGCACCAGATAACCATCGGTATACTCTGTGCTCGGAATAGTCAGCCTGGACTTTGGCCAGTTTCTCTCTCTTAAATCTAACGAGATCGTTCTTGTATTGTTTCAAATCTTCAGTTAGTTTTTGTATCAATAAATCACAATTGGGTGCAGCTATTGTGGTAGAGTGTGATACTTCATAGTCAGAAATTTTAAACTTTGTAATTTTAAGTTCACGACCTACCTCCTCAATGACGACCAACATCAGATCCAATGAGCATTTATTCAGTATGCCTATCCACTTGCGACAGACCTCCGGATTGTTCCTTCCAATGGTTGGAACGTTCTTAATACGAAATCCCCTAGGAATTTTCTTCATACGGTAGTAGTCTGATAAGTGAGTGGCGTGTAGCTCAAGGTCTATTTGTCTCTGTTTTAATTTTTGTAGTTCTCTCACAATGTCCCGTGGTTCAGACGAGACAGGTAGATCTGAGTCGGATTGTGGCCAAAGTATATATATATATATATATATATATATATATATATATATATATATATATGTTTATATATAATCTTTATATATGTATTTGCCACTACTTCTTCTAACTGTCTGATCTTACTTTGCTTGTCAAATACAATATTGAGAACACAGCTTTACACTCCCTATTACGCATTACAAACACTTCCATTTAAAATTAACCCAAGCAAAATTTGGATGCACGTTACTCCTACCATTAACTTACACTGCATGTGCATTAGGCTGCATTACGCTGCCATTTCCATCTCTTTGCTTAACACTGAACATGCACACAGATGTAGCATTATTCACCTGAATGTGCAATGCTTCCTCCATAGACATAAGTGGGGAACCAGGATTGGGGAATGAAAATGAATCTAGGAACTTGTTCTTGCGTGTGTTTTTTTTTTTTTAATTTGCTGTTGTTTTTAATTAATGCACATTTTTAACTGATTAACAAGTTGATACATAAAAAGGTTGATCAAATCCACCATTTATTGGGTCTTTAATAATGATGTAAAGCTACATTACTAATTGGCAATATTTTAAAGAACTGAGATATCAAATATTATTCTACACCGTATCAGCTGGGAGAAAAAAGAAAAAGTGGTAAATTTACATTCAAACTAAAGATCAGACAGAAAACTACAATAAAAGGAATACGCGTTCTGTTTCATGTTATGCCAAGAAGATGGTTTCAGGATTTTTTTTTATGCAGCGGAAGTTTCTACCACGGGATTTTCTACAAAAAGTAGAAAAAAAAAAAAACAATTAAAAAAAAAATACAATGATACCTTTCAGTTGATAAATGGTAAGTTATCATTTGTCAATCACTCGTACACATGCATTTTATGAATTCGTGAACTAGCAAACATTACCTGGAAAAATATCCCCCTAATTTAAAAGCTGATAAATTACTGAGAAGACACTTAATGTGGATTACGGACATTGCTTCCATTTTTTTTTTTTTTTTTTTGCACCTGGAAGAATACATTTTTTTTTAGACTGAGACAGTTAATAATAACTAAGCTACTAATTAAATAAAATGAGAAATACAATATATCTGTGTAGCAAATATTCTATTTTCATTTTTTTTAAACCCACAGCTATGCAGTTTACAAAAGTTCAAAAATAACTTACAAAAAGTCACTCACCAAATGGTCGAAAAAAATACTTAACCTTACAGTTTAAGCTTTAATGAATATAGTTTAGACTAATCAGTTTATACCATGTCATACATGGTTTGTTATTGGTCACTACAGGGTTCAAAAGTTTATTTACTTTTGTTCATGCATTCCTTATGTTATTTTAGGATGCTCCTATGCCTTGATCTGCCTGATTCACAAATTAATATGTGCTCTGACTCTTTTAGACTGTGCTTTAAGCAGTGAATTATTTCACAACTTGCATGCTAAGCTGAACGATTTGCAGAGATGCTCAGTCACCAAAGGGCGGTACATCAGAGGTGGTACCAGCTCGCATTCAGAATCCAGATGGTGCATTAATTATGGATCCAGATGGTGTGTATTTTATCCCATGTCACTAACATAACTAATGTAAACATATGTGAAATCATACTAAACTACAATTGTTGTTACAAATCAATGATCGTTATCACTCATTAGAAAATAAGCTACAAGCAAAATCTGTGGATCGATATGTAACTGTTTTCCTAGTTAAACAAGGTCAATATTTACGGAAACACTATCTATCTAATTATCTATAAAACATACGAGATTTAGCTGCAATCAACTTCAAACTAACTTTAAAGCCTGCATTTTTTAAGAAAAGCACCTGACTTGGGTAAAAATAATGGGATTGGTTTTTTTACGATAAAACCTGTCATTGTGCCAATGTATCACATTATTTGCAGATCGGGGTCTATACCAACCTAATGACAGGTCTAATGAGATTAACCCACTCACTTGGGACATCAATCTCTTTGTATTTATCAACATGTTTGTGTTCTATGAGTTAATCACAGGCAAATATTCTGTTAGCTGTGTGCACACTGTGCACCACTGACATTCAGTGTCTACATGCTCTGCATGAAGACACTGAACTTTCCACATAGAGATGCATTGATTCAATGCATATCTATGAGAAGATGCTTATTTATCAGGCCAGCATTTGGCCCCACCTCCTTGATGATCTCAGCCAATCCAATGCTTTTCTTATGGAAAAAGCATTTAATTAGCTGAGATCATCAATTCTAATCATATCAGCAGATCGTGGGCGGGACCAGCCAGGCAGACTGGAAATAAGGTAAGATTGTGTTATCTTTTAAGGGGGGGGCAAGGTGGGGCCAGCCACCTAAATGGTGGTTGTAACGGATCACCTGGCACCCCGACTGAGTACCTCCGTTAATGGATGCTCCTAGTGCTTCCTGAGGGCTCCAAGCACTCTGGCAGACACCATAATCACCGAATCCAAGAAACCTTTAAATTCTCCCAAGCGTATGAATGCTGTAGACCATTGAATAGGAACCATACGAATAGGCTTGTACCCCTAGCAGTCAACTGGAACAGCATACAATAAATCCTTCCCCCAATAATGAGACGACACATCACTTTGAGGGTAAAACAGGAACTCTGGACTGGCTCATCCAGCCTGGCTTTTATTTCCAACTCACACATACAGGCCACACCCAGGGGGAGGCATAAAATAACCAATCACATAGATGTTACCTCCCACACATCCCCTCCCCTTAGTGTGACACATAATCCCATTATGCATACAGTTTAAAATATACTTTTACACAACTTTCATAACTTTAAAACCATACATCACATTCACATAAAAATACATATCCACAATCAATCCATTCAGGGGAACAACATATTAAAAAATGGCATGAATCCGAACAGGGGTTCAAAAGTTACTAAAAGTATCTTTTGTTCCTTTCTGGCTGGAAGAAAAACATCCCCACAATGCACCCTGGTTTCCTCCCTTCTGCCCTGGAGTTAATTGGAGAAGTAATCCAATTACCCAGGACTAAAGGCAGACTCCATTAACCACATGGTTGCAAAACAACATAAAACACTTTAAAATACATAAAGTCACATTTACACATAACACACAGACATTTCACCTATCCCCAGATAGCTGGGATCTGCACGCACAAAACTACCGAATAGCGCGCAGATCCTACTCACACAGTACAATTGCCATGGAGCTAAAGTCTTTCCCATAGTCTTTCATTATATGAATAGGCTCCATGGTATGGCTATCTGGGGTATCACATTCCCATAAAGTCTGGTCCATAGTCCAAAGGCAAGAGGCGGGCAATCAGCCCCCTCCAAGGACACGTGGCGAGGTCGGTTTCGCGACACTTCTCCCCTTTACCCCCCAGACTAACAGGGTACTTGACCTCCTGCCGGTCAGTGCCCTTGTTAGTCCAGCAGCCCACCCACAAGACAGAAACAGCAGAGCAGCCCACCCACAATAAACAGTTACTACACCTGGGTGAGGGAGAATCTTGTCCAGGTTCAGGTGCCTCATCACGGCTGTGTGGGGGACTGGTAGGCTGCCTTGGTAGGTTGCTGAGGGGGCAGAGACCAGCGGTACTCTGTCCTGTTGCCAGCACTACCACGGGAGTAGTCTGGTTGGAGCCTGGTTGCTGGAGACCGACGGTATCCCCTTTAAATACACCGCTCTGCTGCTGGAGACCGACTGTCTCCCCTTGAGTTACACAGCTCTGCTGCTGGAGACCGACTGTCTCCCCTTTAGTTACACAGCTCTGCTGCTGGAGACAGACTGTCTCCCCTTTAAATACACCGCTCTGCTGCTGGAGACCGACTGTCTCCCCTTGAGTTACACCGCTCTGCTGCTGGAGACCGACGGTCTCCCCTTGAGTTACACAACTCTGCTGCTGGAGACCGACTGTCTCCCCTTTAGCTACACAGCTCTGCTGCTGGAGACAGACTGTCTCCCCTTTGGCTAAACAGCCCTGTTGTGGGGGGGCAGGACCGACCGTCCCTACCCCCTGTGCTGGAAGTGCAGAGACCACGGTCCCATCTGCACAGGTGTGGGGCTTACAGTCTCCCCCTGGTACATTAAGCTGCCGCTGGGGAGAGGTGGTAACCAGCTCCTCTCCCATTAGAACACTCTGCCGCTGGGGAATGGAGACTGGGCTCTCTATTCCCTGTACATTAATGATCCGCCGCTGGGGAGAGGTGGTAACAATCTCCTCTCCTATGCATACTTCCCGTCTCTGCGGAGGGAGACCGACTGTCTCTCCTCCCAGCACAGAGTCCTGCTGTGGGGGAAAGGGGGCTGGGCTCTCTATTCCCTGCTGGATACTCTGCCGCTGGGGAATGGAGACCGGGCTCCCAATTCCCAACAAATCACACTGCCGCTGGGGAGGGAGGACGGCTCCTTCAGCTCCCTGTAACTTGGGCGCAGAGACCACGGTCCCATCTGCGCTGGTGTGGGGCTTACGGTCTCCCCTTGGTGGGTTAGGCTGCCGCTGGAGAGAGGGTGTAACAAGCTCCTCTCTCTGAACTGTAACCTGCCGCTGGGGATCTGGGCCGACTGCCCAGCATCCCTGTAGGGCCGGTAGAGAGACCTCGATCCCATCTCCACCTGCCATCTGTGGGTCTCTCCAGGACCAGTCTATGAGGTCCCCTACTTCTGCAACTGGTAGTGAAGCAGGGGGTACCTCTGCCGCGTTTTCCCAGCTATAGGCTAGCAGGTCTGGGTCTGCCACACAGTTTTCCCGGTCTGCGTCCCTGCTCTGCGGCTGGCAGGAATTTAATAGTTCTACATAGTCCATCTCCAGCTCTCGTTCCATGGCAGCGAAACGGCGGAGGTCTTCTCCCAGTCCAATAGATCTCGGGCCCTGTATCATCTCACCTCGGTAATGAAAGATAACCCAGTACCGTGACTCTGCTGGACTGCCGAAGTCGACATCCTCCACTAAGGCTTTCCACAACAGGCCAGGGCTTGTGTAGTTCTCCCCCACTGGCTGGATGCCCTCTGCCCTCCACGTCTCTGGCTGGACAGTGCACCACCACAGTGCCCGGTATGAGGCGTCCAGGCTCAGTTCCCTTTCCACGAGGTACTCGAGTTGTCTTACCCGCTGCCCTCCAGGTTGGTCTCCCAGAAGTGGCATCCGCCAGGCCATTTGTTCCTCCAACTGGTATGCGACACCAGGAAGGCGCTGCTGCCGTTGATACTGGACTTCCTCCAGGGCATCGTACCATAATTCTTTCCGGGCATTATCTCTCCATTCTAATTCACTCTCTTCCTCAGGTGTGTGTGTTGCCCAGGGGTCTACGAACCCCATTTTCCCAAATCTTTGTGTAGACAGGGACGCTGTAGGCACACTAGCGTCGCCCTCAATTTGTAAATCCAAACGTACTGTGTCTCCGAGCTGCTTTACCTCGCACTAGGACGCCATCCCACCGCTGCCACCAATGTAACGGATCGCCTGGCACCCCGACTGAGTACCTCTGTTAATGGATGCTCCTAGTGCTTCCTGAGGGCTCCAAGCACTCTGGCAGACACCATAATCACCGAATCCAAGAAACCTTTAAATTCTCCCAAGCGTATGAATGCTGTAGACCATTGAATAGGAACCATACGAATAGGCTTGTACCCCTAGCAGTCAACTGGAACAGCATACAATAAATCCTTCCCCCAATAATGAGACGACACATCACTTTGAGGGTAAAACAGGAACTCTGGACTGGCTCATCCAGCCTGGCTTTTATTTCCAACTCACACATACAGGCCACACCCAGGGGGAGGCATAAAATAACCAATCACATAGATGTTACCTCCCACACATCCCCTCCCCTTAGTGTGACA
The DNA here is from genome assembly GCF_036172605.1 of Pelobates fuscus. Lineage (NCBI taxonomy): Eukaryota > Metazoa > Chordata > Amphibia > Anura > Pelobatidae > Pelobates > Pelobates fuscus. Next base: position 32,242,280 of record NC_086319.1, on the reverse strand, counting down.
CATAATCCCATTATGCATACAGTTTAAAATATACTTTTACACAACTTTCATAACTTTAAAACCATACATCACATTCACATAAAAATACATATCCACAATCAATCCATTCAGGGGAACAACATATTAAAAAATGGCATGAATCCGAACAGGGGTTCAAAAGTTACTAAAAGTATCTTTTGTTCCTTTCTGGCTGGCAGAAAAACATCCCCACAATGCACCCTGGTTTCCTCCCTTCTGCCCTGGAGTTAATTGGAGAAGTAATCCAATTACCCAGGACTAAAGGCAGACTCCATTAACCACATGGTTGCAAAACAACATAAAACACTTTAAAATACATAAAGTCACATTTACACATAACACACAGACATTTCACCTATCCCCAGATAGCTGGGATCTGCACGCACAAAACTACCGAATAGCGCGCAGATCCTACTCACACAGTACAATTGCCATGGAGCTAAAGTCTTTCCCATAGTCTTTCATTATATGAATAGGCTCCATGGTATGGCTATCTGGGGTATCACATTCCCATAAAGTCTGGTCCATAGTCCAAAGGCAAGAGGCGGGCAATCAGCCCCCTCCAAGGACACGTGGCGAGGTCGGTTTCGCGACAGTGGTTTTAACACTATAGGGTCAGGAATACATGTTTGCGTTCCTGACCCTACAGTGTTCATTTCAGTGCACTCACACTTAGTATATATAATTTTGTTCAGAAGAAACAGGGCTTTAATTTCGCATCAAATATTTATAAATGAAACATAGTTTTATTTGAATAAAACCTAAAAAAAGTGTGAGAGATTAAGAAAATGTGTTATTTTCTTAGTTCTGTATGGTATTTTAACTGTGAATGTCATATTACTGTTAGCTTTCACTGCAGTAAAACACACATATTTGTGTTCAACATTGTCTCATGAGTACAGCAGTAACCTCCATGTCCAGGTTTTATGGTGTTTTGGAAAGTTACAGGGTAAAATATAAGGCTTGCCCATTTCAGTTTTTACTGACATAGATATAATTTCATTTTAAGGGTATTTTAATATCAATATACATATATATTTATTTTAAAATACAGTTAGAACAAAATGACATATATATATATATATATATATATATATATATATATATATAGTCAATATATATATATATATACAGTATCTCACAAAAGTGAGTAAACCCCTCACATTTTTGTAAATATTTTATTATATCTTTTCATGTGACAACACTGAAAAAATGACACATTGCTACAAGGTAAACTATTAAGTGTACAGCCTGTATAACAGTGTAAATTTGCTGTCCCCTCAAAATAACTTAACACACAGCCATTAATGTCTAAAGAGTTGGCAACAAAAGTGAGTACAACCATAAGTGGAAATGTCCAAATTTGGCCCAAGTAGCCATTTTCCCACCCCGGTGTCATTTGACTCGTTAGTGTTAAAAGGTCTCAGGTGTGAATGGGGAGCATATATGTTAAATTTGGTGTTATCGCTCTCACACTCTCTCATAATGGTCACTGGAAGTTCAACATGGCACCTCATGGCAAAAAACTCTCTGAGGATCTGAAAAAAAGAATTGTAGATCTACATAAAGATGGCCTAGGCTATAAGAAGATTGCCAAGACCCTGAAACTGAGCTGCAGCACGGTGGGCAATGTCAGGATCAGGACAGGGATCCAACACGCAGAGTACAAACAGGTACAGGGTACGTATACCGGACCTTAGAATGGCCGGACTAACGTACGGAGAGTATAGAGAATGGTCAGAGACAAGCCGAGGTCGAGGGAACGAGAGGACAGGTAAGCGAGGAACAAGCCGGGTCAAGGATAACAGAGGTAAACAGAGTAAGTCAAACAAGCCGGGTCGGAACCAAAGGGATAACAGAAAATACCAGAGCACTGTGTGACTAGACAGGCTAGAACCACGACAGGGCAATGAGCAAATGGGAGAAGCAAGTTTAAATACCCTGGCTCGGAGGGAGAGACACGCCTCCGACGAGATCTGATTAGTCTCTAAAGGATTGAGTGACAGGTCGCTCCGGGCTGGCATCATGACGTCGGTCTCCCGACGTCCTGCTACAAAAGGAAGTGACTCCCTCGCGGCCGGCGTTTACGTGACCGGGAGGACCGCGAGGAACAGAGGAAACAGCCCGTCCGGATGGATAGACGTCTAAGTCTCTGCCTCTCTCGGAGGTAGAGACCTCAGGTACCCTGACAGTACCCCCCCTCTCAGATACGCCCACCGGGCGGAAGGAACCGGGACGAGATGGGAAGCGGGAGTGAAACGCCCTGCGGAGACGAGGAGCATGAACATCCTCTTGAGGTACCCAACTCCTCTCCTCAGGACCATATCCCTTCCAATCGACCAGATATTGTACTCTCCCCCGGGAGATTCGAGAATCGATAATAGAGTTGACCTCATACTCCTCCTGACCCTCCACCTGAACAGAGCGAGGAGAGGACGTCGTGGAGGAAAATCTGTTGCAGACTAGTGGTTTCAGCAATGAAACATGAAATGAGTTAGGGATGCGTAAGGCAGTAGGAAGAGCTAGACGATACGCAACAGGGTTAATCCGAGTCAGCACCCTGTAAGGTCCAATATAACGAGGAGCGAATTTCATGGAAGGTACTTTTAGACGGATGTTTCTTGTACTCAACCATACTCTATCACCTGGAACAAACACCGGAGCCGCCCTTCTACGTTTATCGGCGTGTTTCTTAACCAGCATAGAATTGTGCAGAAGAATTTGTCGAGTCTGATCCCACAACTCAAATTGGCAACATGAACATCAACCGACGGTATCCCTTGGGAAGGGGAGGCCGAGGGAAGAATAGATGGATGAAAGCCATAATTCATGAAGAAGGGGCTTGAATGAGTAGAATCACAAACGAGATTGTTGTGTGCAAACTCCGCCCAAGGAATCAAACCAACCCAATCGTCCTGGTGTTCAGAAACAAAACAACGTAAATATTGTTCAATTTTTTGGTTGGTGCGTTCAGCAGCTCCGTTAGACTGAGGATGATAGGCAGAAGAGAAATTCAATTTGATACCCAGTTGAGAGCAGAAGGACCTCCAAAAACGGGAAACAAATTGGGAACCTCTGTCAGATACAATTTGGGAGGGTATCCCATGTAAACGAAAAATCTCCCTAGCGAATATCTCCGCCAATTCGGGTGAAGACGGGAGTTTAGGCAGAGGGACGAAGTGAGCCATCTTGGTGAATCTGTCAACCACTGTGAGAATGACAGTCTGTCTTTTAGAGATAGGCAAATCGACAATGAAGTCCATAGCTAAACAGGACCATGGTTTCTCTGGAACCTCTAAGGGATGCAGAAATCCACATGGAAGTGTATGAGGTTGCTTAGTCTTAGTACAGACCTCACAAGTATCGATGAAATCTTTAATATCCTTACGCAAAGCAGGCCACCAGAAATCTTTGGAGATTAAAGCATACGTCTTGCGAATGCCAGGATGCCCAGCTACCTTGCTGTTGTGGAAACACCGCAACACTTCCAGTTGGAAAGCAGGAGGAACGAAGTGTCTATCCCCAGGAGTCTGTTTAGGGGCCAGATGTTGTAACTCCATGATCTCGGCAAGCAACGGAGAATGAATCCTGAGATTCGTGTTAGCGATGATCTTACATTTAGGAACTATCGAGGAAAGAACTGGCTCAACTATAGTGGACGGTTCATATTGGCGAGATAAAGCATCGGCTTTGGAGTTCTTAGAACCAGGTCTATAAGTAAGCACATAATTGAAGTGAGTCAGGAATAGGGACCAACGAGCCTGCCTGGCTGATAGGCGTTTAGCCTCCCCAATATATGACAAGTTCTTGTGATCCGTTAGAATAGTAACAGGATGTAAGGTCCCCTCTAATAAATGCCTCCACTCCTTAAGGGCCATAATGACCGCTAACAGTTCCCTGTCACCGATGTCATATCTGCTTTCAGGACCAGATAGTTTCTTAGAGAAAAACCCACAAGGGTGTAACGGTTTGTCCACCCCTAACCTTTGTGACAGAACAGCCCCTACTCCCGTCTCAGAGGCATCAACCTCGAGTAAGAACGGCAGAGTTGTATCAGGGTGAACCAAAATTGGGGCAGAGGCAAAAAGTTCCTTGAGCGTCTTGAAAGCAACAAGAGCCTCAGTAGACCAGGTCTTAGTATTAGCCCCTTGTTTGGTCATATTGGTAATAGGCGCAATAATAGAAGAGTATCCCTTAATAAAGCGCCTATAATAATTAGAGAAACCAATAAACCTCTGAATAGCCTTGAGTCCCTTAGGTAATGGCCAATCTAAAATAGATTGGAGTTTGTCAGGATCCATCTTAAAGCCTTCCCCAGAAATCACGTACCCAAGAAAGTCTATCTGAGACTGGTCAAAGCTGCATTTCTCCAATTTACAGTATAGGCCATGTTGCAGAAGTTTGAGCAATACCTTTCTGACTTGTCTGTGGTGGGTCTCAATCTCCCTAGAGTGTATAAGTATGTCATCCAGGTATACAATGACACAATCATGTTGAAACTCCCTAAGAACTTCATTAATCAAATCCTGAAAGACTGCCGGAGCATTACAAAGACCAAATGGCATAACCGTGTATTCATAGTGACCATAACGGGTATTGAACGCCGTCATCCACTCGTGTCCATCCTGGATTCTCACCAAGTTATATGCCCCTCTGAGATCTAACTTGGTGAAAATTTTAGAGCCCTTTAAACGATCAAACAGCTCGGTAATCAAAGGAATGGGATAGGCATTTCTGATGGTTATCTTATTCAACCCTCGGTAATCAATACAAGGTCTCAAAGTGCCATCCTTCTTTTTAACGAAAAAAAAACCAGCCCCGGCGGGGGAAGAGGATCTCCTAATGAATCCTTTTTCTAGATTCTCACGAATATATTCCTCTAGAACTGAGTTCTCTTGAGTGGATAGAGGATATACGTTGCCCCTCGGAGGCATAGTACCAGGTAAAAGCTTAATTTTACAATCAAATGACCTGTGTGGAGGTAAGGTATCGGCATTCCTCTTGTCGAATACTGCTTTTAAGTCCTGGTAGATGAACGGTATCTGTCCCTCTGTAGACTGAGTGGAACTACCCGGTGTGTTTATTACAGCCAATGGGGAAACCCTGCGTAAACACTTCTCCTGGCAGCCTTGACCCCATGAGAGTATCTCCCCTAACTCCCAATCGATAATAGGGTTATGTCTTTTTAACCATGGGTACCCCAGGACTATGGGGCCCGAAGGGGACGAAATGAGCATAAGTGATAAGTTCTCCTCGTGTAAGATACCAACAGTTAAGTTAACGGGTATAGTCTCACGGGAGATAACAGGCTCAAGCAAAGGTCTACCATCTATGGCCTCAATGGCCAAGGGTGTATCCCTTAACTGGGATGGGACAGTGTGTTTAGTAGCAAAGGCTTGGTCGATAAAATTCTCAGCAGCTCCGGAATCTATCAAAGCCATAGTCTTTAGTACTCCCTTCTCCCAAGTTAAAGAAACTGGTAGCAGAAGCCTGTGATCTTTATAATTATGAGTAGAGGACAAAATAGAAACACCCAAGGCCTGTCCTCTAGAGAAACTTAGGTGCGAGCGTTTCCCGAACGATTAGGACAATTCAGGCGTAAGTGACCTCTGACTCCACAATACATGCATAATCCCTCTCTTCTCCTGTACTGTCTCTCTTCTTCTGAGAGGCGAGTATTGCCTATCTGCATAGGTTCAGGAAACAGTGAGGTAGTGGACTCAGGACCTTGAAATGCGGGAGCTAATTTACAGGAAGGTCTAAGGTTCCTCTCTCGAGTGTTTTGTCTCTCTCTTAAACGCTCATCAATACGAGAAGTGAACGAAATTAAATCCTCCAAATTTTCAGGGAGTTCTCTAGTAGCAATCAAGGATTACGTCTGATAACCCGTTCAAAAATACATCTATATAAGCCTGCTCATTCCACTTAACTTCTGACGCCAGAGACCTGAACTCTAGTGCATAATCCACGAGAGTTCGGTTCTCCTGTCTCAGGCGCAACAGTAATCTGGCTGCATTGACCTTTCTACCAGGGGGGTCAAAAGTTCTTCTAAAGGCAGCTACAAAGGCATTATAGTTATATACTAATGGGTTATCGTTCTCCCATAGTGGGTTGGCCCATCTCAGAGCTTTCTCAATGAGTAAGGTAATAATAAATCCAACCTTTGCCCTATCTGTAGGATAGGAGCGAGGTTGTAATTCAAAGTGGATACTGATCTGGTTAAGGAAACCACGACACTTCTCAGGTGAGCCACCATAACGTACTGGTGGTGTAATACGGGAAGAGGCACCTACAGTGGCTACCTCTAGGCCTGAGCTCACAGGAGAAATAGAAGTAGTACGCGTCTCCTCTGGCGGGTTATTAGCACGAGACAATAACGCCTGTAGTGCTAGCGCCATCTGATCCATTCTGTGCTCCATGGCTTCAAACCTAGGATCAGAAGGACCAAGCTGACTGTTTGTATTGCAGGATCCATTGGCCCTGTCGTAATGTCAGGATCGGGACAGGGATCCAACACGCAGAGTACAAACAGGTACAGGGTACGTATACCGGACCTTAGAATGGCCGGACTAACGTACGGAGAGTATAGAGAATGGTCAGAGACAAGCCGAGGTCGAGGGAACAAGAGGACAGGTAAGCAAGGAACAAGCCGGGTCAAGGATAACAGAGGTAAACAGAGTAAGTCAAACAAGCCGGGTCGGAACCAAAGGGATAACAGAAAATACCAGAGCACTGTGTGACTAGACAGGCTAGAACCACGACAGGGCAATGAGCAAATGGGAGAAGCAAGTTTAAATACCCTGGCTCGGAGGGAGAGACACGCCTCCAACGAGATCTGATTAGTCTCTAAAGGATTGAGTGACAGGTCACTCCGGGCTGGCGTCATGACGTCGGTCTCCGGACGTCCTGCTACAAAAGGAAGTGACTCCCTCGCGGCCGGCGTTTACGTGACCGGGAGGACCGCGAGGAACAGAGGAAACAGCCCGTCCGGATGGATAGACGTCTAAGTCTCTGCCTCTCTCGGAGGTAGAGACCTCAGGTACCCTGACAGGCAAGTCCATACAGCAGTTTTACAGGACAGGTTCCTCTCAGAACAGGCCTCGCCATGGTCTACCAATGAAGTTGAGTGCACGTGCTCAGCGTCATATCCGGAGGTTGTCTTTGGGAAATAGACGTATGAGTGCTGCCAGCACTGCTGCAGAGGTTGAAGGAGTGGGGGATCAGCCTGTCAGTGCTCAGACCATACTCTGCACACTGCATCAAAATGGTCTGCATGGCTGCCATCCCAAAAGGAAGCCTCTTCTAAAGATGATGCACAAGAAAGCCCGAAAACAGTTTGCTGAAGAAAAGCATACTAAGGACATGGATTACTGGGACCATGTCATGTGGTCCAATGAGACCAAGAAAAACTTATTTGGTTCAGATGGTGTCAAGCGTGTCTGGTGGCAACCAGGTGCGGAATACAAAGACAAGCGTGTCTTGCCTACTGTCTAGCATGGTGGTGGGAGTGTCATGGTCTGGGCCTGCATGAGTCCTGACGGCACTGGGGAGCTACAGTTCATTGAGGGAACCATGAATGCCAACATGTACTGTAACATAATGAAGCAGAGCATGATCCTCTCCCTTCAGAGACTGGGCTGCAGGGCAGTATTCCAACATGATAACAACCCCAAACACACATCCAAGACAACCACTGCCTTGCTAAAGAAGATGAAGGTAAAGGTGATGGACTGGCTAAGCATGTCTCCAGACCTAAACCCTATTGAGCATCTGTGGGGCATCCTCAAATGGAAGGTGGAGGAGCACAAGGTCTCTAACATCCACCAACTCCGTGATGTCATCATGGAGGAGTTGAAGAGGACTCTAGTAGCAACCTGTGAAGCTCTGGTGAACAAAATATTGACAATTTAGGTCCAATTTTGAGATTTCCACTTAGGGGTGTACACACTTTTGTTGCCAACTGTTTAGACATTAATGGCTGTGTCTTGAGTTATCTTGAGGGGACAGCAAATTTACACTGTTATACAGACTGTACATGTACTACTTTACATTGTAGCAGAGTGTCATTTCTTCAGTGTTGTCAGATGAAATGATATAATAAAATATTCACAAAAATGTGAGGGGTGTACTCACTTTTGTGAGATACTGTATATAATCTGGGTAGTTTTTTTTATTAACAAACTGTTTTAAACTTTATTTGAACTTTACTTGCAGCTTTGGGAGACTGCCTAGGATGTGCTGCAGTCTGCTATTCTGGCCATGTGTGCGACCATTGACTTTCAGCGGTGAGACTGCCTGGGATGTCAGGCAAGTTCCCCCAACGCGAAAACCGCAGGATCGGCAGGGGTCAGGTAAGTGCTAAAGACAGCAAAAAAATGCTGTGCTGCCTGGTGGCGTTTAGGACCGCATCCTTGATGATGGCACAGCATACATGCAATACGTAAGGGGTTAAAGAAAATTCCAACGCCAAAGTACAAAAAGTAATAAATAAATAACTGTTTAGCAGATATATCCCCAATGAAAACATGCCTGCATTTAATTATTTTAATTAGGGTATCTCTAAAAACAACTTGCAAAGCTGCAGATGTCTTGTCTTCATAAATTTATGCACAGCTTTTTGAGTTTAGCTCCAGTGAGCTTAACAATCAGGAAGTAACAGTACTGGTTGTCGGTTTAACAGCCGGGAGGAGGTGCAACATTACATTTGTAAAATTAAAAAAAATGCTAAAGTGCTTTATGGGCCTGGAGTATTCCTTTAATGTATTAATGTATAAAAATGAGAAGTTGAACTAAGTCTACAAGCTCCCTAATGCCTCTTTATTTGTTATCTTTAAAAACCAATTTATTTAAAAATGAATAAATTTACCACCTCACGTCTCATTCATAAACTATCAAAAAAAAAAAAAAATGTCATCCAGAGGGCTCAAATGAAGGACAGTATGACATAGGTTGAACATCACCCACTGTATTCATTAGTATTATCAAAGTAGCTGTTTGTTACTTTTTAATACTGAGGACATGAACTTTGATTGATAAAAAGGGTGCTTCCTGTTTTTCTTGTTCCAGAAGGACTTAACTAAAATTTTCCTCATGGCTAGTCACTAAAGAGTCTACTCTAGTATTATGTAGGAAATGATGAAATATTAGTTTTTTAAATTGTATTATTATTCTATTTCTTTGAAAGAATACAGTCAGAAGAAAGGTATATATTGGTATACCGTATATACTCAAGTATAAGTTGACCCGAATATAAGTCGAGACCCTTAATTTTACCCCCCCAAAACTGGGAAAACGTATTGACTCGAGTATAAGACTAGGGTGCGAAATGCAGCAGCTACTGGTAAATTTCTAAATAAAATTATATCCCATAAAAATTATATTAATTGAATATTTATTTACAGTGTGTGTATATAATGAATGCAGTGTGTGTGTGTGTGTATATAATGCAGTGTGTTTGTATGAATGAGGTGTGTGTGTGTGTGTGTGTGTGTGTGTATGAGTGCAGTGTGTGTGTGTGTATGAGTGCAGTGTGTGTGTGTGTATATAATGCAGTGTGTTTGTGTATGAATGCAGTGTGTGTGTATGAGTGCAGTGTGTGTGTGTATGAATGCAGTGTGTTTGTGTATGAGTGCAGTCTGTGTGTGTGATGCAGAGTGTGTTTGTGTGTGTGATGCAGAGCCTTGGTGGGGGTGGGCATTTTTATTAATATTTTTTATACCATTATTATTATTTTAATATTATTTTTTTACATTATTAATATTTAATTTTAATTTTATTATTATTTACATTTTTATTTAGTTTGTACGTCCCCCCTCCCTGCTTAATACATGGCAAGGAGGGGGGCTCTCACTCCCTGGTGGTCCAATGGATGGGCTGTGCAGGAGGGGGCTGGCAGGAAGCTGTAACTTACCTTTCCTGCAGCTCCTGCCAGCTCCCTTCTCTCACCTCCGGTCCGGTCAGCTCCCCTGTCAGCTCCCACTGTAAGTCTCGCGAGTCTCTTTACCTATTATATCAAGTGCTATTAACATAGTGTTGACAATACAAAATGCGAATGATTACAGTAATTAACATAGCTTTGCATGAAGTCTAGTTCAACAAGCATTACATTTCAAATTGGCAGAGTCAGTAGTACAAATAATTCTTGGTAGAGTATACTTCTAACTAGTCTATTCGTAGATAAGTGTGGTGTGCTAATCTCCCTATTTTGGGCCTTTCATTATATTTGGTGTGTCTAGTTAGGTCTCGTTGTGCAGGTCCGCTGGTGTTTAGCTTCTGGGGGCTCTGTGTACTTAAGTTGTGTTTGAGTTTATTGTACATTGAGGGGGGGGGGGAGCGGGTGTACTAGTAATTTCGTTTAGGCATTGGATTTAGGTGCCAGGAAGTTTATCCAGGGTTCCCAAATCTTAGAGAAGGTCTGGTAGTTCTTTGTTTTTGCGTACGTCAGTTCTTCCATTTGCTTTATATCGTCTACCCTCCCTATCCACTCTCTAATAGATGGGATCTGCGTTTGTTTCCAATACTTGGGTATTAGTTGTGCGGCTCTTCGTATTTCTCTTCGTATACCTAGCGGAGGTATTGAGAATAAGTAGTGTTGTGGTGTAAATGGTGTAAATGGAATTTTACTGTTAATCAGCATTTGGGTCATGGCATGAATTCTCTTCCAATATTTTGCTATTGTCGGGCATTGCCACCATATGTGGGCGTGATGTGCTTTCTCGTGTTGGCATCTCCAGCAATTCTGTGAGGCCAAGTTATGTATTTTTTGTATTTTAGCTGGAGTGTAGTGCCAGCGGGCGATGCGTTTATAGTTGCTTTCTTGAGCTACGATAGAGGTGGTTGATTTGTGTGCTGTCTGGAAGACAGTGCCCCATTCTTTCTGTGAGATGTCTATTTGGAGTTCCTCAGCCCATTTCCCAGTGCAGTTTGGTAAATCTGGGTCCCGTGTTTCTCTTATTACTTTATACATGGTGGACAGAATCTTTTTAGAGAGTGTGTGGTCAGAACAAAGTTGCTCAAAGTTGGTCAAGGTTCGTAATTCCTTTTGTAGAAGGTTATTACCTTTAATAAAATGTATTAATTGGTCATAGTGTAGTCGTTGATTGCCTGTTGGAATTGTGTTGGGTATCAGTTGATGAAGGCTTTTTATTTTGTTGTTCTCAACCATGTCTTTTAGTTGTAGAACTTTGCCAGCGTGGTAAATGTCGTAAGTTTTCCCTGATTGCCCTCTTTGGAAATTTGGGTTATGTGTAAGAGGATTGAGAGGGGAAGGGTGGGGGGCAATATTCGATATTCTGATTAGTTTCTGCCACACTTGAAGTGTAGTCCTAATTGTTGAGTGGGTGTCTGGGTGGAGTTGACGTTGGTTTTGAGTAGTAAGTAGCCATGGGCGTACTCTCAAGGGAATCGTGGAGAATGCATTTTCTAACAGTACCCAGTGTTGAGTTGGATTAGCGTGCGTCCATTCATAAATTCTAGTAAGGTGGGTTGCCTTGTGATATGATTCGATATCTGGGAGGTTAATCCCCCCTTTATCTCTAGCTTTGCTTAGTGTTGTGAGGGCTAGTCATGGGTGGTTATTGGACCAAATAAAGTTAGTGATCGTGGTTTTGACCATTGTGAAAAACTTGTTTGGTATCGTGATGGGAAGTGTTTGGAGGGGGTATAGTAAGTGTAGTAATACATTAATTTTAACTATGTTGGTTCTGCAAAACCAACCAAAACATGGTCTCTGCGAGGAGTGTAGGTCTTTGGTGATAGACGTCATTAGGGGAGGGAAGTTTCATTCATAGAGATGATCAAGGTTGGTCGGTATGTGAACTCCCAGATATTTAAGTGATTTGGGTGCCCATGAGAAGTGGAATTTCTCTCGTAGTTGGTTGCAGCAATTCGGTTCAGTTCTCCCCTTATTACCGCTTTGTGCGCTTCCCAGATTAGGGCAGGTGATGTGTCTGGTTGCATGTTATGTTGCATGTTACCTGACGGTATCCACCAACGAGTACTTAAGGAGCTAAGTGGGGAAATAAGTGAACCTCTGTATTTAATTTTTCAAGATTCTTTTGTTTCAGGAATTGTACCGGAGGATTGGAGGAAGGCAGATGTAGTTCCTATATTTAAAAAGGGTTCAAAATCCTTGCCTGGAAATTATAGACCTGTTAGCTTAACTTCTGTGACTGGGAAATTATTTGAACGGCTATTACGGGATAATATTCAGGAATTCATTGGGAAGAACTGTGTTATTAGCAATAATCAGCATGGTTTTATGAAACATAGGTCATGTCAAACTAACCTAATTGCATTCTACAAAGAAGTAAGTAGAAATATAGATCAGGGTGTTGCAGTGGATGTGATCTACTTGGATTTTGCCAAGGCATTTGATACGGTTCCTCACAATAGGTTAGTCTTCAAACTAAAAGAAATTGGTCTAGATGAATATTCTTGTTCTAGGGTAGAACATTGGCTTAAGGATAGAGTACAGCGAGTTGTCATAAATGGTACATTTTCAAGCTGGACAAAAATGGTAAGTGGTGTCCCTCAGGGTTCTGTTTTGGGACTGCTTCTATTTAACATATTTATAAATGATCTTGAAATGGGCATTGAAAGCCATGTATCAGTGTTTGCAGATGACACAAAACTTTGTAAAGTAATAAAATGTGAGCAGGATATTGCCTTGCTGCAGAGGGATTTGGATAGATTGGGGGACTGGGCACTAAAATGGCAGATGAAATTTAACGTAGAAAAATGCAAAGTTATGCACTTCGGGGTTAAGAATGCACAAGCAATTTACACCCTAAATGGTAGTGAACTAGGGATAACCACACACGAGAAGGATTTGGGAATTGTTATAGACAACAAATTAGGTAGCAATATGCAATGTCAATCTGCCGTTGCTAAGGCCACTAAGGTTTTGTCATGTATAAATAGGGGCATAAATTCTCGAGATGAAAATATAATTTTGCCTCTTTATAAATCGCTGGTAAGACCACACCTTGAATATGCTGTGCAATTTTGGGCACCTGTTCTAAAGAAGGATATCATGGCACTAGAAAAAGTGCAGAGACGAGCTACAAAATTGATAAAAGGAATGGAGCATTTTAGTTATGAAGAAAGGTTAAACAATTTAAATCTCTTCAGTTTGGAAAAACGGCGCCTTAGAGGGGATATGATAACATTATACAAAAATATTCGGGGCCAGTACAAACCATTATCTGGAAATCTATTCATAAACAGGGCTATACATAGGACACGAGGTCACACATTTAGGCTTGAAGAAAGGAGATTTCATCTAAGGCAAAGAAAAGGTTTTTTTACAGTAAGAGCAATACGGATATGGAATTCTTTGCCTGAAGAGGTAGTTTTGTCAGAGTCTATACAGGTGTTTAAATTGCAATTGGATAAATACTTGCAAAAACATAACATACAGGGATACAATTTCTAATTAGTGGGCTAATAGCTGCTTGATCCAAGGAGACATCTGACTGCTATTTTGGGGTCAAGAAGGAATTTTTTCCTAGTTTGTTGCAAAATTGGAAGCGCTTCTTTTGGATCAACAGCAAAAGCTGTTGTAACTATGTAACTATGTTGTCTTTGAAATAAGTAGTAACTGTATTTCGAAGCTGTGTGATGGTTTCTGTGCTATTAAGAATCAGATCATCGCGTTTGCATTGGAATGTTGGATTAGGTAAGGATGGAATTGACAATACCAGTTTCATGGGGGCATGGTCTGACCATGTAATTGGGCCATATGTAGCTGATGTGATCAGGGGTAAGAACCTGTGTTGGAGAAGGATGGTATCAATATGGGAGTAAGTCCCTGTAGGTGGAGAGAAAAAGGAGTAGTCTTTGCGTGTGGGGTGGATGGCTCTCCAGCTGTCGTATAGTTGGGCTTCGTAGAGTGTGTTGTTGACCTGCTTCCGTGTTTGAGCTAGGTGTAGTTCTGATTTTGCAGTGGAGTCCAGGTCTCCGTCTAGGGAAATATTGATATCTCCCCCCACTATCAATATGCCTTCTTGAAATGTGGTTAGTTTATGTAGTATCTTTTTCAAAACAAGATTTTGTTTTTTATTGGGCAAGTATATATTCACCAGTGTTATCTGAGTATCTCCTATTTTCCCCTTAACAAAGACGTATCTACCTGAGTCATCTGATTGGTGGTCTTGGTATGTAAATGGAGTCTGCCTTCCTACTAATATTGCTACTCCTCTAGATTTGGAGCCTGTATAGTTGCCGTAGAAGGTCGTCGGGTAGTCCTTATTTTGTATTTTGGGGGCTGTGTCTGAACGGAAGTGGGTTTCTTGGACAAATATTATGTCAACTTTATGTCTTTTGAAATCTGTTAAGGCTATGGTTCTTTTTTTCTGGGGTATTTAAACCTCTGGCATTTTGTGTAAGTAGAGTAATAGATGCCATGTTGGTGCCTCCTGGTGTGAGTGAGAAGGTAGAGCAGCTGCAGTTGATTGTACTAGTTACTTGACTCGTGTGTGAGTTATTTTACAGTACTTTTATTTAACGTATAAGTATGGGGCGGTAGTGACTATGTAAGATATGCTTAATGAGAATTTCCTATGTGTAGTTTAGGTGTTAGAATATGATCTTTTTATTTAGTGGGGTCCTAGGGTAATATGCTATGTTAAGGCTGCTGCTAAGGAGATTGTGGATCTCTAGGGTACGCCCAATTGTAAGCCTGTACTATGTCTCTGCCGGTTTCCTCTATTTTGTGGTGGTTACACTTGCACTTTTCAATTTAGATTGAGGACAAATACAGAGTGAATAAATATATAATAATAATAAATATGAAACAGAAATTAAAAACAAAAATAGTATCAAACCAATAAAACTGAACTTATCAACAATGTTCAACAGTATGTAGCAGTATATTATGCTGATTAAGCTGAGTGTACTCCTTTGCCCTAATGGGTCGGTGATGAAGAATTTGACTTGTAAATGGGCTAAGGGAGTTCTTGATAGTCTAGGTGAGCACTATAAGGAACCAAGTAATAACTGGTTCAGGTATGTGGTGATAGGAGTTGGTTTTATTTTATTTTATTTTTTTTTTAAATGATTTTACCTGTTGAAGGTAACTGTTCTCCAGTTCGGAGAGGGTAGGTGTTCTATCTCGACGCTAAGATAGGACCCTAAATATTTCGGGGTAGTGTGACTATTCGTAGCACCCAGGGGTGTCTAATCAATACGGTATAATTTTCCTTTAGCAGAGTATACATTACACAATTATCATTTTATGCATGGTATGGTGCAAGGGCCACCGCACAGGGAAGAGGGGAGGTTGAGGGTAAGTTGAAGTGGAGTAAAGTGGAGGCATATGAGGGAGGGGATGGGAGGGGAGGGAGGGGGAGGGAAGAGATTGCGGTGGGGAGGTATGCCAATTAAAGTTAGTCGTTGGTAGAAAGTGAGCACTTTTTGGGTGATTATTCCAACGGTCTCGGTATATACAGTTAAACAATGGGAAATAGACCTAACATGAGAGGCAGGGCTTGGTCTCCCTACATTAGATAAGTTTGTCTAGTTGTTGGGACTTGTATGCCTCGTTTTAATTTTTTTTTTTGTGGTGGGCACATACAAGAGGAGGGAGATACATGCATATAAGTTGTACAATAAGCAATGTTGCAATACAAACTGGTAGGCGCGGACCAAAGGTAGGGTGCATGGGGTGTGATCGAGAATAAGAGTCCAGTGTCCGGATTACCCTTGGGTGCGTTTGTTTCTGAGAAATAAGCTCCCAAGCGTCTCTAGTCCGGCCCGAATTGGACATTCATTAGTGGACATTTGTTGTTAACGTACCAGTACAAAGTAGTTATGTTCTCCTTATGGCTTTGTATTTTCCCAGAGCGGTGGTGTGGAAGATTTGCTGTGCTGTCGCTGTGATGAAGAATTTGACTTGTGAATGGGCTAAGGGAGTTCTTGATAGTCTAGGTAAGCACTATAAGGAACCAAGTAATAACTGGTTCAGGTATGTGGTGATAGGGGTTGGTTTTATTTTATTTTTATTTTTTTTAAATGATTTTACCTGTTGAAGGTAACTGTTCTCCAGTTCGGAGAGGGTAGGTGTTCTATCTCGATGCTAAGATAGGACCCTAAATATTTCGGGGTAGTGTGACTATTCGTAGCACCCAGGGGTGTCTAATCAATACGGTATAATTTTCCTTTAGCAGAGTATACATTACACAATTATCATTTTATGCATGGTATGGTGCAAGGGCCACCGCACAGGGAAGAGGGGAGGTTGAGGGTAAGTTGAAGTGGAGTAAAGTGGAGGCATATGAGGGAGGGGATGGGAGGGGAGGGAGGGGGAGGGAAGAGATTGCGGTGGGGAGGTATGCCAATTAAAGTTAGTCGTTGGTAGAAAGTGAGCACTTTTTGGGTGATTATTCCAACGGTCTCGGTATATACAGTTAAACAACGGGAAATAGACCTAACATGAGAGGCAGGGCTTGGTCTCCCTACATTAGATAAGTTTGTCTAGTTGTTGGGACTTGTATGCCTCGTTTTAATTTTTTTTTTTTTTTGTGGTGGGCACATACAAGAGGAGGGAGATACATGCATATAAGTTGTACAATAAGCAATGTTGCAATACAAACTGGTAGGCGCGGACCAAAGGTAGGGTGCATGGGGTGTGATCGAGAATAAGAGTCCAGTGTCCGGACTACCCTTGGGTGCGTTTGTTTCTGAGAAATAAGCTCCCAAGCGTCTCTAGTCCGGCCCGAATTGGACATTCATTAGTGGACATTTGTTGTTAACGTACCAGTACAAAGTAGTTATGTTCTCCTTATGGCTTTGTATTTTCCCAGAGCGGTGGTGTGGAAGATTTGCTGTGCTGTCGCTGTGAGCGATGATCGGGCCCCTCCTCTGTGAAACTGTGGAATTTCAATTTCGGTAGGTTTTCCTTTGGGTTTACGTGAGACATGCGTGTCTGAGTCAGGTATGTGACCGGTGCTGGAGAATTAGGCATACCTCCGTTCATGAAATTAATTGCAGATGTTGGGGTGATGTTTGTTAAGCGGAGGGTTCCGGCTGTTGTCTGCATGGTTCTTCCTGGGTGTGTCTGTGCCTTTGCTGGGGCGATAAGAACCTTTGGTCAATTCTGCCTTTTATTTTCTGGGGTATGCCAACGCTGGCGTTGTGGGAGACCTGTAGCTTCCTGGTTCGGATTAGGTGAGTTCCAGTCCATAATGTTGGTGTCCGGCAAGTTCAGTGCCTTAGGAAATGGAGGGACGTCTAATGGAGAGGTGATCGAAACGATATTCCCTTTATTATTAACAATCAGAGCGAAGGGGAATCCCCAGCAATATTTAATGCTCCTGTTCTTTAGGTGTTCGGTGATGGCTTGAGAGCTCTTCTTGCCTGGAGTGTGTACCAGGACAGGTCGGGATAGATTTGTGTAGGGTGACCATGAAAAAGGAGTGGTTGTGATGTTTCCCGTAGAGATCTTAATATATTTTCTTTAACGGAGAAATAATGTACCCAACATATGATGTCTCTTGGGGCATCGGGGTTCATACCCCTTGGGCGCAGAGATCTGTGAGCTCTGTCAAGCATTAGATGATTGTCGCTCGATTCTCCCATAATGAGATTAAAGAGTTCAGATAGTAATAGGGTTAGGTCCTCACCTGGCGTTTCAGGCATTCCCCTTACCCGTAGGTTGTTCCTGCGGCTACGGTTATCCAGGTTGTCAATGTGCCTTTGGGTATTGGCAAAGTGGATTAGGTGCAAATCTATTGTGGATGTGATATTTAGTACTTGTGCCTGTAACACCTCTCTCTCCTCTTCTAGGTCAGTGACCCTGAGTGACAGTTGTTGGACATCGGATCCCATAGCTTCCATCTTGGAAAGAAAGGTGGCCTCAAGTTTTCCCATCATTCTCTGGAGATCGGACGGTAGGTTTTTTTAACAGATCTCTGATGTCCGGTTCTGTATTAGATTCAGACGTTCTGTGTGAGCAGTCCGAGATTGCCGGGCTACCAGGTTGTGGTTCAGGGTTTGATTCTGATTCCGCCATTTTTTGAGTTTTGAGCCTCGCAGTCAGAGTTTTCTTTGAAATATCGGGCGAGGGAGCCCGTTTTGATGTTGGGGTTTTCCCTGCTTGTCCCTGTGACTGGTGGTGTTTCTTGGGGTTGCCCATGATGTGTGTAACTCTCCGATTGCTTTGGATTAAAGCCCAGGTCTTCGGGAGCAATTCAATGTGCGTCCATTAAGCTCCGCGGCTGGCCACGCCCCTCGAAAAGTCATGATTTTTAAAGACACAGAGGTGAGTATTGTCCCACCCTTTTATGTGGCTTCACTTGATTATCCCTCCCTGATGTTTTTCTATCTCCAGTATGTTTCAGGGAGTGGTAGGTATTTCTTATGCACTCAGGGTTTGTATTGATTTTTGTTTATTGACCTGTTCATGTTATATGCTTGTCTGATAAGTCTATCTTGAGTTATGGGCACTGTGTTGCTTCTGTTTATCTATACGTTATGTCTTGGCATGTGCACTTTGGTTCAAGTCCTGATTTAACCGTTCGGCTCCTGTTTTTATGTTTTCACAGGTTGATTCTATGTTGATCGAGGGTCTTCATTGCTTCCCATATGGCTTCACCAAGTTGGCTGGAGGTTTATGGACTGTTCTGTGATGGGCCCCTCAGTCTGTTCATTGATGGATTGTTCGTTTATGGTTCCTGATCGGAGTTCGGCTAGATTTCTGGTCGTTTGTTATACTATGGTTCGACTGATATGTGGGGAGGTGCTGACTATTATACTGGGACTTGGTATGGGAGTGACCTATCACTATGGTTACCATTTTTTCTTACTGTTGTATTCTTTGCTGCTATTGGTGGACAGTAAAGAAAGGGTTAAGCAATACTCGCCTCCGTGTCTTTCATAAAATCATGACTTTGCGTCATGAAATAGCAAAATCATGTAATTTGATGCAATTGTAGGAGTCTGTATTCCCAAGAATACAAGCAGGTTTCTTATGAATATACATAAACAAATGACTTAATAATTTATATATAGTATAGTTTTACAATTACTGTATGTACTAAAATGTACTTGTGCACCAATTTGTTTAACCCAATTGAAAGATCGATTGACAAAGGATATTGTAAATCAGTTTTACAGCTGCATTTGTTTTCATATAAAATAGCTCAGTAGTGAAGGAGTTAAACGTGTTATTACAAGGGAGTTAAATCGCTTTATGTAATGACTGCCAGACTATTAATTTGTCAATTTAAAATTAAGACACAGGGGAAAAAAAGCTCAATGAAAAATGTATTTCTAGTTTTTCCATTCAACACTATCTGTAGACATATTATAACAATTAAAAAACACCTGCCAACTGCTACATTTTACACCACAGAAATCAATAAGAGAACATATAAACAACAATAAACCTGCTATATTCATTTATAATTAAAAAAAAAAAGATCCCAAACCTTTGAATATTTAACACGTAATAACTAATAATGTTAATCAAAAGTACAAATGGTCTAGGCAGTCATTGATAACAAACCACGCCATAATGCGCAATGACGTAAGACACTATGCGTCGAATGACCTAAGACTCGAGCGCCAATAGATGATCTGATCCTTCAACTTTTTAATGCAATAAAGCTGAGTTCCCATGGTGTGTGTATCCACACTTAATGTCATCTGTTAGCGCTTGCTTCTTACGATGGCGTCTTACGTCTCACCCAGTCTCCACTCCTTCAAAAAATCGTTAAAAAAAAAACACTTCTTCAAAGCGTATCAATTAAACTGTTAATAGCTCCTGACTGATTCCTCTTCTGCAACTGTCACTAGTCTAATACTATCCTTACCTTTTTGTGTAATTTTACCCCGCTCCCTCTAGCATGTAAGCTCATTGAGCAGGGCCCTCAACCCCTCTGTTCCTGTGTGTCCAACTTTTCTGGTTACAACTACATGTCTGTTCGTCCACCCATTGTAAAGCGCTGCAGAATTTGATGGCGCTATATAAATAATATAATAATAATAATAATAATAATATTAATACGTCATTGCGCATTATGGTGTGGTTTGTTATTGATGGTCCTGACCCACGGTGAAGTTAATTATGAAAGCCTAGTAAGTTATTATTTTTTTATTATTCTGTCTAATTAATGTGATTTCTGTGTCTTATAAATATAGTACTTGTTCACTGTGGTGAGTGTCTGGATCTTTTGATTGTCCCCAGTCTGGATTTGCACCTTGTTGTTACAGGATGTGTGAATTGTTTTTTTTTTTTTTTTCTGGATGAAGCAATAACTAATAATGTTGACTTATTTTGAGACATTCAAGATAGGGAGCACTTGGAAAATAGTGACCATAATATGGTATCTTTTGAGATTAACTAAAAAAAAAATCACATTTATAAAGGCTGTACAAAACCACTTACTTACTGAAAAAATACTGAATTCGGTATGATAAGAACATCTTGCAGGACGTATTCCATATGGCTTAGTAAAAGGGTCAGTCAAATAATTAAAGAATGGGGTATTCAAAACATTTAAATCTGAGGGTTCGATAGCATCCTATAACAAATATAAGCATGCCAACAGGGCTTTCAAAAGGGCAATTAGATGGGCTAAACTTGAAAGTGAAAAGCTCATAGCCAAAGAGTGCAAGCCCAACCCCAAAAAGTTTTTTTAAGTATGTAAATGCCAAAAAAGGTAAAGAGTGAAAGTTTTGATCCATTGGAATCCAAAATTGGTGACTTTATCAAGGAGGAATAAGACAAGGCAGAAATTCTAAATAATAATTTTTCTTCAGTATATAAGAAAGAAGAATCTATGACTGTAGATTTGCAAATCCGTGTTAAAAAATAGTTACAAAAAACAGGTGATTGGTTAACACAGGATAAAGTGCTGCAGAAATGAAATAAAGGTAATGTAAAAAAAAGCCCCAGGGCTAGATGGTATTCACTTATGTGTGTTTAGGGAGCTGATGAAATATGCATGCTACTTTTTTCATTTTTTAGGATTCTTTTTTTCAGGAACTGAAACAGAGGATTGGAGAAAAGGCGATGTGTTGCCTATATTTTAAAAGGGTTCAAAAGTTCAACCTTCAGACCTGTTAACCTAATCTCTAGGGCTGTAAAGGGATAATATACAAGAATTAATTTTGAACAATAATATTAGAAGGAGTCAAAATGGTTTTCTGAAAACAGGTGTTGCCAAACTGGATTAATTGTGTTCTATGAAGAGGTTAGTAGAAATATAGATCAATGTAATTAACTTAGATTTTGCTAAAGCATTTGATGCAATTCAACACAAAAGGTTACTAGTAAAATGGAAATCAATTGATTTAGATGAAAAAAACATGTTATTTGATAGTACATTGGCTTAAAGATAGTGCGTAGAGAGTAGTTGTAAATGGCATATTTTCTAATTGGGCAAAAGTGGAGTGCCTCGGGGTTCTGTCCTGAGTCAACTTTTCTTTAACCTGCCAGTGATCTCGTCTTAGTTGGTGCTATTTGGTCAACTTTTTATTTAAACAACCCTTTCACTGACACAGGTTAGAGTAGCAAAATGGTGATGTGCCAATAACTTTAAGTGTTAGAACCCCTGTGGATCCCAGTAGGTAGCTGTTTTTGCCTTTGCACTACTTTGAGTTAGAAACCAACATATAGTACAATATAAACCCACTAATCTTCTCCTATATGCCACCGCTGGCCGTTCCTGTCTAATTTGTAAATACAATAATTATCTCTTCTGCATCTTACAGGACCAGGCACAAGTCTATGTGTGCAGGGAACAACATAATTGGCATAGAAGAAAACAGGGCCGTAGTCGGATCTCTGTAGAAGTTACCAATGTGTTGTGATCCTTGGTTTTAATCAGGCAAATGCATTTACTGTATCAAGGCATTGTTCAATAGATGTTTATAATGTGCACATTATGATGGCATTTGTTGGATCTGAATTGTGAAAAAAAAACTTACATTTGAAAATCCCCATAAGTTTGGTCATTTCTAGTCAAAGTTATTTCACATATAATACATTTTACAAAAAAAATATTTTTACATCTAAAATAATTGCATATTCTTTATATTTCTTAACATTTACATTAGGGATGAACAAATAAATTAAACATTCAAATTCTCTATTTTTTTTATTTTTTTTTTTAAACATGCTTGGGCAGCAATACATGCAAAATATTGCTGCTTTACCCTAATTTTATATACTATCTCTTCATATAAATGTGACTATAAAGCACTATGACTATAAATGTGACTATTATTTTTTTTTTTTAAATACAACTCAACAGTAAAGGGGTTTAATGTGGAAAAGTCATAGATAGAATTTTTTATACAAATACATAAAACCATACATAAGAGGTTTGCAATATTTGTAGAATAAAGCCAATATCTATATATGTCTATGATTTATGCCTTAGACTTTGTTCTATTATAAACATATGTCTATGATTTATGTCCATAAAAAAAGACTTTACATGACAGATTGCTTTTACCCATAAAAAAGGGCAAAATCATAATAAGATAGGGCTATAATTTGTCTAGCCTTAATCAGGAACCCAAATGCATGCATCCGCTGAACGTGCACAAAGGGATTATGGCTCTGTTAGAGCAACTGAAAGTGATAGATATGGAGGAAGAAGACAAAAGATTAGCACTCATTTATATTCATTAAAACACAGTATTTAGCATAATTAATCCAGTTAGTATATATGACTGAATATCGCCTCTGTGTACCACTACTTATAACAAAGGTATTTTCTTATATTTAAGTTGAGATCTGTGATACGTTTGTCCCCGAAGGATGATAAACACTCATTCCCAAGAAAAATCAGCAAATGCTTTATCATTTTATGTTGTTAGAATTGATATTAAATTATTATTCTACTGTAGGAAGTCTTAAGAGTTAAAATAATGCATACATTTAACTTTTTTTTTTTTACTAGCTATTCATGCAGGTCTATACACACTTGTACATAAAGTTAAAAAGATTACCTTTAACGAACATACTGATAAGAGGTAAATAACGCCAGTATGAACCCAAAGAACAGCCTCCGTTGCTTCTTGTAGGGCCATCAAACCCGTAACTGTGTATAGTGGAAAGCAAGCAACAGTGTACTCAAAGAAGAAAACTATGCAGGTTTTTTAAAAGTGAAACCCAACTATGCTACATGCTCTTCAAATGTAATGTGTCTTAGATATAGCGAATTGGGAGGCAAAGGAAGTTGTTTAAATTCACAAACTAACAACTATGCTGTTATTTACCAATACCAACCTACTCTTTAATTTCCTTAAAAATATGTATGGCGACATTATAATTTAGGGATATGTAATAACATCATGAAGGAATGATGATTGTTTAATGGAGTGCTCCTGTTCTTGTAGCACATAGTACGTAAGGTATTATAGGAACATGCAGAAGGATCATTACATCTAAAGTCTCCGGAGGTGGCCAACCATTCCATTAAGGATTACCACCTGAACAGTTGAATATAGACGTGACTGAAAGGATCCATTAGCTTTCAAAATACATCATCTCTTCAAGATGGGTAAAAAGAGGGCTCATTCTTTGGGTGATCACATTGTTTGCTACATACATCAGATGATGAATTTGTTTGCACTGGCTGTGGATAAAAAACAGTATCAAAATGGCTGTCCAACCATATATTCCATCTTTTTGAAGCTTTTAATAGTCACTACCATAACTTACAAGACTACCACTTTTTTAAAATCCTGTACATTCTAGTAGATGTGATACCTCAGTCCCATGAATTTCACATATTGCAAGGAGGATTCCACAATGTATTTATATAGTCTCTCTTTTAAACGCCACACATGATATAAACTAGACATCACTCAGTGTGTTTATCAAACTAATAAATTGGGTTCACCAAGACTTGTTAAACTCATATTTATTCTTAGGGTAAAAAAAAAATCTAAAAGAAAAATAAATATCCTCAAGATTTTTATTGTCCTAAAATGATGAAACAAAAAAAAAACCATGAAAAAAAAACATATTCATATAAAAGCAAGGGATAACTTTCAAAACTGCACAAGTACACCTTACAACTACTCAGGTGTGTAATACACAGAGACTTCAATTGTTATGTGTTGCTTGAATATCAGACCAAAGAACAAATCTAAAACGTTGAGTTCACATTAACTCTACAGCAAGGCTACTAAATAATACAAATACAGTTTGATATTTACAATATTGTTTCAATGCATATGGAAAGAAATGCTTCTAGTCTTTATCAAATACAGGTGTAATTCAGACATGTCCAATGAGATATAAGCTATGCAGCATATTCTATCAGAACCTATACAATATGTTTTTTGTATATGCTAGGTACTAGTTAGTAGTCATACACAGAGAGTGCTCAAACTAACAGAGAGGACAAAAGTAATGAGAGCATGTTCGCAACTGAATGGAAGCCTCTTTTAAATACATTCTATAAAGTTCTACACTTTTCTTGTAAAAGCTTTCTGCACAGCATTCCTAAGAATTCCTGTTACAACCAATGGGTAGAAGCAAGACTGTCTGATAGCTCATAACCACTTTATTGTCTTGAGAGGTATCCTGCTCTAGTTGCAAATCCTGCAGGTTCATTCAAAAAGACTTATTAAATTGTATTATATATTTTACATGATCAAATGCATTATCTTGGTTTGTCCCTTTAAGAGATGAAATACAGACTGTTGTTTTAATGCTAGCAGCTGCATGGCATAGTCTTAAAAGTCTTTTAACACATACTTTTTTAAATTTGTGTCTTTGACATTGTTCATTGTTATTTTTTTTTTTTTTACTTTCACTTTGGATGTCAATGTATAGGGGACACCCAACACATTAAACAGTAAATCATGTTTGTATTAAATTAATATATGCCTTGGAGTAATGCGCCTACTGTGCCTCTTCAGATGTTAAATTAGAGGAGACCCTAAATATCCTCTAAAAAAAAAAATATTTTCTTCTCCTCATTTGCATTTACCATTGTACTTCAACTATTTTGAATGCCCATTAGTCTTAATCAAGACAGGAAATTACAGAACCTTCCATGGGTACCCTTTGAGCTCAAATTTAATCTTATCATTCATTAAAACTTACATAACTTCACATCAATATATAATATTGATATATGATATGGAACTATTTATTTAATCCAAGCACACTCATCACTATAACTAGCACTGAAGACAATCATTGACCTTCGTTCTCCTTGTCATTCCTATTGTAATGATACAGTTCAAAAGGAAATTATGTATATTTTAATTATTTATATTTATTGGAACTAAATCAAAAGCTCTATCATCTATTGTAGAAAGATCTAGCCTGTAATTCCTTTCTATGGTTATTGTAGATTATTTCTACAATTCATGATTATTCTTAAATAGATAACCACTAGTCACCTCTAAAACAGTATTATTTTGTAACTGGATCATGAAATCTATTTATAAAATATAACATCAAAAATCCAAAAGCATCAACACTAAAATGTTACTCTCACTTAAACAAGACGAGTAATTATCATTCAATTCATTTGCAAACTTCTCTAGTCTTTTCTCAGATACATTCCAAATAATTTAAACTTCATCTCTTATTGTTTATAAAAGGCAATATCAACGTTACATGTTCTATGTGTGTGTTTTTGTTTCATTTGTTTTTGTCCTAGTTTTGGGTAATTGGTGAGTTGTGTGACTTCCATAACTTCAACTGATCATAAGAACAAACCATCCAACAAATTAAACAAAGTAGGAACAAATTAAGATGATTTGTTTGGGGAGGGGCAAATAAGTAGCTTAGTGTGCCCAGTAATGTGGGATGTATTTACTGTCCAATCAAGAGGTGGGAAATAGACTTGATTGATGGTTAGGGGACAGCCAGAAAATATTGATTGTATTTACAGATCTACTGAGTAGTGCCCAGTAGAGGGAGACAAGGAAAAAAAGTCAAATGTCTATATATTTCCAAGCAGGTCCAGACCGGGTAAGTACATAGGACAGCTTGGGTGCTCTATGCCGGGTCCCTGAGGACGGCATAAAATGCCCACCGTCCTTAAGGGGTAAATTGAACAAAGTCTGAGACCGGTGAGGTGGTGAAGTTACTGCTGTGTCTAGCCAATGCAAATGCCACTTACACCAACTCTGAATGAGAGATTGATCCTAGTGTGAGCCGGGTTATGTTACTGCTGTGCCTTAACATTGCCAGTGCCTAGTCAACAACTTAGTTTGACTGATTTAGAGTGTGGTGGGCTTTTTGTTTTTAACTGTTTTGTAGATAGAAAATCCTTTTTATTTCGGAGTGTGTTCAGTCCTGTGTGCTGCAGCAACAATATTTTTACAGATGGGATACAGCATCCTTAAAATAACTGTTTTAAACATAATTGTTTCTTGACCTGATTGTTGTGCAAGCACTGTGCAGTACACTGTGTTGTGTGCCGTGTAATGTTTCTTAAAGTGAAACATCATAAAGTGAAACATAATAACGTTACAGTAGTAGTAAATCCACCAAGCAGCAACCCATTTTTAACACATCTATTGCAGTTTAATAAAGTTGTGATAGTTTACATAACATACAATTATATTATAATAACAACAAACTCATCAAGTTGATGTCATAACAAAAAAAAATATTTGAGGGAGGGTAGGATTCATATTCACCAAACCCCCGTCAGCACCTGTGCCTCTCAGTATCTTAACGCTTCTTCCTCAGCCATGTTTACTGTTGGTACCACCACCAGAAGTACCACCATTATAACTAGTTCAACCTCAGGATAGTGGGACAACTTCATTATGTCTGATTCAGTATTAACAAGGAAAATGCTTATTTCTCTGCCTTTTTATGCTGCAACAGTAAAGTCAGCTAGGCTTACAAATATTAGTAGTGTGTTTCAAAATAATGCAGCACTTCCCCAAGTACAAGCTGACAAACCTTTAGCAGCAGCAGGACTAGTACAACTAACACGAGTTGTTCTAGACACTCCAAAAAGTTTACTGCACAGGCGAACCTTGCCTGCAGTGTGGCAGGTTTCTTCTTTTGTTTCAACTGTTGGTTGAAAGAAAATAATTTTTCAATTTTTTGAGTGTGTTCAGTCTGCCCAGGCAGGTTATGCCATCCTTGAAAACCTTTAAAACCTATTATTTTTCTTTAACTGTGTGCTGTGCAAGTGTGTGATAACTATGCAGTTCACAGTGTGCTGTTTGTGTGATGCAGCATTTAAAGTTAATCACAATAACATTACAGTAGTAGTAAATCTACCAAGCAGCAACCCATTTTTCAACACAAATAAAACACAAATAAAAACGAGGATCGTGCCATTAGTCGACAGAGGCAGGTTGGACAGAAACAATTGGTCCCTCACCATCCCAGGGATGTCCAGCATTGCTTCCTCTTTTTGACGGCACACTGATAGCATCTTAATGTGCTTCGATATGATTGTGGCAGTGGAGAAGGTCCAACCTTGCTGGAAACCATACTTCATAAATCTTGGAAGATTGGCAGGCACTTCCACTGTAGTGTAAAGTCTTTCTTGAGGCAGGAGCAAGAGAAAACAGTGCTTCCCATATGCAGGATGGTAGCACATGGAGAAAATAAAATTTAGAAATTCTGTATTTGCTGATAGGGCACTGTCCTTTTCCACACTGTAGGATGGTCACTCATGCAACATACTAAAGATTTTCTTCTCGGGATGCAAAAATAATAAGGCTCCAACACTGAGTGAAGAAAGGTGCTATTTGGGTCTATTAAGCCAGTGTTTCCCAACCCAGTCCTCAAGGCACACCTACCAGTCCAGGATTTAAGGATTACCCAGTTTTGTCTAAGGTGTTTTTTCTTTTTTTTCTAAAAACACCTTAGACAAAACTGGGTAATCCTTAAATCCTGGACTGGTAGGTGTGCCTTGAGGACTGGGTTGGGAAACACTGTATTAAGCCATCAAACAAAGTAGACAATGTTTCAATACACTGTGTGTCTTTTTCAAGCTATGAACAAGACACACCCTGTTTTGAAACATTGCCTACTTTTTGATGGCTGAAGGAACCCAAACTCACCGAGTGCTGTAGTCTTATTATTTTTTATATTGATTACTTTGCATCTCCTTGATTACTTTGCATCTCCAGAAGCAGAGATTTGAAAGTTTCAAAATTTGGACTTCTGATAGTGCCACCTTCTACTTATTCATGTCTTCTTCTCAGGGTGGTCGCGATGAGATGGTCATTATTTGCCCATTCACTTTTTCCTACCATTTTTTTTTTGAAGAAATCCCCTTTTTTCATCTTAAAATGGCTCCTGTTGTTGCTGTTCACCTTTTTCTAAATAAAAGCTTTGAAAAGGAAAAACAATCAATCATTATAATACTTACAGGGTTATTCACTGAATTGAGAATTCAAAGTGAATTAGAAATTTAAGGTCAGAATAACAGACCTTAAATTTGGCTACATTACCTTAGATTTTTAAATTCACTTTGACTTTATCTTGAATTCTTACTTTAGTAAATAATCCTGTAAATTTTCTCCATTTATATTCGATTATTTTTAATATAGATGTAATAATATAATTTTGATAATTTTGAACTGGCATTGCAAAAATGCCTGATATTACATTACCATTTTTGTATTGCAGTATCCTAATGAGTACCGTTACAAACCCTTTTGGCTTAGCCTAAATTTTTTCCCAAAACATTCTCTTGAACATAATCTGTATGAAATGTAAAGCCATGTAAGCCAAATATAAGATGATTTTTCAGACAATCCATGCTAAAATTATAATTGTTTTTGTGTGAGTGTGGACAAATCGATATGTATTGCTATATGACACAATGGAAATTATGTTACACAGATGTCTCTCCTCTCTGGAAATAGAAGTATGAGCTGTTATTTATTTGTTTACAAAATAGTATTTTTCATCACATGAATGGATTTTTGATGGATTTACAGTTAGTTTCACTACTATGTAATTATTGGGGTGAAGAGTACTGTGGAGGTAAGCATTAGATCTGTGTAGTGCAGAAAAATTTGGTTCATCCAAAATGAAAATTGGTTTGGTCGAATGGAATTTCCTCCATGTGGCAATTTGGTTCGGATTAATTTCTTATGCAATCATTTAGGAAAAAACTATTTGGACAAACCACAATAGCACTGCAATATAAAAAAAATCAGCTCCTTCTCCATTCCCTCACCCTTTTCCTAGTGCCAAAGACAGAACTCTGAATCACGAAACAAAGAAAGCTTCTCATCCGTTGTCTGTTTCATACCCTTTGTTATTCACCCATATGGTGATTTGGAGCCGTGGATTTTGAAAAAATAGTTTATCGCCCAAATTTCAAGCAACTCACGATTTTGTTGAAACTGAATGCACAAGTCTAGAAAGTGTGAACCACACTTCCACATGCCGGAAACTTCAGCTAGTATTGTCCCAATCCTAGATATTCCTTCTATGCTTTCACGCATGCAGATGTTCCTTTACTGTCTCACAGGCACAGGACCACTAAAGTTATAATGACTTACACTGTATGCCAAACTTTGTCTTTTTGATGGTTTGTTTGTTTTCAAAATTTAGAGCCTGTAGCTAATTTCAATTTATCAGAAGTAGCATTTTCCTCAAGTTGACCTCAAGGTCATATTGTGCAGGTTGCAAGAGACAATGCATGTCATGTTACTCCCTATCTATAGATAAATAAGAAGACTTTCTATATTGCCAAAGAATCTCAGAACATTCTTTCACCAGGAAACCATTTAAGACTTTTATTCCATCAAGGAGAGAATAAGAATGTATCTCAAATGACCTCATTCAAGCCTATCCAAATAATGTGCAACATGCATATCAGTACACATCTGTTTATCCCATAGTTAGTAAGCAGTGAGAAAAAAAAAACATTCACTGGTCGTTCTATAGGATCCGTTAATAAGATATACGACAAATGACCAATGGATTAGTGTCAACCAACTTTGAAGTTCGTGAGATGGTCATTGCATTATTTTATTTCCCAAGGACCCTTACTAGTTTGTGAGGTTTAAGCAGGTAAAAGGAAATACATATTAAGCCATGTGAGACTAAAAGAGTCTTCCTCTCCAATGCAGAATGAATACCTACATAACTCTTCATATCTACACAGGTTCCGTCTAGACATCCCATTCATTTATCATCTAGCTGTACAATTTTATTTGTGAGCAATACATAATTCATTCAATTATTCTTGAAAAAAATAACATAATAATGGCCACGTAAAGTTCTGTATTCCAACTTTATTCACTTATCTAAAATTCAGTAGTAATTTTAAATTAATGTTCTACTTGTTTTGAATATTTACATACGAGGAAGCATATGGGAGTCCTGCATATTTTGAAATTTGATTTGTCCAAACCAAAAGTAGACGATCCATGCTCTAAAATTAACATAGATATCTAAGAAAGATTAAACCTGATGACAGCTTTTCTAAACCTCACCAACCATGTAACTAGATACAAAATACACACTTGGAAGCTTATTCAATATGTTATAAACTATTCATTTAGCAAAGCCTACACCTTCCAGACAAATGTCTATTCATTTTGATGTCAAATGTGGTTACTATAAATTTATTATTAAATAAGGGGAAATGTCTTCAGTCGAGATTTATACCATATCCATCAAAATCTATAACATTTCACGAACTAAACACATTACCTTTACAAACAAGGATGAGATATATTGCAGATTATGATGATGATGATGACGCTCATGTCTTTGAATTATTAATGTTCTACACTATGTATGTTTGTGGTTAGACTTGAACAGATGTTTTTTATTTAGAATTTTTTATTTGTTTACTTTAATTGTATGTTGTGATGGGTCAAAAATATGAAGGTGGAGAGTTTTATTTTGAGAATAACGTATTCCAACAAATGTTGGAATACGTTCCACCAATTAATTGTGTTTTCAAAAAGCATAACCTTCTAAATACTCTTTTCTGCCACATGACAGAGCAATTTGTGTGTCTTTGTTTGCAGTTACAGAGTATTTTCTGTTAATTTGTGTGGTCTGCTGTCGCTGTGTTTCTAATACCTAAGCATATTGATGTGAGTCAAAGTGAATTTTCAGTAAGCTTGTCATTCTGGCTTGTCAAGAAAATTCTTAGGCTCAATGTAGCATATAATAGAACTCAACAGAATCGAGTATATGAAAGCAGTTTGTAGGCTTTGTTTTTTGAATCCATATTCATTATAGGAGAAATTGTAGCCACAGATATCTGTAAATCTGCCAACCATAAATGTGTAAATGTTCTTATGTGCCAAGAAGTATACAGAACAAATCATCTTTAAGCTAACTTCTTTCTTTTTTGTTTATTTTAATTTAAATTTGATTCAAATCATAATTAATGAATGCATGCATTGCCCTTCTTCTTTTAATCAAAAAACGTCTATAATACATTGCTATATATTTGTTGTTCTGGGTGGTTTGGAGTAAAAAAAAACCTCATTGCTATTGAAAGGATTAATCTTCAGAAATAAATTGTAAATAAGCAGTAGAATCACTCACTAGGAATCTTTCTGCCACACCAGGATTATCACATGAAATATGTTGAAGGTCTATGTAATTGTATTCTGTAATGCAAATCTCGATCCCCTGCTGTATCAAACATGTAAATTCACTTGGCTAAAGAGGGAGAATATACACCCTTTAAACACCATCCGCCCATAACAAAACACATTTTCTGTGTTCTCAATTTTATCTTTTGTACAACGGGTAAACTACTGTGAAATATAGTTCCATATTTAACTTTACCCTTATTTAAGCCTTTGATTTTTTTGGTAGGTTAGTTAATTCAAATAAAATATGTGAAGTTGAGCACTTTTAAGAAAAAGCATAGGAGAACCTAATTTAACCTAGAGTGTGTCTTTTATTCTTCTGTTATTCATTTGAAGTGCCCTATCAGCTTGAACTGACCAACTTCAGTCATTTTTGCCCTTTTATTTTTTTCTCTAATGTAAACTGAAAATTCCCTGCTGTTCGTGATATTTTAGTGTTTAGCATCATTTAATGAGCAGGTATCATTAAACTTAAAAGGTCCTTCTCTCTGTACATCTCTGATTAGCCTGTGAAGGAACCAAAGACTTTGTCTAATTTATCATTGCTTCCTTGTTATATTCTAATGTTAGACAATTTTTGTATTCTGCATTCGAAGAAAGCAAAAAGAAAAAAATGTGATTATTCTTCTACATCTTGAAAATAAAAGTCTTTAGGTAAATACATGATAGAAACAACCAATTTCCTTAAAGATACCTTTCAAGTGTTGCTATTCAGAATACAATGTGTTTTAGTTCCACTTTAGACCAGTTATTGCTTTTTGCCTGTAAATATTCATGGTAACCTCTGACAGAACCTCCAGTCGCCTCGCTGTGTTTCTCAGTTGACATGATTAAATATATTTAAAGTTTTAGAATAATCAAATAATTGTAATGCGACTGTAGTGCACAACAAATCAAGCTACTTGTTTCTTGAAGTTGGAAGTATATAAATAATTAACTATATAGGGTTCTCAACAAAGTACGGCATGTCCAAAACGCAATGATCAGAACGCCATTATTACTTGCATTTGATGATGCTCTGTGCTGGACATTTCAGCTATTTGTTTTGTGGTTTAATGTCCCATGGGGTGGATAAAGGAGATCAGCTGACTATGACTCATCCATAGGAGAGAGCCATTTTCTTTCATATTATTTCATTGTTCCCACTGGGAGGGACTGACTATCCTAGAGACATATTTCAAGCTCTGACAATTTTTATTTGTACTGGATTAACATACTGGGCATATGCGAGTACCTGTGAGCATGCTTCCACTTTACACTAATAGATTATGCTATTTCTAATTTACTGCTACATATAAGACTAATTTGTATGCAAAGTAAATGTGTGATGACTCCGCCACTGAAACATCAGTTCAGCTATTAACAATGTCAGGGTGCACATAAGTTGCGGTGGACAATGTTTGATATTGTGGTGTCAGATCTCTGCTCACCCTCTGACTTACCTCATACTCCCCCACTGCATCTCATTCTCTTTTTGCGGGGGGATCCATGCTAGCGTGCATTAGCCCGCTTGTTTCTGCAGTTTAATGGTTAGCATCCTTGTGTGTCAGGAGTTCCATTGACTGGGTACCAACCAGTGTGGCATTCACCACCACAACCACCTAGTATATAGGCTATGTCTATGCCATATTCATATTGGTACATCACTTTGGTTTACCTTTTATAGCTCATTACTGCATTAAGGGTTCCTTCCACTAAACCTGACAAGTGCTTATTGAGACCCTCAGCATCTTGAAACACATCAACAAGCTTAAAAAGTTTTAAGAACTTCTGGAAATGTTAGCTATGATTCTCACTATCATAAGAACTATAATGGTAAAGAGGCAAGTGCAACATGACTTGTGGGCCTAACTAAATAAATGAACAGTTCAATAAATGAAGGCTGCACTTTCTTTCCTTGACCCCAAGTGGCTCCTAAGCATACTTACTGTTTAGAAGGCATTGATTTATATCCTGTCCATCCTGTATCAGTCTCACAGTTCTCACTGACACAATGGTTATCTTTGCTTCCACAATGTCCAGTGCTTAAGACCCTTTTGGCCCAATTATCTTATGTCCATCACCTGATCCCTATTACTTTAGTCAAGAGAACTTTGGAAAGTGTACATTGTATTTCTGGACATTCAAATGGAAAGGCTGACCAGCACATCTGACAAGGCTCAGGTCAGGATGGTGGATGTCTAGTAATTAATCCACTAGATGGGTAGCATTTACCAAAGCCTATTCTAATGTTTACCTCAATAGTTTTCTGTTCTCTTCATTCTGGTGCAGTACATCACAATGTCACTACCTTTCTGTGGTGCTGTTGTATGCTGCTGCACCCAGACTAAAAAAGATCTGACTGTGTCCCTTGATGGCCCTACCTTGTAATTATCTCCATTTAGTTTAAAATTGCCCCTTCTTGTTTGCCAGTTCATTCATTTTCTTTCAGGTCACTCCCTGTGCCCTGTCTGCCTAAGCCCTTGATTATGGTGTCATTTCCTGGAGACTTAGCTCAGTGGTACTATGTCCTATGGCACTTGAGCAACTATGTTACCCTCATGGTCCAGAGCTTGCTGCTATCCTGTGTCACCCTCAGTGTCCCAGAGCAGGCTGCTATCGTGTAATACCTTTAGTGTTCCAGATTCAGCTGCTATACTGTGTCACCAAAATAAAAGAAAGAGGTTTAGGGTGTGAGATAAGTCACCTCCAAACCTCAAAAGGGTTACAGGGAGTAGTAGGGGCTTGACCCCGGGCAGACAAAAATAGACAGAAGAAAAGAAAATGGGAAAAAGGAGATCCGCCCACTAAAAGTGGGTGGAGTCCATTCCCATTTACTGACTACTCCCTTTAAGTAGAAAGTCACATAAATATGGTAATAAACCTTTATTCAAAATTATTAGAGTAATAGTAATTGGTAACAAATTTACCATAAAAAAAATAATAAAATAAAACATAAATGTTAATAGTAAATACACCCTAAAAGTGTTTAAAGTGAAAATGAAAAACCACCTATTAAAAACCTGGGATTGCTCCTATATAGACACCCAAACATGCATAGGGGAGCCAAAATGGATGAGTATGGAGAGACCTTAGAAAAAGGATCAAATGAACAGCATCCACATCTCCTAGATAGGGTGAAACAAACGGTCTAATCAGGCTCTAGCAAAAAATAATAATAAAGAGTGGATACCTGCTGCAATAGCAGCAGTTAAAGTGTGGAAAAATGGTATATGCAGTAGTTACTTAGCGTGGACGTTCATGAAAGTACAAACAGGCCTTGCTGGGGGTCTGTTAAATTACCCCTCCATATAGTGAATAACACTAGGGGAAAGAGAAAAGGCCTCCCAGCAGAGATTTAGAGGATACAAAGTAACGTGCCTGTATATATACGCCCTGAACTAACTGTCTAACCCACAGCCAACTCAACTGCTGCTTCGAGGCAGCCTAATGGTATCCCTCAAAATTGTATAATAGAACCGGCAAATAGCAGCAGTTAGAGTGTGGGAAAAAGGTATATGCAGTAGTTGCTTAGTATGGACGTACAGGAAAGTTCAAAACAGACTTACTGGGGGTCTGTTAGATTACCCCTCCATGTAGTGAACAGCAATAGGAGAAAAAGAAAAAGCCTCCCAGCAGTGATTTAGAGGATACAAAGTGACGTGCCTGTATATGCGCCCTAAACTAACTGTCTAACCCACAGCCAACTCAACTGCTGCTTCGAGGCAGCCTAATGGTATCCCTCAAGATTGCATACTAGAACCGGCATAGGCATCGTGGGAGCCCAGGTAAGTAAAATAACAAATCGATCAGAGTAACTGCATCGGCAAAAGCAAGCCCGACGCGCGTTTCAGCGTTTCTGAACGCCTTTCTCAAGAGCTAACCAGTGAGTGATCACGGACCTGTTAATAAAGGGGTCCAGATGCTCCTCCCCTTAATACTCCTCCAATCCGTACTCTCTAAAAGTTAGGGGTTGGTCCAAGCAAAGTTCAACGCCCTCTACCTCTCCGGTCCAATCTTAGAGGGACAGGGGGGCGTGTTAGAAGGTAGGGGCATCATTACTAAACGAATGCAAAGCCCCTCCATCTGTGTATCGAGATGAAAGGGAACAAGTACCGGTGACATATAATGTAGGGATACAAAGTAGGTACAAAGTGTCCATATTATGTATAACATATAAATAACTCAGTACATAGACACAAATCTACCGTGATCGAGGAGGCTAGAAGGTCTGTTTGATCATATCCGAGCGAGGATGTGATCGCTCCGCTATAGGGGGCAAAGTATCCCACCGGCAGCATGGCCCGGATACAGAGCGTCTCCCAATGCAGAGGATCCATCCACTGTGCATCAGAGTCATCATCCACACTGTGGCAACAGTAAATGCAAATCTTTATCACAATAATAGAGATGCCAGAACAGTGTATGGATCCCCTATTAGGCATCTCCATCTAGAAATATTCCCTAATTAATTAACCATAGGGGTACGTTCCCTATATTGATCCCTCATTAAAGAATGATAACATGATGGTCCTGCATTCAAAATGCTGGTGTTCAAAGATTACTATTACCATAAAATGTATACACACAATGATCACTACTAATAAAGACACTAAATAGTGATTGCCGGTGAATTAAAAATAACAGGAAAGAAAAAAACACACTATATACAAGAAGCAAAAAAGGAGAACATCAGTTTTTAACTGATGCCTTATAGATCAAATAAATGGGGAAAAAGAAAATCCCTCATTCAGACCTTTTGGGTTCAAGGTGTTGAGTTTATGGATCCACCTACACTCTTTTTGACGTAGGATTTTGTCATAGTCGCCTCGTCTTTGTTCGCGTTTTACTAGTTCTAAGCCGCAAAACCGTATATCTTTAGAGGACCCACCATGACTTTCCTTTAGATGTCTGGAGATTGGGGTATCTAAACGATTTTTTGGGGACCTAACATGTTCCTTGATGCGTTCTTTAAAAGCCCGGAAAGTTTTACCCACATACATCATTTTGCAACTGCAGGTGAGGAGGTATACTACCCCCATTGAATTGCAATTGAAAAAATGAGATATCTGGAAGGTTTGTTTGCCTTCACTGTCACTTATGCTCTGGGAATCTCTGAGGATATATCTACAGGCCACACATCTGCCGCAGGCATATGAGCCTGTCGGGACCTTACGTCCCAATAATGTAGGATTTGAATTTTGTTTAATCGTAAAGTGGCTGGGGACTAAGATGTCCCTAAGGTTCTTGCCTCTCCGGGCCGTTATAGTGGCTTGAGGGCTCAATACATCTTTGAGATGGGTATACTGTGTCACCCTTCATTTTCAAAAGCAAGCTGCTATGCTGAGCAAACCCTTAGTGTTCCAGATATCTGTGTTACCATTATTATTCCAGAGAAAGCTATCTTCCTGTGCAACCTATTCCTATGCTACCTAACCTTCTCCCTGTATCCTAGAGTCCCCACTCTAGGATTTGTTTGTGTTCTTGCCTCTAATATGCTTGTTTTCCTTGAAACGTTGTCTGTAATCTGTTTTTTTTAAATGTTGGGTTTCTTCTAATGGTGGAAGCTGTTGTGGTCAGAATTATTTGACAAAACCTTTATAGCCTACCTATTTGTTGTTTTGCTTGGATGGTAATTTTTGTGGGTTCAGTAAACATACAATTCTGTCAGACATTTTTGTCTTTGATTAGTCATTGACACCATGCTGAGATTGAGTTAATGATACGTGCTTCTATTCAATGCTCAGGTTGTTTATTTAAGGTACTTCTCATAAATGAGTGAATAGAATGATACACTCTGCATAGGGATGTATAATGATGTTACACCACATACCAGTTTCAACAATTACCCTCTGTAAAACACCAAATTGTTATAAAGTGTCACAAGCTTCCTGTGCATTCTCTAGAGTGAATTATTGGATTACCTTCTGGGAAAAGAAATGTGTAATCTTTTTATGAAGTTTACCAGGATTATTTATTGAAGTTCCAATGGACCCGTACCGAATATGGCAAAACCATATGGCTGCTTTTGGCGCCATTCGGACTGCAAAATCCAGACACTGTTAAAGGTACACTATAGTCAGTACAGCTTAATGTAATTGTTCTGGTGCCTATAGTCAGTCCCTGAAGGCCGTGTTTACATAACAGCCTAGTGACACCTCCAGTGGTCCCTCCTCAGATGGCTTTTAGAGGTGCTTCCTGGAGCAGCGCTGCACAGTTTACAGCACTGGCATTCAGTGTCTCCACCCTCTGCAGATTCAATTCATCTCTATGAGGAGATTCTGATTGGCCAGGGAAATGTTTGGTTCTGCCTTCCCTGGCTCACCTTCTTGGCTGACATAATCAGAATTGAACATCTCTGCCAATCCAATACTTTCTATCTTCTGATGATGTCAGCCAAGAATACGGATTAGGGGCAGAGTCAGCACCAGCAGAGGGGAATAAAGGTAAGATTTTACTATATTTAAGAGAGCAAGGGAGCCAGGGGGCTAGATGGTATTTTTAACACTATGGGGTCAGGAATACATGTTTGTGTTGCTGATCATATAGTATTCCTTTAATAAAAATTTTATAAATGTCCAGATTTTGTAAACCAGGCTCCAAAATGGCCTCAATTTAGTTCAGGTTTCATCTAAACACCACTGGGCAGCTTAAACTCCAGACTGAATAAATTAAATTGAGGCTTGGAGGATCAACTTCGGCCCTGATTTAAAAATAATCTGAACTGTATGCCTACAGCCAGCAGCCAAATAGTTGAAACCCATCAGCAGTGCAAGAGTTAATTATGTGAGGGCCAGCCAGTGCTTGTTAACCAGCCGCTATATAAAACAATTAAATAAATAATATACAAATAAATCCTGTTGGGGTCAATATGATCCTCATATTACTTTTTCCTCCATATGTCTGGAGGTGTGACTAGGACTTTATAAACAAAGGGATGTAACTGCTAAATGGAAGATAATTGAGCAGACTGCACGAAGAAGAGCTACACCAAAACCACCCCATTTAGCTAAATTAGTTTTGGTGCTTATAGAGTTTCTTTAAGGAAACTATTAACAATCACAATTATTTTACTAACCTGATTGCTTGTTTGTTTGTTTGTTTGTTTTTTTGGGGGGGGCTTGGATTTAATATTTTCAATTAGTCATTGTTTCAAAAGTACGAAATTTAAAAATGCATGACACTATCTCCAGGTAAATGCTGATATTGACAGCTCCAATACCAGTAATGTCAGTGCTTACTGAAGGGCATTACTAAAAGATTGGTGGAAGAGAAACCAAATGTTGAGTATGAGCATGAGTCATGTTGTGTGTGTGCTCTCCGGTTTAACCCCTTAAGGACCAAACTTCTGGAATAAAAGGGAATCATGACGTGTCAGACATGTCATGTGTCCTTAAGGGGTTAAAGGCTTATTCAAACCAAAGAAAAGCCACAGATGGGGAATCGTGACACCGTGTGATTGCTGTCGCCATCATGACACCCTACATGCACAGAATTGACATTTAGCTGTCCCAGCAGCAGACAGATTCAATTATGTGTGAAGCGCTGAAAATACAGACCTAAAGTACCAAGACCACATCAAATCACTGAAGTGGTCATGGTGCTTTAAAGGGATGCATGGAAGGAATAAACATGGAGGCATATAATGAGAATATACTCACCCCCTATCATCAGACATGTCCCACCTTCTATCACCCTCCTGCTACATGCCCAAATGATTAATTCATTGTTAAGGGCTGCAAGTGTCCCTTTCATATACAAAATGAGAGGAAGGCTTGAAGTTAAATGCATCAACCACCACTTCAAAGAAAGTTACCCTTGTATCACTATATCATATAATGATTAATTAGTCCCAAGCATACCTATCACACACAGAGATTATGAGTGATAGAGAAGTTTGGGGGTAAATCCACAAGAATTCCAAACCCCCTTATTTTTAACCCCTTTGTCAATGCGTTATTCTGCACCCCTCATTCACAATGTGAATGATAAAGAGGCTTAGATGTGAATCTAAACTCTTTCCCCATTCTCCTAAATGCCACAACATCCTTTCTTACATATAAATTAACCTTTTTATCATTGTATTATACAACAATTAAGGATATGGAGATGCTTCATGTAACAGAGTTCCCTGTACCCCGGCTGGGTACCTCTGCACACACAGTCCTGGGAGCTCTAGTCCTTACAAAGATATTCACCGCAGAATTCTCCATGAGCTGGAACTAGGTGCTGAGCAGTGATTGTAGCCCTTCCCCTCCCAGTAACTAGACGACACATAGTTCTGGGAGTACAACTGGTTTAATGCATCCAAACATAGCCTTTTTATACACAGACCCTATCAGGAATCTCTACAAGCTCCTCCCATGAATCTCTGGGCGTGGGAGATAATTGCGTTAAGACCGGTAAGCTAATTATCTCCCAGGAACAGAGAGGCAAACATAAAAAATATAAAACATAATAATACCCCAAAACATAATAAAAACATAAAATAACCCACAAATAATATATCTTTAAATAGCCCTGATCTGAGCGCCAAAGTTCTTCAAATAGCGCTCAGATCCATGCAGTGTAGGGGAAACGCCAACGTGTTTTGACCGGCTGCACACGTGGTCCTATACCCAAACCAATAACCAAGTTGTCCGGGAGCCGCACAGTCACCTCATGCTGAAAACAGTTCCATTGCATTCGTGGCTAAGTCCCATTGAGGTGACCGGGAGCCCATGAAGTCCTCATGACGAATTTAGTTCCATAGCGGTCGCAGCTAAGTACCACTGGGATTATTAGTGGGTTTGCTTCATGCGAACGGCCGTAAGAGAGACAGCGTTTGGTTCTATTAACGTGAAGGGAAAGTGCCGAACCAGGGGCACTGAGGGAAAGCTACTAGTGGCGGCTGGGTAGGGTAACTCACAAATGGTGTCCCAGATCTGGACCATAGTTGGTGGGCTGGAGGCCAGCTTCTACACTCCTCCAGGAGTCTGTAGGAAGGAGCATTTGTCACACTTGATGTCATGTCTCTATATAAAAAATACAATTGTGGGTGTGGAGCGATCAGCAGACATGTTTTGAAGAGCTACCTGAAGGCAACACATACTATTAGTTAAAAGACACCCTTTTCCTGGTTATTTATGAGTTATCATTCTTGCTGAATTTATAAAACATCATGTAGAGAAAGACCAGAAAGCAGAAACACAAGGTAAAAGTTCCCAGGATATCTGTTTTCAGGAGGCCTCAATCTAAAAGGGTTTCATTATATTGTCTATGCTCCTCGTCCTTGGAGGGGATATGGAGATGAGCGGGTCAGACCTCCAACACATCTGGTTTGAATGACGCTACCAATGACCATGCTGTTCCTTCCA
Organism: Pelobates fuscus; assembly: GCF_036172605.1. Classification (NCBI taxonomy): domain Eukaryota; kingdom Metazoa; phylum Chordata; class Amphibia; order Anura; family Pelobatidae; genus Pelobates; species Pelobates fuscus. The sequence goes on along the minus strand of NC_086319.1, from coordinate 32,201,400 downwards.
CCAGAGGGAACATATAGGATCTCTTACGCTATATTCACAATTTAATTTCTGCAGATGTAGATACCTTGAATGAGTACATTTAAACTCTAGCTGGACACTTCAATGTCACATTTATGCAAAAACACCCTTTTATTGGTGGTAAATTCCAGGATGCAGGAATATATTATTATTGGGGCAGTCTTTGTGCGTTAAGTATTATTATTTAAAGCACATGTTAGCCATACAGCAATAGAAGGTGCTAAGGGCAATGCTCAAGCAAACTTAAATTCTAAGAGGTCAGGGTAAGATGTATTTCATGTAATATAAATGTAGGTTGCTAGAAGATTTTGCAATGAAGGCTTAGTTTATTAGATGATACAGATATAAGAGGTGTGGGGAGGGAAAGTTGTTAACATTGTAATTTTTATACCTTCTTGAAGTGAGTATACAGTTTTTTAAGGAATGGAAACTGGCTGAGAGTCTAACGGAGCATGGAAGGTAGCACCAAATAAGCAGTGCAGCCCTCTTGAAGTCCAGAGTCAGAAAGTCCTGGATGTGACTAGGGATGTCGCGAACACAAAATTTTCGGTTCGCGAACGGCGAACGCAAACTTCCGCAAATGTTCGCGAACCGGCGAACCAGGCGAACCGCCATAGACTTCAATGGGCAGGCGAATTTGAAAACCCACAGGGACTCTTTCTGGCCACAATAGTGATGGAAAAGTTGTTTCAAGGGGACTAACACCTGGACTGTGGCATCCCGGAGGGGGATCCATGGCAAAACTCCCATGGAAAATTACACAGTTGATGCAGAGTCTGGTTTTAATCCATAAAGGGCATAAATCACCTAACATTCCTAAATCGCAACGGATATTGATTGACACCAGACATATGACATATTGACACCTTGACATATGGATTGACACCTGTCTTCAGAAACCCTGATACACACTGACACAGAGCAGAATAGGGACTGTTCCCACACATAGGGTCACTTGGCAGATATGGATTGACACCTATCCTAAGGATCCCTGATACACACTGACACAGAGCAGAATAGGGACTGTTCCCCCTACATAGGGTCACTTTGCAGATATGGATTGACACCTATCCTAAGGATCCCTGATACACAATGACAAAGAGCAGAATAGAGACTGTTCCCAAATACATAGGGTCACTTGGCAGATATGGATTGACACCTATCCTAAGGATCCCTGATACACACTAACACAGAGCAGAATAGGGACTGTTCCCCCTACATAGGGTCACTTGGCAGATATGGATTGACACCTATCCTAAGGATCCCTGATACACACTGACACAGAGCAGAATAGGGACTGTTCCCCCTACATAGGGTCACTTGGCAGATATGGATTGACACCTATCCTTAGGATCCCTGATACACACTAACACAGACCAGAATAGGGGCTGTTCCCCCTTCATAGGGTCACTTGGCAGATATGGATTGACACCTGTCCTCAGAGACCCTGATACACACTGACACAGAGCAGAATAGGGACTGTTCCCCCTATATAGGGTCACTTGGCAGATATGGATTGACACCTATCCTAAGGATCCCTGATACACACTGACACAGAGCAGAATAGGCACTGTTGCCCCTACATAGGGTCACTTGGCAGATATGGATTGACACCTGTCCTCAGAGCCCCTGATACACACTGACACAGAGCAGAATAGAGACTGTTCCCCCTACATAGGGTCACTTGGTAGGTATGGATTGACACCTGTCCTCAGGGACCCTGATACACACTGGGGGGGGGGAACTACTGTCCTCCCCCTGCCCCCACCCCTGCGTGGTGGGTGGGGGCCATAAAAATAATGAGGGGGGGACCTACTGTCCTCCCCCCGGCCCCCAACCCTGCGCGGTGGGTGGGGGCCATAAATCACAATGGGGGGAGGACCTACGGTCCTCCTCCCACCCCCAACCCTGCGCGGTGGGTGGGGGCCATAAAAATAATGAGGGGGGTCCTACTGTCCTCCCCCATGGCCCCCACCCCTGCGCAGTGGGTGGGGGCCATAAAAATAATGAGGGGGGACCTACTGTCCTCCACCCTGACCCCCACCCCTGCGCGGTGGGTGGGGGCCATAAAAATAATGAGGGGGGGACCTACTGTCCTCCCCCCTGGCCCCCACACCTGCGTGGTGGGTGGGGGCCATAAAAATAATGAGGGGGGACCTACTGTCCTCCCCCCCTGGCCCCCACCCCTGAGCGGTGGGTGGGGGCCCTAAAAAAACAATAAGGGGGGGACCTACTGTCCCCCTGAGTGGTGGGTGGGGGCCCTAAATAAAAATTCCCCCCCCAATCAAAGGTGAGTAGGGGTCCCCAAGCCCCTAGTCACCCACCCCCCCACCTCAAAAAAGTTACCCCCTACTTACCCCCCTCACCCTAAAAAATAGTGAAGGGGGAATAAAATAACAAACCTGTAAAGAAAAATTCAACTTACCATTTGACGTCTTCTTTTTTCTAAAATCTTCTTTTTTCAGCCCCAAAAAAGGCCAAATAAAAAGCCATAAGAACCAACGCAATTTAAAAAAAATAAAAAAAACGAGCGCAAAAAAAATAATAATCTACACCCATGGAGGGCTCCGCGCAGACTGAGCTCTGCAGGGCGGGGGAAAGCTTATAAAGCCTTGCCACGCCCTGCAATTAGGCTAAGAAAACTCTGATTGGCTGGTTTAAGCCAATCAGAGTGCTCTTTGTCATTTTACACAGAGTGGGAAAATTCCAAAGAACTTTCCCACGCTGTGTAAAATGACACAGAGCACTCTGATTGGTTAGATTCCAAGCCCACCAATCACAGTGCTCTGTGTCATTTTACACAGCGTGGGAAAATTTCAAAGAACTTTCCCACGCTGTGTAAAATGACAAAGAGAACTCTGATTGGTGGGCTTGGAATCTAACCAATCAGAGTGTTCTGTGTCATTTTACACAGCGTGGGAAAGTTCTTTGGAATTTTCCCACGCTGTGTAAAATGACAAAGAGCACTCTGATTGGTGGGCTTGGAATCTAACCAATCAGAGTGTTCTGTGTCATTTTACACAGCGTGAACGAGAGGACAGGTAAGCGAGGAACAAGCCGGGTCAAGGATAACAGAGGTAAACAGAGTAAGTCAAACAAGCCGGGTCGGAACCAAAGGGATAACAGAAAATACCAGAGCACTGTGTGACTAGACAGGCTAGAACCACGACAGGGCAATGAGCAAATGGGAGAAGCAAGTTTAAATACCCTGGCTCGGAGGGAGAGACACGCCTCCGACGAGATCTGATTAGACTCTAAAGGATTGAGTAACAGATCGTTCCGGGCTGGCGTCATGACGTCGGTTTCCGGACGTCCTGCTACAAAAGGAAGAGACTCCCTCGCGGCCGGCGTTTACGTGACCGGGAGGACCGCGAGGAACAGAGGAAACAGCCCGTCCGGACGGATAGACGTCTAAGTCTCTGCCTCTCTCGGAGGTAGAGACCTCAGGTACCCTGACAGTACCCCCCCTCTCAGATACGCCCACCGGGCGGAAGGAACCGGGACGAGATGGGAAGCGGGAGTGAAACATGAACATCCTCTTGAGGTACCCAACTCCTCTCCTCAGGACCATATCCCTTCCAATCGACCAGATATTGTACTCTCCCCCGGGAGATTCGAGAATCGATAATAGAGTTAACCTCATACTCCTCCTGACCCTCCACCTGAACAGAGCGAGGAGAGGACGTTGTGGAGGAAAATCTGTTGCAGACTAGTGGTTTCAGCAATGAAACATGAAATGAGTTAGGGATGCGTAAGGCAGTTGGAAGAGCTAGACGATACGCAACAGGGTTAATCCGAGTCAGCACCCTGTAAGGTCCAATATAACGAGGAGCGAATTTCATGGAAGGTACTTTTAAACGGATGTTTCTTGTACTCAACCATACTCTATCACCTGGAACAAACACCGGAGCCGCCCTTCTACGTTTATCGGCGTGTTTCTTAACCAGCATAGAATTGTGCAGAAGAATTTGTCGAGTCTGATCCCACAACTTCCTCAAATTGGCAACATGAACATCAACCGACGGTATCCCTTGGGAAGGGGAGGCCGAGGGAAGAATAGATGGATGAAAGCCATAATTCATGAAGAAGGGGCTTGAATGAGTAGAATCACAAACGAGATTGTTGTGTGCAAACTCCGCCCAAGGAATCAAACCAACCCAATCGTCCTGGTGTTCAGAAACAAAACAACGTAAATATTGTTAAATTTTTTGGTTGGTGCGTTCAGCAGCTCCGTTAGACTGAGGATGATAGGCAGAAGAGAAATTCAATTTGATACCCAGTTGAGAGCAGAAGGACCTCCAAAAATGGGAAACAAATTGGGAACCTCTGTCAGATACAATTTGGGAGGGTATCCCATGTAAACGAAAAATCTCCCTAGCGAATATCTCTGCCAATTCGGGTGAAGACGGGAGTTTAGGCAGAGGAACGAAGTGAGCCATCTTGGTGAATCTGTCAACCACGGTGAGGATGACAGTCTGTCTTTTAGAGATAGGCAAATCGACAATGAAGTCCATAGCTAAACAGGACCATGGTTTCTCTGGAACCTCTAAGGGATGGAGAAATCCACATGGAAGCGTATGAGGTTGCTTAGTCTTAGTACAGACCTCACAAGTATCGATGAAATCTTTAATATCCTTACGCAAAGCAGGCCACCAGAAATCTTTGGAGATTAAAGCATACGTCTTGCGAATGCCAGGATGCCCAGCTACCTTGCTGTTGTGGAAACACCGCAACACTTCCAGTTGGAGAGCAGGGGGAACGAAGTGTCTATCCCCAGGGGTCTGTTTAGGAGCTAGATGTTGTAACTTTATGATCTCGGTAAGCAACGGAGAATGAATCCTGAGATTCGTGTTAGCGATGATATTACATTTAGGAACTATCGAGGAAAGAACTGGCTCAACTACAGTGGACGGTTCATATTGGCGAGATAAAGCATCGGCTTTGGAGTTCTTAGAACCAGGTCTATAAGTAAGCACATAATTGAAGTGAGTCAGGAATAGGGACCAACGAGCCTGCCTGGCGGATAGGCGTTTAGCCTCCCCAATATAGGACAAGTTCTTGTGGTCCGTTAAAATAGTAACAGGATGTAAGGTCCCCTCTAATAAATGCCTCCACTCCTTAAGAGCCATAATGACCGCTAACAGTTCCCTGTCACCGATGTCATATCTGCTTTCAGGACCAGATAGTTTCTTAGAGAAAAACCCACAAGGGTGTAACGGTTTGTCCACCCCTAACCTTTGTGACAGAACAGCCCCTACTCCCGTCTCAGAGGCATCGACCTTGAGTAGGAACGGCAGAGTCGTATCAGGATGAACCAAAATTGGGGCAGAGGCAAAAAGTTCCTTGAGCGTCTTGAAAGCAACAAGAGCCTCTGTAGACCAGGTCTTAGTATTAGCCCCTTGTTTGGTCATATTGGTAATAGGCGCAATAATAGAAGAGTATCCCTTAATAAAGCGCCTATAATAATTAGAGAAACCAATAAACCTCTGAATAGCCTTGAGTCCCTTAGGCAATGGCCAATCTAAAATAGATTGGAGTTTGTCAGGATCCATCTTAAAGCCTTCCCCAGAAATCACGTAACCAAGAAAGTCTATCTGAGACTGGTCAAAACTGCATTTCTCCAATTTACAGTATAGGCCATGTTGTAGAAGTTTGAGCAATACCTTTCTGACTTGTCTGTGGTGGGTCTCAATCTCCCTAGAGTGTATAAGTATGTCATCCAGGTATACAATGACACAATCATGTTGAAACTCCCTAAGAACTTCATTAATCAAATCCTGAAAGACTGCCGGAGCATTACAAAGACCAAATGGCATAACCGTGTATTCATAGTGACCATAACGGGTATTGAACGCCGTCATCCACTCGTGTCCATCCTGGATTCTCACAAAGTTATACGCCCCTCTGAGGTCTAACTTGGTGAAAATTTTAGAGCCCTTTAAACGATCAAACAGCTCGGTAATCAAAGGAATGGGATAGGCATTTCTGATGGTTATCTTATTCAACCCTCGGTAATCAATACAAGGTCTCAAAGTGCCATCCTTCTTTTTAACGAAAAAAAAACCAGCCCCGGCGGGGGAAGAGGATCTCCTAATGAATCCTTTTTCTAGATTCTCACGAATATATTCCTCTAGAACTGAGTTCTCTTGAGTGGATAGAGGATATACATTGCCCCTCGGAGGCATAGTACCAGGTAAAAGCTTAATTTTACAATCAAATGACCTGTGTGGAGGTAAGGTATCGGCATTCTTCTTGTCGAATACTGCTTTTAAGTCCTGGTAAATGAACGGTATCTGTCCCTCTGTAGACTGAGTGGAACTACCCGGTGTGTTTATTACAGCCAGTGGGGAAACCCTGCGTAAACACTTCTCCTGGCAGCCCTGACCCCATGAGAGTATCTCCCCTAACTCCCAATCGATAATAGGGTTATGTCTTTTTAACCATGGGTACCCCAGAACTATGGGGACCGAAGGGGACGAAATGAGCATAAGTGATAAGTTCTCCTCGTGTAAGATACCAACAGTTAAGTTAACGGGTATAGTCTCACTGGAGATAACAGGCTCAAGTAAAGGTCTACCATCTATGGCCTCAACGGCCAAGGGTGTATCCCTTAACTGGGATGGGACAGTGTGTTTAGTAGCAAAGGCTTGGTCGATAAAATTCTCAGCAGCTCCGGAATCTATCAAAGCCATAGTCTTTAGTACTCCCTTCTCCCAAGTTAAAGAAACTGGTAGCAGAAGCCTGTGATCTTTATAATTATGAGTAGAGGACAAAATAGAAACACCCAAGGCCTGTCCTCTAGAGAAACTTAGGTGCGAGCGTTTCCCGAACGATTAGGACAATTCAGGCATAAGTGACCTCTGACTCCACAATACATGCATAATCCCTCTCTTCTCCTGTACTGTCTCTCTTCTTCTGAGAGGCGAGTATTGCTTATCTGCATAGGTTCAGGAAACAGTGAGGTAGTGGAATCAGGACTTTGAAATGCGGGAGCTAATTTAAAGGGAGGTCTAAGGTTCCTCTCTCGAGTGTTTTGTCTCTCTCTTAAACGCTCATCAATACGAGAAATGAACGAAATTAAATCCTCCAAATTTTCAGGGAATTCTCTAGTAGCAACCTCATCAAGGATTACGTCTGATAACCCGTTCAAAAATACATCTATATAAGCCTGCTCATTCCACTTAACTTCTGACGCCAGAGACCTGAACTCTAGTGCATAATCCACGAGAGTTCGGTTCTCCTGTCTCAGGCGCAACAGTAATCTGGCTGCATTGACCTTTCTACCAGGGGGGTCAAAAGTTCTTCTAAAGGCAGCTACAAAGGCATTATAGTTATATACTAACAGGTTATCGTTCTCCCATAGTGGGTTGGCCCATCTCAGAGCTTTCTCAATGAGTAAGGTGATAATAAATCCAACCTTTGCCCTATCTGTAGGATAGGAGCGAGGTTGTAATTCAAAGTGGATACTGATCTGGTTAAGGAAACCACGACACTTCTCAGGTGAACCACCATAACGTACTGGTGGTGTAATACGGGAAGAGGCACCTACAGTGGCTACCTCTAAGCCTGAGCTCACAGGAGAAATAGAAGTAGTACACGTCTCCTCTGGCGGGTTATTAGCACGAGACAATAACGCCTGTAGTGCTAGCGCCATCTGATCCATTCTGTGCTCCATGGCTTCGAACCTAGGATCAGAAGGACCAAGCTGACTGTTTGTACTTGCAGGATCCATTGGCCCTGTCGTAATGTCAGGATCGGGACAGGGATCCAACACGCAGAGTACAAACAGGTACAGGATACGTATACCGGACCTTAGAATGGCCGGACTAACGTACGGAGAGTATAGAGAATGGTCAGAGACAAGCCGAGGTCGAGGGAACGAGAGGACAGGTAAGCGAGGAACATGCCGGGTCAAGGATAACAGAGGTAAACAGAGTAAGTCAAACAAGCCGGGTCGGAACCAAAGGGATAACAGAAAATACCAGAGCACTGTGTGACTAGACAGGCTAGAACCACGACAGGGCAATGAGCAAATGGGAGAAGCAAGTTTAAATACCCTGGCTCGGAGGGAGAGACACGCCTCCGACGAGATCTGATTAGACTCTAAAGGATTGAGTGACAGATCGTTCCGGGCTGGCGTCATGATGTCGGTTTCCGGACGTCCTGCTACAAAAGGAAGAGACTCCCTCGCGGCCGGCGTTTACGTGACCGGGAGGACCGCGAGGAACAGAGGAAACAGCCCGTCCGGACGGATAGACGTCTAAGTCTCTGCCTCTCTCGGAGGTAGAGACCTCAGGTACCCTGACACCCGCCCACCGCTCAGGGGTGGGGGCCAGGGGGGGAGGACAGTAGGTCTCCCCCCTCATTATTTTTATGGCCCCCACCCACCGCGCAGGGGTGGGGCTGGGAGGAGGACAGTAGGTCCTCCCCCCATTGTTATTTATGGCCCCCACCCACCACGCAGGGGTGGGGGCGGGGGTAAGGACAGTAGGTGTCCCCCCCCCGTGTGTATCAGGGTCCCTGAGGACAGGTGTCAATCCATATCTGCCAAGTGACCCTATGTAGGGGGAACAGTCCCTATTCTGCTCTGTGTCAGTGTGTATCAGGGATCCTTAGGATAGGTGTCAATCCACATCTGCCAAGTGGCCCTATGTAGGGGGAACAGTCCCTATTCTGCTCTCTGTCCGTGTCTGGGGGGAGTATCCGCAGTAATACAGGGTGTCTGGAATGAGTATCTGCAGTAACACAGGGTGTCTGGCGGGAGTATCTGCAGTAACACAGGGTGTCTGGAGGGAGTATCTGCAGTAACACAGGGTGTCTGGAGGGAGTATCTGCAGTAGCACAGGGTGTCTGGAGGGAGTATCTGCAGTAACACAGAGTGTCTGGAGGGAGTATCTGCAGTAACACATGGTGTCTGGAGGGAGTATCTGCAGTAACACAGGGTGTCTGGAGGGAGTATATGCAGTAACACAGAGTGTCTGGAGGGAGTATCTGCAGTAACACATGGTATCTGGAGGGAGTATCTGCAGTAACACAGGGTGTCTGGATGGAGTATATGCAGTAACACAGAGTGTCTGGAGGGAGTATCTGCAGTAACACAGGGTATCTGGAGGGAGTATCTGCAGTAACACAGGGTGTCTGGAGGGAGTATCTGCAGTAACACAGAGTGTATGGAGGGAGTACCTGCAGTAACACAGGGTGTCTGGAGGGAGTATCTACAGTAACACAGAGTGTCTGGAGGGAGTATCTGCAGTAACACAGAGTGTCTGGAGGGAGTACCTGCAGTAACACAGGGTGTCTCGAGGGAGTATCTACAGTAACACAGAGTGTCTGGAGGGAGTATCTGCAGTAACACAGAGTGTCTGGAGGGAGTACCTGCAGTAACACAGGGTGTCTGGAGGGAGTATCTACAGTAACACAGAGTGTTTGGAGGGAGTATCTGCAGTAACACAGAATATCTGGAGGGAGTATCTGCAGTAACACAGGGTATCTGAAGGGAGTATCTGCAGTAACACAGGGTGTCTGGAGGGAGTATCTGCAGTAACACAGAGTGTCTGGAGGGAGTACCTGCAGTAACACAGGGTGTCTGTAGGGAGTATCTACAGTAACACAGAGTGTCTGGAGGGAGTATCTGCAGTAACACAGAGTGTCTGGAGGGAGTACCTGCAGTAACACAGGGTGTCTGGAGGGAGTATCTACAGTAACACAGAGTGTCTGGAGGGAGTATCTGCAGTAACACAGAGTGTCTGGAGGGAGTATCTGCAGTAACACAGGGTGTCTGGAGGGAGTATCTGCAGTAACACAGGGTGTCTGGAGGGAGTATCTGCAGTAACACAGAGTGTCTGGAGGGAGTACCTGCAGTAACACAGGGTGTCTGGAGGGAGTATCTACAGTAACACAGAGTGTCTGGAGGGAGTATCTGCAGTAACACAGAGTGTCTGGAGGGAGTACCTGCAGTAACACAGGGTGTCTGGAGGGAGTATCTACAGTAACACAGAGTGTCTGGAGGGAGTATCTGCAGTAACACAGAGTGTCTGGAGGGAGTATCTGCAGTAACACAGGGTGTCTGGAGGGAGTATATGCAGTAACACGGGGTGTCTGGAGGGAGTAACTGCAGTAACACAGAGTATCTGGAGGGAGTATCTGCAGTAACACAGGGTGTCTGGAGGGAGTATCTGCAGTAACACAGGCTGTCTGGAGGAAGTATCTGCAGTAACACAGAGTGTCTGGAGGGAGTATCTGCAGTAACACAGGGTGTCTGGAGGGAGTATCTGCAGTAACACATAGTGTCTGGAGGGAGTATCTGCAGTAACACAGAGTGTCTGGAGGGAGTATCTGCAGTAACACAGGGTGTCTGGAGGGAGTATCTGCAGTAACACAGGGTGTCTGGAGGGAGTATCTGCAGTAACACAGGGTGTCTGGAGGGAGTATATGCAGTAACACAGAGTATCTGGAGGGAGTATCTGCAGTAACACAGGGTATACTGGAGTGTGATGCCAGAAGGAAGGTCAGCATAGTAATTGCTGTTCCTGCTTTCTCCCGGAAGCATGACGTGTTGGCAAACATATTCTTGGGGGCATCCAGCCAGGCAGTATATCCACTGCGGGCACCCCGTCTTAGATTGCGCCACCACCTAATTGGGCAAGTTTGGCGCAGGGGCACACAGGGCCTTATCTAGGAGGCACAATTGCCCCCCCTTGTCAACTGTAGCGATGTCTATGTTACTTGCCACCCTGCATTTGGTTATTGGTAAGGACCCTAATGTTATTACTAGCCATGCAGCTTCCTAAAAGTGGAAACAGTAATGTATTTATGCATAATATGCCAATATGGTAGGTGTATTTGTCATCTGTTGGTAAAATACAAGGATTTGAAAACTGTTGTAGTAAGTTCCATTGATTTCTGTATTGATGTTAGTGGTATCAGAGTATAATTCTTTACTCTTCGTTACTGTGTTAGAAAAGTCTCATCATTTTAACCTATTTACAGAAATTTCAAATCAGATCAGAATGTAGTCCTGCCAGTGAAATTTTCTTCTTCCCATGCTAAATACCGTCTCTGGAGAATAATGGAAGATAAGTGTTAATTTATGGATTAAATATTGTTTTGTATTCCATTGTGGTGCAAAATGACAGTAAACTGTACACATAGTTTTTTTTTTTTTGGTAATATCCAGAATACCAGTGCATTGAATGTCAACTTTCTTTTCACTCACACCATGAGTGATGTCTAAGGGTTACAAAAAAATCTGTTACGCCCACTCAAATTATACTTTTATTAACCTTTATACTTTGGCTATTTGGTTTAATTATTTATATCTTTTTTATATAATTGTATTACTTTGTGTGTGACTTAAATGTTTAATTTAGGACAAGCTTAGAAATCACTTCATGTTTCATTGCTGAGCAATTACAGAGTCGGTTGAATCTATTTCTTAGTTATGTTTAGGTCTTTCAGAGTCCAGTCCGGTAAATTTGAATAATCTCCAATTCTAAGATTAATCATTTCAGACATAGATTTGTAAAAATTACTGGACAATATATTAAATGGATATTATTGAAAATGTGGCCTCCAAATTGCGTAAAATTGAACCAATCCTTCTTTCGCAAATTTTGAATTTTTTTCCCATGTCCATTGTCACATTCTTTGATTAGTGCAGTGGACAGCCATCACATCTCATCACTTAAGTATAGAAAATTACATTACGCCAACTTGTACCAACTCTTCACCACAACTCTTCACAACAAAAATCAAACGCACAAGATCTACTTGCTTAGGTTGAGGACAATAGCAATTGATGCTGAAATGTTTGTTGCATGCGTGATTTGTGTGTCAGGTGGACAATATTAATGCTGCATTTATTGTGTACTATATATAAATGCAAAGCAAGTGCTGAGTGTCCATATGTGTAAGGTTGGTGTCAGTTTTGTGATATGAATGTCAAGAGTGTAGTATGAGGATCAAGTCTTATCATATATCAGAATTCATATAATGTGTATCCAAAATGTGTAGTACGTGAAATGTTTGTGCCTGAGTTTGTGGCATAATTTGTTTTATCTCTTGCTTTATACTTGACAAGTGCTTAATGGAAATGTTAGTTGTCTGTTTGTGTGATGTTTGCACCGTATATGAAATGTGGGTTCCATGTGCATGTCTTATAATACTGATCCTCCTCTTTCCCTCTCCCTTCAAGTTAGTGGTATCCACATAAGTCCATCCTTGCAAGTGCGCTGTCTTGGGGTCATACTTGATTATGGCCTCACCTTTGAGCCTCACATCCAGTATGTTGCCAAATCCTGTAGATTCCATCTTAAAAGCATAGCCTGCATCCACCCCTTTCTTACGCAAGATGCTACCAAGGAGCTTGTCCATGCACTAGTAATTTCTTGCATGATTATTGTAAGCCTCTCCTAATTGGTCTTCCCAAAAGCTGTATTGCCCCACCACAGTCTGTAATGAATGCTGCCACCAGACTGATTTTCCTCTCTCGTCTGTCCTCTCACACCTTAGCCCTCTGTCAGTCCTTACACTGGCTTCCTGTATCCTATAGGAGTCAATTCAAAGTCCTAACCCATACCTATAAAGCACTGAACAATTCTAGCCCCTCTTACATCCCTTCACAGATCCATAGGTATGACCTTCTTGGTCTTTCCGCTCTGCCTGTGACCTTCTCCTGGCCACTGCTCGCACCTGTACGGCCAACTCATGCTTGCAGGACTTCTCGCGGGCGGCTCCTTTCCTATCGAATAGCCTGCCTACAGCCATCAGACTCTCCCCTAGTCTTCAATCATTTAAGAAGTGCCTTAAAACCCATCTCTTTATGAAAGCTTATGGCCTCACAGAGTAACCTCTACCTCACATACCTGTCTCTTGCTCACTCTTAAAGGGCAGCAATTTACTCTCTCCTCCAACTTTGCTGTAAGCTAATTTGAGCAGGGTCCTCTTCAACCTATTGTTCCTGTAAGTTTTCTTGTAATTGTCCTATTTATAGTTAACCCCTTAAGGACACATGACATGTGTGACATGTCATGATTCACTTTTATTCCAGACGTTTGGTCCTTAAGGGGTTAAATACCCCCTCTCATAAAGTAAAGTACTACGGAATCTGTTGGCGCTATATAAATGGCAATAATAATAATAATAATAATAATAATAAGTGGCTGCTGTTTGCAATAACAAGATAAAAAGGGGATGTGGTGCCATGTGTGTGACGTGTCACCTAGCTGCTCTGTGTGACATGATTGCTATACATAATGTGCCGTTCGAGTTATATGTGACAAGAGTGCTGTTTCTGTAGTAGTTGTAGCAGATGTAGTTGACAGACGATAAAAGAAAAAAATAAACACCTGGAAGAAAAAATGAGCTCCTCTACAGTAACATCTTCTTCCACAATATCATAGCCAGTCAATAAACACAACTGTAGACACATGTGCAAAAAGTGAAACCAAATCCACATCAGTAGATTTACATACAATAACTCACAAAAGTGAGTACATCCCTCACATTTTTGTAAATATTTTATTGTATCTTTTCATGTGACAACACTGAAGAAATGACAGTCTGCTACAATGTAAAGTAGTAAGTGTGCAGCCTGTATAACAGTGTAAATTTGCTGTCCCCTCAAAATAACTCAACACAGCCATTAATGTCTAAACCGTTGTCAACAAAAGTGAGTAGACCCCTAAGTGGAAAGGTCCAAATTTGGCCCAATTAGCCATATTCCCTCCATGGTGTCATGTGACTCATTAGTGTTAATAGGTCTCAGGTGTGAATAGGGAGCAGATGTGTTAAATTTGGTGTTATCGCTCTCACACTCTCTCATACTGGTCACTGGAAGTTCAACATGATATCTCATGGCAAAGAACTCTCTGAGGATCTGAAAAAAAGAATTGTTGCTCTACATAAAGATGGCCTAGGCTATAAGAAGATTGCCAAGACCATGAAACTAAGCTGCAGCATGGTGGGCAAGACCACACAGCAGTTTCACAGGACAGGTTCCACTCAGAACAGACCTCGCCATGGTCGACCCAAAATGTTAGTTGCACTTGCTCAGCGTCATATCCAGAGGATGTGTGAGTGCTGCCAGTATTGCTGCAGATGTTGAAGTGGTGGGGAGTCTGCCTGTCAGTGCTCAGACCATACGCTGCACACTGCATCAAATTGGTCTGCATGGCTGTCATCCCTAAAGGAAGCCTCATCTGAAGACGATGCATAAGAAAGCTCGCAAACAGTTTGCTGAAGACAATCAGACTAAGAACATGGATTACTGGAACCATGTCCTATGGTCTGATGGGACCAAGATAAACTTATTTGGTTCAGATAGTGTCAAGTGTATGTGGAGGCAACAAGGTGAGAAGTACAAAGAAAAATGTGTCTTGCCTACAGTCAAGCATGGTGGTGGGAGTGTCATGGGCTGGGCCTGCATAAATCCTGCCGGCACTGGGGAGCTACAGTTCATTGAGGGAATCATGAATGCCAACATGTACTGTGACAAACTGAAGCAGAGCATGATCCCCTCCCTTTGGAGACTGGGCCAAAGTCTCAAGTATCAAATATTCCAACATGATAAAGACCCCAAACACACCTCCAAGACGGCCACTGCCTTGCTAAAGAAGCTGAAGGTAAAGGTGATGGACTGGCCAAGCATGTCTCCAAACCTAAACCCTATTGAGCATCTGTGGGGCATCCTCAAACGGTAGGTGGGGGAGCGCAAGGTCTCTAACATCCACCAGTTCCGTGATGTCATCATGGAGGAGTGGAAGAGGACTCCAGTGGCAGCCTGTGAAGCTTTGGTGAACTTCATGCTCATGAGGGTTAAGGCACTGCTGGAAAATAATGGTGGCCACACAAAATATTGACACTTTGGGCCAAATTTGGACATTTCCACTTAGAGGTGTACTTACTTTTGTTGCCAAAGGTTTAGACATTAAAACCCGAGAGGGTCCCTGAAAAACCCTGTGTCTAAAATGTGCCATTTATTATTATTAGCCCAGAGTGCCCTGTTCCGCGTTAATAATAAGCATGCCACTGTCTGTGCTCTTCTCCCTCCCCCTTACTGTAGAGTGGTCAAACAGCAGCACCTTTCCTCAGCCCAGTCTCAGGCTCAGTTTCCATGACGAAGACTGTGTGTCAGAACATAACGCATGTGACATCAGATCCCTGCTCCCTGCCTCACACACAGTGCGACTATGAACAGTGTTAAGGCTAGGCTGAGCCTCTGCCAGGCAAGTCATCAGAAAAAGAGAAAAGAGGCTGTGTGTGAGGCACCTGGAAGATACAGGCAATTGTCATATCATTTGAAAACAGTTTAACTGCAGTTCCAGTGGGAGAGAGCCGGTAAACTCCTGACCAGGGCCATAACCAGAACCCAATCTAGGGAGGGGCACTGGAAGTTTATTCAATTTCATTGTGATATATATATATATATATATATATATATATATATATATATATATATATATATATATAATATTTGTGGAAGTATGGCAGAACTCACGTTCTTTTCTGCTGTTTCAAATTTTATTCATGCAAAAAGTTTAACAGATTAACAATTCAGTACCATTCTGAGACGTTCTTCAGGATCAAATCAAAAGCTCACAATAAAAAATGTGCAATAAATAACCAAATAATTGGAAATTATAATTAACTTACCCCAGGTGCAATAAGTGCTTTGGCTGTGAACCGACATCCCTCAGTGTTCAGTGTTCAGTGTTCATGTTACTGAACACACAGTGATCAATGTGATCTATATTTTGTATTATATCTTTAATATTAATTCTAAAATAGTAGACTTTGATTTGGCTGGTGAAAGACGAAATTAATAGGCACTTGCACGTATGTGGCTTTAATAAGTTTGTTTACATTTGTCTCCATAGCAACTCATTATGTGATTCCATACATGGGGTCGCTATGGTCACATGAACATATTTAAGCCAATATATTGGGACGTTTTCTGAACACCTTTACATCATTATGCAGGGGCGGAGCATGATCGTGCCCACACGTGTCCACCTTGCCCCCTTAAATATAGTAAAAGTGTACTTTTAATTCAGTCTGCTGCTGGCTCTTTCCCTGATCTGCCTGATTGGCTGACATCATCAGAAGTAGTGATCTGAACCAGTCACTATGCTTTCTAATTGGATTGGCTGAGCTTGTCAAGAAGGCAGACAATGGGTAGGGCCAGCACAAGCCAAAAACAACCCTGGCCAATCAATGCATCTCTATGAGGAAAGTTCTGTGTCTTCACGCAGAGGGTGGAGACATCGAATGGCAGTGCTCCACACTGTGCAGCACTGCCACAGGAAGCACCTCTAGTGACCATCTAAGGAGAGGCCAGTGGATGTATTCCCTAGGCTGTAATGTAAACACTGCATTTTCTCTGAAAAGACCAGAACAAATACAATAAGTTGTAGTTGTTCTGGTGACTATAGTGTCCCTTTAATTAATATTATGTTTTATTATTTGGTTATATATTGCACATTTTATTGTGAGCTTATTTTTCACAGTCCCAGTCCCAGGATGGTACTGAAACACTGATCTGTTATTTGCATGAATAAAGATTAAAATAGCTGAAAAGACCGTGAGTGCTTCCATACTTCCTCAAATTGTATATTTGGGCCTTTGGTTTAGCACCTGGCAAATTGAAGCTATATAGCCTGAGTGCAAGGACTCCACTAGCAACATATATAAATACATACATTTATTGCACAGGCAAGCTCTCTGACAGTCAATCTCATTAATGCAGAAAGCTCACTGACACAAACACAGAAGCTCACTGACATAAAAGTTCACTGACACACTCAAACTCATTGGTAAAAAAACATATTCAAGCTCACTGACATGCACACATTTACTGACAGACAAACTCTCTGATGCTCACATTCAAACTCACTGTCAGACAATCTCACTGACATACAGATACAAGCTTACTCGCACACACACAATCTTACTGAAAAACAAGCTCATTGACACTCACACTGTTAATCTCTGCTCAGTATCAGACAATCTCACTGACACAAGCTCACTTAAAACCTCACAGACAAACTCACTAACACACACAGAAAAGCTCACTGACACACAGAAACAGGTTCCCTAACACATAAAGATAGGCTCAATGAATCACATGCAATCCCATTGACATCCACACAAGCCCAATAACATACACAGTTATTGTCACTCACTGCATGCTGAGAATTTAAAGCATATACTGGTGTCTGACAATGCACCTGCACCATGACTCTGCACCTGAGCATAGTGGGAGGTGGTTTCATATATCTATATTGCATTTTTATGACTATTTCTGTCGGCTCTTGCGTGGCGTCTGACTGTTGCTAGGGGGCGGCCCTTGGTTGCTGAGGTTTCCTACTGTATAAACTTAGTTCCAATATTTCTGGGAGAGAGCTGATATGGGTCCCTGCACACACTACAAAATGTTACGCCCAAACAGGGTGGGGTTACTGAGGGACCATGAACTGGGCAGCTGCTTAAGAAGCAGAAACTCAGGGTAATATATTTTCAAAAAAGATTCATACACAGATACCTAACATGGGTACACACCTTGCCTTGTGTTTCAGTTGTGGCACTGGCCCTGGTGCCTTCCGCCTCCCTGGATCAGCCCTTTTTCCTGTCACCACAGCCACTACAGTGGCTGCTGTGATTATTGTGCCTAGATTGACAAATTGTGTCTGCAAACACTGCTCTTACCCTGTACCATGAGAAAGTTAGGAGAAACATGGAGGATTTTATGAAATAGATACAGGTTATGTGAAAGAGCAAAAGAACACAGAAATTAACTGGGATAATACAATTCACTTGGGTACGAAATGATTTTTTACATATGCTGTTTCTTCATTCTGTAGTTCCTAGAAATGTCAATTTGACTCTTTGTCATGGCAGGTGAACAATAAACACCTCCTTGCCATTTAAAAAAAAAAAAACCCTGCTAAAATAACCTTTTGGGTGCACTCAAAGGGCAGTAGCAATGAAAAGGTTAAATATACAAAAGAGCCATTAAAGAAATATATAGTGTCACAAACTGAAGTTATTTTAATCTATATAGTTATTTTGTTATGCTCTATTTGTGTATATACAATTGTATATATTTACAAAGTCTGGACTCTAGTACAGACTACAGGGCGCCACAAGCATTAAGATGTGTGATGATCTAATTAAAGATGATACTGAATAATTCAGAATAATGTCATAAAAATACCATATGTGAAAATATAAAATCCAATTTATTAGGACAATATCTAAAAGTGCAACATGCACAAAAGAATCAAGTCCCCCTAGAGGTAGCAGCTATACTTATACAATGCTTGAGTAAAGTGCCAAATGCTAAAGTGCAGGACATACAAAGTGTCAATGATATTTACTTTAAGCAAAAGAATGCACAAATACTTTAACGGAAAAAAGCATGTAAAACTAGACTGCTATACCAAAATTGTGGGGTTCTTGCAGGTGCTCGGTGCTCAACGCGTTTCGTCGGTAACGACTTCCTCAGGAGCTTGCTGAATTCCTGCCGGTCTTCTCTCTCTTTTAAATTCGCCGGTCTGGCCGCCAATTAGTGTTTGCGCATGCGCAGTCCGTACCGTGCGCGCCGTCATACGTAATGACGTGCGGTTAGTCGGAGTGCGCATGCGTCATCCACTCTGGAACGCAAATAAACTTTATGTGTAATATACACAGCCACAAACCGAGCAAAACCTCCACTTGGAGCGCTCGAAAATAATGCGATCTGTATTCACAGACCTGCCTACATCCAATCTTTGTGTAATTACAATTTCAGCATCCTAAATAAAGATGCAAATCGGGCCTTAAAGATAGAGAAGACCAATTATAATTGTGTTAATTTACTTGCAGAAAATGTGGTATATAAAAAAGTCTATATATGGTATATAAAAAATGTAACAATCTACATGTATATATATATATAAAAAAGGAAAAATAGGACCTGATAGCCCATTTGCATCACTACATTCATGATATAAATTACATATATATATCTAAGGCTAACATAGAAAAGCTATCTACAAGAGGTCATAAAAATGAACAATCAATCAGTGGATTCTAACGAAATATATGGAGAATATCAAATAGTTGGATATCAAATCCATGAATACAAAATATAGAGATTAAAAAGAGAATAAAGTTCAACTTAATTGGATAGGGAACAGATATAAAATAAACAAATAATATCAAAAAGCCATGGAAGGTTATAAAAAATGGCAACCTCTATATAGTGAGGATCATTTTATGAGATTCAACGAATGGAGGAGCTTTCTCTTGTTTTCTTCATTGCACAAACCGGACCAAAGGAAAGTATAAAAAAATAAGAATAAGGATATATAAATATGGAGAAATCTAGATAAAAAGGGGATATAAACACAAGTTAATATATGCAGGTTAATCCATAAAAACCAGTATGTCAAGATCCGTATTAAGACCCGAGGGAACCGATGATTTCATTCTATATATCCATTCGGTTTCCCTCATTGCCAACATTTTCTCTGTATTCCCCCCTCTCCAGTGTGGTTTAATTAGATCAATCCCAATGCAAATAAAATCCTTCCAGTTAAAAACATTGCAGGTAGTACAGTGTTTCGGAACGCTATGTTTCAAGTTTTTATTATTAATCCCATTAAAGTGTTCAAGCAGTCTAACGTGAAGTTTTCTGATAGTGCGACCTATATACTGGACGCCACATTTACATTGTAATAAATATACGACATTTTTACTCTGGCAATTAATAAAATGTTTTATTTTAAAAACCTCCTTTGTGACTGTGCTCCTAAATTCCATAGTTTTGTTTGCTTGAAATTTACAAGTACTACATCTGCCACATTTAAAAAAAACATTCGGTTTCCTGGATAAAAAATGCTCCTTATCCTTGCCTTCCTTAGGTAGTATACTAGGTGCTAGAATGTTTTTCAAATTATTAGTTTTTTTGTATAGCACTTTCGGTCTCGATGGTAAGACCCTTTTTAGATACTGATCCTGTAGTAAGATGGGCCAATTCTTCCGTATAGATCTTTCGATCAGATTCGCCCTGCCATTATACTTAGTGAGGAAGGCAAAATCAAAGTTATTCCTATGGCTTTTATTATTCGTAATCTTATGTTTATCTTTATCTACTAGGAGATCTTTCCTCTGGAAACCTTCTATCTTTTGTTGAGTTTTAAATAAAAGATCATTGGGATAGTTCCTGTCTTGAAATTTTTTGTTTAAAATTTGTGCTTGTTGTTTAAAATCGTCCCTGTCTGTACAATTTCTAAAGATTCTCATGTGTTGCCCCCTTGGGATATTTGTCAACCAATTGCGATTATGGCAGCTAGAAAATTCAATGAATCCATTCCCATCTGTGGGTTTAAAATAGGTCTTACTTCTGACTCTTCCTTCTTTTATAAATAGAGTCAGATCTAAGAAGTTTATGTGTGTATCGTGAATTTCCTCAGTAAATTTAAGGCCATAGGTATTAAGATTAATAAAAGATAAAAACTCGTTTAAAATCTTCCTTCCCCCCTTCCAAATTATTAAAACATCGTCAATATATCTTCTCCAATGTACCAGGTTCGCACCGAATGGGTTATTCTGCCAAATGTTCTGAAGTTCCCAATCTGCAACAAAAATATTAGCATAACTCGGTGCGAACCTGGTACCCATTGCTGTTCCACAAGTTTGAAGGTAAAAAATCCCCTCAAACCAGAAAAAGTTGTGGAACAGAATGAACCTTATGAGGGTCAGGATAAAAGAAATCTGCTCTGTGTTCATTTCTGGGTCTTTCATTAAAATCCTATGGACGGCATCTATACCCTTCTCATGATCTATAACGGTATATAGGGATGCTACATCCACAGTAACCCAGATATATTCATCACACCACTCAAAATCTTCAAACTCCCTAATGATCTGGGCAGAATCCTTGACATACGATCTCGCTTGTGCCACGTATTTCTGGAGAAAAAAATCTATGTACTGTGAGATGTTGCTAGTCATTGAGCCAATCCCACTAATGATGGGTCTTCCTGGTGGGGATGTGAGGCTCTTATGTACCTTTGGTAGGTAATAGAAGACCGCTGTCTTGGGGGACGAGATGAACAAATAATCAAGTTCTCCTTTATCTATAATGCCTTTACCATAACCCTCATTTAAAATTACATGTAATTTTTTCTTATAATCACATGTAGGGTTACTTTTCAAAATTTTATAGGTATTAGTGTCACCCAATATTCTTTGGGACTCTTTCATGTAGTCGTCTCTGTTTAAGACCACAATACTCCCCCCTTTATCAGCCTGTCTAATTACTATCTCCCTATTGTCTTTCAGTAATTTAAGGGCTTGTTTCTCTCTATTAGTTAGATTCTCTTTTTTCTTATTCGTGGAAATTTTTTCGAAATCACTCATTATCATTTCACAAAAAACCGGGATATGGTCCCCCTTCTCCCAAGTGGGAAAGAATTTGGATTTGTTTTTAAAACCTGAATGGATGGTCTCTGGAGTTTGTCTTGGATCAATAGATGTTCCATCTTTGTCGGGAATATCTGAAACAGTTCCTATCATTGGTGTAATGTCTTTTCTCTTTTCAAAAAATCTTTTTATTGTTAATTTTCTCAAAAACTTTTGAGTGTCAATGAACAATTCAAATAAATTTGGATCAGCCTGCATGTGCCTTTTTATATTTCACTGTACTAAAGGATGTATATACATTGTTGCCATGTCTTTCGGGGGATGAGCCACTAAGTGCTTTGGGGCTTCATGATATCATACAAGACTAAGTGGAATTGACCATAATGTATTACCCTCAACAGTGGTCAACCTAATAGAATTAATTTGTGCAATTTTGTATTCAGCTTTATTATTATTATTATTAATAATAATTATTAATGTTATTGCTTTTAATAAATATGTTTTACTTGATCATAATAAAAGCTGTAGCAACCAGACAAAAGCGGTCCTTTTCTGCAGCGTACATAGAATGTATACAGAGTGTACAAGAACATTTATTATTATCAGAGGAAAATACTTGAACTTTATAAAATTTTATTTTTCGAAAGTGATATGAATAAAATTATAATTTCATCAATTAGTGCAACTTTAAAAAGCGCTTGCATTGAGTACTTTGACTAGTTCTCTACGTGTGAGTAAACATAATTATAAAAGTCACACCTTTCAGGAAACGTGATGCAGGGAGGATAAATTAATATAAATCATGCAGCTAGTCCAAATAAAAAAAATAAAAAAAAGAAAAGGATTGAACGATCAAAAAATCCTGCTATGGCTCTTACATTAATATTAATAATTATAATTGTACAGCATGTCATATTTCTTTGAACTGTCACAGAACAGTCCTTTAAAATGTACTACAAATACAGTTTACAGTATGCAAGATCAATGTGTACACAGTTTTACATTACAATTATTTACAATGTCTGGAATTTCCATGGTAACTTCACAGACTGCTGTGGAGTCTGAGAGACAACCCTTTTAATCTGTGAGTTCACGTCCCCTGCACAAAACACTTGCTTTTGAAGGAAAAGAAAAAGAAACAACCATTAATTTGGAAGGGAAGATGCAGAAATGTTTGTACAAAATTCTATTTTTATTCGGCAGTATTTGTTTAATAAACAGACAATAAAACCAGTTGTCACCAAAGTTATATTCTCATCTCTCTTCCTAAACTGCACTACAGAAGAATGACAAAATCCTCAATCACTATGCAACTACCGTCCTCCCCACACCCCCTCCACTCTGCCACCTCCTCCCTCCCACCCAGTAAATCTGCATTTCCTACGTAAGAGCCTTTTAAAACAAGAGCCAGTACAGTAAACACTAGACTTCAGTAAAAATCGGTTTTAGAAGAATTGAGATTTGGGATAATTGGTTATTCTGCTGAAAAAAACAAAATCTGAGCCGCTACGTCGACTAATCGGAAGAAAACGAAATGGCCAATGGCCTGTTGATTCAGGATTAGGGATTAACTATTTGCCCTGTCAGTACTGGCAGTTAGTGGAAAAATAGTTAAAAAGAAGCTGCCATTAATTTGGATGTTACGCTAACATATACCACCTACCTAGAGACAATGTACATCCCTTCTTGGTAATGGTGTTCTCTCAGGGCAGTGGTCTCTTTCAGAAGGATAATGCACCCTTCCTTGCACAAATTGTTCAGGAATGGTTTAAGGAACACAAAATATAGTTCAAGGTTTTGCCTTGGCCTCCACATTCCCTAGATCTTAATCCAATTGTTCTTGAACAACAAATCTGATCCATGGAGGTTCCACGTCACAGCTTGCAGGATTTAAAGAATCTGCTGCTAATGTCTTGATGCCAGATACCATAGGACATGTTTAGAGGCCTTGTGGAGTCCATGCTTTGAAGCATCAAAGATGTTTTGAGAGCATGAGGGCGATCTACAAAGCAGGTCATTTTAATGTTGTGACTCATCAGTGTATGAGGATAAAGAAATAGAGGGACATTGGAGTTAAAATAGATGGACATAGATTCCTGTTAAAGCTTGATATGATTATTTTTATTCAGCGGTTCTGTACTATAAGTAGTAGAAACACACACTTTTAGATGCTATTTTGGTTTTGGGGCATTATGTATGAAATACATACATGTTTGTTCTCAAACTGGTTGCAAAGAGCTCAGAAACACCTGTACATAAATATATTGAATTGCACATTTTCAACCAGGTTTTGGAATACATTAATTGCCCCATTACATTCCATAAGTAGAACCCCAATATGCAAATAAACCACAATATACAACCATGACAAAGGAAAAGCATGTATAAGAACCACAAATAGAAACAAGAGAACAGGGGAACTCAATATGACACTTAATACGAATCTGGGATTTAAGCCTTCTGGACATATAAAACAGGACCTCAGGCCTTCTGGACATAGTTAGCTGGGCAGGTGGCCTTCTGGAAACAGGGATTAGGGCTGTTGGTCTCCTATATACAGGGAGCAGTGATTCCATGAGCAGTACGTTGGGAGCAAGGCCTCTCAGAGCAGGACACAGGGAGCAAAACCACCAAGAGCTCATCACATTGAGCAATGCCTCCAAAAGTAAGACACAGGAACCAAACTTTGAACAAATTTAATGATCTGACCACAGAAAAAGGGCTAGGCTAAATAGGGAAAACATAATTACAAGGTAGTGCCCGCTAGGAACAGAGTCAGATGTCTTCAGTCTGGGTGCAGTATCCTCCAACAGTGCCACAGAAAGGTAGTGGCACTGTGAGGTACTGCACCAGACTGAAGAGATCAGAAAACTAGAGGCATAGATGAAATCCTAACAATTGTGCTGATTGTCTATGTGGTATAGCTGTAGAGGACAGGAAGAAACTAAATGTCACTGAAATCATGTATAGCAGGGACATGATTATGCTGCTAGTATTTTATATTTCAGCCATGACAAACTATAAATGAAACTATTGCCGCTGATATAATAGCACTAATATATATATATATATATATATATATATATATATATATATATATACATACACATATATATATATATATATATATATATATATATATATATATATATATATATATATATATATATATATATATATATAATGCATTTACAAATGACTGCATAGGGGAATATGATTCTTCTGCATATTGGCATATGTCTCCTCCCCATTTCAAATAATTATGTGAGGTCTCAAAACATGTAATAATCTTTGTATGTTTATAAGCAGACAGTTGCTTTCCCTTCTCTTGTAATGGTTGTGGTAGACAACCAAAGATTTACCTAATAATCCACTACTGGTCCTCCTTCCACACCACCACTACATATCCACCTTCCACTTTCTTTTCTATTTCACTCCCCAATATTATTATATAATGTTCAATATGTTTATATTTCCATCCTCATTCATGTGACTTTCTCCTTCTCCACAGTCTGTTCCTTGATCTTCCCAGGGTCTCTCAACATCCTAAATACAGTTAATTAGAGCCTCCAAAGATTATTTACAACCCTACAATCTGTTTATCCAATTATTTGCAACCCCACAATATGTTTTTCCATCTCCATTTCTTTTTTGTGTTTAATCTCCAAGAGTCTCCCATATCTTCATTCAGTGCAATTATAGCTTTACCACATGCCTCTCTCCATCGCTCCCAGTGTCTCTCTCATTGCCTTTATTCTCTCTCTATCCTTCCTCAGGAAATCTCTGCCCTTCTGAGTAGTGTTTCCCATGACCAATTATATCTCATCACACGCATTCAGTAGTCACTTCCTAAACTACTGAGTGGGCTGATGTTATATACTGGGTCAAAGGAAACACTTCCGATTTCACTTTATTTTTTTGACAATCTTTATATTGCATTTTCAGAAATTTTACAAATCACATGACATAAAGATAAAGATTTAGTAGGAGCATAGGCTCCATAAATCTTGTCTACCCTTGCTTGCTACCTCTGGAGGATGGGAACCGCTTGCTTCCTCCAGAAGGTTGGAATGAGTGCCTTTGCCACATTGAGCAAACGCCCAGTGAGAGTTTTTCAGGAGTAACCTGTGAGGCCTTTCCAAGGATCTTATTAGTTTTGTTTTGTATCTGTTTTCTAAATTTGGACAGCTCCACCAGATATGAAAAAGATAACCCCACTCTGACACCACAAGCATGTTTGGAGGATGGGGGTATCAAATTTGTTAATCAATACAGGTGTCCTACACAACCTTGTCAAAAACCTGTAGTTCCCATCTCACATCCAGTATCCCAGTGTATCTTTCTTTGTTAATTCCAGTGTGTCTCAATCTGTCTTTCCATCTTTCTCCTCAGTGTCATTTTTCTTCTTCAAGACAGTATTTGTCTGCATTTTATGCCCTGATATCTAATTTTATTTTATTTCAAACTGCCTTTGTCCATCTTCATCTTTCTACTTTCATCTAAGCATCTCGCTCCATTTCCCTCTTGTTTGTCTCTACTTCCTCTCCAGAATGTGTTCCATTCTCTGTTTTCGTCCCCAATGTGTCTCTTCATCTCCACCCAGTGACTCTATGTGTTCTATAAATCTCCTTACATCACATCGATCACTCCAAATAAAAAAAATGTTAAATAACAATTATGTAAAATAAAGTGTAGAGGGGCGTGGCTTGGATGCCGGAGTGAATGGC
Source organism: Pelobates fuscus (assembly GCF_036172605.1). NCBI lineage: Eukaryota > Metazoa > Chordata > Amphibia > Anura > Pelobatidae > Pelobates > Pelobates fuscus. The sequence continues at coordinate 32,175,250 of NC_086319.1, read as the reverse complement.
CGCGTGAGTGCCGAGCTCCGTCAAGAACTGGCCTCATAAACAGCAATCCCGTCAGCTTAGGCGACATGGCATCTAAGAAATCGAGAGCACAGACCAACACCACCTCAGCCACCTCACTTACCTCATTGAAAACATCTCTTAGAAAGTACTTCGGAGAAAAATCAGAGACAGACCGTTTATCCAAGATGGCGGCGACGGAGAAATCACCCGCTCACAGCACACCATCTAGCCCTGCGGCCTCTGATATCTCTCTAGATGGCAGTGATCTAAAATCTCTCCTATCACAATTACCATCTAAACAAGATTTGGAATCGATGTTCTCCAAAATGGAGAGGAGTTTTGGGGACAAAATACAATCGCTCCATGAGGAGGTAAGCCATATAGGCCATAGAGTCCAAACTCTGGAAGAAGAGGGGGAGACAACAGCTTTGCATATTACCAATATCCAATCCCTCCAACAAACCCACAATGAGGCCATACTATTCCTGCAAAGGAAACTAGAAGATCTAGACAATAGAGGAAGGAGAAACAACCTAAGAATAAGGGGTCTCCCTGAAACCTTGGAGGCAGAAACAGAAGATATTATCCTCCTCCTCACAGGCCTCTTTAACAAAATATTGGACAGGCCTCTGGACACTGTCATTAAATTCTACCGCGCTCATAGAGCGATTAGACCACGAGCACTAACACAAGAAAAAACGAGGGATATTATCTGCAGAGTACACCATTTACCGCTCAAAGAAGCAATTCTACAAAAAGCAAGGCACTTCAGAGACATTCAACATGGTGCCCATAAAGTAATGATTTTCCAGGATTTGGCACCATCAACTCTCATAGCGAGAAGAGCGCTTCGGCCCATAACAACAGCCCTCTTGGACAACAATATTAAATACAGATGGGCATACCCCTTTGCCCTAGTGGTCACGCAACAGGGGAAAACATACTCTATCTCCACACCCGCAGACATCCCGGCTTTCCAGCAAGCCCTAGGACTTCCGAAGACCACAGTGGAGGACTGGACTGGGCTGCCACGGGAACAGACTTCATGCCCATCCCAAGGAGCCAAATGGCAAAGAACCCCAAGAAAGAGAGGAAGACGTGCCCCATCGGGCAATGGACTTATGACAACTCCCAAAAGCACAGCAAACAGCAGGCTTGAGGGACCTATTATATCCTTTGTTGCTTATACTTACCTTTTGAAGCACCTAGATGCTCTCTCTAATACCTGATAATTTTACATCATATGTCGCAATTTACATATTGTTTAATGTTTAGCATATTTCTGCTGCCTTCTCCGCAGCCGACGCCTGTACCCACTTAGGAGTTGGGCCACGGCTGCGCAGAAATTAGAGGACGGAAACCCAAACTTCAGAGCTACTCCGAGTTATTATAAGATGCCATAATTAGATACGCATTCGGGATCATGGGTTTACTGTCCAGATTACAGGCCACACGTTCTGGACACCCAGGACCCCGTAACCCCCGAGAGGTGCCGCAGAAAGCCCGCAGGACTCACACTGAGCCTAGCGCGCTAGACACCATCTGACAGATGCATGTTACTTACATGCTCAATGTGCATAATACTCCAAGTTTAAGATCCCCCACACATTCCCTTACCCCCACAAGGTACAAGTGTAGACACCACCCCCTAGAGGTAACACACCGCTACATCTGCCTGTTCCTTAATGGCTGATATTAAAATAATGTCCCTCAATGTTAGAGGACTCAATACTCCAGAGAAACGCACAGTACTAACTCAGGAAATTGACAGACAACGGGCTGATATTGTTCTCTTGCAGGAAACACACTTTAAAGGGAACCAAACCCCCAAATTACGGAAAAACAAGATAGGACAAGCATTCTATAGTAACTATCAAAGGGGCAAAGCAAGGGGAGTAGCTATTCTCATAGCATCACATATAGTCTTTACCCCGAGTGCAACCGAAACTGACCCCTTGGGAAGGTACTTATTCGTTAAAGGTACACTAAACAACACCCTCTTGACGCTGGCAACGATATATGCCCCAAATACCAAGCAAGTATCCTTTATTAATTCATGCCTTCGAAAACTGGGTTCTGGGTGGGGACTGGAACATGGTCCTAGACCACTCCACAGATAGCTCTACGGCCAGTAGGGACACACAGAAACACCATAGGGCCTTGTTCCAGAGATCACTCCATGCCCACCAATTAGTGGACTGCTGGAGAATAGCTCACCCACAAGAGAGGGATTTTAGCTACTACTCACAGGTCGCACATAGCTATTCCCGACTGGATATGTTCTTCCTAGAACGTAGACATCTACATTTGCTGAAGGAGGCATCAATAGGCCATATCACCTGGTCGGACCATGCCCCGGTATTCCTTTCACTATCTATTACAGGAATGGGCACACCGGTCAATTCGTGGCGAATAAACGAATCGCTACTAGATGACTCCAGAGTAACCAATGACCTCAATGAATCCCTCCCTAGATATTTTCTGGAAAACAAGAATAAAGAAACTGCGGAAACCTGGGTGTGGGAGGCGCACAGAGGTATTACCCGGGGCATACTGATTAAGTGGGGAACACGCATAAATAAAGAACGCCTAGCGAAGGTCAAATCACTCACAGAAGCGATTTCCAGGGCTGAAACAATACATAACACAGACCCCTCAGTACGCGCTAACAGCACTAAGAATTGATCTACGCAATGTGCTTATGATGAAGGCCCATAGAGCAGTACTCTTAACATATTATGCACACGGCAATAGGAGTGGGAAATACCATGCTAGAGCCCTAAAAGAAAAACACAAAAAAATATACATTTCCCACATAAAGGCACGTGATGGCACACACAAAGACAAAACAGAGGACATAGCCAAAACCTTCAGGGACTACTATAGTAACCTATATAACCTAGACCAACCGAGAAGCCCCATTCACGACATTAAAACATATATCTCCTCCCACATCCCCAAAACTATAGATGCCCACCAATCCACCATCTTAGATACACATATCCAACTGGAGGTATTGCAAAATGCAATAAAAACTCTTCCTAAAGGTAAAAGTCCGGGACCCGATGGGCTGACAGCCTGATACTACCAATCCTTCCAACACATCTTGACCCCCCATTACTTAGAGGTTCTCAACAGCCTGTTAACTGCTCCAGAACTACCACCCCCAATGCTGAATGCATCGATCACAATCCTGCCAAAACCTGGCAAAGACCAGAGCATATGCAGCAGTTATAGGCCCATCTCCCTAATCAACCTTGACATTAAACTCCTCGCAAAATTCTTGCCAATCGACTCAAGACACTCTTGCCCGACTTGTTCCTTACAGATCAAGCAGGATTTATACCCGGCAGAGAGGCAAGAGACAATACTACCCGAGTCCTCAACATAATACACGGTGCCTCTCTCGGTCGACGCCGAAAAGGCGTTCGACCGAGTAGACTAGACCTTCCTCTTTACCACCCTTGAAACTATAGGACTGGGTCCCAATTACATACGATGGGTGAGGACACTGTATAAAGGACCGTCGGCCACAGTTGGAGTCAATGGGCAAAACTCCCCCCCTTTACCATAGGTAACGGTACGAGACAGGGGTACCCTTTGTCACCACTCCTGTTCGTTCTGGTAGTGGAGCCATTCCTGAATGCCGTCAGGGCAAATAACAACATATCAGGCTTTAGCATAGGGGGACAGGAAGTGAAGATCTCTGCCTTCGCAGATGACGTGCTCATAACCATCACACACCCAGATCGTTCCCTTCCACATCTCCAAAAAGAAATAGAATATTTTAGTACATACTCGAATTTCAAGATAAACGCCGATAAGTGTGAACTAATGGAAATAAACTTAAACCCGACCCAACATAAGTACATAAGCCACAATTACCCATACAAATGGGCAAACACAGGCCTCACATATTTAGGCGTCAAAATAACACCTACCATCACGAGCCTTTACAGATTGAACTATATCCCCCTGTTGGCTAAAATTGAATCACAACTGAAACAATGGGACAAACCACACTGCTCCCTTTTTGGACGGGTCAACATAATTAAGATGATGATACTACCAAAAATCCTATACATATTTCAAACACTCCCCATTGAGCTCAGACGCTCGTTTTTCCACACACAAAAAAAATCTTCCTCTCGTTTATTTGGGGGAATAAAAAATCCCGATTGGCATATGAAACACTCACAAGGGACAAAAAGAAAGGAGGTATGGGATTACCCCATATGTACAACTACTATATAGCAGTTCTTTTCACCAGAATAAAGGAATGGACAGACGCAACGCACAAAAAAGTGTGGTATGACATAGAACAAAGCTACGCACAAGTCCCCCTCTCATCACTCCCCTGACAAACATGCCAACTACAGCAAATAGCAAACGCAACCCACCCCCTTATACCCCACATCCTTAAGAAATGGAGACTACCCAAAACCACATGGAATTAGTCGCCAGACATTTCCCCTCTATTTCCACTAAACCAAAACCCAGATATATTAGGGGGCAAGGGGGCACAAACTATCATAAAACTAACAGGGAAGCCACACCCGCAACTTAGCGACCTAATGACGGAGGATACACCCCCTACACTTAGACACCTGCAAAACCCAGGAGGTCACCACTCACTAATAGAAGCAACTAATAGAAGACACACGCAGCTGAGACACTCCCTCACCCAAAAAGTACTGCCACACTGGAAACCGAGGGGATTAACCCCCTTTGAGACACTGTGCACAATCACGAAGCCACAGAAACGCATCCTATCACATATCTACAAACTCATCCAAACTTCCGATAAAACCCAAGAGACCCTGACATGCCAACAAAAATGGATGAAGGAATTACACATACACATGACACCCCAGGACTGGGCATATTCTTCACAAAACCCTTGCACGCTTCCATTAGTCTATCGAGACACAAGTCTTTTTATAAGCGCATTACACGCTGGTATAGGACCCCAGACCTACTCCATTTATATTGGCCAACAGTTAGCGATAAATGCTGGAGATGCGAGGGTGGGGTGGGCAACATGGGACACCTGTGGTGGTTTTGCCCACAAATAAAATCCTATTGGTCGGACGTACTATCCAAAATTAATGAGGTCCTAATGTTGCCGCACTCCTTAACCCCATCCCAGGTTCTCCTGGGTTGGCCACAATCTTTCCAATGCATGAAGAGTCAGCGCCTGCTATGGCTGCTTCTGGGAGAAGCCAACAACCTTATACCGACTTACTGGAGACAAACTGTATCCCCTTCAGTCAGCCAATGGATAGAAAGGGTAGAGCACATGAGAGAAATGGAATTACTACACTGGTCCACATTAGGCAAATACAATAGTTACCTAAACATATGGGAACCCTGGCTAAAACATTGGTCACAAATATGGAATCAACCACGACCGGTTTGAAATGTGATACTGGGAAACACCTTGTACCTCTCCTCCCCCCCCCCCCATGTACATAGTACTCCCCTCCCCCCTTATACCTCACCCATCCCCGGATATCCGGGACCCCAGTTTAGCAACCCCCATCAAGGTTCAATGTAAGACAAGATACAAGGACAACTTTGCAGTAATACCTTAGAAAGTTACATAATAACCAATGTCTATCTCAACAATGTTGTATACAATGGAACCTTCCTCCCCCTGCTTAACCTCCCCCTTTCTCTTCTGTACCCCCACATATTTCTTGTGGAAATCAATAAAATTCTAATAAAAAAAATAAATAAATAAATAAATAAAGTGTAAAAAAATATGTCTTGCTTCCCGATAACACAATGATTGTGTGGCTGGCTGAGCCATGATTAGTAAAAAAAAAAAAAATAATCTAATTCACACCAAAAATTCTAAAGCATTCTTTATCATATTTAGTCTTCAAATTGCAATAGTGACCTCTCACATAATGAAACAACATATTGTTATAGCAAACAATTGTCATGTCCGCACAATAATTAGCCATAGCATATATAAGAGGATAATGTCCAGTTATTAAACCATAATCAGGAAATAAACATGAAGCTTTAGAATAATTTAGAAAAATAATACAGGGATATAAGCAGTGTTATCTTCATACAGTTAGAATATCCAACATATTGACTAATATCTAGCCTGTATCAAGGTATATAATAGGCTTTAGCCTATGCTGGTGTACATTAGGATTTTTGTTTACTTATTTCTTCATTGACGCTTAAAAGAGAAAGTCTTTCCTATAATTGCACCCAGGACTGAACTAAAACTATTCAAGCTGGTCTGTGTATATATTAATATTTGAGACAGGATTATTCTTGGTCACATTCGGGATTATTTACTAAAGGGAAAATTGTAAGGAATTCAACGTGAATTTCTAGAGCGTTGCTGATTAAGGGAGCATTTCAATTCAGCAAATGTGGATTTAAATTCACTTCGAATTCACTTTAAATTTCAAACAACTCTCGCTTCAGTTTTATTTTTTTATTTTTGCGTGCACCTGTGCTCTTTTTATTTTATAATAATAATATAATTTCCTATTTTTAAAAAAAAAATTTTTTGCTTATACTCATTGACAAAGGATAAGGATTTAAGTGATTCACAGACAAAATGTAGTTTTGTAAATATGTTTTATTTAATTTTATTTAAAATTATGATCATATTTCTTAATACTTTTTATGGAAGTGGGAGTAGGATGGGACTGTATTATTTCAGCAGTGCAGCAAAGAGAAGTGCTTTGTCCTTTGGGCTCAAACACTTAAACAGTTAAACTTATGCAGGTTTGTTTTTTTCTCCCATTAGTTTAAAGTGAATCAGTAATGCATGAATGAAATTAATGTTTCATTTGTTATTCTGTTACTCGAATTTCAGGTCGCTCAGAAATTCACAAATCTCAACTTTTTTTATTAACATTTCCAAATGTTATGAAACCAATCCATGTGTGTCTTTTAGACTATTTTCAAAAAATGTACACAAAGCCCAACACAACAACGCAGCCCCTAAATCATAGATGTCAAAGTAGATCAAGTGTACAGAGCTAGAAATTTGCTGGTGCTATATATATGTATATAATAAAATAATAATAATAATAATAATAATAATAATAAAGAAATCAACTCTGTCACTTGTCATGGGAAGCTATGTAACCCTAAATGCATTGTTTGAAATGATGCTTTAACTGAAGACATGTAATATACTATTAGTAGCCTCTTCTAAAATCATTAATCCTGAGACTTCCATGCATAGAATAGAACAGAGGAATCTAGATTCCTCAACCTTTTGGAGGTTTCATGAATCAAGCCAAGAACCATGGTGAATAGACAAGGTGATTAAAAAATTTAGACCATACTAGCCAAAAAAAGTTTTTTTTTTAAAAAAATGCTATTTTTCAGCTCTGATTGACTTTGTTCTAAAATTTGCAAATCTTTTGTCAGTTCTTTGGAAATGCCAGCATTCTGGACAAACCCCTCTGGGTTTACACCGAATACCTTGACCGACAGCTTACTCTATTGTCTCGTCTGGGTTCTATTCCTTTTCCAGTACGAATGTTTCTTTATTTTTTTTATTCTCTGCAGTATGATTTTCATGTTGTGAAAGAAGAGACAAGTGACTATACGGAGGTGCCAGGAATTCCAGCACAATAACGAGACAAGGAAGACAAACATAATACTTCTAAAGAACAACAAAGACAGAGAGAGAAGTTATCAATCATATGGATGGGGAATACAGACCAGATTAGATCAATTTGGTGGTTATTATTATTATTATTCAATACGATCTTGTTATTTCGACATTAGTGTACTGCAGATCACATCATCTCAAGGTTGGCTGAGTGTAATGACATTTGGAGAACAATGACAGATAAACGGCTTTAAAATGCTCAGCCTTTATTTAAATGGGCTCTACAGATACCATAGCGACTTCCGTTCCTTGCCTATATCAAGGTCGATGCTATCTTCATATTATTAATTGACGCTGCATAAATTGGTGCAGATATGTGTACCCCATACTGTAACATAATATGGACCTTTGGAAAATCATCGCTCTTAAAGGGAGACTGCAGGCTGGTGCTCATCCTCCTTTTTTTATTATTGCATTGTGCACCTAATGCATTATAAGCATAAAAAAAAGAAAAGCACATGATTTGAATTTCCTATATTTGCAGTGAGCTCTGCACTATTTTTTCTAAAATCCATTACCCCAGCAGATGTTTGGGTGTGTAGCATTTCAGATGTATTTGCTTTCAGCTTAGTTATAGTTCCATTCATGGTATTCTGAAAGGAGCTTAAAGGGACACTCCAGGCACCCAGACCTCTTCTGCCCATTGGAGTGGTCTCGGTGCCAACTCCCACTGCCCTTAACCCTGCAAGTGTAATTATTGCAGATTTTATAAACTGCAATAATTACCTTGCAGGGTTAAGTCCTTAGAACAGGTAAAGTGTTTTAAATGACACTGGATGTCCTCACGCTATGAATGGGGACGGAATCCCCGTCGGAAAGTATTGAATAATGCTTTCCTATGGGGAGGTCTAATGTGTGCGCACTGCCATTGCCGCGCATCTGAATTAAGTCTCCCCCACTGGCTGACGTTGACGGGGGAGGAGCGTGGGCGGAGCCTGACCCAGCGCCGAGGGACATCGGCGCTGGATTTAGGTAAGTCAGTGAAGGGGTTTTTACCCCTTCAGCAACATATGATGGGGGGTGGGAGGGAGACGAATATGGATATGTTTTCCTGGCACTGGAGAGTCCCTTTAAGAAGCACCTTTGCTTACACTGATTAGCAAATCCAGCTCATTCACAGCCTCTTAGTGAAGGTGTGGAGTTCTACAGAGTGTGTCATTATAGACTATTATTGGGGTGGGGGGGAGCATAAGGTACTTCTTATGATTATCTAATAATTCCAGCAGTATTTGCAAATTATAGAAGTTATGCAACACATTGTGCAGCACCTCTATGATAGGGGACCTGCTTGTACCATATCCTGTATTATATATGTTTAAAGGAACACTATGCGGTCAGGAACATAAACATGTTTTCCTGACCTAATAGTGTTAAAACCACCATCTGGTCCCCCATTGCCTCCCTAAATATAATATTATCTTACTTGTCTGCAGCTGCTGCCTCTGCCCCTGATCTGCCTGCTTGGCTGACTTCATCAGAAGTAATTCTTCAAGCCAATCACAATGCTTTCCCATAGGATTGGCTGAGAGTGTCAGGGAGGCAGGTTGGGGCAGAGCCAGCACAAGCCAAACACAGCCCTGGCAAATCAGCATCTCCTCATAGAGATGGATTGAATTAATCTCTATGAACAAAGTTCAGTGTCTCCATGCCGAGGGTGCACCTCTAGCAGCCATTTGTGGAGTGGCCAGTGGAGTTATCACTAGGCTGTAATGTAAACACTGCATCTCTGAAGAATCAGTGTTTACTGAAAAAAGCCTGAAGGTAATGATTCTACTCACCAGAACAAATACAATATGCTGTCGTTGTTCTGATGACTATAGTGTCCCTTTAAGGTGCCAGCTGTTGAAAACAATGGGACCAGGATTGGCTGAGAAATCTCAAGCTCTTCCTGGTCTCTGCACGGAAATTTGTAGCATACGATGGACAACTAGAACTGGATTTTTTATTTATTTATTCATTTATTTTTTATTTTTAGTTTGCACTTTAATCTCTTTTCTCTTTCGCATTATCTTTAATAGAAATGAAACTGTGATGGGGGGGGGAGAGGGAAAGAATCAAAGCAAGAGACTGGAGGGAGACAAATATTTTGTGAAGTCAGAAAATAGATATGGGTCTGAGGAAGGAGAGACATGAGGTATACAGGAAGAACGGAGTCACATCTTTGACTATTTATCTTGCTACCAAAAGCTGTCGGTTTTACCTAGACAAATAATTAAATGTCTAGCTAGCTAATTATGAAATATTTATGCTCTATGCAGAATGAGTGTAATGTGCATAATAGCAACCCTATTCAATATGCAGGCTCGGTCTGGCACCTGTTTTAAATTATTAGAAAGATAGTTACTTTTTTGACAGGAAAGATTAAAACAAATACGGTGATTTGGTGTCTTATTCCCCAGATGACAGCCCTGTGTTGATTGGTAAATATGGTGTTTCCTGGGCGTGCTAATATGACTGGTGCTATTGACAAATTGGTTCCTTCTGTTGAAGATGTGGAGATGGAATTTCTGTTCATTTCTTAAAAGCCAGAAAAAAAGGCTTGCATAATTATGGGAGGGGGAAAAGCTAAGCTCAAGGAATTTCCTAGAACAGACTTCTAAGTGATTTACAGCAACTATAAACATGTCAAACATAACTTTCTCACCTGCAGCAAATTAACGCTTTATCATTGCAAATAGACAACTTGCTGATCTGGCTGTTTTGTCACTTCATCAGTTTGTTTAGAATTGTTTGTATTTGTCTAAGGCTTGGGTCATACTGATACGGCATAATTATCGAAAAACTGCATATCCTAGTCTAATGCACATACCTGTAATTAATGGTTACAAAGACAAAAAAAATATCCATTTACTAAAATCTGCACAAATCTTTCCTAAACTTTAAAACCATACCAACTCCCTTTTGACCAGCACTTACTTCTGTGTTAATACTGAGCATTGTCCAATCAAATGCTTTGTATGGAGAAGCATTGAAGACAAATCTCCAATCCAAAGCTTCTCACAGTGGTGGTTAACTTTATTGAGATTTAAGAATTCATTCAGGTTAGGACTGTATTCATTAGAGTACTATTTTAAGCATTCAGAATTAGGTGTTCATTAAAATTATGACTTGGTGTATAATGTTATAGTGGACTACAATTCTTATGAGGCTCAGCCACGCATTGGATGAGGTTGCTGGAAAGATATGTCCTGTTTAGCAAATGGATACCTCACTATTCCATTACGTCATATGCGTGTCTTAAATCCCACCACTCTAAGCCAGACTCACACTGAGCATAATAGGAGTTGTAGTCCTGCAGGGATTTTTTTTTTTTAGCACTCAGTTTGATTGGACATAATTTCCAACAGTGTATTTTTTTTTTTCCCCTCTGTATCTACAATGGGCAGAGGTCGAAAAACCTGAACCAATGTATTTATTTTTTTCTTGATGGGGGAGTTGAGGGAGTTAAATAGCCTGAGACCTGGGTAGCTAGAGCTTTGAGACTGTTAGGGTAATTTAATAAGCTGAAAATTGTCAGGAATTTAAGGTGAATTCAAAGCGAACTTCAAATTTAAGGCTCAAATAGCTGCATTAGAAAATTTCTCCAAGTCAGCTATGGTTCCAGTTCAGCTATTTTGGTCTAAAAGTTGGAAATTACATTGAAATCCTGACAATTCTCATTTTAGTAAATAACTCCCAAATGTGTAACTCATTTATCCACAGGCGTCTGGGGTTAGCATGCAGTGTGTGCTGTGTGTGCTGTGTGTGCTGTGTGTGCTGTGTGCGCTGACGCCAAACATAAAAGATGCACAAAACTGATATCGTCAACTAGGAAGAGAGTATTCCACCTGACTTATTGACAGCCCAGGGAGGTGACACCACACAGGGAAAAAAACAAAGGAATTAAAAAATGTTAAAATGAAAGGCTGTAAAGACAAGATCTTTGCACCATAATAACTTCAGTGAGATGAAGTGGCTATGATGCTTGGAGTGATCCTTTAACATAACACTATTTGTTAAATGATAACTTAATATAGGAAAGGCATGGGTCCCTAGTGTGACACTAACCTCTGCATAACAGCAGGTATCTCTGTATACACTGCATTAGGGGGATATTATTTCATACAGATACAAATTATTATTATTATTAGTAGTAGTATTTATAAGCGGCAACGTATTCCGCAGCGCTTTACAATATTATAAAGGGGAAAATTTAACAAACAATGAGACAATTACAAAATGTTATACGAACAATAGATTGATGAGGACCCCGGTTAAAAGAGCTTACAATCTAGAGGACATGTTGGCTCATAATATAAACAGGAGATGTAATAAATTCAGGACTTATGTACCATCACAATGTTTTCTAATACAATTTTTTGGTTTGCTTCGCTCTGTATAATAACAACAGATAATTTATGGTATTGTGCATTCAAATGAAATCTTGTTGAATATATCTTACTGCTTAACTGGTACTTCTAAGTCCTATTTAAAAGTTTTTGCAAATGTGCTCTGTATTTCCGCACGGTCACCCTGGAGGCCATTAGCAAATGTAGGCATGTAAAAAATATGTGTTCAGAATTTTTATTTATTTATTTCATTAATTAATTTATCTGTCAGCCAAACCTGGTGCTTGTGATTTAGGCCCAAAATGAAGGGTAATGTCAATTGAAACAGAAAAACTTGACGCTCTTCTGATAGAGCTTTGTAGAAGAGGCACCTATTCGCTTGATAGCTGTGTGAAACAGTTGCCTACAGAGATGGGCTCTTGACACTGTCTGCCTGCCTGAGGCTGCCTGCTTTGTGTCTGCTTTAATTGAAAATTAATAGTTAGGAGGTTGCTATGGAAATGATACCATTGCTTGCAGACAGCAAACCCAGGTTTTTTTTTTTTGCAAAGAGACACTAGTGGTATTGTTTGTCCTTGTTGACCTTGGAAGTTCAAAAGCCCGGAGGAGGAAAGGAGATGCAAATATTTTACTTAAAAAAAAAAAAAAAGGAATTTACATATTGATAGTATTGTTTTTAATGTCAGTGCCATAATTTTCTTAGCACCTGAATTTATGAGGGGAAAAAAAAAATATGTGTATATATATATATATTTATTTATATATATTTATTTACATGGAATAAGTGACGTTAATTGCGAGAATACTGATTTGCAAGTTGATAAAGGAATGCACATTGAATAATATGCTATCATTTGTAAAAAATGTAAACACATTTGTGTGAAAACGTTAGTTGACTGATGTGATAATGGAACTATCAGTTATTTCCTCTGGAGTACATAAAAGTCATTTGTGTCATTATATACATTATTCACAGTTTCTTTGAAATGTGTAAGCCCCTGTGAAACTGTGGACAGTTGGGAACAATATAAAAAGGTGAGGAAAGATGAACATGAAATATGTATACGTCTTCTCCCAAACACACGTGCGCACACACATACACTCACATACACACACACACTAATGTACATACACGTGCACCTTCATGCATGCACACAAAATCCCTCCCAATCAGAGTATAATTTATTTTGTATCAGCTTATTTGCATAATTAAGAGCATACTTACCCAAGATTAATTGCTTTCCACTTACAACACTGATGGCTACCCTTGGCATCTCAAATGCTTTGTGAATATTACCTGCAGCTAGGTGAGCATCATGGGTAATGTTCAAAACATCTGGAGAGCCAATTTAGGCACCCGTGGTTACAAGGTATATTTTGCAGATTAACCCCTTCGCCGCTGAATGGGTCAGCAACGTACTTCTGAAGAGTGGGGGTTTAAATTTTGCTGAAATTATTTGGATTAATTATTCTCTACCAAATGTAAAGGCGTGCCTGTTAATCAAAAATAAATAAAAACATATATTTTTTAAAGATGTTAAATAATAACGTCAAAATATGTGAATCACACAATTATTTTGTTTACCGAATTCCCACATAATTAACACCAAAAAAATAATATTTTTTTTATTTATTTTTTATTAATGTGAAACGAGGTAAAAATAAAAATATCTTGGGCTAGAAGAGGTGAGGGTAATAAGGGAGGGGGGAGGGTTGAAGGTGAAATGTGAAATTTTCTGTAATTATCCAAAATGTCTGTATTAAAGGTTATTAGACGCAGTTATTTTAAGTACTTTGTGCATCCTTTAGCCCCCACTCCTTAGTTTAGATTTTTTTTTAATGTGGCTAAAAGTAGTGGCAGATGTTGCTTATTTGAATGCTTGTACAAAGTTGTTAGCCAATATAAATTGTGGGTAAAAAAAATGTGTCTGGTGAACACTACACACTGTAAATTGTAATGTGCTTTGTATAAGGCAGAGCTATTAAAGTTTGTCCACCCGTGTCAGTCTGATCCCTGCAGTTGTAACTTCAACTTGTCTCTTCCCTTGGTTTGAGGCCATGTAAGTTAGCATAATGTCTGCCTAGGGTGTAACTCTTAGAAAAACTAGCCAGCTCTTGCAACAGGAAGAAAAAAAAAATGCAAACAAGTCTTTGATTTACAGGATTGTAGCAAGCCAGTTTTAGGGAGAGTGCTAGCTGTACTTTTTACACTGACACTTTCAGACTAAGGATTTCCCCTCCTTTTATTCTGATGGTGTCTACAAAAACACTGCCAGGCTACCTACAGTATAAAATCTTAAAACTCCATGTGGTGTTGTGAGCTAGTAGCAGATGGAGTTTTCTTTGCATCTGCTGTGTACAGGCTTGGCTTTGTACTATTTTCCTGGGGGAGAGAAAGTCTTTCTTCTGTGCTAGTTGATTCCTGTTTTTGTGGAGCAGCTAAGAAAACATCTGTGGCAGGCAGAGAGAAAAAAAAATTGACAAAGGATTGACAAACACCATTAGCTGAAAATTTTCCATTTCATCGCAACTATGTATTGTTTATTTTACTGTAAATATCTTAATACATCATCCTCTGAATATGCTGGCAGGCTGACTGGGTCTCTGTGATTTCAATTAAGGTTAGTAATTGATGGTATCTAATGTTTAAAGGACTGAGGCTTGATTAACATCTGCTCGGA